>NC_090924.1:714173834-714798834 GCF_040938575.1 Ambystoma mexicanum | reverse complement strand
CCTGACCAGTTCATCCACAGGGCGTTCCCCTGGGAGTCTGGTTGGGGGAACCTGGATGCAAATCCTGGGCATTGTCTGTTTTCGCTTGTGGCGAATAAGTATATAGTGGGGAAACCCCACTGAGAGAAGATATCTTCTACGACCTCTCTGTGAAGAACCCATTCGTGTTCCTCTGGGAGGGAGTCTCTGCTCAGAGCATCCGCTAGGGAATTGAGCTCCCCTGGAACATGTTGTGATGACAGGAAGATGTTCCGTCTGAGTGCCCATATCCAGATTTTCTGGGCAAGCTTGGACAGATTTGGCGAGCGAGTCCCTCCTTGCTTGTTCAGGTAGAACATGGCTGTAGTGCTGTCCGTCCGGATTTGCACTGACAGGTTTAGTAGGTGGGGCTCGAACGCCTGAAGCGCTCTGAATACTGCCAGAAGCTCTAGCAGGTTTATGTGGTTCTTGGCCACTGAGTGAGACCAGAGACCCTGAGCTGTGTGGTGGAGATGGTGAGCTCCCCACCCCGTCAGACATGCATCTGTAGTGACTACTGCCTGTACTTCGGGATCGTAAAAGGGTTTCCCCTGTGCGAGATTCTGTCTTGTCCACCAGTGAAGGCTTTGTGCCAGTGTTGGCGAAACGACCACTAGATCGTCCCACTGACCACTTGCCTGAGACCACTGTTTCGCCAACCATTCCTGCATGGGACGCAGGCGCGCGTGGGGGACCAGGTAAATACATGACGCCATCATGCCCAGTACACGCATTGCTTTGCGTACTGTTATTTGTTGACCGGACTGATAATGCGGAATTTGCAGTAGTATATTCCGGATTCTTTCTTCTGAAGGAAAGGTCAACCCCTCCTGGGTATCCAGGATTGCTCCTAGGAATTGTTTTGAGGTGCTTGGCACCAGGCTTGACTTCTTCTTGTTGATTGAGAAGCCTAACTCGTGGAGGAGGTCGATAGTCCTTTGAATGTTTGTCCTGCAAATTCCTGGGGTTTCCCCCGTTATGAGCCAGTCGTCCAGATAAGGGTACACTGGGATTGCCTCCCTGCGTAGGTGTGCAGCCGCCACCGCCAGTACCTTGGTGAATACCCTTGGTGCTGAAGCTATCCCGAATGGGCAGTACCTTGAATTGATAGTGGCGACTGTCCACCTTGAAGCGCAAGTACTTTCTGTGCGCTGGGAACATGGAAATATGAAAATAAGCATCTTTCATATCCAAGGTTGCCATGTAATCCCCCTTTTTTAGGAGGGGGATTACCTCTTGTAGCGTGGTCATACAAAATTTTTGGGGCTTGACATACTTGTTGGCAGGCCGTAAGTCGAATACTGGGCGCATTGTCAAGTCTTTCTTTGGCACAAGGAAGTAAGTTGAATAAATACCCTTGTTTACCTGGTGTCCCGGGACGAGTTCTATCGCGTCCTTTTGTAGAACAATGGCGATCTCCTCGAGGAGAATCTTCTGATGTTCTAAGGAGTGTACTCTTTGTCGTGGAGGATGGTTCCGGGGACGCTGCAGTAGCTCTATACAATATCCTGTGGATACTGTTGACAGCACCCATCTGTCTGATGTGATTCCTTCCCAAGCCTGGGTGAAGTTTGAAATGCGTCCCCCTACTGGGGTTGTGTGAGAAGGGACCCTGAACTGAGCGTCACTGCTTTGGTGGAGGCGTGCCGCCTCCCTTGCTGGGGCTGCCTCTGCCTTTACCACAACCTCTCCTATTACCTCTGCCGTAACCCTGGGTAGACTGTTGGTTGTTGTTCCACTGTGTACCCTGCTCCTGGAAATAGTTAGATCCTCTCTGGGAATTTTGGCCGTGAGGGCGACGAAAATTACTATTCCCTCTCTGGTTAGGGGGTTTATTGGTTAACTGGCCAAGGGATTTGAGTGTCTCGTATTCGTCCTTGGCATTTTTCAGTGCGTCTTCGACCGCCTTACCAAACAACAGATTGGTTTCCACCGGTTTGTCCAACAATGATGCCTGGGTTTCTGCTTTAAAACCAGACTGCCGTAACCACGCATGTCTCTTGATAACAGTGCCCTCCGCTATCAATCTGCCTGCGTTGTCCGCGGTGTCGAAGGTTGCTTTCAAAATGCAACCAGACACGGCTCTACCCTATGCGGAAATCCGAGCTAATTGGCCCTTTAACGGTTCAGGAGCAGAGGCTGTGAGTGCTGCGACTTCTTGCCACTGATGGCAGTTATAGCTGGCCAACAGGGTGGTGGAGTTAGCAATCCTTGCTTGATAGGCGGACGCTGAGGCTACCTTCCTGCCGAAACCGTATAGTTTTTTGCTCTCCTTGTCGGGAGGAGCTTCTGACGAAGACAAGGGTGTCCCAGCCCTCTTACGAGTGTTGGTGACAACTAGGGAGTCTGGCTTCAGATGTCCTCTTATATAGAAAGGGTCAGACTTTGCCTCCCTGAAAAGTTTTTCAACCCTGGGATTGACTGCTCTGGTGAGGTTTGGGTTCACCAGGGACATATCTATTCTCCGCTGAATGGATTTAAGGATAGGGATGGTCTGGGCAACAGGCCTCCTTTCTCCCACTAACTCTTCTGCAAAGTCCCTTTCCTCATGTACACTGTGGGTGTCAATATGGAAATGTTCTGCTGCGCGAGCGAGAACCTCATTTAGGAGAGGTTGTTATCGACCAGGGAGTCTGTAACCAGGGCTTCGTTCTCTACCGGGGAATCTACTCTGTATGTTTCCGGGTCATCCTCTTCTTTTTCCTGGTCGTCATCATCCCGATAGTAGCCCGTCCCGGTTTGCTCTTCTATCATACCAAATTCTTGGTCTTCACAAAAGGAAGCCTCTCCTTGATACCGTGAGTATGGTCTTGCGTAAGGTTTTACCTCGAAGGGTTCTGACCTCATCGGAGTTTCAAACCGGGCCTTTTTACTCGGGGGGATAGGATCAGTAGAGCCTGAGGGTGTGGCCCCTTGTGGATCATACAAGAGGAAATGTTCTGGATTTTTATCATAAAAATCAGCCAAAGAAGACATCCTTGACATGACCCTATTTATGTCTTCACTGGACCATTTTTTGGAACTGGGAATGACTCTCTCAGCAAGTCTATGGGATTTATCTTGAGTAGCTTTGCTGGTTGTGGACCTAGCAGCCGACCTGGGCTTGTCTGTCTGTTTAGGGGGGTGGAGTGTTTCACAGGTGTGGAAGAATGTACAGGTAGTTTCTTCTGCTGTTTTCCCCCCTCCCAGTGCGTAGAAAAATGTTTTCCCTGTCCCTTAATAGCTCTGGAGTTTTTCGACGCCTGGCGTCGAGGATCGGGAGCGGTGTCCCTCTCCTTCGAGCGTGGGGCCTTGCTGGCTTTAATTGCGGGCTCCGACTCCTGGAGCGCGGCCTGGGGGTGGAAGTCGTCTTCGTCTTCCGACGATCGAACTTCTGTTAGCCTAGGGAGTGAGGCACTCTTGGCAAGAGTGGATGATTGCCTGGAGTCATGCGGCGATCTTGATCGAGAGCGCCCAGAGGACACCGAATCGGACCGTTCTGTCTGTGCCTCTTTCCGAGAAATCGACGTCGTTGAGTCTCGGTTAGACTTAGTGTGTTAATTGTGTGTAGTATGTGAAGCGCTTGTGTCGCCGGGGGTCTTCCCGATAGCCGCCCTGCCGGACGACCTTCCGAGGTCGGGGACCTGCGCTCGGCTGTCTTTCGACGCCATAATGCCCTCGCCGTCCGAAAGGTCGGCTTCGCTGCCATCGCTGAAGGCGCCCTCCGCTGCCATGGCCGCCTGCCTGGCTTGGTGGGCCCAACGCTTCGTCGAACGGTCCTTAAGTGTCTTAGGTTTAAACCTACTACACGCTCTGCAGTTCGCTTCGGGGTGGTCCCTCGGCAAGCAGAGATTGCATGTGGCGTGCCTGTCGACCCAAGGGTAATTGCGATTGCACTTGGGGCAGAATTGAAAAGGGGTACCCTCCATACGCACCTTGAGGCAGTGGGCTGTTAAATGTAGGAAATGTATAAGGTGTACCTATATACCAAGAGTGTAGAGTATGTACCACCCCCCACTCTCCCTACTTGCAGGGCTGAGGCCAGCGCCCTACCAGGCCCGGGCCGAGGCCAGCGGCCTTCCGAGGCCCAAATCCGTCGTGCAGCAGCCGACGGTCGATTTCTTCTCCAGCCGGCGTCGAGTGTCGAAGTTCGACGTTGGGGTGGGGAAGGATGTCAATAGATTATCATTTTAAATTTTAGCAAAAGTATGGCTAAGGCCAGGGGACTCCGCAAAATGCTTCCGATCAGTATGGCAGAAAAAAACAATCTGAGGATCCTAGACGCGTGAGGGATCTTGGGTACAGTGGACGTCACACTAGGGATAGTATTACTGGCACGCCCTGTGTCGACGCCCATTTTCGAGTTTCAAAGAACAAACTGTAATACTCCGCAGCTTCCACTAGATGTCGGCCTATGCACAGCATGTGATTTAAGCAGATTCCACAAGCCTCAGAAATATATATATATATATATATATATATATGAATATACATGTGATTTTCCTCAGCAGGGCTCCATAATAAACCTCAGTAAGGCTCTTATTTAGTTGTATCTAGGCTGTGGTGCGGAAGGGTGGGCAAAACTATAGGCTTTATTATGTGCCCTGTCATTTAACTTCCTATGTAAGGGATATAAGCAGGGCTCTAATCAGATTGTGCTTCCTACTTTCAGTCAAATGATTTTATGTTCTTCCCCTTTTAAATTCCTGTTGAGATCAGGCATTAATATTATTATAGTTCCTTCCTATGCCACTGCTCTACTGGTCACTAATTCGAAAAAATATCAGTGGATCTCTGTGGATTGAAGCAACAAAATGTTCATTGTTTCTCGTTTTTGTTGGGCACATTTTCCTTTTTTAGGGAGTAAAAATGGATGGTGTATAGGTCTCTTGGCTGTAAGGCTGGTGTTATCACTACTCCAAGGACAACGTAATGTGGATAGTAAGCAGAGGCACAAGAATATGTGATCATTATATTCTGAGGTGCAGTTATGCTGATGCAATTATGCTTACACAAATTATTAGAAGCATGTTCTCCTGGCCCTTCAATTACTCCATTAAAGTGGCACTTGAACTCCTAACAGCATGTTTTTTGACACATTACTTTTAATTGCCATTAACCATCAGCAAATGTGTATTCTGTCTATATTTCTTGACAGCCACATCAGTTTATGACAAGAGATATTTGTCTTTTGTAGTACACATGATTGATTTTCCAGTGGCATAAAACATTTGCAAGGTACTGTGGCAGATATTGCAGTCTTGGACTGGTTGATGAGTTTTCAGTTTAATCACATATGACATATTTTATTCAAGCCAATGTGTTTGGGACAAGTGTTGTAAGATTTGTTAATAATTGCAGTGGCTGGCAAGAGGAAATCCTTTCCAAACTCTCTTCTGCAATGGTAGTTCACTAAATATGCATTCTTACAAAGTGGCTTACCTCATTAGACAGTTGCGCAAATGGAAAATAATGTGCGCACAACAGCAAACCAGTTCTGCACATAGAGAAAAATAATTAGAGGGAACATTGCCCATGAGATACCCTTATGGCACCCATGGGTAGGGGTACAACACTGTGCCCCTAGTGTATGTTTTTGGGCACCTGTGTGTGGCCCACAGAGCAGGGTATGGGCTGGTGGCAGCTCCATGCTGAATTTGACAGGTGCTCTAAGTATCCACCATTTTGGGATACCCAGGCCCTGCCATTCGAATCGGTTGATTCCTGATAGGAAACAAGATGGCCCCTCTTGCTTTCTATTGCACGTTACCTCAAATATGTTGTTGTTGTGAAGTCCAGGCCAGACTGGCTGGAGCCTTCCCAGTGACTGTATGTTGTGGGTACACCCTGTGGGTGGGCCCTGGGTGAATGGAGTGTGTGACCAATATGCACTTCTTATTGTGGATGTGTAGTTTCTGGTGTTTGACACAATGACTGAGACAGCCCTGCCCGAAAATGGTATGAATGCAGTGGGGAGTGTTGAATGGCTGGGTACTTGTCCTAATACACATAACTTGTTGTGAGTGTCTGGAGAGAAGTGAATGGCCTGAATGCACTATGCACCTGATTGGCTGCCTACCTGCATTAATGCCCTTCTGACTGATTGGATGCCCGAGTGTAACCCAGCAGAATGAATGGGAGATCAACTAACATATCTGGGGGCCTCTCACTGCTAGAATTCGTGTTCAAAAGCTGAAGATAAACTGGAGTTGAAACTGAAGTTTAACCTTGAAGCCCTGCTGTAAGAGAAGTCTTGTTGCTGCTCTACTTCACCAATCTGAAAAGTGCGATGTCTCCAAGAACTAACCAGAGAGGACCTGGTTTGGCGCCCTCTTTCCGAACTATGAGGGACCATCGTGCACTGCTAATCTTTGCCAGCGCTCCCTGGTAGACATACCTACAACAGGCTGCCTACCGGTGATGGGCAACATCGTGGAATCACAACGAGAACCGCCCGGACACTGTTGTCCATCACCGTCGACGACCCCCGTCGCCGACCGGAGCCGACGTGCTCCCTTTGCCTAAGTTATATTTGATCCAAGGACGCTCTCGCCTGCACCGTTGACTGCTTTGTCTTGCCGGAGAAAGCCGAGGCCGCCACGTGGCGAGGAGCATCCGCCGGTGGGTTTCCCGCCACCTAAAGACCACAGAGACGCCAACGACTCTACGCCCTTGCTGGGCCAAAGTTCTTCAAACTCTTTGCGGTCCTGAACTATCGTCACCGAGGTGCCTAGCACGCCTCTTCCTTGCAGGACGCCAATGCTCTGTCGTCGACGAGCTCCGCTAGGAATGAAGCTGCCACCTCACCGTCGTCATTCAACCCTTTTCCTCATGGGATCTTGACGATCCGTGGCTCCTGCCTTAAAGGCAGCTACTGAAGAAGGATCCGCCGACGACCCGATGACAAACTCTGCTATTCCAGGTACATTAGGGTGGTAGAAGTATTTTAGAAGGAAATAAGACTCTTGTGAACAATATATGGACTGGGCTTGTACGATATCTTAATTTACAGGTTTCCAAAGTGGGGGGATCTCCACACAGAGTTGTGCCTAGTTGGTAGGGGACAATATTCTGCCCATTGTTCTAACCAACTGCTTTTCTCCTATATCTATTGTTGGTTACTTTTATTCCTTAATCTGTGTGACATTTGACCAGAGTATAGTTGATGCACTTTATTGAGATCTGACAATAATTGTGGTACCACTTTAGAACTGTATATATTTGCCATTGTGGATTTTCTGAGCACAAAGTGAGTTATTGTGATAGTGTACATAACCTTGAATATTTATTTATTTATCTCGCATTTTTAAGGCGCTCACACAGCCCGCGGGCATCGAGGCGCTGTTACAGGATTTTTTTTTTTTAGTTGCATAATTGTTTTTGTTAATCTGAGTTGCATATTTATAACGCGCTTAAACACCCAGAAGTTTCTAAGCGCGGACCCAGGGATCGAACCTGTGTTGCTCCGTGTCGTCTTGCTTCCAAGGCGCGCACGTTGCCGTTAAGCTATCCTCCGGGGACGGTGGATAGCTTAACAGCATAATATTAATTATATAAAGACTGTGTTTTAACTAATACACTGTGTGGACATTCCTTTGTGGGGCCTTGGGGACTACACTGTACTTAAGAACCAGCTTGCATCACCTCTTGGGAAGCTAGCCCTTGATTGCTCGACCAGTGCTACCCTATAGAGTATCTTGGCTGGGGTCCTCTGTGCCTCTCCTCTGCCATATAGAGAGCAGGAGTACAGACACCCCCTTCCAGTCTTTACACTGGCGGTAGTGGTGAGATGCTTATGGTTTTAAGAATCAGTGTATAACCGTGCCACTTACAAAATATCTGCACTTTGTTAAATTGAGGTTTAGTTGTGTACAAGACAACTGCATTATAAGCAATGGAGTCTATTGCAAATGGTAAATTGACTAGGATGAGCTTAGAGGCTCTCCAGAGTGCTTGTGAAGCCAGGGAGTTAGACTTTGTGGATAACTCTAGGGCTATGCTGATAGCTGCCCTGGTGGACTACCAGACTGACGGTGAATCTCTTGAAGGGGGTATGCAACCAATGAGGACCCTGAAGATTGAACATTTAAAATTGGAGCTACAACGGGAACAGTTAGCCTTTCATTAATAAAAGTTGGCAACGTAAACGGAGTAGAAGAACGAGGAGTTGGCACAGCAAGTGATACTCAAAGATAGGGACACTGAGCACCAAAGAATCCAGCTACAGAAAGCTAGAGTGGAGACTTCAGCTAAACCAGTGGAGTGGCAGGTCCCCAGCCACCAAATTTATGAAAGATTTGGTTGGTGTGTTTGTGGAGGGTTCAGATATCCTCCAAAGGATTGAAGCGTTTGAAATGGCTTGTGCAATTCATGATGTTGATAAAGGAGATTGGGCTAAGCGTTTTTTAAGCACAGTGCCTCAGACTGGATATGACTGTATTCTGAAACTGAGTGTTGAAGAAAGGGGTCAGTATGAGTGCATGAAGTCTGCTTTGATTACCAAGTTTGGCAAGACACCTACCCAATACCTTAAAGGTTTCAGGGATTTTAAGAAAAGAGAGAATGTGTCTTGGGTTGACTGGATGAGTGCTGCGCACATGAACATGATGGGGTGGGTTGATGGTTACAAAGTGAAAACGTTTGTTGAATTGTCTCACTTGAGCATTTTTCAGAAGCCTGTTCACCAGAGCTGGGTCAGTATGTTTCTGACCAGAACATTTTGGATCCCTTTAAGCTGGCTGAGTTGGCTAACAAGTGGGTCTCGTACCGGGTGTCCCCTAAGGACTCCAGTTGGAAGGACAAGGACAAAGAAAAGGGGACCTCTCAGAAAGATGAGGAGTCCCAGAAACAATCACAGTCAGGTAAACCAAAACCTTCCCCTCCTAAGATCCAAAAATCTAGTGGGGTTAAGTCATCTGTGCGTGGAAATAAGAGTAGTGGTCCACCTGCTGCAAAGCAGGCTCCCAGTGGTTCCAGTACCATACCCCACATTCCTGGCACCTGTTGGGAATGTGGGGCTCTGGATCACAGGAAGGGTGACTCCAAGTGTAAAAGTAAGGCTGTCAGCCTGAGCTACCCTTACCCCATGTCTGAGGTGGAGGCCACTATCCTCCCCTCCTCTACAGGGATCACATTTGGTGGTCCTCTAGAGATTTCCTTAGTGTCCCTTGGGGCCTGGGACAAGTACGCAGAAGTACTGGCGACTATCCCACAGAATACCCGTAGGTTTTTGAGAAGTGTCCTCTTGAATTGCCAGCCTTCTCCTGGCTTGAGAGACACTGGGGCAAGCATGACAGTGGTGGACAGGACCCTGCTCAAGCCAGAGGACTATGTAGGCGCTCCTCTGAGAATCACCAGGTTAGCTGGTGGGCCTCCCAAATTATCACCTGTAGCCTTAGTCACACTCATGATCGGAGACAAGACAGCAAAGCTTCCTGTCCTGCTTCAAGACAGTGCCCCTGCTAACATTCTGTTAGGAAATGATCTAATGGAGTTGGGGTTGATCTCAGGTGGTCTCCCCATGGCTGCTGCTGTAGTCACTAGGTCACAGGTGACACAGGGTCTGGCTGTGAGTCAGGTAACCGAGCCAAAGGCGTGGCCTAAGGCAAGAAGACAGAAGAACAAGAAGGCCACCTCTGTGAAAGGGGCTCCTTCTCTTCCTGATGTTTCCACAGCACCCATTGGGATCCATGCTCCGGAAGGGCTGGGTGCAGTGGAAAACCCAAACTCAACTCCTGAGGGAGAAGAAATGGAAGACTCTCCTGTGGGAGAGGTTCTCAACCCAGAGGACCACCCTGATCTTCAATGCCTGCTGGCTGAAGGGGTACCCCTCCCGGGCAGACTTCTGTAAGGGACAGAGAGATTGCCACTCTCTCGAGGGTCTGAGATAACAGGCCCTGTCCCAGGCACAAGGAGAAGTGCCTAGGACATTCCGTATCTATTGGGAGGGTGAGCTCCTTGTTAGTGAGCACACTAAACCTGAACCTGGTGCCCTCAAGAGGTTAGTGGTACCCCAGGGTTTCAGGCCCTTCCTACTGCAGTTGGCGCATAGGTGCCCTTAGCTGGTCATCTTGGTACCAAGAAGACTAAGCAGAGGCTCTCTGCCCATTTCTACTGGCCTCAGATGCGAGTAGAAGTGGGGTCCCACTGCAGGACCTGCCCAACTTGTCAGTTGTCTGGCAAGACTGGAGGCAGTGTCATTTCCCCACTGCAGCCATTGCCAGTGGTTGGCACACTGTTTGAGACGGTGGGCATCAACATTGTCGGTAACCCTTGACCCTCCCACTTCAGGTGGACATCGGTTCATCCTGGTCTTGGTTGATCATGCCACCAGGTACCCTGAGGCTATACCCCTTCGGACTGTTACTGCCAAGGTGGTTGCCAGGGCTCTCCTGGGCATTTCTACCCATGTTAGATTCCCTAAAGAGGTTGTCTATGACAGAGGATCCAACTTCATCCTTGTTACATGAAAACCGTGTGGAAAGAGAGCGGGGTAACCTACAAGTTCTCCACCTCTTACCATCCCTGACCAATAGTTTGCTTATAGAGAGGTACCTCCAGAGGGTGTTGGTTTCAGCCCCTTTGAGTTACTCTTTGGACATCCCGTGAGGGGGCCCCTTGCCTTGATCAGAGAAGGTTTGGAGGCCACCCCTCCAGGTCCCGCCAAGCAAGTGGGGGACTATGTGTTAGGCCTCAGACGGAGGATGACACAGATGATGGGTCAAGCAACAGCAAATCTCAAGGCCAGCCAGGAACTGAATAAATACTGGCATGACCTTAAAGCCTCACAAGTGGATTGGACTCCAGGACAGAAAATCCTTGTTATGGAGCCTACCAAGCCTAGAGCTTTGACGGACAAGTGGACTGGACCCTTCAGGATCATCTCCAAGATGGGCGAAGTCAATTATCTGGTTGGCATGGGAGTCCCTGGGGTAGCCCCACAGGCATTCCATGTTAACAGGCTCAAGTCTTTCCACAGGCGAGCTGAAGTCTCATGTCTCTTGCTAGCTTCAGAGCAAGAAGAGGATGAGAGTGAGCCCCTTACTGATCTGCTGCATAGCAACCCTCAGGATGGCTCAGTGGAGGGGGTGCATCTCCCTCCAGATCTGATGACAGAGCAGCAGAGGGTCTGCAGGGCTTTGCTCCAGCAGTATGCCTCTCTGTTTTCACTGACACCAGGGCTTACACTGTGGTGTAGTCATGAAATTGACACTGGTGACAGTGTGCCTGTCAAAAGCAGGTGCTACCGTATGTCAGATAGAGTTAAGAACCACATCCAGGCTGAGGTCACCAAGATGTTGGATCTGGGTGTTATTGAACCCTCAACCAGTCCCTGGTCCAGTCCAGTGGTCCTTGTCCCCAAGGCAGAGGTTCTGTGTGGACTACCGAGGAGTCAATGCCGTCACCAAAAATGACACGCACCCATTGGCCAGGGCTGATGCGCTTGTGGACACCATAGGTGCTGCCAAATTTGTGAGCACCTTTGACCTTACCTCAGGCTATTGGCAAATAGCTCTGACGGACTCTGCCAAGGAAAAGACGGCATTCTCGACACCTGAGGGACTCTACCAGTTTAGGGTCATGCCTTTTGGGTTGAAGAATGCCCCTGCCACCTCCCAGAGATTGGTCAATCATGTGCTCAGTGGTCTGGAGGCCTTTTGTGTGGCCTACTTAGACGACATTGCCGTCTACAGTTCCACCTAGGAAGAGCATTTGACACATCTGGATAAGGTGTTACAGGCCTTGGGAAGGGCTAACCTCGCTATCAAGGCCACCAAGTGCCAGATCGCTCAGGGGAAAGTCACGTATCTTAATCATGAGGTTGGAGGGGGTCAAATCCAACCTCTCCCCGGTAAAGTACAGGATGTACATGACTGGGAGACTCCCACTACTCAAACCCAGGTGAGAGCCTTTTTGGGCCTCACTTGGTACTATCGCATTTCCATGACGGACTACGGAACCATAGCTGCACCTCCGACAGATCTGACTTCACCCAAACAGCCTAGGAAGGTTAATTGGACTGAAGAATTTCAGAGGGCCTTTGATGGCTTGAAAGAAAGTCTGTGTAGGGTACCTGTGTTGTGGGCGCCTGATTACAGCAAGCCCTTTATCGTTCAAACTGACGCCTGCAACACCAGAATTGGAGTGGTCTTGTCCCAGTTAGATGACAAAGGAAGGGAACATCCTATCATATTCATCAGTCGACAACTCAAGGGTAGAGAACTTAGGTGGGCTACTGTTGAAAAGGAATGTGTTAGCATAATTTGGAGCCTTAGGCATTTTCGGCCCTACCTTACAGGGCCTACCTTCAATGTCCAAACAGATCATAAGCCCCTGAAGTGGCTTATGCAGATGAAGAGTGAGAACCCAAAACTGCTCAGGTGGTCCATTAGCCTGCAAGGGCTAGATTTCACCATAGAGCATAGACCATGGAAGAGTCACGATAATGCAGATGGCCTTTCAAGAAGGTATGTTGACCGTCTGGATGAGGGTGTCTATGTCGTGGGAGATAAGGCACCCTAACCTCAGTCTGGGGGGGGGGACTGTGATGATGGAAATGCATTGGAGGGACAGGGCCTCCGTATCATTGTCCTTTACTGCTTTTTATTGTGTGTTCTGTCTTGTCTTCTGCCCAGGAGTCCATGTGGGACTCCTGGCAGTGCAGCTCTTCCTGTTTTTGGTTTGGTGTACAGACCCATGAGATACCCTTATGGCACCCAAGGGTGGGGGTACAACCCTGTGCCCCTAGTGTATGTTTTTGGGCACCTGTGTGTGGCCCACAGAGCACGGTATGGGCTGGTGGGAGCCACATGCTGAATTTGACAAGTGCTCTGAGTATCCTCCATTTTGGTATACCCAGGTCCTGCCATTGGAATCCGTTGGAGTGGTAAGATTTTAGTAGTTTTTTTTGGGGGGGGGGTTGGTTAGCATCCTTGTTTTTTAGGAGAAATGCATATTCTTATTGCGTCTCCTTCTTGATTAGAGGAGGTTGTTTCCTTGCAGTGATTAAGTTTCAGCGTGATAAAGCTGTTTCATCCTTGTCATTATGCTAAGTTTGCTATTTTCATGCTCCCATCTTTGCATTCGGCCAGCCCTTTTATCCCAGTTTGCACCCCTCTGTTTAATTATCATGTGAGCTGAGGTCTGGAAGCAGGTTCAGTCAGACTGCCGGAGGACTTATGTTTCTGGATGGAGTATTTAATAATGCATCGAAACCCTAGAACAATACAAACACAAGCGTGACGGCTAAAAGTTAACATTGAAGCAAACACATGCCAGGGCAGAGTATTTCTGAAAGGCAATATCAATTATTTATCAGACACAAACACTAAACGATGATAGAAAAAGAGAGAGCTGAACAGTGGGTGCACTCACAGAAGAGATCAGAACACAATGTACATGTCAGAGGAAATTATGGGATGCTGAAAAATGTTTTAGAGAATGATGAGAGGGATTCGACGAAGATATTCCTCTTCATCAAGTGCTTACTGGTAGATATGCTGTTATAGAACAAATATGGATAACACCGTTATGTCTGTTAGACATTGGCTATTTCCCACATATTCCTGATACACTAAAACACGGTTAGTGAATTGGACCGTACAGCATGATGAGAGACCCATTTTGTTTACAAAAAATACACACAACTTCACTTGCTATAAAAGGAGGAATAATGATCAGGTGCAATTAAGCAAAACGCAAAGATCTCCACTTGTAGGTGACTTACACGAGCAACAGACACATTGGCCCTCATTACAACACCGGCGCTAAACCATGGCGCTATTAGCACCATGGTTGGTGCCAGTGTTTTAACGGGTCCATCATGGTTCAATGGGGAATTACCACCCCATTCCAAGGTTGGCGGGGCCGTAATTCCCCATTGAACCATGGCCCTTCCCCATTCCCATTTTCGCCCCATAGGGTTCTATGGGAATGGGGAAGGCGCTAAGTACGGTACCGCAAATTGCAGTACCGTACTTAGCACCAAGGTCCCTTTGCGGGTGCCTACTTTAACGGCTGGTCTAGACCAGCCGTTCAGGTCGGGTCCCGCAAAGGGGCCTCATAGTAAGGTGCTAAGTGTTTAACGGCACCGCAGCCTTTTACGGCACCGTTAAACACTTAGCGCCAGGGTCCTAATGAGGTCCATTAACTGAAGTGTTTATTCTGTGCACACTCAACATATTGCAGTTGCTCTCACAAGCTTTGGCAAATCCAAAAGGTGTGGCTTTTTGCATAGGCATATGATTGGCATTTTCCAGGCATATGATAGCAGTACCTGGCAAATGTTTATCACAATGCCTATACTTGTTATTGTATTTTTATATTTGTGTCTTTGTGCCAGGCTATTATGCAAGTCTATGTGAAAAAGACAAGCATACTCGCCCTTGGCACTTAAGGGGTTACATCAAACCTTACACAAAATATAACAAAGCAATAAATCAATTCAACATCGAAAGTATAACTCCATTCACTAAAAAGTCTCAAACAGATGAATCCCCACTCATCCATAGTGCATATCTCTTTAAATATACAAACAAGTCAAATAGAAGCAGCATCCTGCCAGTGGTGCAATCTATGCACCATTTCCTAAAAATCATGCCCACTAGTGTAAAAGATCGAACATTCAATAACACTTCTTAAATCACTTCCGCTTGAAAGTTCAGGGCAGCTTCTAATTTCCTAAACATGGCTTCTAAAAACGATGCCAATGCAGTAATCCGAGAGATCTCACCTCCACTCAGTCTCCAGCAGAAGCAAGCTGTGACTACAGAAGAGATAGACGGTACAGATCGCCATAGAAACTGTATTTTCAGATGTAATACAGTGGGACATGCTAAGACCAGATGCTAAATTGACAGTAAACATTTAGTTTCGCGTAGTCTGCACACGTGTTTATCTTTCTGTAGGCACATCCTCGACCCCATTACTTCCATTGTCTGTAAGCAATTAAGACAGAATTTTAAGTATCTATACACAGCCCACAACTGTTTTTTTTTATTTCAGTGTTTGATTTTAACATGAGCACAGTGTAAAAAACAGATATAAATCAATTGGCTCAGGGCACACTTAGTTAAAACATATTTAATAAAACAGAATCACATTTACAGCTGTAATTAAGCCACTAACTCTCAGCAGAATTCTTAGAAATAAAAGTGTCAGGACAACACTTCATGTTAGTTCTTGAAAACAATAAGAGATGCAAATAGGACGTGTTTTGGGTAGAATGGGCAGGTAGCGAGTGGGAATGGCCGTAGGGATTAACTTGGCATTTCTAAATATATTGTTGCTTTGTATTGTCATTTCCGGTCAAATTAAAAATACAAACACTCTACATTACAATCACGTCTACATGTATAAAAACTATTCTGTTAAACCTGGGAAACTATTAATAAAACTGAAGAGGAATCTTAAGAATATCTTTGCATGAGAAAATGTCCTTTACTAAATTATATGATAAAGGAAAATGGGCCAACTAGACTAGAGATGACAGCTGACTATTGTTCATATCATAATAGTTTTCTGTTTATTGTACAAATGCATATGTCATACAAAAATATATACAATGTTTATGTTCATTAGTCGGCTCCACAGACCAACCGCAATACATCCTTTCCCAAACAGTTCATTCACAACTCATTCATACAGTCATCATGTTTACAAAGAAATAGAAAGAAGTGATGTTCTGTTTGGATCACAATAATAGGTCAGACAGTTGTAAATTAAACACTCAATTGTTTTACAATGTGCCCCTCTGTTGGTATTCAGAGGGGTTTAGAAAACCATTGTCAACATGTTTCGGTTGAGTTCTCTTAACGAGGATGAGACAGTCCCCTCGTGTCGTGACTTAATATTCAACCTTCTTCAGGACAGGAGAGCAAACGCCAATTCCGCGTTGCCTCTTGGTGAAAAACCAAAGGTAGGGGGTGTATGTGGCAAGAGAGTCTTTGATCTAAGAAAGAAAGAAAGTGAATAAAGTTGTCATCTCTGTGTTTACTCAAAAATCTATTTACTTGATATCCAACTACAGCTCTCTTGGTTTGCTGTATGGCACCTGCTCACATCCTCTGAATATTTCAGGGGCTGGCGAACTGGTGGGGTGGAATAAATCCCGTCGTGAATGCTCCCAGCAGTGGCGCTTCATGTGATGGAGGCCCTATAATGAGGAAGGACATGTATATTTTTATAAAAAACTTTTTATAAAAAACTAAAATAACTAAAAAACTAAACAATGGGGACTCAATAAGATAATTCACAAAATAATGGGTTTGTACTCACTGTTATTTTAAAGGAAGAAAATAGTGTTTTCTCTTGTGGCCCAGTTAAATAACAAGGCAAGTCAATTCATGCGGGCAACCGCGAATTTAAAAACGCCTGCAGAGGGGAAAACAAAGCATGTATACCATGCATTAACTGCTGTGACTCCCTACCCCTATTTAGCAGTAAAAAGTACATTAATATTTAGAGTGCAAAGATCGCTTACTTATATCAACCTTGTAATTCATCACGGTTGTAACTCGCTGGAAAAGAAATGCCAGTGGAGGAATTTCGCACAATTTACAGCCGTGGACTGAAATAGCCTGGTCTGGGCCGAGGGGCTGCCTGTATAAACACAAACACAGAACGGCGTGTTAAGTGTCTGATCTTATGGACATTGTGCTGTCAAGACATGATGCACCTCAATGCCGCTTTTTGTCAATAGAGATGTTTCATTACCTTATTTTGGCCGCAGATAAAAGCCCAGGGCCCTGCTGCTTGGAAAGGCGAACAGTGACTGCTTGCGTTCCTTTCGTCTCCTAGAGTTGTGTGGGAACTGAGCCGACATGCGCTTAGACTTCTGGGAGCAGCCGCTCAGAATTGTGGGATTGGTAGTCCACAATGCCCCTGCGGGTGATTTCAGCCTTTTACATATTCACATGTAAAGGGAATTGATAATTGAATGGATGGAAATCTTTCCGGTGCTTTTAAATTGGAGCTGTAAATGAGCTAGCTCAGAATATCTCAGGATTAAAGGCACACACAGAAACGTGCATGACTGGGTTTATTTACCTTGTCATGGAATTCTGGGCTCAGTAGTCCAACAGCCGCGCCGAGAGCACCTGATGCATGCATGCGAGTCAACCCACGATAGCTTAGACTTCTGGGAGCAGCCGCTCAGAATTGTGGGATTGGTAGTCCACAATGCCCCTGCGGGTGATTTCAGCCTTTTACATATTCACATGTAAAGGGAATTGATAATTGAATGGATGGAAATCTTTCCGGTGCTTTTAAATTGGAGCTGTAAATGAGCTAGCTCAGAATATCTCAGGATTAAAGGCACACACAGAAACGTGCATGACTGGGTTTATTTACCTTGTCATGGAATTCTGGGCTCAGTAGTCCAACAGCCGAGCCGAGAGCACCTGATGCATGCATGCGAGTCAACCCACGGTAGTGGGTGGCGTACTCCCATAATTGCTTCCTGGTAGGTGGGTGGAGAGTAAGTCCAGCCACCCCAGGTAAGCGAAATTCTATGGGTGCAGGTGCATGTCACAGGTCGGAATGCTACAGACACATCCCTCGCAATTGAGGGAGACTTACATGTGCAATGTATTGTGGGCAAGGTGGTACTAGGCCACATAGACTTAGTTACTGTTTAGTACGTTCCATTCTACCGAAATATTTAACCCATGTTGTACTGTATCTAAGGAATAAATCCATTTCTGTTCGAGACGGTGTAGAGCCATTGCCATATCACTGCCTCTTGTATTTGGGTTTAAAGTTTGTAAAACAAACCACTTTATTTCTGTATCTTTGTGATTGAACCTCTTGAAATGGTCGACCAAGGGTTTGTCAGGGGTGGAGGGCCCAGACCAGGCTATTTCAGTCCACGGCCGTAAATTGTGCGAAATTCCTCCACTGGCATTTCTTTTCCAGCGAGTTACAACCGTGATGAATTACAAGGTTGATATAAGTAAGCGATCTTTGCACTCTAAATATTAATGTACTTTTTACTGCTAAATAGGGGTAGGGAGTCACAGCAGTTAATGCATGGTATACATGCTTTGTTTTCCCCTCTGCAGGCGTTTTTAAATTTGCGGTTGCCCGCATGAATTGACTTGCCTTGTTATTTAACTGGGCCACAAGAGAAAACACTATTTTCTTCCTTTAAAATAACAGTGAGTACAAACCCATTATTTTGTGAATTATCTTATTGGGTCCCCATTGTTTAGTTTTTTAGTTATTTTAGTTTTTTATAAAAAGTTTTTTATAAAAATATACATGTCCTTCATCATTATAGGGCCTCCATCACGTGAAGCGCCACTGCTGGGAGCATTCACGACGGGATTTATTCCACCCGACCAGTTCTCCAGCCCCTGAAAGATTCAGAGGAGGTGAGCAGGTGCCATACAGCAAACCAAGAGAGCTGTAGTTGGATATCAAGTAAATAGATTTTTGAGTAAACACAGAGATGACAACTTTATTCACTTTCTTTCTTTCTTAGATCAAAGGCTCTCTTGCCACATACACCCCCCACCTTTGGTTTTTCACCAAGAGGCAACGCGGAATTGGCGTTTGCTCTCCTGTCCTGAAGAAGGTTGAATATTAAGTCACGACACGAGGGGACTGTCTCATCCTCGTTAAGAGAACTCAACCGAAACATGTTGACAATGGTTTTCTAAACCCCCTGAATACCAACAGAGGGGCACATTGTAAAACAATTGAGTGTTTAATTTACAACTGTCTGACCTATTATTGTGATCTAAACAGAACATCACTTCTTTCTATTTCTTTGTAAACATGATGACTGTATGAATGAGTTGTGAATGAACTGTTTGGGAAAGGATGTATTGCGGTTGGTCTGTGGAGCCGACTAATGAACATAAACATTGTATATATTTTTTTATGACATATGCATTTGTACAATAAACAGAAAACTATTATGATATGAACAATAGTCAGCTGTCATCTCTAGTCTAGTTGGCCCATTTTCCTTTATCATATTACAAGATTGCCTGGAGGGCCATAGACAATAATCAGGTGCCCTTTTTCTATCTCCCCTTTACTAAATTAGGCATTACAAAAGAAAAACAGAAATCCTTGCATGTAGCCATGAAGAAATGGACTTCCCGCTCTCCCATCCCCACGCACCATAAATCATACGGATACGTGGCACATGTATTGCAAGGCAAATGGGACATTTGTTTTGAGACACTGACACTAAGGAGAAGCTTTGGATCATTGTCAATCCCAGAATGTACTGGTCATTCCTTAGTGAGAAAGTTTGATTTGGTATTTGGATTAAAATAATGAATGCTCTTGCATGAAGCAGCTCTTGCTGCAAGAGTTTTGGGATACAATGATGACTGCTATTACATGGGCCAGATCTTCCCGCAAGAGTTAAAACAAAAAATAACAAAAACAGAAATTCCACTACAGGAAAAGTCAGATTTCGTCACAATAGTGAAATAAAATTCTAGAAATGAGGGCAGGCCAATTTCTTTTTGGATGTGAGACTTTGGGTCACTGGGTATGAACGTCTCAGAGGACACAGCTTGCCTTAACAAGCCTGGAGCTATTCTGTAGCCCCAGGCCCTGCTGGACTAAAGATTCCTTCTAGAGGAGGACATTCCACTACTTGATTCCAACCCCAAAGAATAGTGGGGTTTTCTGTATTTTTTCGAGATTATGGGACTGCCCTGCTGCTTAATACTATAAATCTGCAGGCCTGAAAAATATGTGTTGGTAATAGTTGTGCCGTGAACCCTAATGTAGACTCAAGGAATTATTTAACAGCGTCCCTCGCAAAGTATCCCACATGGCAGCAGATCTCCCAATGCCACAGGGGATTGGCTCCAAACAAGAAATATGGTTGGTCACTTCTTTCTCTTCCACGCGTTCTTTGCTAAGGGCATGTGGCGGGTCAATGCTAAAGGCATCAGCTTTGAACCACTGAATTATTAAGTTGGACCTCTCTCAAAGAACACCACACCACCGGAAGAACACTGCCTGGGGAAACTTATCCAGGCGATCCAGTGGCTGTACAACCCGTTCTAATCTCTGCAGCATCATCTTCCCGCCCAGAGCCTTCTTTCAACAAACCTTCACTGACGATCCCTGAAGGGTATCAAAAGCTTTGAAATCTGCTGAAGACACAGGCAACGATCAGACTAAACCAAATGCTTCACAGTCCAAAAGTAAGCTGTTCCAGTCAGACCAACTCGCAACTAAGCTTGACCAAGTTCACTTGTCCGTTTGCTAAATCCTCAATCTCAGTGCAATAAAAAGATGAACTGTGGCACCTACAACATGTTATGAAGACTATATTTCTTAAATACACTGCAATTATGACTGGTTATTTAATATCCCTTTAAAATAACTATCTAAGCAAGACTAGATTGATTTAAATTATTTTTGTATTTCCATCCGCATTGTGACATTTAGCTAACAAATGTTTATTATTTTATATCGCTTTTGAAGTAGCCTATGAATTCATTAGCTTTAGACCAGGGTTGTCCAAGACCAGGCCTTGAAGGACAGATCCATGTAGAATGTTCAGGATACCCCTCATTAATATTGATGAGATAAATTTGCATATAATGATTCTAAATACTTTTTGAAAGAAAAGGGGTGAGGGGCACACTCTGGTTCCACAGTCCAGTTGATATTCTCCTCCAAGCACTTTCATGCCTCATGCAATCTTCAGTGAGGCAGTCTGTTCAGGTGTTGCTGGTTAATACCAATTGCGGCCTCAGGGAATTCTGGTTGCTGTAGTCAATGCAGGTAGCCAGGAACCAACTCACCCTCCAATTACACAGTGTAAATCCCACAGTGGGGGTGGGTGGAAAACCAACAATTTGGCTCTCCTGAGTAGGGGCATGTGTCACCCCGGTGCCACCACCTCTGGAGCCTGGGACTCCTGAACATTTTTTGAAAGAAAAGGGGTGAGAGGCTCACTCTGGTTCCCAGCTTGGTGTATCTTCCACGGTCCAGTTGATCTTCTCCTCCAAGTGCTTTCATGCCTCTTGCAATCTTCAGGGAGGCAGTCTGTTCAGGTGTTTTTGGTTAATACCAATTGTGGCCTCAGGGAATTCTGGTTGCTGTAGTCAATGCAGGCAGCCAGTAAGTTGTAATTCAGAACTACATTTGAGATGTGATTTACCAACTGTTTAATATTTATTGCAGAAATCAAGCAGAACTGCTTGAGATCCTCAGTAGGAACACTCTGAATTGAATGGTTATTTAAGTTGTAACAAGAAAAAAGGACCCACGTGTTTTAAATCTGTTACTGTGTGCTACAAACTGGTTGTTAGTAACCAATCAATGTTCATTTCCAATGAATAACTTTTTCAGAATAAGTCCGGAATCAATAACTATGGGCCTCATTACACGGTAGGCGGTAAGGGTTTACCGGTACCAGTATTTTACCGGTACCGGTAAACCCTTACCGCCTTACTACGAGGTCCCTTTGCGGGTTGGTACATTAAAGCCTGCTTTTAGCAGGCGTTAGAAAACGAACCTGCAAAGGGACCGGGGTGCTAATTACGGTACCGCAATTTGCGGTACTGTAATTGCCGCCTTCCCCATTCCCATAATGCCCTATGGGGCAAAAATGGGAATGGGGAAGGGCAATGGAGGAAGGAGGAATTACCGCCTTCCCAACCTTGGAATAGGGCGGTAATTCCCCTTTCCTTCAAGGCGGTACCAGTAAATTACCGGCATGAACCTTACCGCCTACCGTGTAATGAGGCTGTTAGACCGTTAATCCCATATTTCTTGCATGACGCATGACACAAAAGCAGAGGTATCAAAATTGTCCAATGCATTTCTTAACTAGTCCTTCATCAAGGCAACAAACTGTCCTCACAACAGAGGAAAACACGCAGAATCTGTGTCACTCGAACAAACACAGTGCAACTGTGTGGATTCATTGCCATGGATGGAAAATGACTGGTGAAACAGCCTTTGTGAAGCCTAAGCAGGTCATAGCTAGTGAAATGAAACCGGTCACCGCCTTTTCATTGCTTTGTGCCTAAAATGGTCAGTGGTAAACATGGAGGGATATTATAGTGTGCTCAAATCCTGGCTGCCATCAATTGCAGGTCAGCCCAACATTTTTACTAATATCAGGATAAATGCTCAACCTGTGGAACCTTTTGTCGAAGAAAAAAGCAATATGACCTAATCACAATTACTGTACAAAGCTCAGATCCCTGAAATGGCTTGAGTAACGGGAGGTATCATCGCTGTAGATTTAATCGCAGCCAAATCTATCAAATTATTTTGCTGCATTTTGCCGCAAATATATGTGGGGGGCAAGGGAAATAAATAATGTGGGGGGGGTTGGGCAGTGGGGCATCTCCCCCCACATACATTTGCAGCAAGATGGTTCCAAAGGAAAAGAAAATGTGATGGATTTGGCTGCGACCAAATCTACACAATGACATTACATAGAACCCTGGCTTGATCACAATGCACTGAAACTGTAAATTCATGAATTCCTGTATGGATTTATAGGAGACGTTGCATTGCAAGACAATGTTTGCAGAGGTATTCATGCAGAAAGCCATACACTACAATTATTTATTTTATTGCAATTCACTTTCTACATCTGGTCAATCTTCTGTACAATTGCTAAATTGTTTGTACTTGAACACATATCGGTTGGTTCTAGGGATACAAAATACATAGGACATGCATGAAATTTAGCAACTACGAAAGTAAACGGTACGTTAGTAATGACACGATATGCTGAATGATGTAAATTGTGGGGAAGCATTTGTAAGCAATTATTTTCCCGGAAACATGAAATTAAAATGACGAGTTAAATGCTTGTATGCGTAACATAGGGCTTGTTTGCTTTATGAAGCACTGTCTTAAAAACAAAATGATATACAGGGGGAGAAGCTAGTTATCAAACACAAGTAACTGATCGCAACATGAATGGGAAAGAGAAAGAGAGAGTAAGAGATGTGGTACTGACCATTGATCCATTTAACCTCTGGGTCGTGAATTTTAAATTCTTCGTTGACCAGATCTTGCAGGGTTACCTTTGCTTTAAGCGACAAGCTGTTGTCTTCAACTGGAAAACAGAGATAAGCAAGTACACATCATTCTCGGCTCCAGGACAAGCATAACAAACAATGAACTGCATGTGGAAAATGGGGATATGGGGAAAGACATGGTGTGTATGAGGTACTGGAATGTGAGTGCATGCGTGTGTGTGTGTGTGCGTGTTCCAGTGCAGATGTGTTCAGTTATTCATTTGTTTAAAAATAATATGGTTCCACATTCATGAAATCTGCCGCTAAGTACATTGTTAGAACCTCGCTGCTCTCCGCTCTCAGTCTCACTAAGCCTCCAGGGCTCAGCTTTGGATTTGCCAGTGCACCGTGCAGATGGAATTTGCTGGTACAGGAGGAATTTGCTGCTGTAGCCTCCTATCCTCTTTGATCTACTTCCACCTTCTCCAGCCCCTCCTTTCTCTCCTTTTCTTCATTGTCTACCTTCTTCCCACTCTTTCTCTTCTTCTCCATTTCTCTGCTCTCTCTCCTCACATTAATCTCCAAAATTACTCTTCCTCTTCTCCACTCTATCACCTCTACATTCTCTCGTCTTCCCTCCTTCTGGTCGACACGCTCTCACTCCACTAACTTTGGTATTAGTAGATTTGTTCGAATATATTTGGCGAAATAGTAAATTTGACCGAATTTGGCCTGTACCATTAGACCGAATATATCCGAACAAATTGGCTAATACATACCGAACATGTGGAGCAGGGGTGTCCCCCGCTCCCCATGTTCAGTGTGTATTGGCCTGGGAGGTTGCAGAGGTGTCCCCCGCTTCCTCGCTATTGGAGGCGGGGGACAAAAATAAAAAAAAAAAGATAAGAAAAAGGGACACTGCAGTGTCAGATCCGACTTGCGTTAAAGGGACAGATCTGACGCCGCAGGGTTGAACCGGATCAGGTGGCGAGCAGGCAGGTAAGAAGGGAAGGGGGTTTGGGGGTGGGTGGTGTCCTTGGTGGTGTTTGATCATATGAAAAGTGACCGCATGCGGGCTGTTTTTTTTTCCTGGTCAGTTTGCCGCGATCACTTTTCATACAGCCAAACACCCCCAAACCATTTCAGCACATCTATCATGCTGTGGGTCTCTCGCCCACATGGTATGAATCCAAAGAATGATTGCGGGTTTGCCAAACAACAAATATGGACCAGCAAAGCAGGTTGTCTATATTCTTACCAACTTCCACAACCAGCCAATATAGCAGATTATTTAAAATATGGTTTAATGATTACACTATGCCACCCGTCTGGGATTTGAATATAGTTAAGGATGATGTCTGGATTTATGTTCGGACATGAAACTGAATAGCTGGTTTGGAAGGCTCTAGTTTTGAAGTGCTCGCACCTAAATCATGGAATGCACTCCCGCTTAGACTTAGGAAAGAATCTTCTCTCATGGCCTTCAGAAAGGCCTTGAAGACCATTCTTTTTAAGTAGACCATACTCTCTCAGCTGCTATGCCTTATAACCTTACCTTACTGTTTATCTACTTACCTTACTATGTACCGTATAACTGCCACCTTACTGTATAAAATGTATGCCAACCAACAATGTACCCAACACGTAAATGCATGTATGTAACAACTACACTTTAACTTAACACCAAGACTTTCTCCTATGTAACCAGCACCTAAACAAATATTCTTGTAACAGCGCCACGTTGCCTTAGGGCCGTTGTGCGCTTTATAAATGGAAATAAATAAATAAAATAAATTATCACCCCAGTAGCTCCTATCAACCACTCCTGCCTCTAGGTCAATGTCATGGGTTTCTGCCATTCACCCAGTTGTCCTAAATTACCTGCATCTTTGAATCTCCCTACCATACTAAGGTTTCCTCTGCACTATAAGAAGCAAACCCTGCATCCTCTTGGGGTGGCTCTACATAGAGGTGTGGCAGATAAGGAACTCTTAATGGGTATGACCCTTGGGTTGTGTCCCATTCATCGCACTACTAACACCACTTGCCAAAGTATGAGGGATCAACAAAGGGCTCAGGCAAATGTCGATATTGTATGAGATGGATTTATTGTTCTATATGTAAGAGGATTCAATTCAACACTACAGCTAAGTCAACGCCTAGTCTATAATACTGAATGAAAACCCTTATTGATATATCTTTAGGTCCAGTTCATGCGTTCTGGATGACTACCCCTATATAACACCCCTCTCTTGGAATCCCCCTGACCCCACTGAGCCAAGAAGTAGTTCTGTTTTGCAAGTTAAAAGGTTTATTTGATAATTTAAACAATAGGTATATATATCCCACTTTATAATAAATTAATAATTGAATATCACCCTTAATCTGATATGATAAAGATTAACAATGGAGAATCTGGCACTAGCACACTTCTTTATAATCACTAATGAGTTGACATGAAATGGATAAGATAGCACACTGGTAAATAGGAACAAAAGTATAATGTGGTAGAGGATGCTTTATGTAAGCTCAGGTGGATGCAATATTCAATGAATGCAGTACAGAAAATACTCAATATGATTTCAACCAAACAATGTAATCACTTTTCTCTGGCTATTCACTCCCCCCCTCTTTATGCAATGCAAGGAAATGGGAGGAAAGCACACAGTTCTCAGAAATGTAATCAATGTAATCAGTTCAATCCAGCAAGCTTAGACAACAGAAAACAGATAGGAGTTATGAAAACACAAGCCCAAATTGCTTTGATATGTGCTGGCATTGAATTAAAAAAATATGCTAAACGCTTTTAATTCCCTTACAGAGGTTCAGGGTGAGTGGTATCTAGTTAATATTAGTCCAGGCTCACACGAGCAATGATGCAGGGATAGTTAGCAGGTTAAACGAATTTCTGGCAAATGGAAAGCAAACAGCAGCAGTTTTTACATGTGAAGAAATTGCAAATCGCGGTAAAACTATAAGGGGTAGGAATGCGGTTCTTGGTGCGATTCAAAGCTACGATTCTAAGCTATCAGAGGAAAGTTACTGCAAGTCTCTAGCCCAAACGGTTGCGGAGATATGACCGATTTACTAGAGGTCGTTTTTGGTTTTTGCAAATTTCAAAAGCTCACATTGACAAGTGCAGCTTGCAACTAGAAATGACAGGTGACAGCTAGGAGGCAGTTCTACTTAGGTTAAATAGATTGAATTAGATGAATTTAAACTAAGAGATTGGTTCTACACAGTTCTGCTGGGTACTCACACTATATTCTTGAATTAAATGGGCCTCATCACGGATCTGGTCAGGGTTTTAGACTGGGCTCTGGTCACTCTCTCTGCTGGTCTGGGTCTCTCTGGGTACAGCACTGCTTTCTCTCTGGTCTGGTCTCTTAGTTCTGGATAGATTGAAGTCTCTAGTTTGGCTCTCTGGAGGTTTGATGGAGGTAAGTATGGATTTTTCCGGCAGAGCGTCCCGCTGCAGATGGATTTGGAAAGTCCCTATCTGTCCTGTCTGTCTGCTTTTATGTGTTTAGAATGTGGGTGTGTTCTAGCATCACTGACCCTACCTCTCTCTCAGCTTCTAATTGGTCAAACTTCCATTTATCATTTGATTGGGGAATGAACTGTGAGTCAGAGGGATGTCATTTTACAGCCTGCAGAAAGTCCACTCCTCCTGTCAACTTACACACAAATCTAGATTTGAAACAAATACATATTTGCAGAGGTACATATTGTTTTAAAATCATATGCACCCATCATGCATTACAGGAGGTATCCCCTGTTCAAACTCTGCTCTTCCTGGGAGCTTGCATTCAGAACTGGCACATATTTCACTTTTTAACTGATTTTGCAATTTCTGACATGGACCCAACTTTACATACATGTGTGCAGGGAGTAGGGACATTAACTGATGAAGTTTCAGATTTTTAACATGCATACATTTAGAGTAATATCCACTTTTCCGCTAAAACCCCCCTGAACATGCCACCGGGTCGAAAAACCTCTTAAAATGTGGGCAGAAAAATCACAAGAATTATGGTGTCATTTATAAAATTTTCACATGTCCGCTCTATGAGTTATTCATCTTTTTAAAGTTATGTTCTGGCTCCAAAGGGGTGTGGTTTCCCAGGTCACATGGTATAGAAACCAGTCTTTCCAGTTTCTGCCAAGCCAGCTTGCTCTCACAGGCAGTGCTCCTCCCAGCTCCTGCCAAGAGGAAGCTACAATTTACGACTGCGGTAATAAAAACCTTTGCCTGAGTGAAGAGGGCTTTGTTCACTCTCTTGCAGAGCACAGATAATTCAATTATCAGATAGATGGCATATCCTTAGTGTGGGCAGCAAAAGGAAGGTTGGCCTGGGAACACAGTGGTGACTCAAGTTTCCCTCCTGATGGGGGTAGTTGCCAGGCAGAATCAAGTTCCTTAAGCCAGACTTTCAGCTACTGTCATGTTATTTGTTGCTTTTTAAATTAACTTGCAATTTTACACATGCAGCTAGAATGCTGATTCTAAGTGCAAAACTATGACATTTAAACAATTGCAACCTATGTGACACTCAAAAGTAGGTCACTCAGTCAATTTAAACATTTTCGATTTTAGTGTCTTTAAATCCAGTGCAACTTAAACTGCTGCAATCCACAGCGCAGCCAGTCTTGTTATAAGCATTTTTCTGGGCTCTTCATTTCCCAGATTTTGTAGGCACACAAAACTCCATTCTACCAAATGTCTGCTGGTGTTCAGTGAATATTTTGCACATATTGCAATGTTTGAAAATAGGCATTTTGACTTGCCTTCAGGGAAACAGAGTGGTTTTAAAACGCCGGCTTTTGGATAGTGGTGAGTACTGGTACTGCACCCATTTTTGGGATTTAAGAAATGAATTCCCAACAATTCTAGGTTGCATTTGGCAATCAGCATTGCCATTCCCAATGGTTTCAGACTACTGTGTGGGTAGTCCAATGGTGGTTTTAGGCAGTTTCCTTCTGTGCCCATAACATCGGCAAAAATGAATGGCAGCCTATTCTTCATGCATTTCCCTGTGCATTTTCTGGGAAGCTCTGGCCATCATGATGTTTTCATGTCAGTACTGCACAGTTTTGAGGTAGGGCTAGGATGCATGGGTAAATACATCCCACAAGCCCCCCTCTTGCGATGGCCATTCTGTTTCACTGATGGGACTCGCAAGATCTGGGATGTTTCCTCATCTTCTTCCAATAGATGGCACAGTTCAGCATCTTTTCCTCCATCCGGTCGGATCGATCGGTTCTCCTCGCCGTTCCTGATGGGAATATTGGGCGGTACCCCGAGCCCGTTGCGTCTCAGCTCCCGGTCTCCGGATCGTCCTCTTTGGCCCGTCTCAAGGTTTTCTTTCTCCTAGGACGACAAAGGAAGAGCGGCAATACCTATTCATAGACGTTTTTCCACCACCGTTGAGATAGTGGGGCAGCATATGCATTTCATCATCACGAAACATTACATTCTTATTTTGAAAAAAAAAAACAGTATAACTAAGAGACAGTTTCATGCAAATCACAATATTTTAGAGACTAGATGTGGTATGTTTTATGGTTGGAACTGAATTAGTCGGAGACAGTACCCGCTAGGATTCCAGTGGATTCCTCCAGTTGTTGCAGAGTGTGCCTGGGATGGCAACATTTCAACTGGTTTATGTGGACCCACTTGTCTTCCCCCTCTGCCGAACCGCCTTTGGGGATGCGGATCTTGTAGGCCACAGGGGAGATCTTGTCGATGATCTCAAAGGGTCCCTTCCATGTAGGCATAAATTTGCGCTGCTTGGCCTGGTTCCTTTGGAAGTTGTATAGATAGACCCGGTCTCCCACCTGATATTCCTTCCTGGAAGTTTTCAGGTCATAATGGGTCTTCATGCTATCAGCTGATCTTTCTAGATTCCGCTGAGCATAAGCAAAAGCATGTTGGAGGTGTTTCCTTAAATTCTCTACATACTCATGAGTAGTGGAGGCATTTATCAGTGTCTGCTCTTGGGTCCTGTAGAGCAAATGCTGCGGAAGCACCATCTTGCGCCCAGTCATCAACTCAAATGGTGACATTTTGGTTGCAGATGAAGGGGTAGATCTGATAGCCATTAGGACCAGAGGTAATCGGATATCCCAACTTGGCCCAGAATCTGCCACAAACTTCTTTAATATGCTCACAATTGTCCGGTTATATCTCTCTACTGCCCCAGAAGAAGCTGGTCTATAAGCAATATGCAGCTTTCTCTTGACCCCCAGTATCTCCCACATCTTTGTCATTACTTCACTGGTGAAGTGGCTACCTCTGTCTGACTCAATCCTTTGAGGTAGACCAAAACGGGAAAAGATGTGGTTAATCATCAAGGCAGCTGCAGTTTCTGCCTTGCAATTTGGGGCTGGGAGACATTCCACCCACTTGGTAAACAAGCATGTCACAGTCAACATGTACTTATTCCCCCTAGCCGAGCGAATCACAGGGCCTACAAAGTCGATTTGTAAATCTGACCATGGCAGTGTCATTCCCCTCTTTTGTAAAGGCGCCCGGTGTGTGAGGGATGTCGGCTGAAATTGTGCACACACAAGACAACCCTTCAAATATTGGTTGAGGTCCTGGCCCATGTGTGGCCAGTATGCAACCTCCCTTAAGATTTCCAATGTTGTGTGAAACCCCCTATGACCGGCGGTGGCCGCATCATGGGCGTGACTTAACATCAGGCTTCGGAATGAGGTAGGAACCACCCACTGATCGTGGCCAGCTTTGGATTTCCTTACCAACAAACCGTCTTGGATCCGGAACATTTTTGGACATTTCATCAACACTCTTAGGTCCTCTTTCCCAATGTAATCGGTATCCGTCAGGGGAAAGTTCTCAGGGTCCTCAAGGTGCTGGTAAAACTTACCAATAATTGGATCCCCCTTCTGAGCGGTAATCAAATCAGCATCAGGGGTCTCCTTACTCCATTGTGCAATTGAAAGGTCGTTGTGAGCATTTGTCTGGGACCTAGTGATAGCAGTGACCTGGATTTCCCCCAACAGGGACTCAATCTCAATTAGATCCCCTTGGATGGCCCCGGTTTTGGCCAGCTGATCAGCTAAGTCATTTCCAGTTTTGTCTGGTCCCTCTACTTTGGAATGACCCTTGATCTTTTTCCAGTAGATGGTCATCCCATTCGATGTGACCAGATCATCAATGTTTTGGATCAACTTCCCATGTTTCAAGGGTTTGTTGTTAGCACATAACATGCCTCTGGTTTTCCAATTAACCAGGTGCTCCACGAACCCGTTCCGTACATAATCCGAATCTGTGATTATGACCAGTTCGTGGAGTTGATGCTGGACAGCAGTGAGGATGGCATGATGCACAGCCATCAATTCTGCCACCTGACTACTTCGGGGACCAATTTTGTATCCAGCGGAGGGTTCTGGGGACTCATTCACCCATGCATTCCCTACGCCAGCCACCAGTTCTTTCTCCCCGTTGTTGTCAACATGGTAAGAGCATCCATCCACATAGACAGTGGGCATTCCCTCACACTTGTCTTCTTCAAAGACTTTGTGTGGGGAATTAAGGTATGCCTCCATGTTGTCCTTGATTTTCAGACTTTCGTCCTCGAGACAGTTTTCTCTGGCACAATCATGCAAGTCAGCCAGACCTTGCGCGAGGGGACTCTTCTTGTTTTGGCCATATCTGACCTCCACAGGAAAGCCTTGCATTGACAGAATCCAGGAAGTAATTCGGGAATTACTCACATTTCCGGCCCGGATTCTGTCACTTTGGAGATATTGCAGAGGCTGGTGTGGAGTCTCCACTATGATGTGTTCCCCCTGGATAAACGGGTGGTAATTCTTCAATGCCCACACCGTTGCCAGGAGTGCCTTCTCACAATCGTTGAATTTTTCCTCCACAGAGGATAAAGTTTTGCTCGCATAGGAGATTACTTTATTGACCTTGTCATGCTTTTGGTATAATACTGCCGTCAAGCACGTATTAGAGAACCCTGTCTCCAGGAATAACTCCTTGTTTCTGACAGGGTAAGCTAGGCAAGGCGCTTGTGAGAGGCTTCTCTTGAGTTGTCTTACTGCCTCGGCTTGTTCTGGACCCCATTCCCACTTGACCCCCCCCTTCAGGAGATGAATCAGGGGTCTGGTGATCTCTGCGTAGCCCTCAATGAACTTTCTGCTGTAATTAGTCAGTCCAAGGAGGCTCCTTAGTTCCCGCAGAGTTGTGGGGTCTTTCAGTTTCTGAAGTGCTTCCACTTTCTTTTCCTGGGGACAGAGGCCCTGAGGAGTAATCTCATGCCCCAAGAAATTAACACGGGTTCTACACCACTGTGCTTTCTGAAAGGAAAGTTTTGCTCCGGCGGCCCTCAACTGTGTCAGAACATAACGGATCTCCGCTATGTGTTCCTCCACAGATGAACTTTTGATGAGGACATCATCTACATAAGCCAAGTTACCCCTTGCACCCAAGTCAGGCATGGCCTTGTGTAGAAAAATGTTGAATTCATTGCCGGAGTTGAGGTATCCGAAGGGAGTCCGGGTCCAGGTGTACTGCTGGCCCCCAAAGGTAAAAGCCAGCTTATATTGGTCCTCCCTACTGACAGGCACAGTCCAGTATCCATTGGTCAGGTCTATTGCAGTGAATACCTGTGACCCCTGGATCTGGGCCAGCCCTTGGTCAATGTAGGGCAGAGGCCATCGGGAAGTATGGACCCGTTTGTTGAGCTCCCTGAGGTCGGCACAGAGTCTCCACTGGCCGTTTGGCTTCAATATTCCCAGCACCGGATTATTGAAGGTGCTGTGGACTGGACGGATTATTCCCCGGGACTCAAGGTTCTTAATTATTTCAGTAAGGGACTCCATTGATGCGAGAGGCAATCGATATTGCTTCACAAACACAGGAGTCATGCCAGGGTCCGTGGGGATTGTTGTTGTGTGGATGTCAGTGCGACCACAGTCATATGAGTCTACCGCAAAGAGATCTTGGAAATCCAAGAAAACTTGTTTCAACTTTTGCTTTTGTTCCAGAGTCACACAGGCATCAGCTAGGTTGACTCTCTCTTCCACCATCTGCCTGAAGCCTGGAAAGACTTCTGGTTTGGCTATTTCAGCGGCCTCCTCCAGCTGGGTGGAGAAGTCCCTGGTCAGAGTGCTGATTTGGACCAGAGGCTTCAGGTGGGCAAGGCAGCCTTCATGAACCTGGAAAATCACCTCATCCCTCCTGAATTCACAAGTCACATCTTCCTTACCATAAGGGCAGGAAGTGTACACCAGGAAGTTCCCCCCATGCCGGGTAAAAATCCTGTCTGGTGTTGTATTGTCCTCACTGTCACTGTCAAAACAGTCCTTGGGGATTGGTCCTAACAGTTCATTACCTAAATCAATGGAAAAATGTCGGTCATCAACCGCCATTCCAATAATGGTGCCTGCGGCTAGAGTAATACTCTTTAAGTCGCTGTTATCCACCTCTATTGGAATGGTGTCATGTTCTATGTTGACTAATGGAGTTGGGTTTACCCCCAACCCTTGCTGTTGGAGAGACGCATTTAGATGTATGTAAGCATCAGGGTTTTTCAACTCTTGTCCCCTTTTAACTTTCACTTCCAGGGAGAATTGTCGGGTCCTTTCTGGGATGGTGACTTCCTCTTTAACCTGAATTTCAACTGCATAAGGTAGCAATTGAGCTGACCTAAATGCTTTTTCTGGATCATCAAAGCCCATGGGATTATCCGCTAATCGGGACCAAGCTTTGGAGTTTATTAGGTCCAAACTAATGGCAAAGCGATTGAGAATGTCACTGCCTAAGTAAAAGGCGGCAGGGACGTCTCGCACGACCCAACAATTATGGACAATGCTCTTGTTGCCAATGGAGATTTTGAGCATACACCTGCTTGGCAGGAGATGTTTGGAATTAGGTGCTTCCAGGTCCATTTCCCACTTGTCTATCAGTTTGAAGGTGGGAATGGTTGGATCTTTTGGGAGTTGGCGGAACATGGCTTCGCTGATGAAGCTCTTACCGTTGTTCACACACACTCGAGCGAGAACAGAGTCCTTCCCATCATTTAACTGAACAGGGATGAACAACTGCTCTCCAATTTGCTGAATATCAGCCAGGCTCTGAGCTGATTTCACCTCTTTCTGGACTATAGGAGTGGGAGTTTCAGATTGTGGATTAGTATAGAATCTCAGAGTGTTTCCTTCCAGCGTGGAATACCACCTTAAACTGGAAGGAAGGTTGATTTTCAGAAATAGAGAGGACCCCCCATCACCAGTCTGTTGTCCTACTGCTATTACTGTCACGTCTGGAATTTGGTTGTTCTGGAAGTGAAATTCTACTTGGTCAGATTTTTGTTCAACCATGTGGCATGTGCCGTTTAAACTAACATGGTTGACACTCAGTTTTAATTTTATTGGTCGGCTAGTCTGGGTCCAGAGGACCTTGTTTACACAATCTATTAGGGGTGACAACCTTCTCAGGAGGTCATTCCCTAGTAAACAAGGGGTGCCCTCTGGGGTCACAACTATGACCGGGTGTTTCAACTTATGTCGCCCAATTTTAATGTCCAAATCTGCAGTCCCCTCAACGGGAATTTCCTTCCCGTTAAAGTTCTGTAGTTGTCCCGGAAGTGAGGTGAGAGGAATTTGGTAATTCTCTCCCCTTCCTGCATTCAGTTCATCAAAGGCCCTTCTGGACAGAAGGGTAGCTTGAGATCCAGTGTCCACCAGTGCCGAGATTGTACCCTGCCCCTGTACTTGTACCGGGGCATAATATCTTCCCTCCTTCTCCTCAAGGGGGCACAGATAATGTACATTTTTGGACAACTGGTGGGCTAACTTTCTGGTTTTGGACATCGATAGCGAAGAGATTTGGGCAGAATTCTGTGGAGAGCCTTGGGAATCTGAAAGAAAAAGTTGGCAACTGGAGATCAGAGCCATTGTGGGTTCCCCTGGTTCCGGTTCTGGGCTGCCCCCCCCTTTTTGGAGGCAGTCACCAGGATGGGTTTGAACCAGGGGGTTTTCTTGCTGTTGGTTCTGGGATGAGATGGTGGGCGGCGGTAGCTCAGTCTCCACATCTCCCCAGTCTGGATTTGCATCCCTAGGGACCCATTTTTCTTTGGAAGGAGTTCCCCCCTCTCTGAAGGAGAAGATCCTTTTCCCAGGATCCTCTGAGGATCCCTCTCCCTCAAATTGGAAGATCTGTACTTCCTCCTCAAACTGAGTCTGTTTGGGTCTTTTGTTTCTCCTACCCCCCCTCTGCTCCTTAGGAGGCAGACTTTCAGGGGCAAGAGATTTTGTTTCCGGTTCCTGGGTTTCCAGGGGCTGTTTACAAGTGAGGAAGGTAGCTTCCTCCAAGGCTTTACACCCCCCTTCCCTTTGTGCCTCCTCCCTGGGAACCGGTAAGTTATCGGGGTGCTGCCCCCGTCATTGTTCTGGAGCACCAGGTCCAGAGTTGGGTGCGTTCTGCGCCGGCACGCCCATCTGAGGGTTCTGCTGAGCCCTCAGTATGTGACCCAGGTCCCGCGCCATGTTTTGAACCTGGCGCTCTAACTGGGAAACCCGCTCAGGCTGATACGGGGCCCTGTTTTCTCCCCTGGGCTGATCCCGGGAAGGGTAGCTGTCCCTTCTTTGGTAGTACCCCTGGTTGGGAAGATTTGGGTACCCCTCCACCCTTGGCCTCCCCTCTCCCGGATTCAGTGGTCTGGGCTCAGGGAATTGGGGAAAGAAGGATGGATGGTTTTGGGGCTGAAAGTCGGGAGGATATCTGGGGAAAAAGTTCTGCCCAGGGTTTGGTAAATTTCTGCCCTCCTGTGGGAAGTTTGGAGGGAAGTTCCCTGGGTTAGGTGCTTGGCTGGATCCCCCCCCTTGGGCTGGAGGAGTCCACACATAACCCAGGATGGGTCTGTTACCTTTGTAGCGAGGACTTACATAGTCAGGAGAGCGAGGGACCCCATTTGTGGGGCTGCCTCCCTGGCTCCCTGTCTGTGACTGGCCCGAGGACCTTCTGGGCCTAGCATTATTAGGTGCAGGTAGGTTTTTAGGCCCCCCCATCTCCAGATCCAAAACGGGGGTGACCTTTACCTCTGCCACCTTGACAGCAGCAGGGGTGCTGTTGGCTTTGGGGTTTTTCTGGGCATTGCTTTTATTTTCTATGGGCTTCTGCACCTCATAGATCCGGGTAGCCTGTTCAATGACCCAGTCTAAAGATCTTTTCTCATGAAAATCTCTCACGAGCTGGGTCATTATATATTTGGGCAAGGCATGGAAAAATGTATTGACAAACTCTCTACTATCTGTGCGCACCCTTCTTGTGGTCTGTGCAAAAGCACGCTTTAACTCCTGCACAAATTCTTGTGGGGCCTGATCCTCCCCACATTGTAAATTGTAGGCTGCCTTGCGAGCCTCTTGAGGATTTCTGTGAACAGAAAAATGTTTCAAGATGGCCGCCTTATAGGTGGACCATCTTAAATGATTTTGGTCCTCCAGCCCTGCAAAGAAACTGGAGTATTCCGGGGAGAAGGTCCACTTTACATATTGAATGCAGCTTTGGCTGTCCTTCAAATGGAAAGTCTCCATCATTTGTTCAAACAACTCTAAGTGCTCCCAAACAGAATACTTAGCGTTCTTATGGTAAGGCGTGATGACGCTCCTGATCGCCTTAATCTGCTTTAAGGGGTCCTTAAGCAAGGCCCTTTTTGCCTTATTGGCCTTTTTGGTTCGGGTAACCCTTGTCCATTCTTCCTCGGACTCAGAGGCACTGCTCCCAGAGGTTCCCGTCTGTTCTTCCAGGTTTTCCCGGATTCTGCGAGCCTGGGAATGGCTGGCAGAATGTGGGGACCTGGTCTCCTGTGTCCTGCGCAGTTCAGAGGAGTCTTCAGATTCCTCCTTGCTGCCAGGATTTGATGGGTACCCCCTCCACTGACCTAACTGGGCAGAGGTTTTCAGGATGCCCTTAATGGGCCTACTCTCCTGGGGTTCCCCACTGAACTGTATTGTACTTGGGTGCCCATACCCGGATGCCCACCCCTCCATTCCTGGATGGTACTGGCCTATGAGCCCCATGCTTCTGGCTGGATAGTAATCTGCCATCCCTGTGGCCCTGTGCTCATGTGCGCCAGGGGACATGGGGGTGGTAGAGTCCAGGGACTGGGGGAGATGAAGGCCCCTGGTGTTAGGGCTCCTGCGGTTATGGTCAGGAGTCTCTCTTTCCCAGCGGACCTCATCTCTATCCGCCCCTGCTCCCTGTTGCAATGCAAGAGCCTGCAGTTGTGCTTTCAGTTCCTCTGTTAAGGCCTTACTCGACTCTATCAGTTTCTCCTGCATCGCTACCTGTTGCTGGAGCCTCTCATTGTGCTGGCAGAGAGCCTCATTTTCCCTCTGTGTTTCCTGATTGGTCCTGGAGAACTGGGCCAGTCTTTGCTGCAGGAGGGTTACCTCCTGGGCAATGTCCCTATTGGCCTGCTCCTTTCTTGCTAGAGCATCCTCCACCCTTCTGATGTGCTCTACCAAGTTCTGGTTTTCTTTTTGGAGGTCACCCAGCCCCTGGTGGGCCAGGTGATTTTCTTCCATGTTTCTTTTTAAATGGCAGACTTTCTGGCCTAAGGCGTCTCTTTCCTGACTAAGAGCCTGCATTTGTGCCGCCAGGTCGTCCCTTTGCCTTTGGAAGGCACCAGCATTCTGGCGCTCCTGATCAAACTCTGCCTGGGTATCCAGGTCTTTCAGAATCAGTTTATTGCTCTCCTCCTTCACTCTATCTAGGTGGCCTTGCAGGGTGACTACCTGCTCAGCACATGCCCTATTGAAGTCTAGCTGTTGCTCCAGCTTTTTCTGGCTTTGCAGTAGGGAGTCCAAACCTTCTTGGTGTTCCTTCTGCAAGGCCAGAAATCTGGTATCCTGTTCTGACTTTTCCTTTTGCAGCACATCCATATCCTCCTTTATTTTAGTGATGTACAGTCTGCTGTCCTTTTCTGACTCCTGGCTCCTCTGCAGCCTCTGCTCAGAAGAGACCAGGTCAGATTGGACCTTCTCTAACACCATCTGTTGCCTATTTGCCAGATTTTGGCTTTCAGCACATCTATCCTGCATGTCTCCCATATATAGGTACAGGTATGCTGCTATCCTGGCAATCTTAGTGTGTTCCTCTTTGGCTTTAGGAGCCATATATAGTTCACTCAGGGCCACATGTAATGGACCCTGATCTCTATATATATCTGACTCTGTTTCAGTGACCTGTTGTGTGATTGCCTGCAACCACGCATCCTGGCCCTGTTCGGTCCATTCACCTCTCACAAATAGCTTATGCAAGAGGTGCTCTCTGGCCATTTTCATGTCTACTAAGGTCGTCATTCTAGAGATTGGTCTCTGTCCTGACTTACAGAAGTTTGTATTTTATTTTTGCAGAACAGAACTTTTCTTGGAGTGTCCCTTTTGAGGAGTGCTTCACAGCGTAATGCAGCGTGGTGATCCGACCGGATGTATGTATCCCGTCAGTTAGCACACTGTATTAAGCTGCACAAGTGGTATTCTAACCCAAACGTCCGGCTCGAGCCCCCAATTTGTAAGAGGATTCAATTCAACACTACAGCTAAGTCAACGCCTAGTCTATAATACTGAATGAAAACCCTTATTGATATATCTTTAGGTCCAGTTCATGCGTTCTGGATGACTACCCCTATATAACACCCCTCTCTTGGAATCCCCCTCACCCCACTGAGCCAAGAAGTAGTTCTGTTTTGCAAGTTAAAAGGTTTATTTGATAATTTAAACAATAGGTATATATATCCCACTTTATAATAAATTAATAATTGAATATCACCCTTAATCTGATATGATAAAGATTAACAATGGAGAATCTGGCACTAGCACACTTCTTTATAATCACTAATGAGTTGACATGAAATGGATAAGATAGCACACTGGTAAATAGGAACAAAAGTATAATGTGGTAGAGGATGCTTTATGTAAGCTCAGGTGGATGCAATATTCAATGAATGCAGTACAGAAAATACTCAATATGATTTCAACCAAACAATGTAATCACTTTTCTCTGGCTATTCACTCCCCCCCTCTTTATGCAATGCAAGGAAATGGGAGGAAAGCACACAGTTCTCAGAAATGTAATCAATGTAATCAGTTCAATCCAGCAAGCTTAGACAACAGAAAACAGATAGGAGTTATGAAAACACAAGCCCAAATTGCTTTGATATGTGCTGGCAATGAATTAAAAAAATATGCTAAACGCTTTTAATTCCCTTACAGAGGTTCAGGGTGAGTGGTATCTAGTTAATATTAGTCCAGGCTCACACGAGCAATGATGCAGGGATAGTTAGCAGGTTAAACGAATTTCTGGCAAATGGAAAGCAAACAGCAGCAGTTTTTACATGTGAAGAAATTGCAAATCGCGGTAAAATTCGCGGATGCGTGTTCCGCGATTGCGGTAAAACTATAAGGGGTAGGAATGCGGTTCTTGGTGCGATTCAAAGCTACGATTCTAAGCGATCAGAAGAAAGTTACTGCAAGTCTCTAGCCCAAACGGTTGCGGAGATATGACCGATTTACTAGAGGTCGTTTTTGGTTTTTGCAAATTTCAAAAGCTCACATTGACAAGTGCAGCTTGCAACTAGAAATGACAGGTGACAGCTAGGAGGCAGTTCTACTTAGGTTAAATAGATTGAATTAGATGAATTTAAACTAAGAGATTGGTTCTACACAGTTCTGCTGGGTACTCACACTATATTCTTGAATTAAATGGGCCTCATCACGGATCTGGTCAGGGTTTTAGACTGGGCTCTGGTCACTCTCTCTGCTGGTCTGGGTCTCTCTGGGTACAGCACTGCTTTCTCTCTGGTCTGGTCTCTTAGTTCTGGATAGATTGAAGTCTCTAGTTTGGCTCTCTGGAGGTTTGATGGAGGTAAGTATGGATTTTTCCGGCAGAGCGTCCCGCTGCAGATGGATTTGGAAAGTCCCTATCTGTCCTGTCTGTCTGCTTTTATGTGTTTAGAATGTGGGTGTGTTCTAGCATCACTGACCCTACCTCTCTCTCAGCTTCTAATTGGTCAAACTTCCATTTATCATTTGATTGGGGAATGAACTGTGAGTCAGAGTGATGTCATTTTACAGCCTGCAGAAAGTCCACTCCTCCTGTCAACTTACACACAAATCTAGATTTGAAACAAATACATATTTGCAGAGGTGCATATTGTTTTAAAATCATATGCACCCATCATGCATTACAGGAGGTATCCCCTGTTCAAACTCTGCTCTTCCTGGGAGCTTGCATTCAGAACTGGCACATATTTCACTTTTTAACTGATTTTGCAATTTCTGACATGGACCCAACTTTACATACATGTGTGCAGGGAGTAGGGACATTAACTGATGAAGTTTCAGATTTTTAACATGCATACATTTAGAGTAATATCCACTTTTCCGCTAAAACCCCCCTGAACATGCCACCGGGTCGAAAAACCTCTTAAAATGTGGGCAGAAAAATCACAAGAATTATGGTGTCATTTATAAAATTTTCACATGTCCGCTCTATGAGTTATTCATCTTTTTAAAGTTATGTTCTGGCTCCAAAGGGGTGTGGTTTCCCAGGTCACATGGTATAGAAACCAGTCTTTCCAGTTTCTGCCAAGCCAGCTTGCTCTCACAGGCAGTGCTCCTCCCAGCTCCTGCCAAGAGGAAGCTACAATTTACGACTGCGGTAATAAAAACCTTTGCCTGAGTGAAGAGGGCTTTGTTCACTCTCTTGCAGAGCACAGATAATTCAATTATCAGATAGATGGCATATCCTTAGTGTGGGCAGCAAAAGGAAGGTTGGCCTGGGAACACAGTGGTGACTCAAGTTTCCCTCCTGATGGGGGTAGTTGCCAGGCAGAATCAAGTTCCTTAAGCCAGACTTTCAGCTACTGTCATGTTATTTGTTGCTTTTTAAATTAACTTGCAATTTTACACATGCAGCTAGAATGCTGATTCTAAGTGCAAAACTATGACATTTAAACAATTGCAACCTATGTGACACTCAAAAGTAGGTCACTCAGTCAATTTAAACATTTTCGATTTTAGTGTCTTTAAATCCAGTGCAACTTAAACTGCTGCAATCCACAGCGCAGCCAGTCTTGTTATAAGCATTTTTCTGGGCTCTTCATTTCCCAGATTTTGTAGGCACACAAAACTCCATTCTACCAAATGTCTGCTGGTGTTCAGTGAATATTTTGCACATATTGCAATGTTTGAAAATAGGCATTTTGACTTGCCTTCAGGGAAACAGAGTGGTTTTAAAACGCCGGCTTTTGGATAGTGGTGAGTACTGGTACTGCACCCATTTTTGGGATTTAAGAAATGAATTCCCAACAATTCTAGGTTGCATTTGGCAATCAGCATTGCCATTCCCAATGGTTTCAGACTACTGTGTGGGTAGTCCAATGGTGGTTTTAGGCAGTTTCCTTCTGTGCCCATAACATCGGCAAAAATGAATGGCAGCCTATTCTTCATGCATTTCCCTGTGCATTTTCTGGGAAGCTCTGGCCATCATGATGTTTTCATGTCAGTACTGCACAGTTTTGAGGTAGGGCTAGGATGCATGGGTAAATACATCCCACATATACAACACCAGGATGGAAGTAAAAACTAAAACACACATGACATCCCAAACAGAGTACTTGATCACCCATTCTGCCTCTCCCTCTCCTCTACTCTCCCCTCTGGCAAATCCTCCCTTTCTCTCAACTGTTCCCTTTCTATTCTTTCTCTCCAATGTTCCTATCTTTCCCTAGTCTTCTATTATCTACCTGCACCCTCCGATTTCATTATCTCCTTCTCTGTCCCCACTCCATTACTACTCTCCCTGCTTAACTCCACTACTACTCTCTCCTCTCCAAACTACCACTACTCTCCACTGTGAAGGCATCAGGAAGTAGACACAGAGAACAGAGTAATTGGATTGGTTAAAGGACCATTTGAGGAAGATTAGACTGATATGAGAATAATTGATGTGGTAAACACAGAGAATCTTGTACACCTATAGAGAATCCTGCTGAAGTGTCTGAAATTTAACAACACCAGGTATTTTCAATTTGGAAGATTTCGCCTTGAGGATGACCCAAAGGTTGAAACACGTGTTAGCTGTTTTGAATATTGTCAATAAATGAAGAAATACTCTAGACTACTATACTGAAAAATGTTTGTGTATTGACAGAGTGTGGATTTAACAATCTAATTAGGGTTGCAGCGCTGTCAGACAGCATACATCTTTTTCTTTACAGTTTCCAGGGAATTCTACTTGCTAAGAGTAGGAGGAAGGATAGCTCAGAGGCAACACGTTTGTCTTGGAAGCAAGACAATGCACCGCTGTGCACCATAACACAGGTTCGAATCCAGATCCTGTGCTTAGAAGCTTTATGAGTCACTATCATTACAGAAAGTGGACATGGGGTACAGGGCCTCTCAACAAACAGTACCTTGTTCTTGGTTTTGGATGGTTCAACAACACTGATATAGGCTGATCGGCAGTTTTCTTGTGGTATAACCAGGTTAAAAACTCTGTGAGTTGCACTGATCCAGGTGGCAAGTTGGCATTGAGATGGGCTTTGTGCGGCTCAAAGCACCATTTGTTGCAATGCAGTCCAAGGGATTCGATAGGTTTGGATTGATGGTTGAGTCAGTTTGAAACAATCATACCGCTGGGTTGAGATGGCATGTGATGCAATGGCTTGCAGTGGATCCACACAGTGTTCGAGTCGGTCGAGGTGAGGTCATGTTGGTTTGATGCAGATTTTGAATAAGTAGTAATGCTGGTGAAAAAAAGTGTCAACCCAGTTTGAAGATGGAAGAAGTGGTTTGAAGATGCATAGAGTGCCAGAAGCAACACCGCAGGACCTATGATGGTTCAAATGCATCAAAAATAGGCAAAGCAGTTTCAATGCTTCTCAAAGTAGCAAAACAGGATTGCAAGCTACAATTAACTTTTTCGGGTTACTTTGAGACCCAATCAAGAGGCTCTTAGACAAGGTGGGTCTTTTTGTTGAGCTTCCACTCCAATTAGCTTGGCTGGCACCTATTCCATCACTTCCAGTGACAGGATCCTGGTTAAAGTGCAGCCAGCAGTGAGGCCATGGCCCAGCAGTTCTCCCCAAATGTGCCCTGGTGCAGGTTAGCGTGCAGCGATTTCCTCTGTCTTGGACAGCACCTGCCTTCACCTCAAAAACAGAAAACTTTGGAATGGACTGCACTACCGACAAGGATCCAGAGATGTATTTTTATCATTGTTCAGGAGGAAATCAATGAAGGAGGGGGAGACATCTTCCTTATAAAGACAAGATGTTACTGGGAATTGGGAAAAAAGTATGACTACTGTAAGGGCTCCAATTCCTGTTGTTGTAACAAGTGACCCATGCCTTCTTGCATCATACGAAGAGTGCTATGTCCTGCAAGAAATGAGGTGGCAGGACTCAAAAATAAGATGGCTGAACCACTTCTAAGTTCTCCCTTGCTCACTCTGGCAACTCTAACATCACCCCTTTCACATACCTGCGGACGTCAATAGCCTTTGATGTGCAATATCCTGGTGTGAAGCTGGCCTTTGATATGCGAGTGCCACTTTAAAGCAGGGTTCCCTGGAGATTTACTGCTGAGAGCTCCTCTGCCCGAGGGAAGGTGCTATCCTTACTTCCAGGGAATCAAAGGAATATAGCATTCTTTCTATTATCTCACTGAGAGCAGTGGAGACAGCCAGACTAGCCATGCATAACAATTCCCTTGACATCACTGACCTGGGCTCACAGGGTTGACACTCACTTGTATGATATCAAATTGCTGTAGCTTTATTATTGGTGTGCTCTTTTGAGTCACCATCCCCTACCAGGGTGCAGGATATTTTTAAAGATGAACCTGTCACCAGACTGATGAGGCAACAATTATGATATTTTGTTATGACTGGGAGAGTGTATGTTGTATGAGAGAAATGAACAGCTAACGTGTTTGTGCCTCGGAGTCGGCCTGTTATGAGGGGGGGGGCATTTTGTGCAGAAACAGACAGCACAGCCTTTTTACTGTGACATGCCATTTTTACTGGACATCAACAGGGTAAATCCAGTATGAAGAGTGCTCTTCAGTGGCCATGACTGTCTACATTGGTGGCACATGTTCACCAGTCTGTCCATATATTTTTACTCTGGCAAGGAATGTTTGTTCTGAGCAACATGTTTAAGCACACACAATAAATGGTATTACATGGTTAGACTGGTTAGACTGGCCTACATTGGTGCAGCCAGTCTGAATGTATTTCCTCACTGGGCATCAAGTGTAATGCCAACATGATGATTGTTGCTATGTAGCCATGCTGGTCTACATTGATGGAGTGAGTCCGAACATGTTTTCTTTCTGTGGCATTCCGTTTTAAATGCCAAAGGCAACAAGGGTATGATCTTATAAGGGGATAAAGGCATATATTGGCATATTCAGTATGGACATGTTTTTTTTTGTTTTGGTACCATTACTGGCATTATATGAAAAGCAAATGCAAGTATGTTATTATATGATAATACTGGCCTATATTGGTGTACCCAGCATAAACATGCATGAGCACTGCTAGCATAAACATGTTTTTTTCTTTTTATACTCGCAAATATTGTGTGAAAAGGCACATGAAAAGGCATTGGAAGATGATCCCGTGCATTGTTGATAACTTCAATTTATTGCATTTTTGCATATGGTACCATAGAAAACAGACTGCAAGCTCTGTGGCTTTTAGCCAATTTTTCACAGAATCATCAGTGCTGCAATAAATGCACCATTTTAATCTATTATTATTATTATTGAAGCTAATGTAGTTGGGCCCACCGCAGTGACATTAACATCTGTAAATGCACACACTGCACTGCTGAGTGGGCATTAACAGATTTTCGGTGGGCCTTGCCCACTCAGGCATTACACTGTCTATGCTGGACCCCGACTCCACTTTATCTGCTGAGCTTCATCACTTATCTCCTACTCCAAAATCCTCTAGAGGGTGGTGTTTAAGTGGGGAACCATTCTCCATACCACCGTCTCTGCAGGAGATTGCGGTCATGAAATAGCAGATGCACTCTAAAAACATAGTTCTCACCTATATTTCGAACTTTGTCAGGGCAGCCCATTACAGCTACTTGTCCTGTCTACTTATCCCCTTCAACCTCTGTTGCCATTAACAAGAATTGCTCACAATTCTCATGTCAATCTTGTTTCCTATGTGCATCAAAGCAACACCCCTCACCTCTCATCATCCACACTAACTTTATTCCAGGCACCTTTGTTCCTCCAATAACGTGCCCACATAATTCGGTTCTTGATATATGATATGATAGGTTATTTATAACGCGCTTAATATCCAGAGGTTTCTAAACATGGACCCGGGGATCAAACCTGTGTTGCTCCGTGTCGTCCTGCTTCCAAGGTGAGCATGTTGCCCCCAAGCTGTCCTCCCGAGACTATTCATACACAAAGGCTTTTTCTTGGATGCCTACATTTCTATCTATTAAACAAACTCAATATTTAACCGCATTTCCGCCTTAACCTTTTTCTTGCCAATCTTTATTGAGGGCAGTAAGATGATTTTCCCTTCCATCCATTACTGCTCTTCAGAAAAGGAAAGTGAACAAGTGCCTCTCTGTCATGAGACACTTGGCGAAACAAATGTCATCTACATCCTCAAATACATGACACAAGAATCATTCCTTCTCCCATCTAATTATCTGCTGACTAAATACCTCAACTAGAACACTGGGAAGCAACTTTACAGTGATATCCAATCTCTGCCCTTTGTTAGTTCACTGCCACCACACTCGCTAAGACCTCATCCACTGCCACGCACTCGACAACACCTCATCATTCACAGCATAGGCACTCTCCTGAAATTCCACTTCAGTAAACGCAATGCTCCTCATTAGTCTCTCTGCCTTTCACATTATTCTCTGTGAAGAAAATGCTAAATGATGCTACTAACACCGTGTTAACTATTCCAAGGCCCATCTCTACCACCTGTCTTAGATTTGTCAGGCCTGATCAAGAAATACAGCAGAAGGCATTCACGTATTCCTCGCCATCATATTCATATCAATCTTGGTCGGTCTTTGCCTACCCTCTACATCTTTTCAATATGATCCTATAAACCTCTATTCAGCATCTTTGGTTGTAAATTCAACAATGCTTTAGGAAAACCAACACCCCGTGCAACATTTCATGCATCCCCCTCACATACCTTCATTGGAATTCATTTCCTTAGAAAGGGCGGCAACAACCTTATGAGCAGCTTCATAAGGTCCCTGGACAGGGGCGCTGGCCAATGTGGAAGCTTGGAACATGGGCTGTATTCTCTGGCATAAGCCTGCATTCTGAGCTGCCCCAGGGCTGTGAGCCCCTTGCCCTTTTCCTCTGTTGCTCACTGCCACCTTCACCATAACGCATCCAGCACCCATGAGAAACTACTCTTCAATGCTAAAGGCGAAGTGATTGTCTTTATAAAAAGCATACCTGTCTTCTGTCTGTCCTCCGAGCTGCATCTGCACCAGGAGTCTGTACTGACGCAGCAATGAATAAAGGTATGTGTGTTTTTTTGTATCATGTTCACTTTGCCTTTAGCACCCGCGATTAACTACCCTCGGGTGCTAAAGGCGAGATGACATTTTAAAAAAGCATACCTTTCTTCAGTCCTCCAAGCCGGGTTAGCCTGATGCAAACGCACGATCAATGGACTGAATAAAGATACGTTTTTTTTTAATCTTTTTTTATTTTCACTTTGCCTTTAGCACCCGCGAGTAACTACGCTCGGGCGCTAAAGGTAAAGTGAGATAGAAATAAAATAAACTTACCTTGCAGATGACCCAGTGCCATGCGTAGTCTCCCAGCTGTTTCCTAGTTGATGACGTGACGGTCATCAACATAGAAAACAGAAGTGGAAACTACGCCACTCCGCCAAACCGCATGTTAAGTGCCTTTTTTTTTTAAACATCATTACCAACCGCGTAGGGAACTACATGGGTTCTAATGGCCATAACAATAACAATAGTAGGGCCGTAGAAGGTGGTAACGTCCCAGACCCTTTTTAACCTCATTAACCATGTCCTCGTGCCATTACTACATGGTTCCTTGTCATTATGGCCATAAAACAGCTCTCAAGATGCACTTAATCCAACATGTAGGTCCACAATGTATGCACTGCACACCAGTCTTGGAAGAATGGCCGGTGTTGCCAGGATCATGACAATCGCATAGATCGCTATGTTTAAACTCTTGTGTATAGTTCTGTTCATCTTGGCACTTCCTAACATTGCATCTTGGTGGTTGTTCTCACCGACGGCAAATATCATTGTTATTACCAATCGGCATTATAATAATACAAACTTCCAAATGAAATAAATGCAAACATTACATTGTATGAATCATATTTAAACAAATTTGCTCTAAACATATTTCTGTGTCAAAAGGAGGGACTTGACAAGCTGAGGTTGACACTCTCAAGGAACCTTTACACCGTCAGATATCTTGATGTAGTTCCATAAATAGCATCTCCAGAAATTATTCAAAACCGAGATCCTGTGACAAATCTGTGTTTTAGCCAATCCTCATCTCATAAAGTTCTAGCTTCTCAAAGATTGCTCACTGAATTGTCATCTCTGTCCCTCTCCCCTGCATGGCCTTTCACTGATACTGTTCCTTCAAATCTACTGTGCGCTGCCGCGCTGCATGTGCGCTTTTTTCTGTCCTCCATTGATGGGACGCCCCCCTTCCCCAGTACACACAGCATCTTCCCCCCAATCCTTGCCCCCTTAATTCAACTGGGATTTTACTTATTACGACTGCTGCCCCACCTCCTCTGCTACTTGCCTCCCGATCCCAAACTCCCTCATTGCCCCTCCACCACCATCCCCTTACACACCTTGTCTGCATACTCGGTGCCCACAACGTTCCATATGGCTGAAGTCTCCATGGTGGAATTACTTAACCAGTGATCTGGTGAGTGGGTCTATGAAGGGGATGCAGAAGGCACCTGTGTCACCTAGAAAAATGCCCTTGGGTGTTCTTTTACTTTTGTGGGTATGCCCATAATGGCTCATTTGAGAACGGGGGCAAGCTTACCTTGAGGTGCAGGAAGAAAGTGACAGAGTGGGAGAGAGGCAGAGCGAGAGGGGGGCAGGTAAAAGAGAGAGCAAGAGAGAGAGAGGGAAGAGTTGGAGTGTGTCTCAATACATTTTGGAATGATGTTCTTTCATTTTACATGTTACTTAGCAAATATGTTGTTTTAACAATTGGTGAGACGGTCGCTTTAACATAAAAAAGAACGTTGTGGTCTCAAAATAACCACAAGAAATACTGGCGTCTTGAAGGTGGTCTCATAGTGGCAAAATTGTGGAAAAGGAAAGTATGAAATGAACATTCACATAGACTTAAATCAGGGGTCGGCGACTTGTGGATTTCCAGATTGTTTGGACTAACACTCCCATGACCCTTATTCATCGACTTTGCTGGCTAAGGCTGGTGGGAGTTGTAGTGCAACATCTGGAGTGCCAAAGTTTGCAGACCCTCGACTTAAAGAGATAAATACTAAGCACCTCTAGCTTTAAAACCAACTATATTGCGATGACACATGCCAAAGTATTAGCAAGCTTGTAAGGGGATGGGATATGTACTCTTCATCCCCACTCCCAATTCCATTCAAGAATCGTAGATTGGCAAAATAAAAGCTCCAAATATGTGATATATAACCATTTCATTTTCTTTGAAAAATGCATAATATTTGCTCATTCTATTTTTGACAGCCCTTATGGAGAAACAATTTAAGTGACAACATTGAACAGAAAATGAAGTTATTAAAATATGCACTATCCACTCAACGTTACAAAGGTCTACTGACAAACTTAAATATAAATGTATATAGTTTGATGTTTAAACAAAACGGGTTGCAATCCTGCTACTGTGACCTCAAGCTTAGTTTTTAATATAAACTGAAAACAAACCAGTGGTTAAAACTATGCAAACTAACACTGATTTTAAGCTGTGTTCTTGATATGGTGTGGTGCATCACCAAGACCCTTCATTCTACCACTTCAGTGTATATATTTGTGAAAGTGTGTTTGTATGTTCGGGGTTGGCTTCAGCCCCATAACAGTTGGTGGGCTAGAATTTTGGCCCTAGGTCATCATACCAGTCTGGGATGTACTGGTGATAGTGAAATCTGACTAAACTCACCCATTCGCCCTGCACAAGGGTGGAGCGGGGTCTGGCCCTATGCTATCAGTATAGGTGATTTTGGGGGATTCCTGATTTTGCAATTTTTCAAAAATAGGAAGTTATGACACAATAAAACATACACAAGTCTATAGCAGACACCCACGTGCATGTTAGCTATAGACCAGGGAAAACGATAGGTGGTACCGCTAGTTGTAAATAGAGATGACAGTCACGTCATATTGTTGTTTCGAAATATTAACTCACACCAAGTAAATGTGCTTGTAAATACAAATGTGAACACGTGTGGTAATAGTGCCCAATTCACAACAAATTGCACTAGCTTTGGCAAAGTGCAAGAAAATCAAGTTGCACCTGTGACCATATGTGATTTGCGGCGGCATGTGTAATCACAGAAAAATACTGTTACGTTATATATGCATTTTACGATTAACACACTTACACAGACAAATTAACTGTAATCATTCAATAAACAAAATAGGAAAATCAAGCACAAATCCTTGCAACTGAAAGAATAGTTGAAATGTGTAAGAGCTGTTGAATATTTTTACCTGAGAGTTATCCACTTTCAGGAAAAAATTAAAAAGGAACTTAACCCTGGGGTCACATGACTTAAAAGTTTCCCTTGTGATGAAGTACATGACTAACACCAATGGCGTTGTTTATATGTTATGGAATTAGAGCAAACTGATTTTGGCTCAACCCATAAGTGTGTTCGCTATGGCAAGCTTGAAGCAGGCCAATTTTATTTCCTACCATTTTAATGTTTTCTTTATAATACAAACATACATGTAGAAAACATGTTTTTTTGTGACTCAACAAACATAGCATGAAACCAGTCCGATTCGTTTTTGCCCTAGTGCACTTTTAAAATATTTCAAAGTTTTGAAAAACCCGTTTGTTCCATCCAACATTAGCTAAGCAGCAACACTGTAAGTAAATGCATCTGCACAACATTTATCAACAGTGCAAATGTTAGACAATATGGCCCGGTTGGCATAAGGGCAAGTTGGTGCATGTGAGTGTGGACCCCGCCCTCAGCCCTCCACCGCCCCTCCTCCTGCCCAGTATGTTGTGACACATCTACTAGTACAACAGCTCTAAAGTGGGAACCAGTCGAGGTTGTTGCTTCAGTGCATGCATTTTCTTTTCTATGTAGGAGCTTGGTGGTGTTACCTGCACACGATTCATTTTCTTTCTTAAAGAAAAGGGGTTAGCTTAGTAGGTCCATTGCAGGGAACCTATTAACCCCAAGATCATAGGCCTGGAGCAAAATGATAGGCGTTTAGATAATCACGCCCACCTAAAATAATGGTGCCTCATCAGCATTTAATAGGCACCTACCCGTGCAACAGGGACAAGTGGATTAGTCACCCTCTTCCCGCATTGACTCATACAATGTTCAATTACAAATCAATTGCTAGGTAATTGGGCCCAGGTGTAATTTGTTCTGTACATGTACACACTGTGTATCACTGCAATCGCTTCTTAGTGGGCAAAGAGGAGGAGGGGGGGTCTATATAAGTAAACAGGGTTCTGGAAAGGTGAGGTGGCTGGAAGGGAGAAGGATGAAGTTTGATAGTCTGGGTGCAACGTAATCCAGTCAGTCATCATGGACCCCCCATATTTCACACGAATCTCATAGCAACTTAACAGTGTTACGAATCACTTCGTTTACATTTACCTGGGCTTGGCAACTTAGGTTCCATAATCTGTTTCTCCTTGATAGTTGACTGAACACTAATTATCATCTAGCCTAGATTGTTCCATAACATGGCCGAGGAGTAACCATTCTAATTTGTCCGTCTGACATGCAACAACTTGTCCTTGCTTTTGCAAGTGACTGCATACCACCCTCAGAGTAGGTAACTAGACAACTGTATTATGTGCACAATACCTATTCTACAATTTCTGCTGCATACACTGCAATGCAATGCTCCTCTCTAATCTGTCAGACGGCGGTCTACTGAAGAGCCATGCTTCCTACAGCACTTCAAAGTGATTACCTATCACTGGAGGCATTATAGAAATACAAGATAACATAGCAAAAAATGTTTTTGCTATCCGACTGTCGTAAAACCACCTTTTTTTACCGTTTTTTTTTACTAATCACAAATTGAGGCAGCTGCATTTAGTGTATTTTAGCAACTGCATAACTGCTTTAATATTTAAAACTGTAACTCGTGCTTGAACCGTTCTGTAAATGTCACATCGAATGTCATATTTCATTCCATTGTGGATGGTGCAAAAGACCGGCTTTGTATAGTTTATAGCTAAGATCATGTAAAGGGGATGGAAGCTGAAAAGGTGAGTGGTTACAAGGTGGTCTGGCATCCATTTCACTGCGCTCACAGTGCATACAATCTCTGGCATGTAGTGGACCCAATGTTCTATCAGTATGGTGTCCTATCCCCCCTCTGCCGTTCTCTCCTCCTCCTCCTCCTCTCCTATCACATTTGACGAGGCCACTAGAGTTGTCTGCTCTATGAAGGTCGCCTCCAAACAGGTCTCCCCCTTTTCTTCCAGAACTATTAAGGACGATATTGGCTCTCTTGCCTCTGCACTTGCCGATTTCTGCAATCACTCTTTGCTACTGGGTCTTTCCCCTCTTCCCTCAAGCACTCTCTTGTGCACCCCCTCCTGAAAAAACCTTCTGTAAACCCTTCTTGTCCGGCTAACTACTGACCCATATTTAGCATACCCTTCCTTGGGAAACCCTTGGAGAAGCTGGTCTTCCTTTAACTGACCCAGCATACTGAGCTTGTTGGTTGTCTACATAATCCTGCATTCCGAACATCCAGAGGCACAGAAACTGCTCTTCTGAACACCTGTGAACAAATGCTTAAATCTCTTGATTCCGACTCTCCAGCTGTTCTCATTCTACTTTATATATCCTCTGCTTTTGACATGGTCAACCACACCAGCCTCATTAAACAGCTCCGAAATATCCTAGGTATCTCAGAGTGGGCATTGGACTGGCTGACCACCTTCCTCAATGACTGTCCCTCCCAGGTTAACCTGGGCTCTTTCTCCTCTCCCACATCCACCTCCACCTCCACCTGTAGCATCCCTCAGGGCTCCAACCTTTCTCCCTGGCTCTTTAACATCTATCTTGCTCTGCTTGCACATCTAATGTCCAACTTCTCCCCTTACTTTCAGTGTTATGCAGATGACACACAACTCTTCTTCAAACTCCCCTCTGATCCTCTCCCTACTTCCTCCATCATTCCTGACTGCCTATCTGCCATCCGGTCCTGGTGGGCCTCCAATGATCTCTGCCTCAATGCCAACAAGACTAAGATCCTTCCCATTGCAAAATCTCTGCCCTCTTTTTTCCCCTCACTCTGGGAACCCTCGATGTGCTCTCCCCCTTCTACTTCATCTGAAGCCAAAAACCTTGGAGTCATCTTCGACTCCTCCCTTTCCTTCCTCCCTCACATCCAGGACCTTGCCAAGAAGGCCCACTTTCAACTCCACCTCTTCAAAGGAGTCTGTCCTTTCCTCACTTTTCCCCAGAATCTCAATGTCTCTAGATTTCTGGTACTCTCTAGGCTAGACTATTGCAATAGCCTCTTCCTTAATCTAACCTCTTCCTCTCAACGTCCCCTCCAGCTATTCCAGAATAGGGCTGAAGGACTTATCCTTGGCCTCAAGCCCAGGGGCTGCATTTCTCCAGCCCTAAATTCTCTCCACCGGCTCCTAGTTGCTGCAAAGATCACATTAAAATCCCTCTGCATCATCCATAAGGCTGTCTGGGGCTGGGGACCATGCTATCTATAACTGGCTCTTACTAAATACTCTCCCTCCAGATCTTTACGTTCCTCCAGCACCAACTCTGTGTGGGTCAAGCGCTACGCTAAACAGTGAGCTGGTGGCTGATCTCTTTCCTCGTCTGGTTCCCTCCTTTAGAACAGCCTCCCCCTCCCTCTTCATCTTGAGCCGGCACTCCTCAAATTCCAGAAGCTCCTCAAGAATTTCCTTTTCACCTCCTCCTTCCCCCCACCCTCCCTTGCTAATCCCCACAGTCATTGAAATTAGTGACCAGGGCCCTTTTGTGTCCACCTGAGTCTTGGCCTCCCACACCCAATCGCCTTTAGCCTAAGCCCACAACCAGCACTTGCCTTAGCACCCAGTGACCTGTGCTATCACAGGTCTGCACTTATTTATTGGCAGTTGACCACTCTTACCAAGTGATCTTTGCCAGTCACTTAACAGATACTTGCAACTTACTCCCTAGCACTTCCTGCTGTGGTACTCCTAGCACTTACCACCCCATCCCGTCTCTCTCTCTATCTGCACTTGCACATTATTAATGCTTGCCTAGTAGGACTGTTAAATGTGATATCATATTGTGCCTCCTTTATTGTATATATTGGCCTAAGCCCAGTCGCTCTGCGAAGAAATCCGCGTTGCGAAGTTCTGACCTTAGATCGATCCAGACGCCATTTTAGGTTCATCCGTCATTTTGATTCTTACTCCGAAGTCCCCGTGTTCTACAATGGTGGACAGTGTTCTTCTGTTTGTAACTTGGCCATCTTGACATTTACATGCAAGTTAATGCCTAAACTGCCCGCAGGTCAAATGTTAGGGTCATGTAATGAGACCTTGTCCTTCGTTGACCTGTAGATCAAGGATTACCTATGCCAACAAAACTGATCCGCGAGCATATATCAAGCACAATGTTGTTTAAATACTGAATGTGAACACTTGTTGAACTACATTGTATAAAACATGTATGAAGGCTTAATGTTAAATCCAAAGAATACACTGTTGCCATTGTGACCTATTTGTGAATATACTAGGAAAAATCCACATGCATATAGATTAATAAATTAGAAGTGAACGCGGGACGAACCGCTAGCCCTAGGAATGATTAACCTGTAGATGGGCTGTACATCATGTTACAAATTGTATAAAAGAGTGAATGTTCTGATGTACAGCCCCACTCACTTCTCACACCGAAAGGGCTGGTATTCGCTGTGATGTACTGAGGGCCAGATAGCTATCTGATGCTTTGTTCCTTTGAAAACTGGTCAGTTGTAGAATAAAGATCTATGTATCTTTGTAAGCCCGTGTTTGGTGTATTTCCTTTTGTGGTACTCAGCCTCGATATTTCCTTTTGCTTTTACACGACCACCTCTCACTTTCATTGTTATATTTGCCTTCCATTCCCATGTTCCCTCCCTGTTGCACTGTGGGAGCCTGGAAACACAATTTACTTGATGTACAATAAACTAAACAGCTAAGCGCAACGATCAGACTATATTATATATAGATATATAGATATATATTTATTTGCACTTTGAAGTATAAATGCAGTACTTTGGTGCATTGTTATTGTTGCATCCATGCATAAGGTACACCTTAAAAAGAGCTAAAACTGACCTTGCTGAAAAAACACATGCGTGAGCTGCGTCACACATTTAAAAAATGAAATTCATGCTGGCTACTGCAGGCATAATATTGAAAATAAGGAATTGCTATATTCTACACCCCCAAAATAACACATTAGGTATGCTTAATCTAGCTTGTGCTACTGTCGTATTTGCCATTTCATAGCACAGTAAATATCAAGGGTTGCCAATTGCAAATATATCAGCACTAACACTGTCGACCGAAGTAAGACAGATAAGGGCCTTCCGCATTATAACTCTATGACTTGGTTGTTAAACATATAGAGCAGTGAATGCTCAACTCACTAACATACAATTGGCTAAGGAATAAAATAAGCATTGTCAAAGCCAAGAGATGGATGCTTTAGTATGGACACAGGAACTGCATTTTCCATGCACTGTCATAATAGAACAACCTGGTCGTAAAATGGAAACACTGGTAAATGGTGCTAAGTACATAAACAGATTATTGCAGTGCCTGTATAATTAAAGCCAAAGAATTTGATGGGTGGGAGGTTTTAACTTAATCTCAACCATAGCATAGCTCTGGGCAACTATTGCATTAGAGTACAGATAGGGAGAAATGGCATATGAGGTGGGACACACAGCTTGTAGGTGTTGTTTTGTTATTTGCCCACCCATTAACTGTCCATGGTGACACTGATCCCTATGTCCATTGCCACCCAGTACCAGCCAGTCCTGCCCAAAACACCTCCTTAATGGCCAGTTAATACCACTTGAGCCGTGCCTTTCCCATGCCAATGCTTGTTTACCTTGTCTGCACCATTGCAGCAAAGTAACAGCCATATGCAAATCAGAAACTGCCACCAGTGGGAGCAGGTCAGCCCAAAATGTGTGGCCCTGTCCCTTCAGCATGGAAATACAAATAGCCCAATACATGTTTGAGCCTTTTTGGGCCTCATTGGTTAGGTGAAGCTTGACGTCTTATCGAGCAGGGGGAAAGGGACCCAGGTCTGGGCATACCATCTCTCACTAAAGGAGACAAACTAAAGCCAAAACAATGCAATGTGTGGAAGGTTTTGAATTAATCTCAACCACTGCGCAACCTTTTGTATCACCGTGTTTTAGGCCATCTGCACCATTGCAGCAGGTGAGCAGCCATATGCAAATCAGAAATGGAATTGCCAGATCAGCCCAAACTGCTAGGCCTTGTCCCATCTGCATGGAAACACAAGCAATCCTCGATATGTTTTGGCCTTCTTCGGCCTCATTATTGAGGTGAAGCTTGGTTGCTTGTGTTTCTGTAAGGAGGTGACGTGCCTAGCAATTTGGGCTGGAATTCTCCTATTGGTGGAGGTACCAGACTGTTTTGAAAGTCCCCTTTTGTAACGGCACAAACAGGAAAGAAAACGTGGTTTGGAAGATTGCCAGGACCATGCCAGTGGTTAAGGATAATTCAAAACTGTTCATGCACCCCTTTGTATGTTATACTGCTAGGCAAATGCAAAAAAAGGTAGCACGCACCCCTCTCCCGTGGGTGGACTCCCTGCTCACTGTGCTCAGAGAGGCACAGCTTCAGCTCACTGATGAGGCCCAACAAAGCTGAAACACGTGTATGGTGTTGCTGTTGGTACACTTGTTCACAAAGGAATTGCCATAACATTTCGGTGCTGGACTGCCCGTGTGGGCGGGAAAAATACTGATATGCAAATGGTTAATTGCCATCTTTGAAAGGTACAGTGAGCAAAAAGTGTGTGCTGCAAACTCTCATTTCAGAACAGGTTATCATGCCATGTTCTTTCTGGAGAGGAGCACCTGCTACCTTTTTTTGAAATATCTGCCGGGCAAATCCATTTCTAATGCCTACACGTGAGTCACAATTGTTGGTTCTGCCAATGATTATTCTTAACAGGAATTCCATGAAAGGAACATATGCAATGACACACATACTGTTCATAAATTAAGTGGCTGAAGGCACACTTGATTAAGAGAGTTATATAACAGCTGGCGCTGGTTTATCTCGTGCATTGTTGCTATTAAGCCACTACCTTGCACAAGGCTTCTCAGAGGCACAGAGCTACACTCAAAGCGATAACACAGCAGGGTTTTCGGCAGGGAGGGGCTGGACGTGTGTGGCAATGGCCATACAGCCGTTAGCCATGTGTGGTCCAAGGGTGGCTAAATATCCAAACAACGCCCACAGGGTGTGTGTCCCTCCTAACATCTCACCTCTCTCCTACTTTCACTTAACATGACAATAGTTTCACCTTATGTGCAGCACTTTCAGCAACACATAATAGCCAAAACTAAAAACTGTCTTCTGTTTTTGAATTAAAATAAAAACTGCATGTACAGCACAATAGGAGATGGGCTTCTCTCTTGTTGACAAGAATGAGGGGAGGAAAAACTGTAAGGTTTTGGCACCATAGAAGTCAAAGATGATAATAGGAACAAGTGATATGGTCTTGTTAGGATAGTGCAAAGGATGCGAGGTGGCAAATGGAATATGGTTTGGGCATTTTAGTCAAGGTTAAGGGGAAATACAAGTGATACGATTTTGGCAGCATAGCTAACAGGAATGAGGAGATGAAGAGGTGATATGGTCTTAGAAGATAATCATAACACTTATGAGGGGAGATAGGAGTAAGAAGATCATTGCAGTTTTACATGACAATGATGAGGGGAGGTAGAAGTGAGAAGGGTCTTGCACCACAGTCGCTAAGTATGATGGGAGGCATTTATGATAAGGTCTTGGTAGCACAGCCAACAAGGATGTGGAGAGGAAGAAGTCAAACGGTATTGACAGTTATCAATGACAAGAATGAGGAGAGGTAGAAGCTATGTGGATCTCGCAGTCTAGTCAATAAGGACAGTGGGAGATAGATGCAATAAGGTTTCGACAACGTAGGAGACAAGGCTTGGGAGAACTAAAAATGAAAAGGTTTTGGCAGGACATTTTTTTTTAAATCAAAGTGAAATTGTAAGCAGAATGAAGGGAAGAAAGAGTAACAGGGTGGCCAGGAATCTGTTTTTATCACCTCTTGACCTTGCAAATAAATTCTACAGGCACATTTAAGGATAGACGTTCAAGAAGACCACAGCTAACATGAAGACATGGAAAATATAGAGGTTAGAAACAGTAAAGAGTAGAAGTGCTGTAGAATTTGAAAGATGAAGATGCGGTCTATTAAGTGAGCTAAGCAAACGAGAGGGTAGATGGTGAAGTGGAAAATGAAACAAAGAAAACAGTGCCCACTAGTAAGAAGAGAGAGAAAGGATACAAGATAAGTTACATTATTAAGGTTAAGAATGGAGCGACCGTATGTGACGTTTCAGTTGAAGACATTTGCATGCGGATATAGCAATCCCATTACCTGGTGTTAGAAGGATAACAGAGGTGACAATCAGGGAACAGATGACCAGAATGACGAGCAAGGCAATTGCAATTCCCTTCCAATTCCGCTGCGGAGGGTTGCTCCCCACCAGCTCCTGGAGAAAAACAAAGATAACACATGTGTTAATATAATTCTGCCCGAGTGCAAGCAGATCTGTATGCATTTCCATTTACACAGCAAGACACCCATGTAACCGTACCAGGAAATATTCTAAGCTAATCAGAGCATTTGGCGATTGGTTACATAGTGCCTGTGTATGTGGCACAAAGCATTCACTATGTACCCAAATGCAACTACACATATTCGAATGCATATGATTGTAGGTGTGCACATCCATCGCTGACATATAGTTATGGTGAAACCTATTAACCAGTGTCTTTTGGGAACTTTCTATTGCTAAAAACTTTGACTGGGATGAATGGGGCAGTGATTTGGGAAACTAATTGCCTTGCAAGCGCCTCCTTAAATTGAAACATTTGGGGCAGATTCATAGAAGGGTTAAAAGTTACTACGCATGGAAAAATTAAGTCATTGTTGCATATGCAAAAATATGCATCATTTGAACAGACATATAGCACAAACCGGAAATGGGGGCACTTTCACAGTAGTGGTGAGGTGGGGAGACCAAAAAAGGAGGGGTGCGCAGGTGGAGACGGAGGGCTGCTCTGAAATACATTTACATTGTTAAGGTCTTTTTTGTTTCTTGCGGTAATGGAAAGCCACTGCGTGTCTGCGGGAATTGCACTGTGGTTTTTGTGTTTATGTTCTCACAGTAAATTCTCGTGGCAAAATCTCACTGAAATGAAAGACGAAAAAGACCACAAAAAATGCAGGACATACTGGAAAGTGGGCCACGGTGTTTAACAGGTGGAAAGTGGCATTGCACGTGGTGCAAATGGCCAAAGGGCGAGGTCATGGTTATTTACACATTAAATGGATAGCTCACATGCTACTGTCTTTTGCTGGAATTGCTGCAAATTGGTCAGCGGCCATATGCCTACTCGTGTCTGTCTTTCACCATAATTGGTGCACAGTGGCAGGTGCCTCGGCCAAAGGTCACGGCGATTAGAGCCAGTGGACCACAGTCTTTTAATGTAATTAGTGCAAAGTGCGCACTGGCCACAGACAAAGGCCACTGCAAGGCCGCACTATGTAGCAAGTGGGACCACTTGATACTTAGTGAAAAAAACTTTAGTTAAGGTGAAAGCATTTCAGGGAAATTCAGCCTGTGTTGCAATTGATGACAACCATAAATCAGGGTCACCCCCACCTCTCAGCCCATGAGCACATAGACGACATAACAGACTGCAATGGCAACGACACCAATGGTTGGGCCTCCAAGTTAAGGTTGTTGTCACTTTCAACACCTGGCCGAGTTGCATGGATTTTGTTCTGAGAAGTGATTTTGCGTTCATGTTCTCTTTACTACAGGTTTTCGCTGATGTGTATCTATCAGTGAAACAAATGTTAAAGTGATGTTTTGATTGCAGCACAAAAACAACACATCAGCACATATTCACCATTTTTCAGTTCCTACATCATCTTAATCTCACTACAGCCGTGAAAAATAATCATAACTCGCCCGCAACCACGCCCTCCACAGGCGAACTCTCATTGTGGTGCGTGACCTGGAAAAGCAAGTCTTCAAACGCTTGTTATAGTTCTTTTGAGCTTTTTTGTGTTGATCCTTGCATGGACTTTAAAATAATCTTACCCTCTTTCGGATAGCACTATTTTTCTTTAGCTAGTTGTGTTGCTCATATCACGTAAGGAGCGTGGGCACATGCATGTCATTTGTGTGGGCGCACACAGCATCCTGAGCAGTGCATGACAGGTTCCGTGTCATGGTCCATTTATGACGGTGGTGTCGAAGTAATGGGGGTTTTCTGAACGCTAATTAGCAAAGCGGTGGGGTTGTGTTTGCACAACATTGACGGCCCATTAAAAAAAGCATTAACTTTAAATGTTACTATCCCTCTGTACTTCTTAATTACTGGAGGCATGTGCAGGCTATGGCATCTTGGTGCTGTGAAACGTAAGCTATTGTGTAATCTTTTGCGTAATCTATTGTGGAAATTGCAGTTTATCAAATTAGTATTTATGCACCATACTGTCATTGTCGTACTCTCATGCTCAATTGGGCCGGGAGGACAGCCCAGGGACAACTTGTTTGTCTTAAAAGAAAGACAACGCAGAGCAAAACAGGTTTGAATCCCAGTCCTGTGCTTAGAGACTGGTCTATGGTATTAAAACCTATTATAAAAGATTAATTCATTAATGCTCTTTGATACCCTCACGCTTTATTGGAATTTCCCATTCTCCTTTTAATTGAATGTGTGACATTAGCTCCTCTCTTCATTAATTATTTGTATGGATTGGAATCTTGCTGGTTTCTGTACAAATAACTCTGACAGCCCTGGCCCCCTGAAATGTTTGCGTTTCGTAGCATGTGAGCTGCAACACAGCAGCAAGGTTTTTAACCATAATGAAGAGAAAATGGGGTTGGGGAAGAGCAATACATCCATCCTTTTGAACCTGTATGCACAAATGCATGGGAAACATTCATTTCTATCTTTGGATTCTAGCCTGGAAGATGGGTCAGGGACATAGGAGGGCTGCTATCTGCAAAAACAGACCTGCATGCCACAGAGTCAAAGGTTTGTGTGGTAGATAAGAGCGGAAAAGGAAAAGTGCCCAACAGAGATCTGCAAATAAAGATAGATGGCAGTGTAGCTGTTTTGAGCCCATCAACAAGCATGCTTGCATCTATATAGGGATGGTTTGCACTAACAAAAGAGGGAAAATATTTGTGTGTGCACATATTTTTCTTCTCAGACTACATTTTTTCTGTAGCATGATTAAAAGCCTTATATTGCAGTTGAAAATGCTAATTTTGCCTTTGTTACCCTTTGTCATGCATTACACAAATTATTTCCAATCAGAGGAAAATGCATATTATACTCATTCCAAGTAGTCTATGTCAATGTAAAAGGAACTTAAGACTATTTCCCTAAAGCACGCTGATGCTGAATAACTGAACCCTGCTGCTCCTTTAAGTGTGAGGCAAATGGCTCAGTGTAGGGATAATCACAGACTATTGGATTCTGTTTTAAGTTTAAGTAAGAGAAGCACCAGAAAAATACATCATTTTAGCTTTGATTTCTGCCTTTCGCTACCATGAAAAGGATGCACTTGCAGGATGCAGGTAATCACCTGAACACTGAAGAGATAGCGCTTGACACATTGGGTCATTGAGTACTGTGAGAAATCTGAGGGTGTCTTCACTCCTCTCCTCAATATACTCTCATCCCAGGTGGCCATGGAAAGGACATCGCTTTCGGATCTTAACCCTGGGTGTGGATATGTGAGGCAGGATCATCTGGGTGGAGGAGACTTGGGGAGTGGTGATGAGGCACCCTTGTGTGAGACACAGTATCCCCCTTTTCCCTTTTGGAAGGAGTCAAATAGCCGACAGGAATTTATAGGGTATTACCAATACCTTCCCTATATTCCCTTTACCCACCAAGTACTGAGATGAGGAAGAAACAACCAGAGGCATGTATCCTCTCTTTGTTAACTCAGACAAACACAAACAGCACTCTGGTACTGGGACAAGGAAGAGGGAAACGGAGTACCAAAACAGTTATGTAGTAAAGGAACATTGCCTGCACACCGAATACAGGGGGCAGTATAAACGGCCCGCTCAGGTGAGGCTAATGAGATCGCCTGTGGAACGCATGCAGGATATGTCAGAGGTGAAGCCAGGGAGACGCGTGCATGAAGCTCCTGTGAGCTGCAGAGTTTTTGCAGCGGAAGCGGATTGTGAAGGAGAATTCTACCTCCTGGAGTCAGGGAGACTCCCTGTCTGTAAAACCAAGGAGGTGGAGATACTTTTTGAGAAGTATGCCAAGCCGGGAGCAGTGACAGCCACAGAGAGCCTGCCAATGCAGAGGACAGCACCTGGAGACTGCGAACCCAGTGAGTCAAAGAAGCCCAAATGACCCCGGGACGCTCTGGTGTGTACCACCTGGTTGCAAAGTTGAGAACGCTTGTAAATGAGTGAGGGACCATTATGACAATATGAAGGCCAGCCCCGCTTAAGATAAACACTTTTAAAAAGTATGATAACTTGAAGCTGATGAGAAAACTGAAGGAAAGGATGTTATGTATACCGAATGGCCAACGAGATGAAAATGACAAGGCCAGAAAGGGCCAGGGAAAAAGAAATCTTTGAACTTGTGAATAAACCCATGAAAAGGGTGCAAATTCCCAGCACAAGAGTAAACTGGGATTTTATGGTAGTTTATTCAAAGTGACTTATTGGAATGAAATTAAACTTTTTGAATATCGAACTGAAAGAAAGCCACTGTGATTGAATTCTAATTGGATTGAAAGCGGTTGGTGAGATTCCCTGATACAAAGGAATTGTGAATGGTGTAAACTGAAGAGAACAATCATTGTCAAGTGCCATAAGAATGTAAGGAACTGTGAATTTTGTGAACTGAAAAGAACAAGCATTGGCAAGTGCCCTAAGAATGTAAGAATTGTGTAACTTGACAAAATAAGAAGTGGCAAAAGCTCTGAGAATATGTGAAAGTATAACAAGAAAATAGTGGCCATTGAATTGAGAAAGCACCAAGAGAATACATCCAAGACCACTGTGAAGCTGAAACAGTGGCAATGTAACTGTGATGAAGCAAGCAAGCACGGTGTGGCGGTTGTACGACCTGTAATTGGTGGACCATGTGGTCCACCAACTACAGCTAGACTGAGTACACCCATCTAAAGGAAACACCACTTAACTAATTTATAAGATTGTGATTAAAGATCAAGGAAAACTAATATGATCTACAAGTAATTAACTGAACTTTGTGATATTGGTGAAATTGGTGAAAGGCAATTCAGCCAAAAATCTGGGAAGTGTCCCAAGGAATTGTGATGTTTTGGAACATTGAGAGACATGAAAGCATGGGCAAGGGACCCCCTCATTTTGATAAAGTGAACAATCCTTAATCCTGGTGTAAGGGATTTCAATCAGGCACAAACCCAGGTCTCGCCTAGCATGTAGCGTGCAATGAAACCCTTATTTATTTTTGTCTATAAGTTCAATATTCTGAATGATATACCATTCATATCACACCCGTCTCAAAATACCCCATAGGTCATACTGAACCAGGAATCAGGCTAGTTTGTAAAGGTAAATATTTATTTTATTTATTTAATATTCAAATCACACATAGGTTTAATATATAGATATATACGGGACAGCAATCACCTACTAGTGACAATACAATTCAGAAAATAAGCAAAGCAATTGAATTCAATTATAATGATGCAGCATAGAAAACACAGGAAAAATAACAGTTTTGTTTTGTGCACAGATAGCCTTTAGGTTAATAGTTCCCCCTGCAAAGTACTGATATACAAATGAGCAAACCTACACAAATGTGAGTAACCAGCAGGTATGCAGGAATGAAAGACAGGGTAGAGTTTATAGGTAATCTTCCCTCCCCAAACAAGAGAAAAAAAAACGTTTTGGGCAAATGACACTTTCAAACTGACAGGTAAAAATTGCTTTGTAAAATAATGCAAAAGGGTGCAAACATGCTTAAATGGATAGAATTTCTGAGGAAAGCAACACTAACCAAGTCCCAACACACATGAGCTATAATATAAACAACAGTACACACTCTAGATTAGAATGGGAAGGAAGAAGCACTTTGAAATGGGACAAAGATACGTGTAAACCTTTGAACTTTGGAAATTTGTGGCAAACGTTTACTATGTGATATTGGGGAAACACGGGTCAAATACATTGTTTGAGTTTTTAGTTGTGGATGTAGCTAAGGGTCTTAGGTATCAGTGAGAGTTTCTATCTTTAAAATCTTTAAGAAGTTATAGAGGTTTTAGTGAGTGGTGTTTTTGCAAAATAGGCACAAAATTGAAAGCAGAAATTTGATTTTAAAAATGGCAGATAGGTTTTCTTATACTATACCAAGGACTATGAAAAAGACAATGCTGCACATGAAACTTCACAGCTACGTGGCCAGTGCAACCAGTTCGTGGTGGATAATCGATTTCTGGGATTTACTTTAGTTATTCAAAATCACTAAGGAGTTATGGTTTTGTAACACAGATGAGAGAAAAATCAGCACAAGAAGGATTCTAACGATACTAGGGTTCTGAATTTAAAGATGGGATGGGTTGAAATTGGGATAATACAAGGCAGATATACTTTGGGTCACGGTTCTTCCTGTTAATCCTTACAGTCCTTTGTAATTAAATTGGACCGTCAGCTCTGGTCATTGGATTGGATCAGGTCTACCGACAGCAGGGCACCTCTGGAGGAATCGGATCAGCGGCGTGGTTCTGGTCAATTTTGGACTGCGCCTCAGACTGGATTTGGATAGGCCCTTCTGGTTACTGGACACAGTAGATGACAGGATGCAAGTTTCAGTGGGCAACCCTTAATGGTAGAAAGCCAAGCTGAATCAGAATTGTTCTTTTAAGTTTTGGAGGTTTGCAATTGGGTCAAGCTAGCAATAGTTCAGCAATACTAGATTCTGTATTCTGCAAATTAATATGGATCTTCAAAGAATTCTGGAGTCAGCTACAAGATGAAAAGTTCTGGAACCAGGTGCTGCGCTGAAATCTGGATGGGTTCTGGAACCAGTGTGTCCTATGTGTAGTGAAACCCCTATATTTATACTGTCAAATGTCATCCACCAGTTTATGGTATGGGCAGCTTTTCAAAAACACACCCCCATAACTGTGAGTGGCTGCAGGCACATGTTTTGTCCTGGTTGGCGGTCTGAACAGAGCTGTCATCTTTATGATGCGATTTAGGAACTCCCACATTAATTTTTACCAAAACATTACTTTTGCACAAATGTGCATTTCTAACATTATGTACCCTAATAAAATTGGACACCCACATTTCATATTTGATTGTCTATATTCACATTCAATCCCCGTCTTTGTGCGAGCTGTCTTTCTCATTCTATTGAATTTTAACAATTTTAAACATAACAATTTGGATTAATCATTTCTAACTCGGTACATCTCTGGACGCTTATCAGTGGACCATGTACATACAATCTTGGGTTTGCAACATTAATCGTTCTGCTATAATAAGACTTTTTTCATAACCTTGGTTCCTTAAATGGTACAAGTTTCATCAATGTCTTCAAATCAAGAGCCTGGAATATCGGTTAATGTCTACCAATTTTTAGATGTATGCCTCTATAGGTTGCTCAGTTAAAGAGTTTTAAACTTTAATCAAAAATAAGGATTCAACATCAAAGTTCTCCTTTGTAACCTTCCCTTCCCAGGCAGCAGCTGTCCAGTCCTTTGATCCGGGAGGTATGTCCCCTTCCTGGAGGGAAGCTCCCCTGTGGAGATCAGTTCGGAAGCTTGCCATTGTCCTTGGCTCAGCCCCATATGACAGTCTACTGAGGTCCAATTGTGCTGCTTGTTGTCATTATGCAGGAACTATTAGGCATCCTGTTTTCAAGGGAGTGTCCAGCTGAGATGTCAACTTTCCCAGGTGCACTGCACAATCAGGTTTAAGCAGTTACTTCCACTGGTTTACTATAAGATTCCCCTACAATCTTTTATTTAAAAGATATAAAATGAACAGAGTTTATAATGGATTTTGACATTTTAAAGGAATTAAGCCTTTCACAGAAAAATGCTTTAAACAGGTGGATGGTTCACTTCTTCAGGAAAAGGAAAACACATTTAAACTGAATTTGACAGCTAATTTCCTTAAGCAGCTGTCAGGCATTGATGCCTGGATTCCTCTGACTGCCTGGAGAATCTTTGATTTCAGCACACTTTTCCTTCCAATAATTCATTGGAAAGATGACAGAATTTAGTGCCAAAACAGCACTTTGAAGGTTTACATTGATTAGAGAGCTGTATTTAAGGGCATTTCTGGATGTGTAGCCCTTCTGTGGCCTTGTGACAGGTGACTCCTGGTTTTACACAACCTTTGCCAGCTCTTTGGTGAACCATGTTCAGTCCTACACGGGGTTATTGCCTACATGTATAGCAGTTTTCTATCCCCATTGGCAAAGGGGTGTAGTAGGGAGCATTGGCATGGGTTGAAATATCCCACACTGGGGAAGGGAAACCCCCTTTTCCAACCTATAGCTGGACGAAGCTCAGACCTTTTATTTGAACACTTCTCATTTTGATGCTGACATCCCTGAACCTCATAAACAAGTTGATGTTAGGGTACGTATAGGTTTTGGACACAGACAGGCATTTGCATTGGACTTCCTGACACAGACTACCATTAGTTTCAGTTAGGTAGGCAAATCCCACCTCGGAATAGGGAAAGTTAGGCCTTTTTACATCTTTCTTTTTATGTTAATACATGTGGGGACTCAAGCTTTAATCAGTTGTCTGTGTCTACTTCCTGATGCCTTCAGAGTACATTCCACCCAAAAACTGAGTTTTACCAAGTTCAAGTGAAAACAGGAGATTCAGAAGCACCAGTTCCCAAATGGAAGTGTGAAGGGACCCAAATATGTCAAAATATATAATTCTGTTAACGAGAGAACATGGACTACAGACATTTTAAAATGATAAACTCCCAGGAGTAGGATGCTGTACAGTGTTCTGAATGGCCCACTCATGCATGTATTATTATACTTTAAATTAAGGAAAGTAATTCTAATTCATTTAGAGTATTTTAATGTAATGCTTTATTTCTTCAGCAACTGTTGCTGTACAAAGCTTATAATAATATAGTCAATTTATATAAATTATGTCATGATGCCTGCCCCCGGGAAGCCAGACCAGGCCCAGCAACCCCGGAAGCAGGCATCATGCCATTTAGAGCATGCCCAAAAACCCCAGTTAGGGGCTGTTTGGGTGCAGTCCTGGCGCCTATGGCGCCAGGCTCATAAGGATAAAGTCAGTCCTGGCGCCATGGGCGCCAAGCTCATTTCAGAAAACTTACCTAATGCAGACCATGCTGCATACTCACCTGGTGCAGACCATGCTGCACAAAGCCACAAGCCAAATGGGGCTTAGGAGGGAATATTTACTTAAGGGACTACTTTTTTCTCGGGTGGGGGATGTGGAAGAATACTTACCTGGGACTTCTTCCTAGGCTATTTAAACCACGCGCGGACAGCCACACGTGCTTCGCGTTATTCTGCATCCAGCAGCGTAACGCTCACCATGCCTGCAGCAGCTTCCAGTCTTCTGCCACGCCGCTTCAAGCCCGGAGCTTCTAGAAATAAGAAGAAAGAAGGAGAAGAGGTTGAACAGGAGCATCACAGTAATCCTTACCTGAATCCTTGATCCATCACGCACTCGAGCTGGAAGCAAGAAGTCACACGTGCGTCACCTCACATCTCGCGGCGCCGCGCTGAACTCACCGGCCTTCGCTGCATCTCCGCATTACATCACGATCTTCAGCATCTCCCGGCTGCTCGCCTACACCTAGGGAGACAAGAACAACAAGGTGAGCTAAGGGAAAACAAAAGGACAAGTAAGCAAGCTACCCCCAAAGACTTACCGGATTACCACGGGGGATACTCACCTCATCTCGGGTCGGCGCAGTTAACTCTGCATCACCGCCGCACCCCGGCCCCTAAGGGGAAACCACTGGACATTACAAGCTACCCCCCCAAAGACTTACCTGATTTACCGCAGGGGAAACTCACCTCATATCGGGTCGGCGCAGTTAACTCTGCATCATCGCCGTACCCCGGCCCCTAAGGGGAAAACCACTATAGACTTACCTGACTCTCACCAACTGCCCTTTGGACTCTCCGTGGTGGTTAAGTTGGCAACCTACAAGGAATCGGAAAGAGTGAAGATCAGACATTTGAACTCTTACAAACTATTGGATCCTAGAGTCAATACTGGAACTCACCAATTCCTCCACGTCAGTGAAGTAACTGGTCATCTACGCGCCCCTGCACTCGATGCAGGATGGAGAGCCCACCTTTCTAAACCATCAGGTGAGAACAAGAGGGAACATCGGGAGTGGTCAGTGGGCAGACAACGGGAGTGGAAGGTTGGTTAACGCTCGAATTACGGGAGGTTAATTCCCTTTCTCCTTTGCAGAAAGATATTCATACGAGCCGACAAACAAAGTAAGTGGGGGTGTCCAGTCAGTCATCTCGGCTCTACGTGGCACCAGGCCGGTCCAGATCGACGTCCCCATGGGAACCAGGTGAGCATAACAGAATGCGAAGCCTACCCACAAATACCCACCTGGGCGTCATGGAGACCTCAGAAACTGATCAGTTGGCCCAATTACTAGGGGAATTAAGGGCCGAAGTGCATTCCGCCCGTCAAGAAACTAATGCCCTCAGGAGAGAACTGATAGTATCAAAAGAACGAACCGATGATTTGGCCAGACAACTATTGCAAAGCCAGGCTGAACAAACTCCTCTACCAGGACTTGGGGCAAGTCCAGCTCCTGTACCACTGAGTAACCCGGTGCAGATAAATCTACCTGGAGCCGTTTCCTTGGCTCCACCTGAACGCTTTGCCGGAAACCCAAAAAGGTTTGCTATATTCATGAATGAATGCCGCTTGCACTTTCTATGTAGACCTGGAGCCTTCCCGAACGATCAGGCCAAGGTGGCCTTTGTACTGTCATATCTCAGCGGCAGTGCGGCGGATTGGTCCATTCCACTAGTCAATCAGGATGACCTGATTCTTCGATATTTCCAGGGTTTTCGAACAAGCATGGAAAGACTGTTCGCCCGACACTCCCAAGGACAGGCTTTGGATAACAAACTTTTATCCTTACGGCAAGGCAATCAGGAACTTTTATCTTACATTGCAACCTTTAACAGATTAGTAGTGGAAACCGAATGGCGTGAAGCCAAGCGAATCACATTATTCCATCGAGGGCTTCGAGGAGAACTCAAAGATGCTTTAGCCCAAATAGTGAGCCCGCCTCAGGACTGTGCTGAATATATAGATTTAGTGGTCCAGTTGGATCACAGACTTCAAACCAGAAAGGCTGACCGAACCAAGTTTGAGAATAGGGTGTTGATTAAAACCCACGTAAGCTCCAAGGGAGTAGATGCCCCAGAACCTATGCAACTTGGGGGGGGGGGGGGGTTAGAGGACCCCTAACGCAGAAGGAAAGAGAAAGAAGACGACAACTGCAATTATGTCTTTATTGCGGAGCTACCGGTCATTTCCTTCGGAACTGCCCAGTAAAACCACCCAAGAAAACTATAGGAGCAGCAGACTAAAGCCATTTAGAACCTGACTCGGGAAACGATCAAGCCCGGCAAGTGTAGAGGTCTGCTTGCCGAGCCTAAAGAAGGACACTCTGACCTCGTATTTCACCATACCCATGGTCCTTGTAGATCCAGAGCAACCATCACGCATGCACGCGGTAAAGGCATACGTTGATAGTGGAGCCATAGGTAACTATTTGGACAGTGAATTGGCTTCCAGGATGAATATATCTCTCACCCGAAAGACCACTGCCGATGTCGTCACCACAGTGGATGGAATGGAAATTGTCTCTGGGCCCGTAACTCATTCCACTGCAGAAATGACATTTATGGGTCAAGATGGGCACCAAGAGGTTATTGTGTTTGATTTGATCAAGGCCCCACAGTTCCAACTAATACTGGGAATATTTTGGTTAGAAAAACATAATCCCTGCATTGATTGGCGAGAGAAGAGACTAACCTTCCCAGAATGTCCTCACACCTGCTACCCTAAGAAAACTCAAAACTCAGTCCTGGCCCCAGTAATCCCAGTTGCCATGCAATTACCTGCTGAATAACAAGACTTTCAGGATGTCTTCCCAAAGGAACAAGCAAACACTTTACCACATCACAGATCATATGATTGTCAAATAGATCTTGTACCGGGAGCACAACCACCTTGCAGCAGAATCTATGCCCTTACGGAACCCGAAAACCTTCACTTGCGTCAGTACCTTGCTAATGGTTTCATTTGCCCGTCCAAATCCCCTGCATCTTCATCTTTGTTCTTCGTACCAAAAAAGGAAGGCGAGCTTGGAACATGCATAGACTACCGCGCTCTGAATCAGATAACCATCAAGAATCGATACCCATTGCCTTTGATACCTGAACTACTAGACCAGGTGAAGGACGCTTGTATATACACTAAACTAGACCTTCGGGGGGCATATCATCTGGTACGTGTCAAAGAGGGCGATGAATGGAAGACTGCTTTTCGCACCAAGTACAGATTATTTGAGTACCAGGTGATGCCTTTCGGACTATGCAATGCACCAGCAGCCTTCCAATTCTTCATGAACGATGTCCTCCGAGAGCTCATCGATGTTTGTGTGGTCGTTTACATCGACGATATTTTAGTATACTCCTTATCAGAATCTGATCATGTAAAACACGTCCAAGCAGTCCTAGAGAAGTTACGCCAGCATAAACTATATGCTAAACTGGAAAAGTGCGTCTTTCACACTACGGAAGTGGAATTCCTTGGATTTATTCTGACCCCGAGAGGAATCAGGATGGATACACGTAAGGTGGACGCAATTCTTAATTGGCCTTCGCCAACTTCAGTCAAAGGCGTCCAAAGCATGCTTGGCTTTGCCAATTTCTACCGCAGGTTTATCCCGGACTTCTCACACATTGTGCATCCCATTACAACGCTATTGCGAAAAAATAAACGCTTTGTGTGGACAGAGGAAGCCGAAAACGCCTTCCAAGAGTTAAAAGCAAAATTCACATCTGCCCCTGTATTAAGACACCCGCGCCCTGAGCTTCCATACATAGTGGAAATGGATGCATCCAGTTCAGCCATGGGAGCAGTGCTCTCCCAAAGGGATCCCGAAACCAACCAGCTTCATCCAGTGGCATTCTGGTCAAGGAAGTTTTCGGCTCCCGAATTAAACTATGCCATTACTGACAAGGAGCTATTAGCCATCAAGTCCGCCTTCAATGCTTGGCGGCACTATCTGCTGGGTGCCAGACATACCATCATGGTCGTCACCGATCACCGGAACTTGCAATACCTAAAGACAGCTAAGGCCCAATCTTCGCGCCAACTCCGTTGGGCATTATTCTTCGCCGAGTTTGATTTTGTAATAACCTATCGACCAGGTTGTAAAAATGGTAAAGCAGACGCCTTGTCCCGAATTGGAATGGGAGAAACAGAAATAGCCTTAGAACCAGAACCCATAATTCCCGAACAAAGGATCCTTGGCCTGACGTCCATACATTCACTGGAGGACATTCAAGAAAAGATCCACCAGCTCTTTGATTCAGTTGCCTTACAGGACTGGGCCAAGAAAGGTCCAGAGTATTCTGTCACCGATGATTTACCTTATTAAAAAGGCCGGCTATTTCTGCCACAAAAGGAACTACAAGAACTTGTCATTTCCCGGTACCATGACACCTTACTGGAAGGACATCCTGGTATTGCAAAAACTGAAGCCAAAATTAAGAAAAAATTCTGGTGGCCCACCTGGCGCAAAGACATTAAATTGTTTGTCATGTCTTGTGGCATTTGCGCCCAAAATAAAAGTCAAAAGAAAAGACCCGCTGGACTACTACAACCTCTGGATATCCCACCCACTCCTTGGCATACCTTGTCGTTAGACTTTATAACAGATCTACCCCCGTGCAATGGCTTTAACACCATTTTAGTTATTGTAGACCTTTTTTCCAAAATGGCTCACTTTATTCCTTTAAAAGGGATACCTTCAGCTTTAGTCCTGGCCAAAGAGTTCCTTGAAAACATTGTTCGCCTACATGGCTTTCCATCCGTGTTGATTTTGGACCGGGGTAGTCAATTCATTTCGCATTTCTGGAGAAAATGTTGCCAATTGGCGCAGATAGATGTTAGGCTTTCCACCAGTCACCACACTCAGACCGACGGTCAAACAGGGAGGACCATCCAGACTCTTGAGCAGTACTTGCGTTGTATGCTACATCAGTCTGAGGGTACTTGGAAAGACATTCTTTGGATTGCCGAGTATGCGTACAATAATTCCGTACACTCGGGAACCGGACAAAGTCCTTTTTTTTACCATCTATGGACACCATCCTCGAACCTCGGACCTTGATTCGCCCCAACACTTGTAGATGCCTGCGGTGGACCATCTCCGCACTGTTATTACACAAGCCTTTAAGGAAGCAACTGCACATTTGCGAAAGGCTAAGGAAAAATACAAGAAAGATGCGGATCTGCACAGGAGTGAAGCACCGCAATACCAGATAGGGAACCAAGTATGGTTGGCCACTAAGCACATCCCACTCAAGGGAACACGGACCTTTAACCCTAGGTATTTAGGACTTTACTCCATCAAGGCCATCATTAACCCGGTGGCTGTCAAGTTGGACCTACCTGCTCATATGCAGATTCATCCCGTTTTTCACGTATCCCTTTTGAAGCCAGTACAACCAGGAACAAGACTAACCAAAACTCCGGGCCCCATCCTCATAGACGGAGAGCCCGAATTTGAGGTTAAGAGCATCTTGGACTCAAAAAAAGTGAGATCAAAAATCTTTTATCTAATCGACTGGAAAGTCTACGGTCCTCAGGAAAGGTCTTGGGAACCTAGTGACCACGTGCATGCACCTCAATTAGTGAAGAGGTTCCACCGAGAATTTCCTAACAAACCAAGGCCAGGGGGAAGAATGACTTTAGGAGGGGCCTTGAGGGGGAGTGCTGTCATGATGCCTGCCCCCGGGAAGCCAGACCAGGCCCAGCAACCCCGGAAGCAGGCTTCATGCCATTTAGAGCATGCCCAAAAACCCCAGTTAGGGGCTGTTTGGGTGCAGTCCTGGCGTCTATGGCGCCAGGCTCATAAGGATAAAGTCAGTCCTGGCGCCATGGGCGCCAAGCTCATTTCAGAAAACTTACCTAATGCAGACCATGCTGCATACTCACCTGGTGCAGACCATGCTGCACGAAGCCACAAGCCAAATGGGGCTTAGGAGGGACTATTTACTTAAGGGACTACTTTTGTCTCGGTTGGGGGATGTGGAAGAATACTTACCTGGGACTTCTTCCTAGGCTATTTAAACCACGCCCGGACAGCCACACGTGCTTCGGGTTATTCTGCATCCAGCAGCGTAACGCTCACCGTGCCTGCAGCAGCTTCCAGTCTTCTGCCACGCCCGCTTCAAACCGGAGCTTCTAGAAATAAGAAGAAAGAAGGAGAAGAGGTTGAACAGGAGCATCACAGTAATCCTTACCTGAATCCTTGATCCATCATGCACTCGAGCTGGAAGCAAGAAGTCACACGTGCGTCGCCTCGCATCTCGCGGCGCCGCGCTGAACTCACCAGCCTTCGCTGCATCTCCGCATTCCATCGCGATCTTCAGCATCTCCCGGCCGCTCGCCTACACCTAGGGAGACAAGAACAACAAGGTGAGCTAAGGGAAAACAAAAGGACAAGTAAGCAAGCTACCCCCAAAGACTTACCGGATTACCACGGGGGATACTCACCTCATCTCGGGTCGGCGCAGTTAACTCTGCATCACCGCCGCACCCCGGCCCCTAAGGGGAAACCACTGGACATTACAAACTACCCCCCCAAAGACTTACCTGATTTACCGCAGGGGAAACTCACCTCATATCTGGTCGGCACAGTTAACACTGCATCATCGCCGTACCCCAGCCCCTAAGGGGAAAACCACTATAGACTTACCTGACTCTCACCAACTGCCCTTTGGACTCTCCGTGGTGGTTAAGTTGGCAACCTACAAGGAATCGGAAAGAGTGAAGATCAGACATTTGAACTCTTACAAACTATTGGATCCTAGAGTCAATACTGGAACTCACCAATTCCTCCACACCAGTGAAGTAACTGGTCATCTATGCGCCCCTGCGCTCAATGCAGGATGGAGAGCCCACCTTTCTAAACCATCAGGTGAGAACAAGAGGGAACATCGGGAGTGGTCAGTGGGCAGACAACGGGAGTGGAAGGTGGGTTAACGCTCGAATTACGGGAGGTTAATTCCCTTTCTCCTTTGCAGAAAGATATTCATACGAGCCGACAAACGAAGTAAGTGGGGGTGTCCAGTCAGTCATCTTGGCTCTACGTGGCACCAGGCCGGTCCTGATCGACGTCCCCGTGGGAACCAGGTGAGCGTAACAAATTACTACAGTAGAATGTGTAGAAATACAGTGATTCTTCTGTGTGTTTTGTATAACATTGGTGTATGATTCATTTGACATAGGTGGGGGAAGATGCTGGAGGGGGGTACCGGCTTTCAAGTTGGGATGGAATTCAGGCTTTCACTGGCAGTTCAAGCTCACATTTGTAGCCACCTGATTGGCTGGACCCCCCCACAAGGGTGCTAATGAATATTGAGGGTGTTTATTCAATAGTAGTGTCTAGTTATGAGGTAGGCCAATGAAATAACATGGCCGATCACATAGTGTGATGTAGTCATTACATAAAAGATGGAACTATGGACACTTTAAATATCCTAGGACCACAGATGAGTTTTCTGATACTCGAAATAACTGCAGGAAAAAGCACCACCTTTTCCCATCAGATAGATTAAAAAGAGACACAAACTTAAGGCCAGCAGAAGGAACGTGTCCTGCTTCAGGGCATGATTCTAGTTCACAAGGGAACTTGCAGAAGGGAACCTGATGATGATTAAGACTCCCCTGGGAATAAATGAGGGTTTATCCTAGCTCGATTCTTCTAAAGACAAATCATTCATGAGTATGAGATGTCCCCAGAATGTATGATATCTGATCCATATAACATTTATTCTTGCTGAGTCCGTCAGTGGGCGGTTTGTGAATTATTTATGAAATTACCTTGATTTAAATGGGATATAAACAGTGCAATTTCACTGCATGTACAATTAAGTTAGATGTAATTTCAATCCAACTTTATATACCTTTCTGAGATGTGTGCACAATGATATTGATAGCTCTTCCTTGAATTCTGTGCACAACTCTTTAAAAATCATAATCTCACTAAATTGTAGTGAAAGCACTATCAAAGATATAGCCAATGTTAGACCATTGTTTGAGGGTCCTGTGCCATGGATTAATAAAGATATGTTTGATAATGTGTATTCAGTGAATGCCATAGCTTTCTAATAAGGAATGGGAGATGAGAGCACATTTTCTGCTCCCATAGCAATTATGCAAATGTAAATCCCACATACTATCATTCTTACGCTGTCAAAAGAGATATTATATTGTGCCTCCTATTGCAACAAATATATGTATATTGGCCTACGCTAAGCGGCTTGAAAGTCGCTTGCGAAAGAATCCGTGTTGCAAGGTCCTGACCTTAAAATCAATGTAAGCTGCCATTTTAGGTCAATCGGCCATTTTAGGATTCGCTTTGTAAAAGTCACCCTGTGAGTTAAAATTCTGGACGATGTCATTCCTAAATACAACATGGCCGTCTTGACCTCTGTACATAGCTAATATGTAACTTGCCTGCAGGCCACCTGTTGAGGTCCTGAACTGAGACCTTGTCCTTCGTTGACTTGGGTTGAAGGGATTACTTGTGTAAAGAAACTAATCCACGAGTATACTATAAAAACAATGTATTCAAATACTGAACATAGAACACTTGTTTAACCACATTGTATTAATGTTTAAGAAGACTAACATGGAAAATCCCAGATTACACAGTTGCTGTATAGGCTTATTGATACATGTATTAAAAGCAAACCAGTTATATGCGGTTGTTTGAGACTTGGCATGAACCCTAGATCGATGATGTATTAAGTGGAATATTAACCCGAAGTGGGGCTGGACATCGTGCTCACAAAGTGTATAAAAAGCCAATGAATTCTAATGTATAGCGTCTCTCACTGAACACACTGAACCACGCTGGTGTTCGTTGTGTTGTACTGAGGGCATATAGCTATCTGATTTTGCTCTGTTTTTGTAACTGGATTCAGTATAAAATAAAGTACTTTGTATGTTCCTTTGTAACCCGTGTTCGGTGTATTTCCTTTTGGGGTACTCAGCCTCGCTATTTTGATTTTGTTTTCACAACACCTGCACAATGGGATTCTGTCAGTGCGGTGAGGCGGAAGGGACACCTATACCTATGTAATACAATTATAAAACCATTATTCTGGGATGGGTGGGGGAACTGAAATTCTGTGTATTCTGAATAGTTAATAAAGCTTACCAAAACCTACAGCATTTTAATGCAAGTTAATATAAGCCTATTTAACTGCACAGACACAATAGCAGCACCAGATCTACATGGAAAATGAGAGACTAGCAACAGTTCACCGATTCTATGAATTTTTGATATTATTGTGGAGATCAATGTGTAAACGTGACTGTGTAATTTGGAGATGTTTTTGTGAAGTCAAGTATTTTGAGATACTGACCGGCAAGCGGTAGAAGTGCAACTAGAATGTCTAGTGTTATTCATAACGTAGGACATGTATAGAATTGATCAAGAAAGTATCCACTTAATGAGCAGCACATATATTAATATATTAATCAAAATAGATCTTACAGCTATTTAATTCTTATTGTAGTCCAATGGTCTTTCTCTTAGAGTGTCAACCATTGCTACTCCGATTTAAACATGCTTTCCATGGGCTCGATTTACAGTCCTGGTTATTATTCACAGGATATCATAAAACATTTTCTATCTTTTTTTAAATGACTTTACTTTTAGAACATCAGGATAATAATAATAATAATAATAGTAATTTAGCATTTATATGGCGCTAGGAACTCTCAGGTATCTGAGTGCTGCTTATTATTACGCATGGTGTATGGTGCTCATTTATCGAGCTCGGAAGGATGAAAAGCTGAGTTTGGCCCTGCTGGGATTCGAACCTGCAACAGCAGGCTCTGCACGGATGTCAAAGCGAGCGCTCTACTCGCTGTGCTATCGGACTGGCCTATGGATGTCGAGCTTTTGCTTCATTTAGATATGGAACTATAACAAGCAAGGAGTCAAAGGTTTATCTGCCTGGCAGTAGTGTTATCTACATTCAAGATGCTTCCTAGTTTACACAGCAAGAGCTGAAAACTAAGCATTACCAATGAAGAGAAAGAGGAACTCTATTTACACTGAAAGTAATACAAGCAGTAACAATAAATACATTTTAAATGAAGACATGTTTTACCTGAATATATTTATAATTTACTTTTTTCCTCAGAAAAGTAGATCATTATATTTGTTTAAAAAATGTTATTTTGCTTTTTTTTTACCTTACTTTGATTGCAGTATTCTTAAATTTTGCATTTATTTGTATTGTGTAAAATTTCACATCATGACATGTGCTCTAGTGAGTCATATGCCCTGGCCTAAAGGGCCATACTAATGGTGTTAGGACTGAAACTCTATAACACCTTCTGGAAAAAGTAGACTTATTAAAACTCCGTTGCCCCTCTGAAAGGCATTAACAACCCAAATAATCCTTCAGACCATACCTACCTGACATTCGACTTGATCTTTGCTGAGTAGGGACATTTCTCTCACCCCACGTTCTATGTCCTATGAGTATGGGTTAATAGAAGTACCCTCTTAAATCTGGCTCGACCGTGGCCCTCCTTTCCTACCCAACACTTCCATCTTTAATATAACACTGACCAGGAAATTAGGAATGCTGTTTCTGTCCTGCTACGAATGATGTTCCCCATCCTTCTCACCCTTTCTTGCCCTCCCTATCTCTGTCCTCGGCAGACATATCATAGAGCGGACTAAAGATAATGCAAACAATCCTGACCTGAGAAAAACACACTCAACCAGTGTATAATTACCAACTAAATCTTGTATAAAGGCCATCCTGACAAATGGACCTTAACACATGCTACCCATTATTGCACCTTATGGGTATGTACTCACATAGCGCAAATAATACTTGCAACCCAAGATGCAGAGAAAGGTGATCAGAGCTATAGACTACCAACTTCTGGTGGGACACAAGTGGTCCCCTGCGTTGCATAGTACAGCCTAAGGCTTGTCAAGTCGGGTACATGATAATAGGCCAGACACCTTCATCTGCTTAGAGCAGTGGTTTTCAAACTGTAGGACTGGCCCCACTGTGGGGGCCTGGAGGGTGTCCAGGGAGGACTGCAAGGCTCTTCCAAAAAGGAGTACAGTGACTGATTTTAATAGAAAATATAAACAGAAATGACATGGGGTGGGCAGCAGACATATTCTCACTCAAGGGCAGGGTGGGGGTGGTTTCAGCACCAACATGTGGTTCTATTTACACTTTACCCTTGTTATTTGCATAGCAATAGGCTCCACTTATGTCAGTATTCTGGGTTGAAATGCCTCGTTATTGTACTGCGCGGTTCGCGGTGTATCATGGGTTGTTTATCTCTTGTGCTGCATTTCTTTGTCAGACGCTTCAGAAAGCAATCACCTCGCCAGTCAGTGAACCAATTTGAGATGGAAGTGAAAAGAAATCTTGAATGCCATGTTGCAGAATTTCTTGCCCTTTTGATGTGATGGTTGCCGCCTTTTTAAACGCAGTCCCGGTTTAGATTGCAAATAGAAAATAGATGTGCTTGTAGGTTTGAAAGCAGATCTCATCGAAGTTCAGTTCTCCATTGAAACAGTGCTATGCAATAATCATTGCACTTAGTTCAACTTTTTTTTGTTTTCAAAATAATGCAGCCCATCTAGGAAGTTGGCTGGGTGTAAGTGCGTGACACTACAGAATGTTAAGATGTACAATATGTGTTTGCAATAGCAGATGAGGGCCGCTAGAGCTGCACGGCTTGGGGTTAAGAACACAGAAGCAGCAGCCTGTCAACAGAATCAGTTTTGTCACTTTCATCGCAGGGCTGCCACTGACCTGCTGGCGAGTCGGCCATTTTAGAATCTAATCAACGTTCAATCAAAATGTATGAAAGGAAAGCACATCAAGCACTGCTGGCAGTTTAATCGAATACAACCAAAACAAGAGCAAAAGAAGAAAAAAAACAGGGGAAACGTGCACATGCTCGTAATTCCACCATCTGGGGAATACATGAATTGTTGTGCTCGTGTATTTAAATATAAACCCCTCCCTTGAAATACTTGACACGTCATTTGTTGACATCTTTTTTTTTGTATATGTGTCTGATCTGCGAATTTGCAAAGATGACGCACACACAAAAGGAATGGTTAAACCCACAAATATTACAGACAAAAAATGAAAACAAGACCAAGGTATATTTAACTCCTATTTATAAAGAAACTTGAAACATATTTCCGTTTGGACATAATAATCTATACCTGCTTGTCAATTAAAATGTGGCGTATGCAGTAGTAGAAGGATGCCACAAAAAGTAGTGGAACTGTGTTTTCAGCAGTAAAAGGGATAGGGGGCAGGGAGCAAGGTGAACAACATGTTCCAAGGGGTTGTGCATGGTCGGGTTGACACCCAAGTGGCTGGAACAGGCAAAAGAAAGAGGTCTTCAGTGTAGTTTTCCATTAATTTCTCTCACGGCCTTCATGAAATCAATCGCCTCTACTCACTAATCTTCCCTCCAATTGATACTTAACACCTACCAGAACCACGGCTGCTTCATCGAGGGCCTGTCACTAGCCAAACGTGTGCTGTCATGAATAGAATTTGGTATTTTATTACAAAGGCTGGAGCCCAAGACAAACTCTTTTGTCTTCACTGGTCCGACAGTCAGAGAGATGAATACTATAGTCTGTGGCCCTGAAGTATCCCCCAGAAGTGCATTGCAATAGTCCAAGGAACATGTCACTAACGTGCCTTCCAACTGCACACTTTTCCAGGGTCATGAATGGGCAAATCCCTTGTAGCCCCCTAATGCCAAAGTACCATCCTGTGGAAATGGTCTGGACTTTATCAATTGTTATCTCTAAGCATTTATCCTGAGTTAGCAACGTACATGTTGTTAAAAAATCAGGGGGCGATAGAGTGTAGCGAGAGATCATTTCTTATTGGTAACAGAACCGCCTCCAGCTTCCAATAGTGTTCATTGAAACAGATTTCAGTTTAGCTATAACTGCTATAGGCTAGTAAAATGAAGGGGTATGTTTTAACTTCAAAAAGAACAGTTCGGAATTGTGAAATAGGCTGTAAAAAGTAGTGGAAGTATTGAAAGGTTAAAAAAAAAAGTAGTGGTACTACACTCCCAATCGAGCGATCCACCTCACTTTGCCCTCTCAGTGTATGCCCTAACCTTCATTAGGAGGGTATTTACAGAACATCAGGGGTCATTATAAACTCATGTGATGTCACAGATGTCTATATTCACTGTGCTTCTGACTGTTAACAAAAGATAGGTGGCACCCCCTCCCTTCACACCCCCCCGAGCCCTACAATCCTGATGGAAATGGTGGCAGGGTGCCCACTGTTGACTAAAGCCAGTTCCCCCATCTTCTAAAAATTGCCCCTCTGTATCCTCAGACCCAAAAGGAGGGATTGCAGGGCAGGACATGTGGTGCCTGCTTCCCAATCCTCTGGATCCCCACAGACTTAAGCAAGTTATGCAAGGGGCTGCTGTTACATTGCTGGTGGTGGCATCCCCTGCCTCATTCTTGTCTCTGGAGCCCTGTGTGACACAAGATCTACAGCAGAAAACACAATTAATTGCAGAATTTGCTCAAGCATGTTTCTTTCCCTACTGACTTTTTTGCTGTTCACTTGGTGTACAAGTGGGGCTTTAAGCAGAGCCCATCAACATGTCATCCGACATGAACACGACATCCCTTTTTTACCATAAATCCCATAAGAAATAACAATGTACACTTTTAATGAAATTAACATTCTACAAATGGCCATTAATGTATGTACATTTGTGCCACTCCTGCTAGCACATGCACCAACGATGAGCGAACAATCAGGATGATTGCCCCTCTATAGTAGGAGATCAACCCCCAGCCATGCTGACATGTCATCTTCTGAAAGCTACTAGACTATTCCTAGTTGTGAAAAGGATTAAAAGGGCACTGTGAAGGCCTAGCTGCCTGGCCCTTGGACACCATCCATCAGATGTTACCAAAACAGGCCCATATTGGGCATCTCTCACTTGTTTTCTCTGTGCACCTACCACATCATTGCCTATCAATCACTGTATTTCTATCCCGCCCACTTCTCCTTGGCTTAGCAGGAAGGTACTTAATACGTGGGACCCCTAGTGCCCAAAATCTATGGAGGCAGCCACCAATTATGGACGCCCAAATGTTTAACCATATCTGCCAATCAAGGTAAACAATGCTGACTCTTTTCACTGGTTGACATGGACCTTGTCCACTTGCCTTCTGCCCTATGGTTGCACAAGGATATACCACTTCTGAGGCCCTCTGGCCCCTTAGAATCACGTGACTTCCTCCACACTCCAAGCCTCACCACCGTCTCATTTTCAGATAGTTTCCATTCATTCTTAACTGTATTCTTTTGTATGTGGATATGCCTCTCTGGCCCCCTGGTAAAGGTCAGCTCCCTTCACTACATTGCACACTCCACTAAGAGCACCATTATAGGTTACTTTTATTTTTAAATCTCTATTCCTTGTCCACTACTAAGTCGACTATTAAGATTACAAACATTTATATATTTTTATTTCAAGTAAATATTTGCTCTGTGATGTTACTCTGCATCGACTCATTGCTTGTTGTTTGTCCACCAAAGTTAGAAAGTTAGCAGGTAAAGACCGATCCAGTGATTTCGTTTAAATTTTAGAATATGAATTAATGTAGCATATTTAAAAAGTGCAGGAACAAGCGAAGAAGAGCGAGATTAAAAAGAGTACTAAGGTAAGTAAGAATATTAGGACAGACTAATGGAATTAGTAAGGAGGGAATAGACTCAGAGGGAGAAGTAGTTGGATGAGCACGGGAGAGAAACTGAGCAGTAGCAATGTCTGTAAGAGGAGAAAAAGCAGTAAAGGAAGCGTTGGAAAGAGATGGTAATGGAGGGTCGGGGACTTGGGAAAGGCAGAAAGGACACAGAGATTAGAGACTTTAGTAGTGAAATAGTGAGCAAGATCAGAAGCAGAGAGAGATGAGGATAGAGAGTGATCAGGTGGACAAGGAGAAAGAATGGAGTTAAGGAGCTGATAGAGCCAAGGAGGATACTCAGAAAAAGAGAAAGGTCAAAGAGGACAAATATTGCTTTTTGCTAGATAGGATAAGAGTATCATATACTCAGAGTGAGCAGAGGACAGAAGATCGGGGTCATGAAGAGCTTGATATTTTTTCCACTGCCACTCAAGTTTTCAGAGAGAATTATGAAGACCAAAGAAGAATGGGGGTAATCCATGGCTGAGGAGGAAGTAAAGGAATGAATAAGAGGAAGAGAAGAAGTCAGAGTAAAAGTGAAAGAGGAAGAATCAAAACAGCAGAGATCATGACGCAAGAACGATAATATAGCAGGAAGTAAAGTCTTAGAGGAGAAAGGAGGATGGACAAAAGAAAGTGATCTGAGAAATATACAGGATAAGAATAAACTAAGACATTACAAGCAACAGATGCCTATATAAGATCAAGGGAGGAACCAGAGGAATGTGGAGGGGGGCAGTGAAAGGCTGAGAGGTGGTAGGGATCCAGCAGAGGAAGAAAGGCAGACAAAGAATGAGTAGAATCAAGATGCAAATTGAAATCGCTGCATACATTGGTGAGCTAGAAGGGAGAACAGAGGAAAGTAAAGAATGAATATCTGAGATAAATGAAGGAAGAAGGCCAGGAGGATGATAGACAATTAAGATAGAGAATGTCTGAGGTTTGAGAAAAGAAGCAAAGTGATACTCAAAATATAAAAGAGATAGAAGGACAAGGATAGACCTTGTGTAAGCAGGAAGAGTGAAAAGGAATGCCTACCCCACCACCACCACGGCCAGGGCGGCAGGGTGTGTGAGAAAAATTTGAAGAAGGGGAAAGGAGAGAAGCCAGAGTGTCTGTGTTAGAGGATGTAATGCAGGTTTCAGAAAGAAAAGACAATTGAGGCCTAGTTTTAAGGTAAGGGGGGATAGCTCAGGGCAACAGGTTTGTCTTGGAAGCAAGACATCCAACACAACACAGGTTCAAATCCCGATGATGCACTTAGAAACCAAGCTCTGGTATTAAGCACGTTAAAAAAGAACAATTATAATTATAATTAGTTGGTTGCTGTAACAGGGTAAGAGTGACAAGTGACGTGAGACTTGTTGCGATCTAGCGTTGCAGAGAGCAATAGAAAAAGGAAAAGGAAAAAGAGGCTGGCTAGGTAGTGGTGTCTACAAGATTAGGGATTGGGCTAGGGCAGGATTGATGAGGTGAAAAAAAGTACTCAGAAATATTAATAGGAAAAGGGTGAAACATTGAGAAAGGGAGATGAGTTAGAGAGTAGCAATTAAGTAACAATGAGGTCGCTAGTAGCATGGTGAGTGAGGAATCCATTCACATGGGGAAACAGTAAAGCAAGAAATAAAGGTGGACCAGGTGTGAACAGGGGCATACAAGTACAGTAGCGCCCTTTAATGAGTCACCCTTTTATGCAAGCACACTAAAAGTATGTAAGAAATTGGGTGACGTAGGCACGTGATCGGTCACGTGGCCCCAGCACCCTCAGGTGGAGGCCAGAAGATGAGCTGGTGACAGCCAAGACAGGCATGTCTGGCAGGGCAGAGTGCAGCAGGGAAAGACTCTGTCCAGTGATACAGGCCACAGCGGTGAACAGAGCCACACCCAACAGCAACCTGCAATGGCGTCAAGGATGGTAAGCGCAGTCGGAAGCCAGGTGGGAGATGTTTAAATGTCCATAGAGGCTCATGTGATCCATCATGTGGCCCCAGCATCCCCAGGCAGAGGCCGGAAGATGGCAAATCCTCTTGTGTTTACCTGCTGATTCCTTTCTTTGGTAGTGGCTGCAATGTCCACAGTGCTGGGCTTGTCTGGCTGGCTGTTGGTAGCTCGGCTAAAGCCTGGCTGGAAAGGATACTTGAACAACAGGCTGCCTACCGATTCCTTGCCTTTGTAATGGCTGCAATCTCCATATTAATGGGATTTCCCCACCTTCTTTGATGGCTTATGAATTCAAAATCCTTGAATGAAGTCAATACCATTAGTTATTGACTATGTTTTAAACATTTTGATTGGCTAAGAGGAGGTCAATAATGACCGCCTTGTGCCAATATATAATTCATATACTAATAGTTATTTCCTTTAGAAGAAGCAAAATAATAGTTATAGAATGCATCAACAATATATCAAGAAATCAATGAACAGAATCCTTGTAGGATATGGATTTGTCAAGGAATATTGACTTGATAAAAACTATAGTACACCTTGTACAATTTACCTTAATGGTTAGAGTCTGAGAACATTATTTGAGTTCAGAACCTTATAAATCGGTACAAATGTATAGCAACATGCTTATTTCACACAAGTGAATTGTAGGAACTCGAGCAAAGCCTTGGCAGACGCTTTTTCACATATGGAACATTAATCATGGTTCTGTGTGTTATCCATTCCTCCTTACAATGGCCATAGGGCAACCAGCTTCTCCTTTCCCCTCACTCTCCCCAGTCCCGACTGAAGATAACAATGAAACAGGCGCTGAAGACCAGTTTCATTTTAGACGCTGCCACAGTTCATTTGCAGCTTGGTTGGGAAGTAAGCCGTCAATGAGGTTTAGAATATCTGCGGTCAAGTATTCTGGCATTTCACGACAAGGGCTTCTCAAACCTCACATTGACCTGGCCCGATTTTCCTTTACAAACCTTGGATTGACAGGCAGCGTTATGACCACATGACCTCTAATTCATCCTAAGCAAATTGATCCTGGTTTCTGCCTGATTGGTCTTGCTGCACAGTACCTCCCAGTCACATCGTTCTCAAGAACACAGCAGGGGTCCTATGCCACGGTTCACAGAAACACTGCTCTTGAGTTTCTAGCACTACTGGATCACATTTCAGCAACTTGTGGAGACTATGGGGGGCAAATTAGAGAAATATCTGGAGGATCAAGCAAAATAAAGAGTTAATTACAGATTCTTACATTGCCTCATGATTTCTGTCACTAGTAGTATTAGGCATTCAGCATGAAGAACAAGGGAATCAGTTAATCGTATAATTATCAATGAAGCCAGTCCTGGCCATTAGGAAATGATATTTTTTAAAGACAATTTTTTAATATCAGATACACCAACCATGTATTCTATGCCCTGCCGCAAGCCAATATTGAATGGATTTTTGTGAGCAACGGAGGTATTAAGTAAAAGATCTCCTTGTTTCATATTAGCTGGTCTCCACTGCCATGCGCAACCGTGTTTCATTTTAGCTGGTCTCCCTTCCTGTGTGAAACTTTGTTTCATATTAAAAAAAACAGCAAAGTTTGTCCCCACAGGTAATGGTCTATGGGTAATGTGGTATATTAATTACCTACACCCCCATTTTGTCCGAACAGAAAAAGCGCAAAAATGGGAAATAAAGGATCACTCCTATCTGGATGTTCTAATCAGTATTCCCAGATAGTGTCCTAATGTTCTCTATATGTTCAAGATAACATCACATATATGTAAAAGCCCAAAATGTATACATTTATCTGAGCCATTTCACTCACTTTTTTCACTTAATTGAACATGAAATCTAGCAATAAACTCAGAAATGCTTTTCGTAATTTCTTACAAAACATATATCAATTCTTTGTACAAAAACTCACAATATTTTTACAAAACATAGCAATATTGTTTAAAACAAACTCAACTTTAAACATATTTTTTTAAAAAAGGAGAAAAGAGAAGAATCATCTGAGTTAAACAAAGTTATCAATAATAATTAAACATCTTATTTTTTTGAAACGTCAGACTAATATGTCTCAGTACTAAGACTTTGACATCAGACTTTTGTTACAACATGGTGATTTTTGTTGATTCCTTTACTAAACTCAAGAGCCAGCCGATGTGATGCGAGCTATGGCGCTCCAACATCATAGCTAAAAACTACAAGGAAGGTCAGGGGGTGGCTATGCTCGCCACTATACCGCTAATTAAACATCGACAAGCAAAGCAGAAAAGAAAAAAAGAAGCTTCCCAATGAGCATGAAATTTCACTAAAAATCACAAAGATTAGATTGGTATCCTACAATAAAAAATGCTGAAAAATAGCTCTAGCAGATTAATTTCTTTCCAAAAGGCCATCCAATCCCATAACGTTGGTAATAGATTTGAGAGCAAAGTCTCAATAGTGTTCCAACTCAACTTCAATTTGAGAGTCCAAATAGTCCCACAGTGTCAAAATATGTTCAATTATTTTTGTTATAGAACTTAGGGTTATAACTGGTAGAAATTGGTTCATGTGTGAACAATATCCCACTCTTTCTTACAGCTCTGCTAAAGGTCTACGTATATGGCCTGTCCGTCCATGCACAGGCCCATCCCTCACACCTGCTAGAAAAGTCAAAATGGCGTGGTGAAATAAGTTTTGCCGTATTGATCAGGGAAAGACCACCTTCCTCAAGACCTAAGAGCAATACCCCTAAAGGAAAGGAGACACAAAAAAGGGAAAAAAAACAAGTCACTTAAAATAGAAAGATGAAAGTGTCTGGCTCTCCAGTCCTCTCCCAACACCACTAAGAATTTAAAACAAAGGGGAGTGAATTGAAAAAACAAAAAAAATATTGGATTTCTATAGAGTGAAGAACAGCACAGAGCTTAGTCATATTGAAATACAGTATGTAAGGAGAGCTAGTGCTCCCACAATCCAAAGCATAGGATATAGATAGATATATAGAGAAAATGTCAACACTTCAAGCACATCAGAGCGACATACCGAGGACAAAGGAGAGGGTGCCTGGTTGGAGTCTAACAGGATTTACAAATGGTGGCCCAATGGCCATACAAGTGAGGTATCCTATCGTTAGGTGGTATAAAGAGTGCTAGTGAGCATACACACTAAGTGTAATGTTGCTGTGGGTGTCCACCAGGGAGGGGCCCCTGAAGGCTGACATTCCTGATCTAGTATGCCCTAAAGGACAAAAAACAACTTAAACTCCTATAATGGGCCCATAGCATCAATGCCCTACACAGTAGCATCAAAATAAATAGATATTGAATAGAGGGATTCCATCTATCCTGACAACATATGCGCTCTGTGTCATGCTGGTTGTGTGCATACTGATCGGTGAACCAAGACAAGAAAGGGCACCATTACCTGCACCGGTGCTGCGCGTTGTTGAGGCAACTGCGTATTACATGGAGTCCATCAATGTCTGCACGGAAATGCGAGCGTGTTAGAGAGCGTAGAGGTAAACTGCAATTCATGCAAGTAACCGTCCGACAATAGCTAAAGAAAACGATATGTTTGTGATATATACGCAATACCCAGAGGGCCACTAAGGTGCGGTACACAGGTTCATTTTGTTAGTAAAGACCTGTTAGGCAAGAGCTGGAACATGAACAACATGGCTCACTATACCTTATAATGCTGCTGACAATTGAGCTATGTTGTAATCACGACTGCCAAGTCCCGCTGCCTTGGAGTCAAATAGCGGGCGCTCCCAAATGTAAATCACTGTAAGATCGAAGCAGATGGAAAAAAAGGTTAAAAGGGGGATCCCGGTTGGGTAAGCATGGTTGCATAGATCTACCCTGCTGTGAGCGTGCCGTGTGCTGTGCGGACACAAGTCCTGTGCGGACACAAGTCCTGTGGATAGAATGTCTCCTAGCTGTGTCTCCAGTTTGCTATGGGAACACAACCTCGGGGCTGCGGAATGCACTTAAAAAGAGTGCCATAGGAAGACCAGTGGTCAAAGATGGAATAGCACTCTGGGACAATATGAATAGCCACCTTATCCAAAACATCTGTGTTTGCTTGTGTATGTCTTGACAAAGAACAAGGGCCTTTTGCCACTGCTGAATTGCTGCAGTGTATTATAGCACAATCCTAATGGCAAAAACTAGAAGTTACAGTCCGGAAGGGCAACCAATATCAACTAAAGTGTATTTACCTACATGGACGCATGTTAAAGATGGTGGTTAGCATCAGGCGTGTAACCCAATCCACTATGGTTGCTTGTGAGTGCCTTGTCAGGGGCCTAAGGCCATTGACCCCTGCTAAATTGCTGCAGGGCATAACCAAAGTTTGGTGAGGATACTAGAGTGGCCCTCATGTTGTGAAGAAGACTCACCACCTGTAACAATGGGATCTGGATGGGAAAAGTGGTGAGTCTACAAAGGGCTCAAAGTCTAGGGTTCCAGGCTCACCCGTGTATGTGTGGCAGCTGTCGCTTTGGTGATACATATCCTAATTCCCCATTTGTTAGGCACTTACTATATGTAAATGTGCCTAAGACTGCAGTTGGTAGGCAGGGGATTCTTCATTAAGGCTTCTTAGTTTGTCAAGCGTTCTCAAATGATGGATCCATATGGATTCTTTGTTGTTCAGTGCTCGCTGCATGTTGGAGCTATTTTTGACCATATCGATTACCCACCATTGCATGTCCTCACGGGAATGAGCAAATGCGACATAATGAGATACCATCAATGCTTGGTGATTCTTACCTCTGATCCTAGATCGATGTTCATTAATTCTCATGTGGACTGGTCTCGTGGTCTGCCCCACATCTCTCAGCCCACACGGACATTGGATACAGTAAACCACATTTGCAGTTTTGCAGTTGGATAAAAACTGTATCTCCCATGTTCTGTCTTCAATTTGGAAGCTGGACATTTTCTTGGTGAATTGGCAGGCACGACAATTTCCACATGGGAAATGGCCTATCAATGGTCGAAGAACTCTATGGCTGGTGCTGGGAGCAACCTGGCTTGTGGAGTGAACAAGTTTATCTCTCAGGTTCCTAGACCTTTTAAACATAAATAAAGGTTTGCTTTTATCTGGGAGACAACTGCTCACCATTGGCCAGTACTTTAAGAGTGTCTTCTTAATTGCAAACAATTGGGTACTGTAAGTTGTCACACATGTTATCCGATCTTGAGATTGATTTCTCAAACTCGGTTCCAGCAATTTCTCCCTAAGGGTAAATCTTGCTCTTTTGAGGGTGTGCAACACAATTTCTTTGGATAGCATCGTTCTTTCAGGTCATTAGCTAATTTATTGGTGTGTACATAATAATCTGCAATAACTGTGCAATTTCTTCTTAACCTGAGGAATTGGCTATAAGGCAAATTCTATTTCATAGACCTAGGATGGAAGCTCTTGAAATGCAAGAAAGTATTTCTGTCTGTTGTTTTTTTATGCAGAGTGCAAGAAAGGTGTCCCACCTTGGGTTGAATACAAAGGTCCAGAAAGTTAATCGACGTTTTAGAATGCTCCATCATGAACTTGATGGTGGTATGTTAATGATTTAGGTAAGCAAAAATTCATTCAAGGACTTGATGTTGCCTCATCATAGAAAAATCACATTGTCGATATATCTAAACCACTTTCTAATATGTGGTTTATAGATATTGCTTTCTGAAAGCACAAATTTGGTCTCAAAGGCTGCCATGAACAGGATTGCAAGGCTAGGGGCAAATGCTGCTCCCATCGCTGTCCCTCGTGTTTGCAGAAAAAAAAAAATTGTCCAGAAAAAACAAAATAGTTCCTTTGAAGTGCAATGGTCATCAATTCAATGATAAAAGCAGCTGGAACCCTATGTTGGGTTGCCTGATGGATGGGGTAGTTGTGGACTATCTCTATCACCTCCTCGTGTGGGATGTTAGTATAAAGTGATTTGATGTCCATTGTAACTAAGAGATCGTGTTCAGCATCGAAAGGTTCACCCTCAAAGATTTTTATGGTCGCTGTCGTGTCTTTAAGATATGTGGCAGTTTGCTGACTAATCGGTTGCAAAAACAGGTCTATACATTTGCACAAAGGTTCCAAAATGGAACCACAGCCCAACACAAACCCTGGTGGATGTGTTTGATCTTTATGAATTTTGGGGAGGGCGTAGAAAGAGGGGATTCTTTTGTCAGAATGGTTTAAATAATCAAGTTCCTCCTTGGTGATCCATGAGCGATCTGCTGCATACTGTGTGGCCTCCTTGGTCTCATTCTCTGTGTTAGGGGAAGGATTTTTCCATTGGGGCCAGTAGCTTAGAGGGTCTTCCAATTGGCCCGATAACATTTGATTATACCACATCCAGGAGAAGAGAACAACCAGCCCCCCCCCCCTCGTCTGCTGGTTTGATGATCAAATTGGAATTAGATATTAATTCTTCCAATGCTTTCTTTTCTTTGTTTGAGAGATTATTCCTAACGTGATGAGTTGTATTCTGAAGTCTTTTCAGATCATTCAAGACACATTTCTCGAATAGAACAATTTACTCTGCTACCTGGTTATCCGAGGGAGTGAAAGTAGAGGGGACCCTCAGTCCAGAGTCCAATGCATTTTCAAATTCCTCATGTTCACAAAAGAAGTGACTGAGTCTGAGTTTTATGAAAAACTGATTCATCTCTATTTCAGTAGCGTACCAATCCATCCTGTTGGTAGGGATGAAAGAGAGGCCCTTTTCAAGAAGCTGAATTTGTATAGCAGACAGTACTATGTCTGACAAAATAAAGACTGGAATTGTTTTAACTTCTATATTTGTTGTTTCATATTAGCTGGTCTCCCTTGCTGTGCGCAACCGTGTTTCATATTAGCTGGTCCCCCTTCCCACGCGCAACCTTGTTTCATATTAGCTGGTCTCCCATCCCGCGCGCAACCTTGTTTCATATTAGCTGGTCTCCCTTGCCGTGCACAACTTTGTTTCATATTAGCTGGTCTCCCTTGTGGTGCACAACCTTGTTTCTTATTAGCTGGTCTCCCTTGCCATGTGCAACCTTATTTCAAATGAATTGGTCTTACTTGTGCACACCATGAGGTTCCCCTCTATTGCACTTCTGTTTCAAAGGCTAGTCCTGCTATTGGTGAACCATGTGAAATTATGCATTGAATTTGATCAGACAAAACGATATGCAACAGCATGTGCATGCAGATGGCCTTAAGCCATTCCTCGCTATTGTGCCACATTCAGCCTGGAAGCCTCCAGATAAACCTGAAACATGTTGAATGCTTTGATGCATATTTTAATTAAACATATGACTCTATAACACTGATAGTTTTCTAATGTTTCCCTGGTCTCAGTTAGTCCAACAGAGGCATGCAGAAGCACCCAGCGTTATCTCTCTTTTTTCAACTAGCACCAAATATTGCAAGGTGTGCCTCTAAATGATGTACACTATAGGGGGTCCCGACAGCGAGATGGGGAGCTTTACTACACATAATACAGAAAACATGCTCTTCATTAGATACATGCATAGTCACAGACTAAACACACATTTGATCCCATCACTTGCTTTACTTTATTATTCTATTGAGCTGGTCATCAAGGCAGTACAAAAAATGTGGCTGTGGAGTACTTGGGCTTTTTGTGACAGTAGCAAAGTATGAATATCGGCAGTTCCGTTGTAGTATGGTATACACACAGATTGTGTTCCGCTATCTAGAATGTAGTTAATCATTGATTGTGATTGCACATAATATTCAAGACCGTGACCAGTCAAGATGTGGTGCCTATGTGGTGGCACCCATGCCGCTTAACAAGCCGTCATGACACAGTCACGTGATGTGGTTTATACCATCCATGCTCAGACGTTGTGCTGTGATGTTCCACTACGTTGCCAAGGGAATGATGATGGGTGTGCATTGATTGTTAAAATGTTTTTGTAAGATAAGAGTCTTCTAGTTACCACTACAGACAATATGTCTGGGGGATGCACGTGAGTTGCCAGTTTAGGGAAACTGTTTTGACAAAAAGGTGGCTGTCTTTATATCTCCTTTTAGGAACTGTCATTCCAACAAAGTACTGAGGTCTCATGGATCCTTGTCCGGAGCACAGTTGGTTGTTTGTCTATTGATTACCTCTGCTGCAGGGTAAGAAAGATGTGTTCTTTAGCATAGCACTGGAGGCCTTTTAGTGTGTTGGTGATTGGGGCAATAGCCAGCACATTTTTTTTTCTTTTTTATTTCGGGTACCGATTTAGACTTTCTAGAAGTCCTGATTCCAAGACGTTTTCAAGATTGAAGTGTATTTCAATGAATTTGGAGTTTCCCATACCAAGAATTATTGGAATTAGGTATTGGGATGTTTGCGGAGGTGGGGAAATGGGATCATAGTAGTACTATATTTTTACTGTTGGATAACTATGTCCAACAATGATAGTGTCAACGACAGAAACATGTTGGGTTGGGTCACGATCCAATTATTAGTTTTGGAGAATACATGATGGATTCATGTTTCATTTGTTTATTAGTAAATTACAGCTATCAGGGATATTGATGTGGCAGATTGCTTTTGCAGGTGTATCTCCCAAATTCATGCTACGTCTTCTATCATGTTCATAAGCTTGAGGAATTACTAAGGTGATATGAATGTTTCCCTTTTAACACATGTGTAATACAATGTATTTGTTTTTATACTCCATGTTAAACATGTGTTTACTCTGGGGTTCCCTCTTATTATTGTGTTTCCTTTTTTTTTGTATGTTATCAGTACATTAAATGGTGCAATCTCATTGAAAAACGCTTTAAAAATCAGGCCCATATCTAATGACTGTCAAGACCACGAAAAGAAAACATCCTAGGGAGGGATACAATCAGATAGTGATTCATGTAAATCTTGACATGTAAACTGCAGATCACAACTGCTCCATAATTCTGAGAGGGGGTTCTTCTTGCCAGGTATTTCGGCAGTTTGTGTAAGGTAGACAGTCACTTTTAATGGGCTGTTGGTCAGTCCTGTCCTGCGAAGAAAGCGATAGTCACTGAACCCTCACACAGCCTAAATAGGAACCATGAACAATGCAAAGCTGCCTGGGGCCAGTTTCCTAATAGCGCTGAAGCAATGTCCTTTCTTGCAGCAACCCTGCAGACATGTGTGCTAAATACGTCATGGCACATTAGTCTCACAGCTGATATACTTCGCCGAGCTCCCTTTGCAGGATGAATTCTGTGAAATGTTTGACAATCTGAGTTTGCAGTCACTGTGTTTTGTTGTAGGAGAGGAGTCCGGGGACATGGAAGACAACCATGGCAGTGTGCGGCAGTGTAATTAAGTGAATGGGGAAATGCATGAAATCCAGCAATTTATATATATATATATACACAGATCTCCGTCACTTTGAAAATATAGAATAATGCAGGGCCCTATGTGCATTATATGGCTTTTACAAGTCACTGCGCCGTATAAATAGATGAAGACTCAAGGTGATAATCAAGGTGATCGGAATGGCACAAGGCCTAGTAGGACCGTTTCTGGTTGTGCCCTCCACCCCTCCTCTCCTGCCTTGTTGCGCCTTGAAACACACTGTGTATAGGAGCATTAGAAAGACCCAATAAATAAAATAAATTATGCGTGCATCAGTGAGAATTTAATTCCTTGCAATACAGGGTTTACCATCCCCCACCGTCCCTTCCCCTACTCCCAGGTCCTTGCTGTCATTCTCTTTTGCACACTTTGTTTTATTCTCTGGCATTTCCTTTCATTTAATTCCCTTGTGTGCCTCCTTTTCTGCCTCTCTTTTTTTAGGAATGCACCACTGCGGAGGTTTTGTCCTTCCTTTGCTTCCTTTATTCATGCACCTCTTTCACACCCCCAGTTAATGTACTGGCATCACTCCTTTCTGTTGTCTGCCTTTCAGAGAAACTTCGCACCATCAGGGTTGGACTGGCGCATTAAATTGGCTCGGGCACCAATACAAAAGTGGCCCCCTAGCTGCACAGTGAAGTAATACACCAAAGCGCCCCACTTTGCCCTAAAATTGGAAAACGTCGCCCCCCTACCCCAAATAAACTGGCCCACACTAGCATGCTGGGGTTGCAATTCGGGCATTGGCCTATTGCCCTATAGGCCAGTCCGAGCCTGCGCACAATCAATCACTTGAGAGGTTACAGGCCATGTCTTTCTGAAAGGCTATCTTTGCTACTACCAGGCATCTGTATTAAGTTATCACAGTCGGGCGGTTGAGCAATGTTCTCATTACAAGTAAGATGAGAGATCACACTGTGTGAGGAGGCGGAGGAGGAAGAGGAAGACGAGGAGAAGGAGGAGGAGGAGGAGAAGGAGGATGAGTAGGAGGAGGAGCAGGAGAAGAAGAAAGAGAAGGAGAAAGAGAAGGAGAAGGAGGAGTAGAAGGAGAAGGAGAGGTGTTTTCACCATCTGCAGGCAGGAATTCTGAAATCCTGTACTATGCGAAAAAGAGCCATGATGTTGGACACATTGTTCCTTATAAAACAAACATTGTAATGGTCCTTCTCATTTTAATGTAATTGATAGGTGCCAAGCAGTTGCACTGTCTGAAGCTGTTTTGGGCAGTTGAGAATGAGATGTCAACTTTGCGACTGTCTCCCATGAGATTTGCCATTGTCAGTGACATCAGAATTAGAGCACCAGTGTATACAATGTAGGACTCCCGATAACGACACGTAGTTGCATTACTACACGAGAGCTGGGAGGTCACATCTCACTTCCAATAGGAAAATGACTGACTGCAGGCCTGTAATAAGCTATTATAACCAGACGGCAGCTTCAGGAACCAAAGCCTGAATTGTGGTAAGAGAAGGGGCGGTTATGGGAGCTGTTCCTTTTGAAAAGAATCGATCCTCATCCAATCAGGGAAGGGGGAGGGACATAAAGAAAGGCAAGGAGGGAAGCCAGAACAAGGCACATGTAAGAAGGATATACATGGCAGGAAACAAAGGAGTGAAAACTGTAAAAATAGGCAAATGGAGGGCAAACGAGATGAAGAGCAGACATAGCCAAAAAAAGGGGGAGGTGGAAGACAACATTAGTTTACTTAAATGGAGAAACAAAGCTGCAGAAAATGAAAAAAGGGGGCAATACAAGGATAAAAAGGGGGTTCGGTGTGGGGGTGGTGAACCCCATGAATTATTTGAAATTAAGTAGCAATGCTCTACAGAAATTGCAAGACGGCATTGAGTTCTCTGGACATATACGTTTCTTGGCTTGCAAACGCTTACCTTTATATGGTCCAAGAACTCACTGATTTGCAAAATACTTGGAACCTAAAGCTGGCAGTAAGTGATCGCATACATGATAAACGCGTTCTCATGGCAAAGCTAGACGACCATAGTGTAGTCGAATACTCGCATCATTACATCAAGGAAGGCCATTCATATGTCTTCATTCATATTGTATTACTATTCGTTTTATAAAGCATTTCACTCTGAGACATTATATCACTTTTATACTTCTGTTGCTATTTCATGCCAATTCAGAAAGCCTAGCAACAAAGTTGTTGACGTTAAATGTGTGTTGTTTTTGAAATCTCTCCCTTTGCTCTCTGTAGAAAAGGCTGTGTATGTAAATACAATCTACACAAGACACTCTAGAGATATAGATTATACAATGACAACACAATTCCATACATCCTCTGCAAAACTGGCAGTTACAGCATGACATAGCAAAGGGGACTGAACTAGCTTGTGCAGTGGGACACAACGGTTATTTCCGGATGCGCAGCCTGGGTGTCTTCTTGTTTTCTACGGCGCAGTCGGAATTCTTTCTGAAGTGCGCTGTCATACTGTCCGCGTGCGTGTGATTAATGCCTGATATATATGATATGATAGGTTATTTATAACGCGCTTAATACCCAGAGTTTTCTAAGCGCGGACCCAGGGATCGAACCTGTGATGCTCCGTATCGTCTTGCTTCCAAGGCGAGCGCATTGCCTACTGAGCTATCCTCCCGAGACAAATATGCACCTGTGGAGGTGATGCACACGCGGCTTCAGCCAGCCCCTTCGCCCCCAGCGCCTTGTTCGCCATTAGGTGGGAAGCGGGCGCTTGGAAGAGCCCCCTCGCCCCCGCCTCCCAGCTGCCCCCAAGTGAGGATTTGCAAGCCTTGCGTTTGAAATGCTGGATCCCTCTGGCTCAATATGCTATTAGACAGTGTGGCTCCGGGGTCTCGTAGGGCGCGCAACTCTTCGCGGCCTCCATCTTAATTGATTCCTCTTTCCATTGTCTGAATCGGGCTCAGCTGCCGCGATTGCATTTGCTATGATCAGGCCCCGTTGCGCTAGTAGGTCAGAGCTTTGCTTTCTGGAGCCAGTGAATAACAATGATGCATGACTAAGCACAGCGTATCTTCCCATAAAAACTCATATTTATATGTGTGTGTTCCTGGTGCACCGGAAACAGATAAAAGGTCAGGGCACCACAATGCACATTCATACCAGCAACGTGTCTATGCCCATGTAGCATTTATATTATATAGTTCAGATCTGAAACGTATACTGTCTAACACGCAGTGGAGTGTGTCAGCTCGCCCTCCGAGCTTAACACAGATGTTAAGGGCAAATCGGCTTTGATAGGGGGTCCTCTTATCATATTTAGCACATCTGTTCGGCCATTTCCGCCTCTCATATTTCCAAGTATTGGTGTGTCTGAAGCTCCCCGTCTTCGTGGGGTGCTCTGGGGTCCAGGGATGGAAGGCACGCAAATAAGAACCAGGTGCGTTCGCGTATAAAATCAGGCAGCACAGACCTGGACGCACTGCCTGGATGAACACCAAGGACCCCCTGGTCACCCTTACAACCCTCTCAATCTCACCACTGCCTTCCAGGGGCTCCCAAATATCCCTCCAACTAGCTGCAAATGATGCGCTCTCATGAATGAGGATAGAGAGGGGGCACACGACACGGAAACAGGGGCACACCTGGAGGCTCAGATCATGCATGCGGATGTTATCCCCTGGAAGTCGCAAAGGGTGTGGGGGCGGGGGGGTTCTCAATACAACACATTTGGGGATCCACAGAACTCCGATAAACTTCCTACACGTACAGTGAGCATCCACTGCTACAGCCACTTCTACTACTACAGCCAAAACCACATGCCTGTGCAGTGAACTTCACCACATGCCTGCACAGTGAGCTTCCACCAACACCACATGCCTGTGCAGTGAGCTTCACCACATGCCTGTGCACTGAGCTTCCACTGCTACCGCCAACACCACAAGCCTGCGCAGTGAGCTTCCACTGCTACTGCCAACACCCCAAACCTGTGCAGTAAGCTTCCACTGCTATCACCAACATCACATACCTGCGCAGTGAGCATCACCACATGCCTGTTCAGTGAGCTTCACCACATGCCTGTGAAGTGAGCATCCACTGATACCGCCAACACCACAAGCCTGCAAAGTGAACTTCCACTGCTACTGCCAACACCAAATGGCTGCACAGTGAGCTTCCCCACATGCCTGTGCAGTGAGTTTCAGCACTTGCCTGTGCAGTGAGCTTCCCCTGCTACCGCCAATGCCACATGCCATCACAGTGAGCTTCACCACATGCCTGCTGTGAGAAACCTGAAGGTGTCTCACTCACTAGTCCCCGGGGATCTGTCATTCAGGTGGGCAGGACACGGCCATCGCTATTGGATCCATTTCCTGGGGGTGGACCAGTGGGGAAGGATCACCTGGATGAGGGGTCTTTGGGGAGTGGAAGTGTGTCACCGAAAGGTGAGCCGTGGTATCCCCTTCCTTATGACACCTTTTCCCCATCCTGCCCAGTAGGATACTGAGAAACTCAATCACACCCCCTTTTCCAACACAAACACTTTCTCATCAGGCTAATAGCAGAGCCATTTACCTGACATGTTCCAACCCGAGTGTCAGGCAGAGTCAGGCAATTGCAACTACACACACCCGACTGCCCTTTCGCTTCCCCACTGATATGATAAGTCATTTGTAACGCGCCTGTGTTTCAAGGCACGACGAGGCAAGGGGGGGAACAAGGGGAGACAGACAACGATCCTACTAGGCCAGGTGTCATTCAGATCGCGCAAGTGCATGGGTAGAGGGTAAGGGAAAGTGCACTACAGGGTTCGTAGAATACAAGATAAATAATAGGGCCAGCTGGTGGCAAGTGCACGGTAAGTGCCGGGAGGAGGAGCTGTAGGATACATATACAGACCCGTAGTGCAGGGAGGCAGTGCAGGAAGAGTGGCTGGGCCAAGGACCGAGATCGGTGAGTGGCCCAGTTGTAGATTCAGTGCACGTTCAGTGATTTTAGCAGGGGAGAGAGGGAGAGAAAGCGGAGGCAAAGAGGAATGTTTTGAGGTGCTCCGGAACCGGAGATGGTTCTCCTCAAGTTTTAGGGAGGCGGGAAGGCTGTTCCAGAGGGAGGCCCCTGCTGTGGAGAGAGATCTACCCCCAACTTGTTGTTCGGAGAAGCGGCTGACCCTGAGGGAGTTGGAGGTGGATGAGCGAAGAGCTCGAGAAGGAAGATATTTAGGAAGAGAGAGTTGAAGGCACTGGGATAAAAGGCGGAGCACAAGAAGACACTCTGAGCAAGGCCGCACGCATGAGGAAGCAGCTGTTTGAGGACGGCAGTTCAAATGGAGGAGAATGGCGGCGAGACCTGAAAGGACGTCAATGAGGGAGTCGCCCTTGCCCTTTTCAACCCAGACGTGCAAAGCCTCCAACAAAAGAAACATAAGACGGGGAATCACAGCTGGTAAATGGTGTGACGGATTCCAGCGGTACATGGAACCCTCCCACACTGATAGCCAGGGCGGTGAGACACGGTTGCCATCGTGGTACCGTCCTTGACTCCAGCGGCAAAAGAAATGCCAACGAGTTCAGCACAGCCGGTGAGTCGGAAGAACCTGATAATGGGCAGGACAGTGTTAGGATCAAGGTTAGGAGAGGTCTTTTGTTAATGAACTTGGTACTAGAGATAGAGTGGTCCGACGCCCTCAACTCTAGCTGGTACTCCGCTCCTGAACAAAGAGACTGTGTTGATCAAAAAAGGTATTGAAAAAACAAGCACCCACAGGCCATAGGGAAGGCTGATGTGAGGTGTCAAGGTGGTCATTCAAGGGTCAAGCCAAATCCCTTGTACAATGGAAAGTCCTTGACACATTGCAGAGGTTATGACAATTGTGAAATTGTGAAACAGGCATTTGTGCCCGGCGGACGGACACATGCCTGCGCAGTGAGCTTCCACTGCTGCCTCAAACACCACCTGCCTGCACAGTAAGCTTTGACTGCTACCATCAACACCACATGCCTGGTTAATTTGCCAACACCTTGATGCGGAAACCCATATTCATTCGAAAATGTAAAGCCTGTTCTATTGGCATAATTATGCAATGTAAAGGGAGAGAGTCATTATTATGGGAAAATTCCCACCCATAAGTGGCCAAAAGTTAGGGAAGGGCATTATCCCAGGCCACTCATCTCACCACGAGGTATTCAAGTATATTTTTGGGAAAATTAAGAAGCTATGCCCTGTCAGCTATGCTACTGATGCTGATGTCAGAATGCATCAAATGATTTCAACAATTAAGCAATATGCCCCGAGCGGGGAGGGCATTACCGACTCAGGTAATGCCCCTTAACGAAGCTCCTGGGGCATTACCTGAGTCGGTAATGCCCCACCACGAGGGGCATATAGCTATTAGTACCCCGGCACACAAGATCTGCATGACCGGGGCACTAAAAGCATTTTTTTTGTCCTGAAACGCTGTAGCATTTCGGGAGAGAAAAAAAAGACCAAGAAAATGGCCACCGGGAAAGTGAAAACGGAGTCCGTTTCCTTTTCCATAGTGGCCATCGGGAGCGGACAAGCTGGGGAACAGAAGTGTTCCCAGCATGTCTGCTCCTGAAAAAAAAGAAGGTAAGTGGGGTTGGGAGGGTGGGAGGGGGAAAAAAAACATACCTGGGTCCCCGGCAGGGGACGATGGAAGCCTCCAGCCGTGTGGAGGCTCAGATCAGGGATGGCCCAGCTCCGAGTCTCCACACAGCTGGAGGCTGCTATCGTCTCCCACTGGGAAGAAAGCAGTCTGAAGGTAAGTGGGGTGGGAGGGAGAGAGGGAGAAAAAAAAACCTACCTGTGTCCCCGGCGGGGGACGATGGAAGCCTCCAGCCGTGTGAAGGCTCGGAGCACGTCTCCACATGGCTGGAGGCTGCCATCGTCCCCCACAGGGGAAAAAAGCAGGCTAAAGGTAAGTGGGGGAGAAGGGGGGAGGATGGGGGATGGAGAAACAACAAAAAAAAAAAACATACCCGTTTCCTCGGCAGGGAGCAAAGGCAGCTTCTCAGCCGTGGAGGCTCAGAGCGGGGAAGGCCCTGCTTAGAGCCTCCTCATTGGCTGAGGGACTGCCACGACCCCCGCCTGGAACAACGGCTGTGGAATCCCGGCCGAGGGATTCCCGGCCGGGTAATGCCTCAGTGAGGGCCAACCAGAATGGTTCTTTCATTCCGATTGCACCTTCGCCGGGTACTAATAGAGATTATTGACTGAATTCTCAGCATTCTAATTTGGTCAGAGCAGGTAAAAGGTGAATTCTGTGCTGCTCAACTTCTATACCTCAGATGGAAAAAGGACTTGGTTGTCAGAGGAAGGATTCCAACTTATTGCTGCATGTTACCCACAAACTACTCAGGCAAGCACCAAACTCGTTGAGCGATCCTCGCATTTCAAATGAGTGTAGCGAGTTATGTTTGTACTGACCTGCAGAGAGTGAGATAAGGGGCATGTGCAAGTCATTTGAGTGGCACGTGCCTAAGTGAAATGCTTGCATTGATCTAGTCCCTAGTGAAAGGAGCATGCCAAGAAAGACATGCAGTGTGACCAGCAAGATGGCACTGCCCAAGAGGACCTGATGAGATATAGTTTAGCTGGATTTCGAGGTTATCCTTTCATACTCTCAATGAAAAAAGGGCATAGTAGCTACTGCCAGCTATCCCTAAAATGTTCTTAAAAAATGCAACCAAAATGCATGTCAATGGAAAAGCGTGAGTATGTCATGGCCAGGTGATAGAAAGAAGAAGTTACGCTCTTACCTGGTAAATTTCTTTCGATGGGATGGTCTGATGACGTATTCCATATCTATGACAATAACCACCACAGCTGTGTTACTTCGGAAGATTTTCGGCGTCTGCGTGCTGCATCAATGACGTCGATATGCTGTCCTCGAGGGCCTCCGTCGAGCCGACGTCACCGGATGTTATAAGTAGAACGCACAACCCCCGTAGCCTCAGTTGTAATTTTTTCCCAGAACGTGTGGCATATATGGAATACGTCGTCGGACCATCCCATCGAAAGAACGTTACCAGGTAAGACAGTAACTTGTTCTTCGAGGGGATTTGGTCCTCCCAAAGCAGTACCAACGTATGGAGGAGGGAAAAAGAATTTAGAATATAGAAATTTAGAATGTCCAATCAAATTGCAGAGTAAAAGACCGCCTTGCCAAAGGCCAGATACAGCCCATGGATAGAATCTAGGCAGTAGTGTCGTACAAAAGTATGGACCGAAGCCCAAGTGGCTGCTTCACAGATGTTTCGAATAGGAACACCCCTCTGCAGGGCAGTAGAGGCAGCCATACCCTGAGTAGAATGGGCCCGTAAGCCAACCGGAGGGTCCTTACCCGCCAAGCGGTAACATTCAGAAATTGCCAAGATAATCCATCTAGACAAAGTCTGCTTAGTCGCAGCTTGTCCCAAACGCCTTCCAGCATAACCTATAAAGAGCTGGTCGTCCATTCTGACACGGGACCTGCGGTAAATGTAGAAATTTAAAGCTCTCCTAGGATCCAACCTATGGAGCCTCTCCTCTTCCTTACCAGGATGCGGAGGAGGATAAAACACCGGAAGAATAACCTTCTGGCTTAAATGAAATTCCGACACCACTTTCGGAAGAAAGGAAGGACGAACTCTAAGGACAACCCTGTCCTTATGAAACACAGTGAAGGGTAGCTTAACTGAAAATGCCTGAAAGTGCCTGCAACTCACTCACTCTGCGAGCGGAAGTGACTGCAACTAAAAATACAGTTTTAAGGGTTTACAGTCTCAAAGGACAAGAATGTAAAGGCTCAAACGGAGCACCCATTAGAAATTTTAGAACAAGGTTCAAATCCCAACCAGGCACCTGGAAAGGTGAGGGCGAAAACACATTAATGAGCCCTTTGAGAAACTGAGAAATGAAAGAAATTTTGAAATAAGAACACTCCTCAGATGAGCGCTTAAATATGGACAGCGCCACCAAGTAACCTTTAATGGTACCCACTTGCAGGCCCTTGTGGGCCAATGAAAGCAAAAAAGACAGAACCACAGGAATGTCACATGAAAAAGGATCCACATTCTTAACCCTGCACCAGTCGCAGAACTTTCTCCAACGGCAACGGTACAGGGACTTGGTTGCAGGCCGTCTGGCCGAAAGCAACACCTCCATCACGTCTTCAGGGAGGTCCCAATCCCTATGCCTCAACCATTCAGAAGCCAAGCGTTAAGGTTGAGGGATCTGACCTCTGGATGGAGAACGTGACACCCCTCTCCCGTGAGATCAGATCGTCTCGGTAGGGAAGACGACGTGGAGGGCAGATGGACAAGTCGAGAAGGTCCGGGTACCACGTTCTCCGGGCCCATGCCGGAGCAATGAGGATCATCTGGGAACCGAACCTCCGTAACCTCCGCAGCACTTGCAGGATGACGGACACTGGAGGAAACACGTAGATCAGTGGGAAGGACCACTCCACCACGAACGCGTTTCCTAAGGCTCCTCTTGGATGCAATTTCCACGAGCAGAACCTTTTGCACTTCTGGTTGACACTGGAGGTGAAGAGATCTACTTGAGGGGTCCCCCAAAGCGCGAAGATCTCCAGGAGAATCTCCTGAGTCAGCTTCCACTCGTGCCTTCTCAGAGCATCCGCCGTCTCGTTTTCGTCTCCGGCCAGATGAACTGCCGAGATCGAAACTTCCTGCTGGATGGCCCAGAACCAGAGCTGCATCGTCTCCCTGCACAGAGGAAGTGACCCTGCCCCCCTTTTTGTTGAGGTAGTGCATGGCCACTGTGTTGTCCGTCTGAATCGGGACATTCTTCCCTTGCACAGTCGGCAGAAAAGCCTTCAGGGCAAGCCTGACGGCCTTCAGCTCCAACAGATTGATATGGAGTCTGGACTCTGACGGAGACCAACCACAGCTTACTGTCAACTTGTTGGCATAATCTCCCCATCCTGTGAGGGATGCGTCCGTCACGATCGTCACCTCCGGGCAGGGTAGCCAAAATGGATCCCCCTTCATCAGATTGCCTTTGACGGCCCACCACAGAAGGTCCTGAGCAACCGAGGGCAGCACCTGAACGGGGTCCGACATCCTGCCGGAGGACTGTGACCACTGCATCTTGAGGGCCCATTGCAGAGATCTCATCCGCAACCTGGCCTCTGGCACCAGAAGAATGCAGGATGCCATGAGGCCGAGCAACCTCAAGAACTCGAACGCCGGGAGACTCTGGGCATGTTGAAACTTGTGCACCATCTGCTGAATGTGATGAGCCCTCACCTGGGGAGGAAAACATTGGCCCAGGGACGTGTCGAGCACTGCTCCGATGTACTGGAGCCGCTGAGTTGGCATCAAGTGGGACTTCTTTAAGTTGAGGGAGAAGCCTAGCTTGTGAAGGGAGTGGCAGGTGACGGACAGATGATCCAGGACTTGCTCGGGAGAGCCCACCCTGATCAACCAATTGTCCAGGTAGGGGTAGACACGAATCCCCCCTTTCCTGAGATACGCTGCCACCACCACCATGAGCTTGGTGAAGACCCTCGGGCGGAGGTCAATCCGAACGGCAGGACCCGAAACTGAACCTCAGGTACTTCTTCTGCTTGGGATGGATTGGCACATGAAAGTAAGCGTCCTTGAGGTCGAGAGACACCAACCAGTCCTGAAGTTGAAGGACCTGGAGGACTTGAGAAAGAGTAACCATCTTGAACTTGTCCTTCCTGAGGAGCTTGTTCAAACCGCGCAAGTCCATGATGGGTCTCAATCCCTGTCTTTCTTCGAAATCAAAAAATAAGCAGAATATCATCCCTTGTTCCTCTCCGCTACAGGCACCAGTTCTATGGCACCTTTCTCCAGCAGGGTTTGTATTTCGTGCGCAAGGAGCGGATCCGGACTCTTCAAAGAGAGATTCCCTGCTGATTGTCGTGAGGCCTCTGCCGGAAAGGAAGACACTAGCCGTGGCTATGATCTCCAGAACCCACACATCTGAAGTAATGGTACGCCACTCTATAAGATGCTGCGCCAGCCTTCCCCCAACCGGCGAACCATGGGACATGGCCTCATGACTGAGCTGAAGCAGCTGCGGCAGTGCCTGAGGGCAAAGAGGCAACTGTCCGAGTGGCTTTGGCACCTTGAGTACCCTGTTTTCTACCGCTGATACTCCTACGGTGGCCCCTTTGACTTGCAGATCCTCTCTATTTACTGAAGGATGAGTAATAGCAAAAGGAACCTCCCCTCCATAGCAGTCCCCTAGGACGAAAAGGCGGAGGTTGACGAACTGCAGCGCTCAATGACTTTGCTGCATCTTTGGAGGTCTGCAAACTCTCAAGGCTCTCGTAAGCCTTGCTGCCAAAAAGATGTTCACCATCAAAGGGCATGTTGAGGAGCCGGGCCTGCACAACAGTAGCAAACCCCGACTTCCGCAACCACGCAAACCTGCGTATTACGGTGCTCGCCGCCATGGAGGCTGACACAATCTGCCATGTCCAGACCCAACTGAACGGACTCACACATGGCATCCTTGCCATCCTGAAAAATAGCAAGAAAACCATCCCATTCCTCCCCTTCGGGAATATGTCCAGCCGCTAACGAAATACGGTTCCACAGAGTGTGCGTGAAACGTGACAAGGTACACACAGAGTTGGCTGCCTGTAGAGCCATACCCCCTGAAGAAAACACTTTCTTTGCTCAGCCAAAACACTTGTCGTCCCTATCATGAGGGATAGTAGGGTATGACGCTACTGGCTGGGCGGTATTTTCGCGGCAAAGACTTGCTCACTGCCGGGAGACTCTCTGGCGCAGTCCAAGCTGCTGCCACCCTTCTCTGAAAGGCCATATGGAATGGCAGTACCGGATCAGTTGGTGGACCTTGGTCGAGGATATCTGTCAGGTCATCCTGAAGAAAATCCACCGGTGGCGCAGACCACCCCAAGTATTCTGTGACCCTCGACATAAGGCGCCGGTACGAGGACTCGGCATGGGTGCCAGGCTCAGGCCTACAGAGCTCCACCTCCGGAGAGGTGTCCAGCCCACTGGCGTCGTGCAACAACTGCCACAGGTCTTCAATCTGGCTATGACCAGACAAAATCTCTTCAGGTACCTCCTCAGGAACCATACCTTCCTCAGACCCTTCATCCACCTCAGAAATATAATCCAGAGGCTAGAATGAGGGCACAGAAAAGGGGACAAAGACATTTTTAGCCTTGGCCAGATCCTTTCTATGGGGTTCCATTGTGCCACGGGGTACCTCCGACAAAGCAGCCTCGAATGGCATTGAGGGCGTCGATGGAATCGGCGTTGATGTCGAGAGTGGCGCCGACGGCTTCGACACAGTCCTCGAGGGTGGAGCCCCGAGCGTGGCCTTCGACAGCCTGGGCGCCGAATGAATCGACGGCCTCCTTAAAACCTGGCCGTGGGGTGGAAGAAGACGAAGACATCATGAAATCTTCGCAAGGAACAGGTTCAAAGAACCGCAAGCACAGAACTCAGAAGAACTGTGGCGCGCCGAGACCTCCGAAGCGAACATGTTCACGGAAAAAATGCAACTGAGGCTATGGGCGTCGTGCGTCCTACTTATAACATCCGGTGACGTCGGCTCGATGGAGGCCCTCGAAGACAGTGTATTGATGTCATGGACGCAGGACCCAGAGGCCGAAAATTTTCCGAAGCAGCACAGCTGTAGTGATTATTATCATAGATATGGAATACGTCGGAGGACCAAATCCCCTCGAAATATGGCTCATTAGAGATGAAACTATTATTATCACTTATAATTGCGTAATAAATATTACAGTTCCCAGAAGCAGAAGCATTCTGGCATGAAGCACTGTATGAAAATGCCATATTGTCTGCTGGTGCCATTTTATTACCAGGTCTCTTGTTACAGAACAGGCCCCCTTTGGTATGACCACACCCGTAGCTCCTGCAGACCCTATGACCTCTTTCCTTCCCCTATAGGGTGACCCAGACACCTTTGATTTTGCCTTCACAGCTGCTGTCTCATTGTTTCACTAGAGTATTTTCAGGAGCGCCATCCATGCCTTCAGAATGAGTGCACTCCTCCTAACACTTCAGTAATGACATATCCATGTCTCATGAGGATTGCAGAATGTAAATATGAACGCAATGTTCCTCAATTCTTATTATGTGCAACAAGGGTAATATTAACGCTGTTTTGGTTGAGGAAGCTGGAGACATTAATCATAATGACATGATTGACTGAAGGTACAGCCCTGCTACACTATTGTACGATTCTTCTCATGTTGTACAGATGTACTGTTTCGTTTCATTGAACACAAAAGGGCCTATGATACTGAGTAATTAGGCTTGGGGGATGTTGCTATGCTAAACGTCATTCCAAATGAGCTCAGCATGACACTTCAAGATGCTTCAATCTAAATGGCTTCAGCTACCGGTCGCTTGCACGCGGACACCAAGATTGCTCTGCAATTGCTGGCTGACGTTTCATGCAGCTAACGGGATGTGACTATTTTCAATGTTAATGCAGTGGCCATGCCAAAAAACAGTGAGCCATCCTCATTCTCACAGTAACCTTATTCCGTATCCGGGTCGCACTGGGACAAGAAATAGGCCCGGTCACCCAAAAAAAGGTGGCCCACCCCTCGCCTCACGACCCTTGACCTCTGATGACATCACCGGAAGTGATGTCATTTGACCCCATCCCAAGGTGACATCCAGGGAAGTGGTGAAACATAACCTTTCACCCCTTGACAAAACAGGAAATGGCATCAAATAGCATTGTTCCTAAGTACACTAAATTACTGTGAATTCAAGCAGACGTCCAAGGCCAAATGATAATATGTTATTGTATAGCACTTACGCTTAAGCTCTTTTTTATTGAACAAATATGCATACAATATTACCCAACCTGTGTTGGTACTCATTTATCGACCTAAGAAGGATGAAAGGCTTTTTGAAGAAAAAGAGAAACAGAAAACAATATATCATTTTTTTTTGTTTTATTTGAAACCGGCCCAGGCATGGACAGAAATCAGCCCCCACTCCTCAGGGACGATTTCGGCCCGGCCACGGGTCGAAAGGCCGTGGGGCCAAACTGACCCTGTCTGTTTCCCGTGGGAACCTCCTCATGCATCAATCAACTGGCCTTCACCAACGAGGAACCACAAGCTGATGACAGGACGGGCTCGGGAGGAGGTCTGTACGTCCTAACTTTGGAGTTCAGAGAGGAGGTCAACAGGCTCCATGTAACTACAACAGCAGGATGAAGGTGCTACAGTCTTACTGGTAGGTCTTGGTGTTCTGCTTTTGGGGAGGGCTTAATCAGGGAAGAGGTTAGCAGACCTCCAATTACTACAACCGCCGGTGGAGATTAGAACAGTCTTGGGGAGGTTTGGGTGTGCTCCCTTTGGGCAGGGATGTAGTCAGGGTAGAGGTCAGCAGGCTTCTACTAACAGTGCAACAACAGTGCCATATCAGAACAGTTGTGGGGGAGGTTTGGGTGTGCTCCCTGTAAAGACTGGGGGGGGGTGTCTGTACTCCTGCTCTCTATATGGCAGAGGAGAGGCACAGAGGACTCCAGCCAAGATTCTCTATTATTGGTAACGTAGTCGAGCAATCAAGGCCTAGCTTCTCAGGTGGTGATGCAGGCTGGTTCTTAAGTACAGTGTAGTCCCCAAGCACCCACAAGGGAATGTCCACACACTGTATTCGTGAAAACACAGTCTTTATATAATTAAGGTTCAAGGTTATATTCAAAATCACAATAACTCACTATGTGCTTAGTTAATCTATAATGGCAAATCTATACAGTTCTAAGTGGTACCACATTTCAGATGTGGCAAATTTCAAGTGGTATCAGATTTCATTAAAGTGCATCAACTGTACTCTGGTCAAATGTCACACAAATCAATTAATAAAGGTAACCAACAATAGACATAGGAGGGAAAGCAGTTGGTTAGAACAATTGGCAGAATACTGGCCCCTACCACTACACAAAGTTATGTGTAGAGATCCCCCCACCTGGGCACCCTATAAAATAAAGATATGCTACAAGCCCAGTCCATATATTGTTCAATGAGTCTTATTCCCTTCTAAAATGTTTCTACCACCCCAATGTACCTGGAATAGCAGAGTTCCTCGAGTAGGCGTCGAGGGATCCTTCTTGAGTGACTCCCTTTAAAGGAGGAGCTATGGATCGTCAATGGGCCTCGAAGAAAGTGAACTCGGTGTTGAGAATCCTCGATGGAAGTTTGGTGGTTTCGAGGCAGCAGCTTTGGTCTTGGCGGTGCTCCTCGATGAGGAGTCGAAGACGTCCTACAAGGATGAGGCATGTGGGGCACCTCGATGTTGATAGTTCAGGACCGCAAAGAGTTTGTGAAGAACTTTGGCCCAGCAAGGGCGTTGAGTCGTCCGGCGTCTCTACGGTCTTTGCGTGGTGGGAAACCCACCAGCGGATGCAAGTCGGCACGTCAACGGCCTGGCCTTTCCTCAGCGGGATAAGTGGGTCGGCGGTGCAGACGAGTGCAACCTAGACCCAATAAACAGAGCCCACCCAGACACTCTGGAGTGAATCGCCACAATGACACCTCAACGCTAAACACGCACCAAATGCACACCAATTATGCAACGGCAGAACACTGTTAAACCCACAGCATCCCCGCAACCTAGGCCTAATCTACAGAGCCCACTTGTCCACTCTGAAGATCTCACAAACACTCCTACATGCACACAGCACCGTAGCACATACAGCAGACAACAAGAAAATGACAACATAAAAACAACATAAAAACAAAATGACATGGCGTTAAAGTCCCTGCGCCAACCCCGCACCGCCGTGTGCATAAAAAAAATGACATGGCGCTAAAGTCCCTGCACCAACCCCACACCCCCATGTCCATGAAATGCAAGAAAAAACTGACATGGCGCTAAAGTCTCTCCGCCAACCTCACACCCCATGTCCATGTAGAAAAACAAAACTTTGATGGACGAAACCCCGATCAATGTGCCCACCCACCTCAAAAAGGGAAAACCGCAAATTACAGCAGGCACCAAAACGAACCTGCACCCCATAGATGAGCGGTAACCCCAAAGATATCCTAAACACATGGGCCACCTACACATAAGAGACAAATCCGATTCATACCACAGACCCAGACAGCTAACAACAACCCAAAGTCCAACCCACTAGCGTACTACCCTGAGGCCACAGCATGTACACAACAGTAGCAAGAATACAGGCCTCCCCCAACACCTACCATGCCCAGTACTCTGTCCAGGAGAGAGCCATAACACACCAGTAGGCGCCCCATAAATCTGGATCTAGCTGCCGCAATCTCCTCTTCTCGCCTCGACACCTGATGCACAAATTGACCAGGACTGTCCCACAATACTCCTGTTTCAAAACCGCACACCCGTCTCACACGGAATGTTCCTCCCTGCAGGATAAACTGGTATTAGTAAAGACAGTTGATTCGTGCTGCTTCACCGAGATATTCTTGCACCAGCCCGAATGATCCTCTCTCATCCACACGCACTCCGCGGATCCTGCGCAGCTCTCCAAACATATGCCGCATTCTAAAGACACGCCACATTCCAGCTGAGGATGCTGGAATTCCAGTTCTCCATAAGATGACGTCATCAATGCCTTAGCCGGCACGAAAGAGTCAACACAGCTATGACTCGCAAATTGTCCAACAGCCACCGCCATGGTCTTAACTCTCAGCAACTGGGCTGCCTGCCCCCCCAACCGACATACACTGGCCGCAACCGCACAGGAAATAACAGCGGAATCTCCTTGGAACGGCACACCAACGGTTCAAAAGTGCAGCCCCTCACGATCCTCCTCTTCGGGCCCCAACAACCTCTGCTGTTGCCACTTCCCGGTCCAACAGAACGCCTGCTTCTCCTTGCATGCTGCGACGGCTGCAAACGGCTGTTCCCAACTCCGGGTTACGGGCCACCTAACACCATGGAAAAGGACGTTCAGCACAACTGAGCCTGACAACGCCACCTGTTGTCCCTTCTTCCCTGGGCCGTACCTTAGGTACCACCATCCAGGTCTCTGTCCTCGACCCTGAATCGGACCTCTGCTGTTCCTGAACTGCCCGGCCTGCAGTATCTCCAAAGCCATCTCCTCTGGCTGTTAAGAGAAATGGGCTGACTAGATGGACGTCTCCACAGGAAGGCAGTACTTCTCACGCTGCCCCTTCCCAGCAGGATCCCATCCTCGTCACCAGTGAAGTAACGTGGGCCACTTGACTGCCACAAGCCACGCCACGTAGGTACGTTTTCAGGTAATTTTATTGGAAGAAAGTTACTTCGTGGAGAAAGCACTGGGACATCCACTCAGCCCAGCCCTGGAGGTCAAACTGAAAACCATGGAACCCAGCACTACAAACATCCACCAACACTCCAAATTCCCTAGCAGTGACCTCACAGCCCAGTGACATCACACACAACTCAGCTCACTCTCAGTAAACCCACACCAAGTTATTCTGAGTGTGGCAGATGCATCTTCATCAGAAGTGTCAATCTTGCATCTCTGTGGTTATAACCCTGCGGAATAGACAGCTGCCTTTGCTAGTCATTAAGCTCCAAGAAAGACTTCCCTTGTAGATTTTTAAAATGGGCTTCTTAGACGAGTGCAATTCCATCCTGAAGATGCCTTACAAAAGTCACGTTTTCCTGCCACATCAGATTAGGCATTCTATTTACAGCCCAGGATGTCATTTGCTGTTAGCTATACTAGTATGCATGTTTAGAAACATCCCAAGGGTGCCACAAGAATCTAAGAGGCAGATACCTTAGAGGTGTATGCTTGATGCAAGGAAAACAGCCACAGGCACACATTGACTAGCCTAAAGGCTAAAAAATAAAGTCTACTAATGTCGTACTATTAATGTGCAATTTGTCCAACAATGCCACATCAGGGTTCTAGGAAACCTTACAAGCCAATTGGCATTCCTTTCGTAATGTCACGGAAAATCACACATGTGATCTGCGTTTACATTGCATTCTCTATCTTTTCATATTTTTTACATATACGTATGTATTTTACATTATTTTTGGACTATTTTATTTATCTGTATTATATTTATTTAGCTATGGCTGCATCTCTGTTGCCCACGTTGTATACTCATCAGCTTTGCTGCACTCTAAATGGACAATGGAGATGTTCTAAGCAGATAAACCTTAAAAACGCACTGCGCCAGTCCAATCTAAACCGTGCGATACTAAGTATCACGGCTATGCTTTTTAGACAATGAAATGGCAGGTCTAAAACTAAAGGCAATGTTAACTTGCCAAATTAGGGAGCGGAGGTTGCATATTGTAAACTGAAGTGACTGGAGAGAACGCAGAGATGACTGTGTGCAGTCGGCCAGGGACAGCACAGGATGGAGCTGGCAAAGAATTGAACTATGCAGCCACGTCTCGAATAACACCAGGCAGCAGTAGAACACAGCGCTCTTCGTGCCGAATCCCAGTCTGTTGAAAGAATCCCCCCTTGGATGTCTGGCTACCGTTAAGCCCGTGTTTGCTTCTATTTGCCCTGCGGTCCTCAGCGCATTGATCTCCTGACTCCTCTCCTCTGCAGCGCGCAAGCTCGTCCGCGGTGGAGCACACGATTCACCTCCGCCACCTTTGCGATTTGAAGAAGGCCTTTCATTTCACACATGCTTCCTGCGCTAGCAAATCCCATTAAAAATACATCCGCTTTGCCCTCAATACATGATCTGATATTTGCAGCAGCTGTTGGCTCAGACTGAATCTGTAGCCCATGTGGCATCCGAAATGATGCCTCAGTCAACACAAAATAAAAAGAAATAATATCTAGAATTGTTTTTGCCTCATCCCATATTCCTTTAGGTGCAGCAATTTGATGAAGGATTTTTGGTTACATTGTGCCCTTGACTGCGTACGTCGCAATATGAACACCAAATATAGTGTGATTTTTGATTCATATGCAGTATTATAGTGCTGTTGCACTTCCATCAATGCTGTTTGCACATGTGCAGACATTGGTTGCACATGCGCAATCGCTAGTGCAACTGTATCAGCGCTGGCTCTAGGTTGATTGGGAAAGAACAAAAGGCATTTGCATATCTGCCCCAAGAGGTCAAATGACCAAAAGAAAGTGAAACTCTACTATGATGACTCTTAAAGTTGCAGTGCGGTCTGTTTTCCAATCATTTGCGCTTAAAATGAAGCTCGAATGTTAGCACCACATGAAGCTCGAATGTTAGCACCACATTTCTGTTTCAATTTTAAACCGACAAGCCAATATGTTGCTGTTTTCCTCAAGACATGCATTCCTTTAACTAATGAGTTCTGATCTGTGCATTACAGGTTCCTTTCTGTACAATGCTCACTCTTGCTTCCGATCACAAAGAGCATTGTGCCTTTTGAGTTGTGCAGTCGTGCATCAAATGCATATATACACGTGTAGAAGCATACCGCAAGTGCCTCTTCATGTTTCAAGGACTGCCCACTATTTGAGTGCATAGCACGCACATGGAAAGTTCAACATAATGACACATACAGAGGAACGACCACCAGAGCGAGTGATTTAGGAACACCATCCGAATCCAGAGATGGCCTAGCTGACAATAATACATATTACCTTCTGTGCGTTTATATGGCAGGTGAGAAATATGTAAGATTCACAATGTTTGAAATGTTAAAAAAAAGTAGATTAACATACACTATACCAATGTATGATACGCAATTATTGTCGAGCCATTCCAAATGTCATCCAAAAGAGCTTCTCATTTTCTTTTGAAGTGTGTAGTCTAGTTGCTGGATTTACACCGTTTCCTTTGCACCCTAACTCTAAGATACTTGGATATTGGGGTTGTTTATCCTTCGAAGGACGCTGCTCATTTAGCAATGGCGTCCTTTAGCAAGGGGATGGTGTCCTTGGTTGCACCACAGGCGAGTAGATGCAGGAGAGTGATGAACTTGGCTTACTGACGCTCCCTGCATGGCCCAGCTCACAGTGTGCATCACTGGACGCATTGCAAGAGGCTGAGATGATTTCAATGGACCATTGTGCTTAAACAACAGTGATATTGATATTTTATTTCTATCGCGCTCGTACACAAGTGTTTCAGAGCGCGACAAGGCAACGGAGGGGAACAGGGGAGAACAAAACAGCGATCTTACTAGGCCCAGTGACATTGAGAACGCGCAAGTGCATGGGAGAGGGGGAGGGGAAAAGTGCATGGAATGGGGAGAAGTGGAAAGTGCGAAGCAAAGGAGAAACAGATAAATAACAATAAATAATAAAGGCAACAAACAGTGGTAGTGCACCCAGCAATTTGCAAGTGCTAGGTTTAAGTCAGCAGACAGGGTAGGTCTCATAAGCGCAGGAAGAAAAAGGGGGGGTTGTATGGGTACAGATACAGACCCCAGTGCAAGGGGTGGCCCGGAGGCAGTGCGGCAGGGTGAGCAGGTACCTGGGCCCGGAGGACAGAGGGTGCCCAGGTGCACGGCCAAGAGAGAACAGATCAGCAGGGAAGAGAGGGGGCGAAGGCAGAAGAAAAGAGGAAGGTCTTGAGGTGCTTCCGGAACCGGAGATGGTTCTCCTCAAGTTTTAGAGTGGCAGGGAGGCTGTTCCAGAGGGAGGCCCCAGCCGAAGACAGAGATCTACCCCCAGCTTGTTGTGCCCAATTGGCCATGTAGTTAGAATGGGCTGGCCATTGATTGAAATCCATAAATTAAGGGGGTGATCGAATCCCTAAGGATTATGTAAAATAAAGTGCATACACAATTGCAATCCCTGCCGAGACATGATGCACTATGTAACCGGCCGCGTAGCGATCACACCAGACTCATCTTCGTCACCTGCCAGGCCGTGTGTCAAAAACAAAAGGGGAATAGACTTGCAGAACAGTGAAGATTCCGGACACTGTTTTGTACATCATATAACACAACATGTACTATAGGAATGTATTCTTTTCATGTTGTGCATGTATAACATTTTTTTATATTCGTTCGTGCTTTATTTGGGTGATTTTCCCATAAAAGCCAACACATATAGATACACCAAGAACACAACATTAAAGTCATTGTGAGATCAAATGAAATCACAAAGATGTGCAACAATACATAAGCAAACTTTTAATATTGTGTTTGATGTGATTTTGTTTCATTTTTAAGTTATTGCTGATTTGTGATGTATATGCATCCTGTACATATGTTCGAAAGTGCCATGTGAGTAACTTGTTTGTTAACATGTGTCTTTACCTTTGTGACTGAACACAGGAATCCGGTCAGCGATGGGGGGGGGGGGGCTTTGGTTTGCTTTTCCGATTGCTCCTTCCCATCACTAGGATGGCTGAGTGAGTGGCGTGGCAGAGCCGAGGTTCAAACACTGGCAAAGGCCATCCGTGTTTCTAAGGGATTTCCTTCACTCCCACCTCGTAGTTATGTACACATGTGACTGAAATACCGTCCTTCCGGGGGTGATATCACTGTGAAATACCTTTGTGAAATCACTGCTTTGTGTCCAATAAACAAATCCAACCATTTCAAAAATACAGCGTTGAAATTGTTCAGTTTTGTCCTTGGGTTGCGTGCAGTTTGTACTCTGGGTGACCTCTTTGCACTGTGGCGGCAGAGCGCAAGTAGTCAAGCCCCTTGCATTCTAATATTTTATTTTATTTATTTATTTGCATTTTTAAAGCGCTCACACAGCCCGGGGGCATCGAGGCGCTGTTACATAATTTTTGTTGTCTTACTTGCATGTTTATAACGCGCTTAAATGCCCAGAGGTTTCTAAGCGCGGCCCCGGGGATCGAACCTGTGTTGCTTTGTGTCGTCTTGCTTCCAAGGCGAGCACGTTGCCACTAAGCTATCGCCCCCAGAACTGAAACCCACAGGCACTGTAGGCCACAGTGCAAATAGAAAAAGACATGTGGTGACACAATATAGTTCCTTTAGTTAATAGGAACACCGTTAATAGGAACACCATTTTCAATGTGAAAATTAAGCAGGTGCAGAGATCGGATCACCCAGTCACTATGAAAGATACAAACTAATTTGAGAGCTGTGACTCGGTCCCCCTATCTGAGGCTTAAGGTTTGCCCACAACCTGCTGCATGATGTCATACTACGGGGTGATATAGGGAGGATCCTGTGCTCCCCACAACACAGGGGGGCTTAGGGCAGCTGTCTACTACATGGATCCTGCTGCCACTCCTTCCTCTTTAAGAAATTAGACTCAACGTATTGTAATAACATCAGTAGGCCCTGAAAACCGCATACCAACAGCCGCCAACCTACTGCAATGAGATGCAGAAGCTTACCAGATTAAAATCAACAGGAGACATCCTCGTCACTTCTGTGGAATAAGAGCACATCTTGACAGCTCCACCCACATGAACCTGCATGTGCGTTCCAGCGCTCAAGCATGACTCACGCAGATCCAACATGGTGGACCAGCCTTTTAGAGGCTTGATCCATGTTGGGAGGAAATCTGGTTAGTCTCAGTTAGACATACCTGGAATCAGAAATCCGTGTGAACCTAGCCAAACCCTGAATTGTGAAGTTTATAACACAACGCTTGAAGTCCTTACATAAAGCCCAACCCTGTAGGGAGGGAAGGACAACTATAAAAAACCACACCAGGAATAGGAGTGTGAGAGTTTACAATAGAAGAGCAGCAAGTGGAACAGAAGAGATGCTGGAGGTGAAGGAGGAGATGCAGGAGGCATTAGGGTGGAGGAGGAGCTGGGGTGCAGGAGGAGCTGGAAGGGCAGGAGGAGTTGGTGAAGAAGGAGGAGTTGGTGAAGAGGAAGTTGAAGGTGCAGGAGCAATTGGAGGTACAGAAGGAGTTGGAGAAGCAAGAGAGAATGGAAGAAGAGAACACTGAGGAGGAGATATTGAATAAGGAGGCATTGGAAGAGGTGACACGATGACACAATTGAAAACCATAAATTAGATGATTAGAAGTCCCTTGGAGGCGTAGGGGGAGTGCCAGATACCGAGTAAGATAGCATAAGACGATTTGTTATCTGGTAGAAGTTGGAGTAGGAATGAGCCAATAGAGGAATGTGAAGAGGGTCAGAAATCATCCAGGCTAGTTCAAGCAATAGGGCTATAGGTACAAGCAATCACTAACTCAGTGAGGAGTGGAGTAAGATGTAATTGGTTGGCAGATCCAGGTCCCGAAGGCAGGGCGGACAACCATGAAGCAATCATGCACCTTCAAGCCCCTTCTTGTCTACGACACCTTAGAGACGTCCTGTGGAATCTGCTTAGGAAGATCCTAGTGCTCCAATATTATCTTATCAATGCCACCTGGTCTCATACACACCGGGGGGAGCTGCTCACGGAAGAGGAGCAGTTTCACTCAGCGACTCTGTGCCAAAGACTCAAGGACATCAACAGAGACCCGCTAAGAGACGTTACCTTGTGGAGTAGGGAAAGCACTGAATTGTGGACTTGGTTTGCAATTGGATCCCCTCTCTGATGCCAACCAGAGGAGGGAAGAAAAGACCGATACAGGTGGCACACAGAACCCTATTTCCACTGGGATGATTTATTAAGGGCCCTGTGGAACCTTTGAAGAACCTAATGTGGACTTTACCAATGCTCTAGGAAGGGAGGCCTAAAGAATTACTTTGGTAATGTAGAGGAGCAGTTGGACATGTCATCCCCAGCTCCAGCGCCCTCACCTTCATCATTCTGGAACAGTAGGAGAAAAGCCCTATGTGGGACACCAGGTATCATCCCAATACAGCATTGAGTTATGAGAGACGATATGCCATCAGACAACTGTATTGATTGTACCCTCGCACTGAGAAGGTGGAATGATGTCTGTGCACACCATTCGATATCATAGAGCTATGAGTGAAATCTGAAAAGAGCAGAGTGATGTCATAGCGGAAAGATACTGAGACTCACTGAAACAATATGCAAATACTCAAAGAATAAAGATGTAACTGAAGTAACAAGAGAAACATGTAATTGAATATGAAGAAATGGTCTATATGCAAAGAAGATAAAGTAACCTGCTGACCAATAAGTGTATATATGCAGTAATGCAAGGTAGAAGAGACATATAGAAGCTTGCTGCAGAGGAAAACATAACATGGCTAGAGCGGCCATGATCGAAAGATGGACGTCGGACTCGTAGTAAAACTAATCAACCTACCTCAGAGACAGACCAGGGCTGTAGAGTCAGGAGAGTCTGGAAAAACAGCTTTGTATGAGGATTAAAGTGGACTCTATTGGCCTGGGATCAACAATGCTACTTCAAGGAATAATTGCAAGGCACAAGGGGGGTCAAAAGGATAAACCATGCACTCAAGACATATTTCTCTTAGATTAAGCAAAGGAGAAAACATCTGCAAGAGCCAAGTATTAGACAATTAAAGATGCAGCAATAATATGTAAGATCGAGGAGCATGTCTCCAGAGGTCGAGAACGGTAATGGCACCCAGCTCAATTGAATCAAATAACAGGAAATAAAAGGTTGAGATGGACATATTTGTTGTCTCCTCACTTGTGATTCAGAAGTAAAAAACAAGGGCTATTCATTAAGAATGACAAAACTATGGGGTGCCTACACTCCATTGAATGTCGCAGAACAGAGAACCAGCTTCAAGGTCAACTACAAAGGAGAAGCCTTGGCTTGGGGCCTGACCAATGAGACACAATGGACTAATTGGTAAAGTGGGGAGTAGTCTGACATTGATTGCAACACCTGTGTTTCGTTTTGCCTACATGTTGCTGACGAGGCGACCGTCCAAGGTTGGGAAAGCATGGCAACCAATCAGAGGGCCTATGTAGCAACATGCTATATAGAATGTTGCAAAGACCAACCCCCTGCCATTTTTCCGCTATAATCAGTATTAAACATATTTAGAGGTGGTTCAAGGCGTGTCCACGAAATAAGGGGCTGCCAATCAAGATATTAACACTTATACATAATATAGGAATACATACTACAGGTACATGTGTTCGCTTAACCAATCCCTCCTTTCAATAGGTTTTAGTTTGGCACATAGAATGATGTCATAGATGACACATACCGAGGTATAAAACCTTTGTATAATCACACTTGGGTGTGAGTGCGTGAATTACTGCCGGTTATCTGCCAAAATGCCCTACATTATTTTATGCTGATAATAAAGTAGTACTTTGCCATATTCTTTGAGTCTGTACCGTTATGTGGGTCTGAGATCATTATTGGTAATTCCATCTAGCACATGAGACGCTTCAAGGTGCTAGAGCACCGTGACATCAACATCCTGACTAAAGATTGTCTTCAAGAGTACTCTGGGAAAAAGGAGCAAACTATCCACGAGATTGATCTCGTATGCTAAATTCATTTGTTTTACAATTCTACCCTCAGTAGGGGATCACTTCTTCGCACCCCCATTTCTGGGTGCCTGTAAATCCCCTGATCAATATCCTATCCTTGAACCACACTTGCACATCTGGTGGTGCTTTAAAGGGCCTTTTCGACAGAATGTAACCACTTGAGGGGCTAGACCAAGCCGTATCGCTGACAAAGATCTGAGAGAAAGTGTGGGTTTTAGAGGGTCTGGCACAAGCAGGAAGTGGAAATGCCTGAAAGGTCTTCTGGGGCCTTACGGCTTAAAATCGCCAGCAGCGCAAATAGATTTTGCACACATGGCATTTTCCCATGCACTATTGAATTAGCGCTAGTGCAAGTGGGCTGCAAATTCCGTCGAACTAGTGCTAATCAGACTGAACATGTGGAAACTGCATTTACGTGCACGCATAGTGCATTTTCGGCACAATGTATTTTCCGTAATGATGCCCCAATTCTCCTCTGCCCATGAACACACTAAGGGCCCAGTTCATGGGATTTTTTGCACAGTTCAAAGTGACTTTGCACTGCTGAAAAGTAACGTTGCACTGGCGACACAAACCCTGATTCCATGAATCGAGTCCTAAGGGGACAGAAACGAGGAGCTATTTTCAAACTTCGAGACAGGAGTTTGGACGCATTGCCAAATACAAGGTGTGTTGATTTTGCATCAACACAATGGAATGCACGGATTCATAAAACAAAGTTTAATAATACAAGCTGCAGCCGCGGATGACACCTTAAACACCTTTTGTAGTTACATTACATTTTGAGCTGCAAATGCAATATATGGTCTGTTGGGAGCACCATATATGCAATCAAATGTAGAATATTAAAACACGCGAGCTGTTAATTAATACAAGGCACCTTTCCAATGGCCAAAGCATTTGCATTGGTCCACGACGACAACCTGGGCAAAGTTTTCAGTGCATCCACTATCTGCCAAACCCTTGTGGAAATCGATATAATATTGTGACCCCAATCGCATTGTTTGAATGTATGTTGGCCTACGCCAAGTTGTCTAAAGAATACTATGTACATAGGTTCCGCGGCAAGGTCTTGACCTTATTGTATTGTGTAAGCCGCCATCTTGGATCTAGCCGCCATTTTAGGTACTCTTGCAGTGTGGAAGTCACCCTGAATCACAAAATGGAGGCCGAATGACATTTTGAGTAAGACTCCGGCCATGGTGACCTCCGCACATGTGAATAAATAATATGTCCGCAGGCCACTTGTTAGGGTCACGAACTAAGACCTTGTCCTCTCTTTAACCTGTGTGTAAATATGTAACTGTATCAGCGGAACTGATCAAATTATGTAAATTGTGTGTTTGACCTGGCTACGAACCCTAGCCACAGTTCCAAGAATGGTTAACTTGCGAGAGGGCTGGCCAATGCAGGACAAAACGTATAAAAACCCAAGCATCCCGATGATCGGTCTCTCCCACTTTCAGTGCGAACCTTACGTTGAAGGTTCGCGTGTTAGTCAGAGGGCCGAATAGCTATTCGAATGTCAATTGACTTTGGTAACTTTGTAACTTTGAAATAAAGCGCTTTGTATGTCCTTTGCAACCTGTGTTGGTGTGTTTCCTCTCGGGCTTCCCGGCCTCATATCAATTTCTCTGTTTCCACAGTTGGCGCCCGAATAGGGACCCTCAAGATTGATGCCGGATCATCGAAGGTTGACGCAGACTATCGAATCGGGATCGGACGGTGTGATTCTGCGGGCCCGACCGATCGAGACGCGATACCTCGGCAGCGCTGCACGATCCGATCCTTGGGCGATAGTCGTGCGGTCTGACACGGCATCTTGACGAGGGTCCAAATCCGAGGCGGGCAGATTTGCCGAAACCACCGAACGCAGGTAAAAATTCGTTAGTTGAAGTCCTTTGTAAACCGTACGGTCCTCCTTAGGTTTGGTCAGGTGCAGTCGTGACCCGGCTCTTAATTTAAGCCTGACAATTTGAATTTGGCGTATTGTATCTGCAGACACAATTATTGGACCAGGTAACACCAATTCTTTGAGAAATGCCTGGGAAATTGTCTAGCTGCTTTAGGGCTCTGTTCCGCAGCGATCGACAATCTTTTGAATTTAGCCGTCCGGCACCACAGGAGGGGTCGCCGGCGTGTACTATGTACTGTAAGTATGGCATTGGTAGTATTGTATTTAATGATATTTGGCACAGACAGACCAGAAATGCCTCCGAATTTCAGTGGCCAATCAATGGTAGTTTTGAGATCCCCCGTATTGAATACTTAGAATCGATCTTGCTTAAGAAAAAGGCTAGGCCAGCAGCCTTTGATGTGTTACAAAATTGGAAAAAGGAAGCATTGCAGCAGCTTAAAAGTAGGGATAAACATGCACGTCGTCATAAAACAAATGCCGAAAAGGCATTGTTGTATGACAAGGAAAAACGATTAGAAGAAGCCCAGAAAATGGATAGAGCTTTCTCGCTCGAGGTCCAGAAAATTTACCCCTCTAAAGATTTCCATGTTTCCGAGGAGTTTATTGAGAAAATATTGAACGAGCGGAGGCCTGATTCTTCAGCGCCACCTCCGTATGCTCCTGTTGTGGGCACCTTGCCCGTTCCTGCTATTGTTCCCGTTGCTATTCCTACTCCCCCTGCGCAGCCTACTACTCCTAGTTCCTTGGTTGTCGCTCCTCTGTCTATTACACTGCCTCTCTCCCCTGCACCCTTGTTAAGTCCACCTACACTTTCGATTCCGGGGAGTCCCGTGTTCGTTAAAACAGATCCCGGTGCAGGGTCAACAATTGTGACTCGTAGTACTGTTCCTGCGGGCAGGAAACAGGAACTATTTGCTTGGGCTAAGCATTGCATGGAAAAACGTGATCAAACTGATGCATTTTCAACATTATCTAATTTGCTCGATTTTCCCGAGAAAAATGTTTTTATTGAAGGACTGGGGATTCACTTAGGTGTAATGTGGGGTAGATTGCAGACTTCGGATCTCCCACAAGGGGTGAGAGATCTGAATGCTTTGGCACTTTCGAGGGATACGGAGCAGAAAGTATGTGGACATGTTGATAGGTTGTTTGAGTTTAGGAGGGATTTTGAAAAGTTACAAAACGAGGATGATGAGGACGATAGGATATATGTACAGAAACGGTTCCTTTCGTGCCGGAGATCAGCACCTGAGGAAGTACGAATTTGTACCAAAGACGCGATTCGATGGATCTCGGATTCATCGATACCGCCAGATGAAGTGTTTGACACATACAGTCAATACACGGTAGAGATGCAAAGAAAGGTAATCCAAGTGATGGTACAGCACTTACAGGAGGAATGTATAAGGAAGAAGGTTGGTTGCCCCATAGAGTTATTAGGTATTTGTAAAAGAGCTTTTTCGCCCGACACTTCTACAGCTGCTTTAGCGCTCGATTTGGCCCTATTGCTCAGTAAGCGGTCGGAGGTCCCTATATCTCAGTTGCCTATGAGAGAGGTCCCTCCAACCCTTGTCCCAAAAGCAGAAATCCCCGCCGACGCGGCGGCTGGTACTCCCGCGGTAGATATCCCTGCACATTACGTATCGCAGTTTGTTCACGTCCCGTTCTCTCGACAGGAAGTGAACACGATTAGACAATCAGTCCCTGATATTAGGAAAAACCCGACAGGGTTTTATAAAGAGATAGAATCCGTCTTACAGTCTTCTGTATTCACCTTAAGTGACATGGACTTATTGTTTCCAGTGCTTTTGCCAGTTGATGTATGGAAACAGATACGGACAGTAGATGATGTGCCGGGGCTAGGGGATACATGGGTAAATCTGATTAGAATAGATGGGGAACGGCCAGCTGGTGAGAAACCACCCCAGGTAATACTTACCTTACCCGATAGAATAGTTGCTAAACTAAAAACTATAATCCCAGAAAAAAGGATTATTTGGGACAAGCTTACGGCCTGCGTCCAAGGGAAAACTGAAGGTACTACTGAATTCTTTAATAGATTTGAACAGGTGTTCTCTGACTTCAGTGGACAGGATTTAGGCACAGAGTCGGGGAAGAGGTTGTTTGTGGACAAATTTGTACGTGGATTGTTGCCCGACATCCAGTCACAAATTATGTCCTCAGAGAGCGCTTGGCAGGCAAAATCTCAGTCAGAGGTTTTGCATATGGCTCAGTATTATGAGAATCGGGTTAATAATGAAAAAGAGAAAATCGAAAAAAGAAGGGGCGACTTGAAGACTAAGGTATTGTTGCAGCAAATTGTCAGAAACCCCAGAGGAGGTACGACACAGACTAGAGGTCAGTACATTCCAAGAGGAAATACTCCTCTGAATTCTATAAATAGTAATCAGTGTGCTTATTGCCGCCAGGAAGGTCACTGGCGAGCACAGTGCCCTGCCCTTCGTCAGAGGTCAGGAGGCACATTTGGAGGTATGGGTAGGCGACCAAGGGGCCGCCCCGGAGCGGGGGGCCCTGATAGGGGTCAGCTTCTACAAGATCCACAACAACCTTTTTCACGGGAAAATCAGACTCCGAGTATGGACTCGAGAAATATATTTGATCACCCTTCTGCTGCCTATCTTTCTGAAGAACTTCCCTTTGACGAAGTTCTGCCTTACTAGGATTGCCTGAAGCAGCGTTTGGAACCTTTACCTATTCCCGTTATTCAGAAGGGCCCCTACGTTGAATTATTGGTGGGGAATAGGAAACACCAGTTCTTGATTGACACTGGAGCACAAAAGTGCTCCATTGACCATTCTAGGGTTCCAAACATCCCACGGTCAGGGCAAACAAACGTTTCTATAGGGTTCTCTGGTATACCAACTGTTTGTCCGGTTTCTGCGCCGGTATCTGTTTCTTTGGGTCCTTTCACAGACCAGTGCCCTTTTCTTCTTACTTCAAACTGCGGAGAAAATTTCCTAGGGTTGAATTTGTTAAAGAAACTAAATGCAGTGATTCATTGTTCCCCTGACGGAATAAGATTAACAGTTTCACCACAGCAACCCTTTAACTCCCAGTACTTGACCCGACCTCTACCTCCCGAGTTTGACATTGTCCCGGAATGTTTGTGGGCAATAGACGACAATGATGTCGGGATATTGCACATCGAGCCTGTTAAGATAGTCTTGAAACATGGGGTTAAGCTACCACGCATTCTGCAATATAAAATTTCAATTGAAGGTGAGCGTGCTCTGAAATGCATTGTCTCCGATTTTGTACATCGTGGAGTGATCGAAGAGATTACAGGTAGCTTATGTAATAGCCCGATCTTGCCAGTATATAAGAAAGGCGACAATGCAATTCCGTACCGGTTTATAATAGATCTTCGTGCTATTAACCGGGTGGTAGCCCCACAATTTCCAATCGTGCCTGATGTAAAAACGATCTTAACAATGATCCCTGCTACGGCTACACACTTTAGTGTCGTAGATTTGAAAAACGCCTTCTTTAGTATTCCGATACATGAGGAGAGCAGGTATTTGTTCGCGTTCACCTTGGGGGGACGCTCGTTTACATTCACAAGGGCACCTCAAGGGTATACTGAAAGTCCTAGTATCTATAGTAGAGCCTTAAAGGAGCAGCTCGACACCCTTGAATTGACACCTACTTGCACGCTGCTTCAATATGTAGACGATTTGCTCTTGGCTGCAGACTCTGAGAAAGCTTGTAAGGAAGGCACTATATTGTTGCTTGTTCATTTAGCTGAAAATGGTCACAAAGCTTCACTTAAAAAAATTTCAATATTGTTGCCAGGAGGTTGCCTATTTAGGCTACCTCCTGTCAAAGGAGGGGAGAAGATTGACACCTGAACGAATAAAACACATTTCTGGCATGTCTGTCCCAAAAACACAGAAGGAAGTCAGAGCCCTGATAGGGATGGCATCCTACTGTAGACTGTGGAACCCGAATTTTGCCCTAGTGGTAAAACCGATGTTGGCTTTGACGAAGAAGGGCATTTCTCTGCCACTGCCATGGGAATCGGAACATCAACGATCATTTGAGCTTCTCAAAACCGCGCTGTGTTCAGCACCGGTTCTGGGTACACCAAATTACGATAAGGCCTTTGTGTTGTTTGTGCATGAATGTGATGGATGTGCTTTGTCTGTGTTAACACAGGAACATGGAGGGAAGAATAGGCCGTGCGGCTATTATTCCTCCGCCCTCGATCCTGTTGCATGTGCTTTGCCGCGATGTCTGCGCGCTGTTGCTGCTGCCGCTGCGTCTGTAAAACAGAGTGAGGGGATGGTCCTAGGGCACGATTTAATTCTGATGGTACCTCACTCTGTTGATATTCTATTGAATAAAACTCAAACGCAACACCTTACCTCTGCCCGGTTGACAAGGTACGAATTAGTCCTATTTGCTCCTCATATCCAAATTAAAAGGTGTTGTGTTCTCAATCCGGCTGAACTCTTACCTCTCCCGCAAAATATTGTTTGCGGTGATGAAGGATCACATGACTGCCTGTATGCCACCGAACAAGAAACAAAGGGCAGGATAGACCTCTCAGATACTCCTTTGGAGAATGCGGAAAGGGAGCTGTTTTGCGATGGCTCCTGCTTCAAACTTCCGAATGGCACATCTACAGCTGCTTATGCAGTTACTACTTTGAACAAGATTGTTGAAACTAAAAGGATTCCGCATAACTCCGCGCAGGCCGCGGAGATTATAGCGTTGACCCGCGCTTGTGAGCTCTCCCAAGGGCATAGAGTCAATATTTATACGGATAGCCAGTACGCCTTTGGGGTGGCTCACAACTTCGGAAAACTGTGGTCGGAAAGAGGGTTTCTGACCTCACATGGGACCAAGATTCAACATGGTCCCTTAATAGTACAACTACTTTCAGCACTCTCACTCCCTGAACAATTAGCGATCATGAAATGTGCAGCACATCGCAAGGTCATAGACAATGTGGGCAGAGGAAATGCTTTTGCAGATTTGATAGCTAGACAAACAGCCACAGACCTTAGCACAGACATGTACACCTCAAGGGAAGTGAGAGATGTTTGTATAATAGATGAAGGCATTGGGTCTGTGCGAGACATGCAGACTGATGCCTCAGTTGAAGAGTCTAGGAAGTGGGCTGAAGGCATGGGAAAATTGGATGATGAAGGGTGTTGGGTGACGCATCCAACGGGAAATGGTTGCTTCCTGATTCTTATGTGTTAGCAATGGTTACAATGGCACACGGCCCAACGCATGTGTGTTCCCAGCAAATTACGAAGATATTACAGCAGGTTTGGGTGAATGATACAATTTTGGAAACTGCAAAGAGACATGTTCAGAATTGCATGATTTGCCTGCAGCACAATGTGGGTAAAGGGGCAGTGACTCCAAGGGGAAGTTTCGGGCCCCCCTCTGTCCCCTTTGAAACCATTCACCTTGATTTTATTGAAATGGAGCGATGTAATAACTTGAAATATGTTCTTGTTATCATTTGTGCTTTTAGCAAATGGGTCGAGGCTTTCCCTGTTAAAGATGCTACCGCTATGACCACCGCAAAGATCCTGGTGAAAGAGTACTTCCCTCGATTTGGGCTCCCGAGGATAATTTGGTCGGACAACGGCCCCCATTTCATCGCAGCCGTAATGTTGCAAATATGTGTTGCCCTAGGGATTGAGAAACGTTTTCATTCAGCTAGGCACCCTCAAAGTGCTGGGTTGGTAGAGAGACACAACGGTATTCTGAAAAACAAGCTTGCAAAAACATGTGCCGACACTAAGCTAAAATGGCCCGACGCTTTACCTATTGTGCTGTTAGCTATGCGCACCACACCCCAGACTAGAACTGGGCTCTCTCCGTTCGAGGTGGTAATGGGAAGGCCTGCTAATATCTGGGGTCTCCCTAAACCTAAAGCCCTGAGGAATGTGGATAATGTATTGCTCATATATTACTGTAATCAATTGACTAAAAATCGGTATTTCATTTACCACCAGGTGAATGCTGCCTTACCTGTACGGTTTACGGGCCCAGGACACGATATACTACCCGGTAGCTGGATCCTGGTGAAGGCCTACGAGAGGTCTTCCTGTCTTGCGCCTCGCTGGCGCGGACCCTACCAGGTATTATTGGTCACCAGGACGGCAGTGCGGGTGGCAGGAAAGAAGAACTGGATACATGCAACACACGTTAAGAAGATCCCTCACCCGACGCCACACGCTACAGAAGAAACAGAACCCCTCGCTGGTGCTACAATCTCTGATCTCGGAGTAGCAGGCAGCATTGTGAGTGCGTCGGAGAAATTCTCTGAGCCTGAGGAGCTCGGGGAGCCGTCCATTTTGTCTCCGCACTCTCTTGATCAATCACTTCCGGAAAATCTTGTTTCGAGCTCTGCGACTTCCGTCGCCACCGACACGACGCTCCCCTCAGGGAGCGACGATACTTTGCTTTTGGATTCAACAAACTTGGGTACCATCAGGTACAACCTTCGACCACGAAAATAGAACTACGGCACGAGTATCGTGCATCTGGAAGGAAAAGAGTGATTGAAGTACTGTTGTCTTTCTTTTTTTCGAACAAAAGAAAAGGAGGGTTCTGTTGGCTAGGGTTGGGAAGGACTAAAGAAATCGCGCGGCCGAAGTGCCGCCAGCAACGAACATTGGGGCCGTCGATCGGGATGACCATGATGCCTGCCGCCTTCACCGCTGCTCCCCGTATTGAACTATTAGATAAAGAGGTGACCAAATCGAACAATGAACAATGTGCCTGGGCCCCGAAAACGTACTGTTGTGTTCTCGTTCTGATTATTGTTACTTTTGCAACTGCTGCCGTGGGACTTTGGTATTTCGAAGAAATTTATCCTTTGAAGCCTCTGTTACCGACCAAAATCGTACCAACTGTTTTGACCCCCTCTGTACACCTTCACACTCTGTCCCCTAGGGACTCTCGGCATAGACAGAAATATCATAATAACACTTTGATGATAGTGATGAATGCTACGCATGCTATTTTTAATAAGAGTAATTGTTGGATCTGCACTCACTTACCACAACATGGGAACAAGGGACTGGGATGGTATATACATCCCTTACCTTTAACAACTTCTTGCTATGCCTCTCTTAGAGCACTCTTTTTTGGCAGATGGAATGATAGCATCTCAGGGAACTTCGATGGGACTAATTTGAATGAATTTGAAAAACGTGAATTGACTCCCCTGGGATGCTCGCTTTTCGCAAATAGAAGTAAACCTAACGTCGCTTCTATTAGGCCGTCTGATAAACTATCTTTTCCTTTCCAAAATCTAGTTTCTTTTAAGATGGCTCCGATAGGCAATAAGGATGCCATGCCTCCTTCTTATTCTGTGAATCATAGTCCTGATTCAGTTCCCTTCTGTGTACAAAGAAATGGCACTAGGCCAATGGGAGACTTCGAGCCTTGTGTAAATACTGTAAATTTGACTGGGGAAAATAGGCCTTTGTATGTAGGGGGACCCGTTTATTTTGTTTGTGGTAGTTTAGCTTTTCCCTGGTTGCCCAAGGATTGGCAGGGGACTTGTTATTTAGGGATATTGTTACCAGGTGTATTTATAGCCAGTACCTTAGAGGTATCTAAGGCTCGCCCGCGACGGGATAGTAATGGAGACACCCCTGGACAAGTGTTCGGGGATATAGCCAAATCAGTAGTGCCCTTTTGGGGACAAATAGCAAATTCAGAAAACATTAGTGGATTAGCGAGGGTGTTGGAGAAAACGATCAACCGGACCACGGACATACTTTACAATATGACCTTAGAGCAAAAGGCGATAAGATTGGTAGCACTTCAAAATCGAATGGCATTAGATGTCATTTTAGCCGAACGAGGTGGAGTATGTAAATTAGTGGGGTCCGCTTGTTGTGTTTTCGCACCAGATTCTTCGCCAACAATTTTTAAAGCAATTCAGAATTTACACACTCTCAGTTCTGAAGTCCATATCCCTGTAGGAGACTGGAACCTTAGTACTTGGTTTTGGGATTCTTTACGTTCTTGGGGATGGAAGGTGCTTTCTGTCATTTTAGGTATTTTAGGGATTCTGTTAGTTCTTTGCTGTTGTTTTCAATGCCTCCCGAGTATATGTGGAATGATGGGGGGATGTTGTGCTCAGGTAATGAGCGCAATAGGGCATAAGATATACACCCCGAAGACAGCATCTAAAGAGTTCATGTTGCAAGAAGTTCTTATGAACAACTTTATGGCTATTGACATTTCGGACAATGATGCGGAACCTATGGATGATAATGCCTTCAGTTATTTTCGAAAGCATTAGGAAATGATGTATTAGCACTTGGCATAGGCCAAAAGGAGGGTCTGTGGAAATCGATATAATATTGTGACCCCAATCGCATTGTTTGAATGTATGTTGGCCTACGCCAAGTTGTCTAAAGAATACTATGTACATAGGTTCCGCGGCAAGGTCTTGACCTTATTGTATTGTGTAAGCCGCCATCTTGGATCTAGCCACCATTTTAGGTACTCTTGCAGTGTGGAAGTCACCCTGAATCACAAAATGGAGGCCGAATGACATTTTGAGTAAGACTCCGGCCATGGTGACCTCCGCACACGTGAATAAATAATATGTCCGCAGGCCACTTGTTAGGGTCACGAACTAAGACCTTGTCCTCTCTTTAACCTGTGTGTAAATATGTAACTGTATCAGCGGAACTGATCACATTATGTAAATTGTGTGTTTGACCTGGCTACGAACCCTAGCCACAGTTCCAAGAATGGTTAACTTGCGAGAGGGCTGGCCAATGCAGGACAAAACGTATAAAAACCCAAGCATCCCGATGATCGGTCTCTCCCACTTTCAGTGCGAACCTTACGTTGAAGGTTCGCGTGTTAGTCAGAGGGCCGAATAGCTATTCGAATGTCAATTGACTTTGGTAACTTTGTAACTTTGAAATAAAGCGCTTTGTATGTCCTTTGTAACCTGTGTTGGTGTGTTTCCTCTCGGGCTTCCCGGCCTCATATCAATTTCTCTGTTTCCACACCCTAAGTAAGAAAGTGGTACAGAAACCATCTGAATGTGAAACGCGCCCACGGCCATAATCAGGGTGAGAAGTTATAAGCTGTTTTAGGTCCCAGTGCCTGAACGTTTTGCGCTATTATTTCCATATTCTCATGAAATAGGGAATAGACTAAAAGTCTGCAGATCAGTACTTATTTGGATGATACTAACACTAACCCACTGAATATGTATTTGCTGTGTAGGAGTAGATCCCAGTTCTGCCTTTGTAGGTCAAATTACCCGGACGTGAAGAGTTTGGGTAGCAGACATTCATTGACCCATCACCTACTGAAGAGATATTTCTGCATATTAGAGTATATATCTATGATGGAGGATGCATATACTTATTATCTCTCACATGCCCATTTTTGGATATATACAAACCATTGTGTTTATTGAATACTCAAGGTCATTAATGTTCAGTTCACGTGACGACGAGCATTCAGGGTGAAGCGTGCCATGCTTACGGGGAGTCAGGACATGCGGCCAGTACTCTGATTCATTTAAAGGAGCTCTACACTTCTTCAGCACATCTCTGTCTTTAAAGGTTTGAGGTGGGAAATGTGATGATTGCATTTCCTGTGCAAAGCCAGAAAGCCGTAAAAGTAAAGGGGTGTATTCTGCTAGACTCTCTGAAGACACAGGGGCTGATTCATGGAATTTGTGCGCCGAAAAACGGGGATGTGTGCGTCATTCGACCCACAAATCCACATTTGTTAAAAAGGAATTTGCGGGCAGAATGGTGCACATTCCCTGTTTTTCGGCGCACAAATTCCATGACTGAGCCCCTGTGTCTTGTGTCAGATATGGGTAGATTACTCTTGGTCGACCCAGAACTAGGACCAATTTCTAAATATTCAGCTGTAGACCAGATAGATTTCAATCCAATACAAATGTATTCACATCTTTAATATACTGATGTCCTGAGATACTTTAACAAACTAGTTCACTCATCCTTAGGGAAGCACAGGCTAACATGTTCTCTTGAAGTTTCATTACTCTACATCTCTGGCCTTGGTTGGATACCTTTTCTGCATATAAATGTTGTAAACCATCTTACAGACCTTCAGCTGTGAACATTTGGTTGATTAAACAGCAACACATATGGCCATGCTCATAGTTCAGCTAGTTGCCTCTTCCAATCAAAACCATGCCATGTGATGTTCCACATTACACATTCAGATTCCCTCATGGACCAAAAGAGCCAGTCTAGTACATAATTACAACCATTCCGTCATTGCAGGACTTTGTACTTCCTACTCGAGAACTACACAAGGATGTGTCTTTAACATGGTCATATCCTGAAACAGACAGTTCAATCTGGACCTGTTACCTTTCTACCTTGCAATAATGTTCCCATGTCACATGAACACCTTGTGTGAAAGTCTTACATCACCCTAGCGCTTTTACTTACATTTGCTTACATTTCATCTTAAAGAAACTGTTTGTGTACTTAATACCAGGCAGGCCCAGCAGACTTTGCTGTACAGCAGGTGATCTCTCACATCACATGAAGAGCTCATATGCACGTCTTGACTGAAGGACACTTAGATCTTCTTCTCTGGCTATCAATTAAATTCACACTTGCTATGCACTTGAAATGCACTTTCTATTCATCAATAACAATCTGTTCATCTGTATGTGTTAATGTGGTGTATTATGTATTCATGCTACTATAGATGATGTTTATACGACAAAAGCATTGTCAAAATAAGTTAAATAAAAATAAACACGTAGGACAATGTTCTCATTGGAAGGACAAAAAATAATAACGTTCTTAAAGTTACTTAATGAATGTGTCAACACGGTTAATGTCAGACACATCAGCAATATAGGGCTTCAAAACAATCATTAGACAGAAACTGTCAATGGTCAGGAAAAAAATCAGAAATGGATCGGATTTAGTATTGGAAGAGCAAACCAGATGGAAGAGTTGCAAGAACAAATGCATTCAATCTGGTCTAAAACACGTGTAAAAAAAAAGGTGGAAAGGTAAAAACCTTTATGCTATCAAGAGAATCAATGTAAAAAACAAAGAGTGTGTCGGCAGAGGTGCTGCCAGGAAATATAACAGGTGATGGGTCCTGAACCCAGCGACCACTGGTTGCCATCATTGCTGCAGTGCACCATTTCCCACACACCGTTTCCTCACTCTGCCCATGACCATACCCTTTTAGTACAGATTAGAACATGTGCAAAGGATCTGGAATGCTAAATGGGGATACTGAGGGAATCAATCCGAAGGGGCGGCCCATGTCTGAAGTGTACAGGGAACCAAAGTGTACTCATTGCTAGGCGAGGACCATTGCAACCGATACCTTTGCCACATAACTAACTGTTGGGTCATCCCTTCGAAACACCAGTCTCATGAAACACACATTAACACAATCTGTACACAGTTATGGCTGCCCTCAAAGCATACCCCCGGGGGCAGGCGGTTTAACCAATCTGCGCTTTGGTTTTATTAATGTGTGCTGCCTGAGGTCAGGGCAAGGTTAAGAGCAGAGTTGGCAGATTCCTGAAACTTGGCTCCACAAAACCCTTGGATATCCAAAAGGCACTGGCTGCCAGTGCGGCACCAGGTCATCCTTTAGTTACCCAGTCCACTGTGGCATGACTTTCCTCCAGTGCCCCCCCCCCCTGCTATTAAAGAAACAGAAGCACCAAAGAAGCAGGAACATACACCAGAGGAATGGGAGGAGGGGCGTCATGCAAGGGGAGAAACAAGGTCCGAGAAGAAAGACAAACAGATGAAAACGTTTACTTGTGTACCATAAAATATCTCAAAGGCTCTGACGAAGAATAAAAGTGTTTGGCCACGAATAGAATGTGCAATTCATTCTCAACCTTACCACAAATCAGTCCTTTTGGCACAAGTCAGCGGTGATCCCATAAGGGCTACAGGCACAAGCTTCTTGGCACTTTTCAGATCAGGTCATGAGAGGAGCATGTCATTTGCTGGCAAAAGCCTCAGGGTCAGTGTTAGATCCTTTCAATTGTTTCAACTACAAAGAGCCCCCACACCTGTGGCGGGGGCACAGGGGTGGACAGGCCTATAGGGAACTATGGAGATGTCATTCCAGGTAGGCCTCTGCACCCTGGGCCTCTTATGTGGTATTTCCACATTTTCCCATAGGGAAATGGTTGCCTTTGCTGAAAATGTGTAATATGGGGCCACTTTGAAAATGATTTCCAGGGCCCTTTTTGGTTCCCAGTCCACTCTTGGGGGGCATGGCGACTCTCAGAAAGAAGGCTTAGTGGCTTCTTGGAAGTGGCGATTAAGGAGTACAGCTACGTGGCTGTCATCTTTGTTTGTTCTGCTGTGCCAAAACAATAACATGTTCCTTGATAATCTGCATGCCATGCCCACTGCTTTGCCTGAATTAGGATTTTAACTTAGACTCAAGTTTCAAGCCGTAGCTGTGAGCAATGCACATATTCACTATGGAATCCAGGGACATCCTTTAGGGGTCGCAACTGCAACCCCTGAGGTCTCGCTTGCTACCCCTGTGGTCTCGCTTGCTACCCCATGGGGTCTTGCTTGCTACCCCTAAAAAAAAAGTTTTTTTTTAATGCAATGTCCTGGGGCTGTGGCCAGCGCCATCTGGCTCTTTCCTTCTGGAAGGGCTTGATTTCTTTTTCAGTCATTTTAAAAATAAATAAAAAAAATTACACGGGGTCCACAAGTCTAACACTTTCAGCAGTGACCCTAAATAAAAAAGAATAGGAATACCAAATAATTTGTATTTCTGGAATTATATACAATAATTGCTAGACTCATTAAAGATTTATTTCAGACACACTTCAGGGGGTGAGTCACTGATTTAGTCTGTTCTTAAACACCTCAACTCAGCCTTTCATCCTTCTGAGGTTGATAAATGAGTACCAACACAGGTTGAGTGATATTGTATGTATATTTGTTCTATATAAAGTGCTTATGCGTAAGTGCTATATAAAAAGACATCATTATCATTTGGCCATGGGCCTCTGCTTGCATTCAAGTAATTTGATAATAAGGGTCTATACACACTCATCTTGATGATACATATGGCGATCCATTCTTGTATGAAACGTATATCACACTATAGTGATATCGTAGCCATATTTTTTTTCGTAGTGTACTTAGGATCAATGCTATGTGATGCCACTTTCTGTATTGTCAAGGGGTGAAAGGTCGTGTTCCATTGCTTTCCTTGATATCACTTTTGGGTGGGGTCAAATGACATCACTTCCTGTGATGTCATCAGAGGTCAAGGGTCGTGTGATGCCGCTTCCGCTACCCCAGGCATTTTGGTGAAATGACGTCCCTGATGGAATCCCCATTTTTATTTTGGGCTATTAGGTGACAGCGCCACCTATGAGCCGAAACTATTGGTTTAGAGTACTGATAGGGAGAAATAGCATATGAGGAGGGACACAAAGCATGAAGGTGTGGTTTGGTTATTTGCCCACCCATTGACTGCCCATGGCCATGCTAATCCCTTTGGCCCTTCCCACCCAGTTCCTGCCCCAACCCACGCAAAACACCTCCACATGGAAACTCTTTGAGCTTGCTCCAATGACACCTTACCTTCAAACATTGCACTCAAAGTGCATGACAGTGTTTTTTCAAAGTAGTCTTCTGATAATGAATGATTAATTGTTTGTGTGTTTGTTTATTTATTTTTATTGTGCACCAGACCCAAGGGTAATAGGGCGCAGACATGTTGACACGAAAATTCACAGCTTAGGTTACAGAAATAAATACAATAGAGAGTGAGGCGCAAAGTCAAGAAAGGGTAGGCATTGCAGGCTGGGAAGTGTTACAAAAATAAATAACGTGAGGCAGATAAAAAGGAGAGACAAGTGGAAGGTAGTAATTAAGCATCATCAAACAGGAATAGCGAGCCCTTGCAAGGCAGGAAATGTTGCAAAAATAGATAACGCAAAGCAGATAAAGGAGAGAGACAGGATAAAGATAGTAATTAAACATCATCAAACCGAAATATGAGATCAAGCGGGAACAGTATGTCTAGGCCTAATAGTCGCAGCTTATGCTGTTATGTAGGAAGTGGTTGGGTGGCAGGCATCAGTGGCCGGTAGTCTTAAACCAGTTAATGTGGTTGGAACTAATTGGAGCTGTAACACTCTTCTGGCATAATAAAAATGTCTTAACCAGGTCTGCCTTCAGCAACTCTATGTGTAAGCAATACGCATTTCCTTCACTGAAGTCCCATTAAAAACATGCGTTGGCAAAGCCAAGAGTCCTGGCTTGTGCAAAAGTATTATTCATTTGCAAGGCACTGCTGTTAGATGGGCAGGTTCCCGCACCATTTTACACTTGCTAACGTCATTGAGCATTTTTCCCATGCTTATACAAAAGCCCAAACTTTTGGCCTGTTATCATAATGTTGATCTAGGAGGCGTAAAATCTACCAAAGGAGAAAATAAAGAACGTGTGAAGTATGACCAACAAAACAGACTATTCTCCACACTCTTGATAAGCACACAGGAATACAAACATACACCAATTGAAACTGCTTGTGCCCCCTACGAAGATATGCACCTTCCCCTGCGGTCCTTTTCATCTAGAAAACCTTAAACTACCCCCGCACCAGTGCATCTGTGTTGCTGACTTCATATTGAAACGGGCCTCCTTTCTGCTGGACTCCCCTTTTCATCCATTTCCAAGTGCTGCTCTATAATGACAGCTCATTTGAAAGCAGACACATATATACAAACAAAAATATTCCTATGACCTGTGTAAGTAGGGTCAGAAATGTAGATGCAATGTAAACACTACAAAATATACAAAGATAACATATATGCATTTGGCGGTCTGGGCACTGACTCAACCGTCAGACCGTTCTTCCAGAGTTTCAAAGTATGGTTTTAGGATGCATTCATGGGTTTAAGACTCACGCTGCTATTTGCCACCCTTGCACACTCGCGGTATTTTCCAAGCGCGCCTGTGTTCTCTTTGCCCGTTTCTGATCGCGTAGCAGGGCACATTGAACAGCTGCACACGTGGTTATTGGAACAAACATGTGATGTCACAAACCTGAGCCACTGTCACTGGTCTCTATTTGGATGTCCATCAGACACTACTTGGGACAAAGAGCCTTAATTAGCCTCCGCCGGTTTAACAGCGACTGCAATTAGCGCCCATTGTTTGTCAAAGGAGAGGACCGTTGATTGACCAGTGCTTCAGACTGAAAGCTGAGGGGTTCAGAGAAAACTATAATCACAGGTAATGAATAGCTCTCTTCGACAGCAGCTGTGTTTGCCTATTGGCTGAATGGTTACATTTGTATTTTGCTTAGCTAGACAACAAACTCCACATCATAAATTCATGCACAGACGGCAAGAAGATGAGGAACAAAGTGCTGTTGCCCGCCCCCCTCTCTGCTGTATGTTACCCCTCATGGGGAGCATGGTAGCTCCCAGGATCTGTATCATGGTCACATGGCGTTAACCATGTGACCAAGTTAATGAAAAGGACGAGCCGTTTCCGGCTCGTCAGTCGATCTGAACCTGACTCCTGCATCCTTTGTTCCTGTGCACCATGCCTGTGCAGCGCAGCGTGCTGTGGCCTTGTTGGCGTGGTCCAGCATTGAGACAGTGTCCCTGTTGGGCAACATGGTCCCCAGGAACTGTATGTGCAGTGGGACCACGGCCCTGTATGTGCAACCCCGGCCTGGGAGCTCCCAGAGCTGGGGCTGCGGTGAGCGGGGTGCCCCTAGCCCACGTGTACTGCTCCGATGCTCCGGAACCCACAGGGTGACCCCTGTGGATTGTCTGTTGCATGAAAGCTGCCGGAGGGTGTCTGTCGAGTCATCCCGACATCAGTTGTGGCCCGCTCCGGTGGTCTGAGAGTGGGCCACAACACCCTCCAACTAAACCCCCACCGCCTACTATTCAGGCTCGACACCTTGCTGAACGCACTTACCTATTCCTAAAACCTTGACCACTTTTCAGGCACCATGCCTGTTCCCTGTGGTCGTTGGGATCCCACAACGGTAGACAAGAACCAGGACCAGGTCTCCTCGAATAGTGCACATTTCTTTTGTCTTTTCGACCTTTTGACTACAGACACCGCGCGGTATTGAGGCTTCAACAACGATTTTCTTTTCTCTTTTAGAAATATTAGAAACATTTAGAAAATGTGAAGGTTCACTGATGCAAAATATATGTGTGATATTTTTCTAGGAAACGCCACGCAATATCATTGTGCAAAAGTATGTTGTGTTTTCTGCAGGGAAGTCTTTTCACCAAAAGGCCAGGGATAGTGGAAGTGACATAACACAACCCTTGACCTCTAACGACATCACAGGAAGTGATGTCATTTGACCCCACCCCAAAGTACATCACGGGAAGTGATGGAACATGACGTTTCACCCCTTCACAAAACAGTAAGTGACATCACATAGCATTGTTCCTAAGTAAACTACCGAAAATATCACTATAATGGGATATTGTATTGTATTGTTTATTTATATAGCGCCTATACACATGAACGTGTTTCAAAGCGCTCAAGGAGGCAGGGGACAAGGGGAAATACAAACGGTCGCTCAGAGCCCTTGAAATTTTGAGGGATATACATTTCATACAAGAGTGGATGACCATATGTATCATTAAGACCAGTGTGTACAGTCCCATATTACCAAATTAGTGTGAATGCAAGCAGACGTCCAAGGCCAAATGATAATGATGTGTATATAGCACTTACGCTTATGCACTTTATATGGAACAAATATACACACAATTTCACCCAACCTGTGGTGGTACTTATTTATCATCCTCAGAAGGATGAAAGGCTGAGTTGAGGTGTTTAAGAACAGACTAATTCAGTGACTCACCCCTGAGGTGTGCTTGACATAAACCTTTAATGACTCTAGCAATTATTGTATAGAATTCCAAAAAGACCAATTATTTGTTGTTACTTTTCTTTCTTATTTAGGGCCACTGCTCAAATTGTTACACTTGTGGAACCCCATGTTTTTTTTTTTGTTTTAAAGATATCTGAACAAGGAAACCAGCCACTCCAGAAACAAAGAGCCACATGGTGATGGCCACAGCCCAGGAGCTCACATATAAAGAATACAAAAAATAAAAAATTTTTTTTTTCTTTTTAGGGGTAGCAAGGGAGACTCAGGCGTTGTAGCTGTGACCCCCTGGTAATCTCCAAATGACGTACCTGGTTTGCTGCTGTGGAGTAAGCACTAGGGTTGTACTAAATAGTTGATAGCCAAATACGGAGCCAAGTAGTTGTCTTTTTAATAAAGTTATGTTGACAAGAAAAACACTTTGTAAATTAAAAACACATTTTGAAATATCCATGACCATTTGTTATTGTATCTATTTTCTTTGTTGTCTATGGAAGATGTTTGTGTCCACCATGAAAGTAATACATTATCAGAAAATAAACTGTTCAATAACAGCACAGTTTGTATTTTTTGTGGCATTAACACCCAATCCGGTGGGTCGGGTCGGGTGTTAATGCCCTTAGCACCCCGGGTTACCAAAGCGGCACACGGGGTGCTAACAAAAAAGGATTTTCCTTCCTACAACAGGAGGCGCGTGCTGCCACATTGTACGATGGAAAATCCTTTACCAACATGGCCACAATTAAAAGGGAAGTGTGGCTCTGTACGGAGCCCCTCTTCCATTTCCATGGCAGCTGTTCTGCACAAAGAGTGCCACCTCAATTAGGTAAGTTGAAGTCGGGAGGGAATTAAACATTTTTAAAAGGGGTGGTGGGAAGATGGCAGCGGGAGGAGCTGGCTGTCGGGCGTCTTGGAACGTGGGCTTACACCAGCGGTTCAAACCCATGTTCCTAGCCACATGATTGGCTGGCTCCCCCAGCCCAGGTGCTAACGTGCATTCATCTGTGTCACTTGTTGAGCAAGGCCCAAGTAACTCGGAATAGCCCAAAAGTAGAGTATGCATGTATGGAATCACTTTGAGGGGAGGGCAGACTGGGATGTGTTTACTTGTGCTTTCAAATGTTCCTGTTTGACCACCCCATCTTTAGTCTTCTGGCTACAACAAAGTGCTGAAACACAAACAGAGTGATTACATCTATTGATACCCTGGCGACTGCTGAAGTCCTACTAAGTACACACCTATGGGATGCTAAAGCCATGATTTCTACCTTCCGTACTGAGTGGAGATGAGGCATTTTAAAAATGTCTTTTCATTAATAGACAGCATTTTTCTTTCTTGTTTGGGTGAGGTATGTTTGTGGTGTTTTGGGGCATGGTAAAAAATACCAGACTAAAATGTATAGGGACTGTGGTTTCCTCCATGGTTCTCAGCTATCCTACAGGGAAGGGACAGTGCTGATTTTCAGACCTTTAATGACATGTGAATGTTTATTTTACTTATTTGTTTCACTTGTACATCCATTTGGCCCAATGTTTCTAAATTGTAAACTTTTATTTCCTTGTCTTCATTACACAAATGCCCCTCTTTTTAACTCTCTAATGTTGCGAGGAATATTTCTGTAGCCGCAGACTGGGGCTGTATTGTTAAAGCCACGTTCTTTACCAACATCTGTCACTTTTACTCAATTCAAAGGGACTCATTTTGGCAACATGAGAAAGTCATAGGGCAGGAATTATAACCAATGTTGCGATATTCGATGCACATCTCTGCAGCGGCCACACTTCCCACTGAGCCATCCTACCCGATATATAGCCTTGGCCTTCAGGCTGAATACAGTTCTTTGCTGCAGGCACTACCTCCTCAGCTATTTTAGTCAAGGTTTGAAACTTACTGGGATCTCTGCAATAGCTATATTAATACTCAAAATGATATTATTTGGATAGGGAACTGGTGGTATTGGAACCTGTAATGTTCGGATTTCTCACACAGGCCATCAGCAAATCAATAAGCGCCAAAGAAAATGTAACTTTCCAATCTCGACATCATAAACTATGGTTCCACCGCAATGGTTTTCAACTGCAAATGCAGGGAAGAACAGTGATACATTCAATGTGTTTTCCTTCAGCTCACCCCTCCCCTGCAATCCACCAGATGAAGGTATTTCCCACTAACGGATGGCAGGGACTGTGTTTGCACTTTCAGAGGCCTGCCCTGCCTGTACTCAGTCAGGAAAGTGACCGCAGCATTTGTTTAATGATCCCTTTAAAAGATAAATATGACATGCCTGAATGATTCCAGGCACACAGTCGAAGCAGTACCTAATGTATTTTGTAGGGGAAACTCTTCGGCTTTGAGTACTGAATACTTAATTTTCAGCCAAAAATCAGCTGAATACTTACACAAAGCTGAATTTTGGTGCACCCGTAGTAAACACTACGCTAGTAATACAAAAAGAGTTTTGAAAAATCCCTTACTACAAAGATCGTGACTGTTCATGAGACCCAGATTCTTTGTGCATTTTGACATCTATTATCCTTTCAGTGGGGGGTGAGTTTGAGCCACAAGGTATCAGTGGAAGGAACATGTGGTGAGACCAGGCTGTGAATGATGTTATTCCCTCTCTTAACAAAAGGAAAATGCGGATTCTGGAGTGTTGCATGCTACAGCCAGAGCAAAACACAAGGTTCTCGATTCGGTTCCCACACTGGGGCACTCCCCCAAGATGGTAAACCCACAGTCTAGTAAAGACCGAGGTCTCTAGGACTGGGGGAAACCCGTTTCAAGGGTCCTACAATATATTGGGAAGGAGATCTGTTTTGGTAGCAGTCGGTTAAGAAGGCGTGGACTTAGGTACTATGTGGAGGGCTCATGCATGCAAAACAATACATTAGCAAAATGCAAAACAAAAAGTAAAACTTGAAAACAAAAATGTCTTCGAATATGTTAAGTAATGGATGGAAAGTAACACAAAGTCACCAGGCTTAGTACAAAATAACTAGTTTGAATTTAAATATGAACAGAGTGGATGAGGAAATGGCAAGGTATTTGTAAGTGGCAAGGTACCTATTTTGTAGAATGAAAACCGTTGACTTGGATAAACTCTAGGATACTTTTCCTCCATACACTACCTTGACCAACAGGTACTGCTGGCTTGACAATGTTTATAGCAGAAGAAAATAACTTTGTACATAACAATTTTGGCGTTAGAGAACATAGTGATACATAGTCCCATAAAAGGTCCATCTTGCTTCTGACCTGGCTAAAATCTGGTGCCTTCTACCAAAGAGAACTTTCTGGTGATGGTTACTTAGTCCCACGGAAAAAAGGGGTGTGTGGGGTGGGTTAATTCAGGAAGTAGATCAATTTGTCACTCCATTTCTTTGGAGACTGCTGTCTGCTTGTTCATATGTGCTCATGTAGAGAGAATAACTGTGAGAAACAGACAATAGCCACAATCCACGAAGTATTGCTCGCCACTACAGGTATCATGAGCTGCTGGTCATTGTTTGATATCTGATTAAGTCTCAAAGAAAGTGCCTGACTCGCATTTACTTCTTCTGTGAGTATTTTCCTTGACTGGAATACTGCACAATTGCCATGTGAAGGAAACTGATTCTGTTAAGTGAATCCTGAGGTTGGATTTGCCAGGGATCCCTCAGCAGCAGCTTGTACCCGCATAACCAATTTTGCCCCATAAGAAGAAGTGATGGAGTTGCTGTTGGTTAAAAATGGTGTGTGTGTGTGTGTGTGTGTTAGTGGTTAACGTACACAAGCATGGAATAATTTTAGGAAAGGATATGTCGAGACATCCCACAACCCAGCAACCAGGCTTCCCCTATTCCATGCTAACTTGGTTCAGCAAAACTCAAAAGATTGTATAGTCTTATGTTGAGAACAATGGGTGAATGGCTCACATGCTATGTTCCATACTGTTGGTGACAAACCCACATTATACAGTCGATTTTAACTGTTCATTTTCAAGTGATATTCATTACAGGACTTTAATTTGCAATTCAGGAAATGCTACACCGTAGTGCGACCTGTTTAATGTTTAATATTACACCATGGAAACACAATGGGCCTCATTATGAGTTCAGAAGTACGAGAAAAATGGCCATAACAAAATTGCCACCAATTCGCTGCCAGTTTCTGCACTTCTGAATTCCGAGTTTGGAGGCAAAGTGGAGGATTCACCTCCAGGCAAAAGAAGGAGGGGAAACCCTCACTCAGATATACCCCAGCAATATTACAGATTGGATACATCTGTTAAAATCCCCATGGAACCATATGAACTCTTAAAATGGGGATTGACACCACAGTTTCCCCACTCATACCGCCAGCCCCCAGGAAAATCCATTGGACCAAGTGGCAAAAAAGGTGAAAGATTCACCAAACTCATAATAAGGCCCAATTTCTTCATGTGTTAATGACTCTAATCAGTTGTTTATATTTTTATAGACAAGAAGATCCTTGAATCTGCAACTCGCCAGGACTATGGATAAAAGCAGAAATACAGGACATTATTCTTTGCTGTCTCAGTGAAAGTAATGCACCCACTGAGGCCAGGGCGCTAAAGGAAGTGGAAGTAATGTCGTTTTCTTAGGCCTATCCCTCATCCAAATTAATGCTGGCAAAGCCAATAATAGCTATCAAGGTGGATATAACTTCTGCTCGATATTTATTCTACATTGGCCTTGTTAAAATATGCTGGTGACTAAGACTGAACATAAGACCAAACTGCTGGAATGATCGTCTGGTGTGTAGAGAGCTGGCAGAGCTATGCCACTCATTAAGGGCAATGCAGGAAAGGTGAAGAGAAGTTACGCAATACCATGCAGACTGCTTTATACTTGGAAATGAAAGACATTTTGGAGAGGGGTTAGGAGATTATCTGGGACACTTTGACCACAGGACTACACCCGCAGTAGAGCTCAAAGGATTGGGGACAGAACAAATGCATGACCAGCTGCTGGTCAAATGACCATAAGTGCAGATGAGCCTGGGAGCAACATTTCTTCCTCACGTTGGCTTCACATTTTTTTACATGTTGTTATGATTTATCATAATTTATTTATTTGTCATGCTTCCTCCTAGGGGTTTGGACCTTGGATTTCGGCATTCACAACTTTAAACCATATTTTATCAATGTTTCAATTTTTTTTGTACAGTTTTAGAGTGACCACATTGTTGTCAGGCTAACCTACCTTTTCAAGGAGGTGTGAAATAGAGTGGGGGTCATTATAAGTTTGGTGGTATCCTGCCAGTAAATCCGACAGGATACAACCGAACAGTGATACTGTTACTGACACCTGGTCTACCGGAATGACTGCAAGGGTATGTTAATCCCCATCCCATGGAGTCCTATAGGACTCCTTGGGGGGATTGCTGGTTATACTGGCTGTTGTGTGCCGGATGGTTGCCTGTCTTACCTCCAGCTCTTGGCTGGAGCTAAATCAGACTACCTCACTGGCAAACTTGTTGTGTGCCGGTAAAAGTTATCACCAGCACGTTAATTCTGAACCAGCACATTTATAATGACCCTCGCTGAGTCGAATTGTATAACTAGTTTACACATAGCATATACAAAATCCTCTGCACCTCCTTGTACAGGACAGCGGTTTCATATATTCTTCTGTTATTGGCGAGGGTTCAGCAAGTAGAATGCTATTATTTCTATCCTATAATCATTTTATTTACTATGGCCTAAGATTACCTTTCATATTCTCATGTTTAGTAGCCATATGTTTGTGAGGTTTTAACGACACTTTTATGATTGTGTTGCAGTTGCACAAAGAACATCAATGGACAATTTGCTCAGCTTCCCAAACAGAACACCTGTTCATTTTGTAGTTGTCCGGGTCAAATTCTAGATGGCTATGCACATTGAAGATTGCCTGTGAGGCTTTAGAATTGTACAGGCGAGCAGGGAAAGTGTAGGATATCAGAATTATATTCATCTGTAATTTGACTAATGTCAAGTTTTGACTTGGCTATGTTTAATGTTCACATGCTATCTTTACATCCGAATAAACGTATATGAATGCTCAGAAAGCATTCTTATGTGTTACTGTATTTACACAAAGGCAACAAGAGTAGGTTGTCAGAAGTTTGGGTGGCAAGTTCATGACAATTTTGCTAATAGTTAACATTCCAGGGGCCAGATTACAGAAACTTTGCACTGGTGCAAGTGCAAAGTTGCACGGTATTAGCACTTGGGCAAAGTTTGCCCAATTTTTTTAAAACACTGGGACATAATAGAAAACTATTGCACCATGACAAGTGCAGTTTGGCATGCTATAGGCATCAGGGCAAAAATTGCTTTCGGGTAAAAAAAGATACATTTTCACTGCATTATTGCAACAGGGCAAGGTTTGCTCTAGTGCTATTACGGAATGGTATTAGAACTAGGGCAAACTTTGCCCTGGGGAAAAACGCATCCAAAATGTATCTTTCTTACACTAGGGCAATTTTTGTCCAGGTGCTTATACAATGCCAATGTGGAGTTTTCGAGACGCAATAATTTTCCAATATGTCCTAGTGTTTTTAAAAATAGGGCAAACTTTGCCCTAGTGCTAATACCGTGCAAATTAGCGGCGCACTTCACCGTCCACCATGGAACTTTCGACAGGCATATAGAGGTGGGAATTCTCTCTGCAGTGGTCAATCAGTGACATGCATGTATACTGTCCTTGACATTCTCCACAATGAACCGGGAATAGGAAAAGGAAGAACACAGTTGTCCGAGCAGGGTGGTGGAAAAGTAATGTTATAGGATTTACCGGATCAGGATTAGGAAAAGGATTGGGGAGAAGGAGAGAGTTGTCTGTAACAGAGCACAAGAAAATCGTTTCATTACACAAAATGTGCCCTAAACAAAAAAAGTAAAGGATTTCCACAACTAGAGTGCGGCTCCGAAAATTGATCAAAATGTAGATACTTTAAAAAAAGGCTACCCACAGGCATTGGGAAAGACAATATAAGTGCTTAGAACTTTCCGTCAGATATCAGAGGGAGTTCTGCTCTCACTCAAGATTATTACATCATTATATCTGCAAATCACATGTTTGAATCCCGGCAGGGCCGACCAAGCCTTTTGATACTTCTAAGGTCAATAAATGAATACCATTATTGGTCAATGCAAATAATCATTTATTGTGGCGTTGCGGAAAGTACAAATACATCTGTGGTATCAAGTGCAGTATAAAAACTGTTTATTGTTATCCCTGTTCATCTTTAGAGGCAATAAGTATTTTTCTATTGATGGTCCCCAATTAAGGACCTTGCTACATTGATTTATGCAAAGCCAGACTTCACTCTCCATTTTTTTCGGAAGGCTTTAAGAACTCATCTTTTTACTTCGGTGGAGCATGTTACTAACCACTAAGTTGATTTCTAGTCTATGTGATCAGATCTCTCTCTGATTTCCTTTGGGTTGTTAACGGGTCACACGTGTGTTTCCTCGTTTCTTTCTTTAATATTCTGCACATAGATGCAGTTAAGTCTGTTTGGTGCACAATAGAAATGAAACAATGAAAATTAACTGAAATGCGATCTCCTTGGGCAGGCTCCTAAATCCTGGAGGAAGGTTTGGCCCTTACTGCTCAGGAATCAAAGAGAGCACTCTGGCCATTGTTCCACATAGGAGCTGTGGACATATATATGTGTGTGCTCTTAGTAGTTGCCATGTCACAATCAGGCATGGTGTAGTTGTAAAGACATATGTTCCACCAGACTGACTATGGCACACAAATATTAGATTTGGAAACGGAGGTATCAAAAATTAAAACGCCAAGTGTTTTGTTCCAGCACCGCAGCTGTCAGGAATGTGCATGTGGTCTTTAAACCCTCACCTGTGCCACCATAGGACTTGTCCTTCGGGCACCAGGAGGCTGCTTCAGGAAAGGCACATGTATACACTATACCTTTGACATAGAAAATGTATGAACGGGGGTCTCATTAGCAGACTTCCCTTTGAGAAACAGAATAACCCACAACATTTTATATTAATAAAAATCAAACATTTCGGGCTACCCCACCCTCTCCAGATGGCCATTATGTCACTCCATCACCTCCATCAAACACAGAGTAAAGACATTTTAGTCCATGTTCGGGGAACTGGTGAAGGAAAAGCTTAGCGTACAGAAAATACTTTGGACACTAGATACTCAAAAATAAAAGGTTATCAGCTGGGAATATATTACAGGGAGGTCATTCTGCCTTTAAAATGCTAAGTCAATACTAGTTGTAAATGCCAATAATAAGATCACCACGAACACTCTCTCTAAAGTAAGTGCAAATAACACTCAGGCATGACATTTCTGTAGAGAAAGTCATTTGCAATATGACTTTCATGAATTCGACAGGCAGCAGAAGGCACGGCGATGAAATAATGCAATATCTAGCATCCTAATAAAAGCGGAGTATGTACCCCGGGCGCGTTCATGGCATTTTACACTGCATGAGCTCTGACCCAATGGAATTAAAAATTCGTATAAATGGCTGGTTCGATCTTAGGTTTCTGCATATTTTACTGCTAGAATTCATAAGCTCAAGTTATCATAAAGTTACTGAAAACCCCAGAGTTACGATGGTGATGTTTGTATGTGTACACCAAAGGATTGTAGTAAAAGTCCTTTAGAGCGCCAGTGGACAGTGGCGCAGACTCTCATTGATGGCAGGAACTTTCTCTTTGCACTATGCGGCCTTCTCTCTGAATGTCGATTCTCTCGGCTTCCTGTGATCCAAGGGCCTTCCACTGAGGAAATTCATTTTTTTTAGTCAGTTGCCCTAGACTTGTTAGACTTGTGAAGGATGGCAACTCTAACCTAGAGCACCCAGTGGTTACTCAAGAAACGCATGCACATTTAAAGCAGTCAGAAGGGAGTTTAAAGAAATGACTCATGGATAGCATTTAAACATTTGGAACATATGTTCATTCTACATATATAAATCTATTTCTAATTTGTACTATTAGCCTAATGGTTAATTATCATGTTGCTCCTGAGAAAGTGTGCATTTGGTATTGTATTTCCATCACCAATTCAATAATGTCATTTAGTTACTGAGCAGAAACCCCCAGGCTGTATATTTGGTGTCTGACATTTGGTCTCAGTGGGTGACCACCTGACACTGAGCAGCACCATACAGATGTGCAAACACATTGGCCAATGCAGACTGATGAATGCGATTGTTCAGAAACTGTGTGTCCGCATCCATCACCTTGTGAACTGGTCATTCATCAGTGGGACAATTCCACTGTCCATTTCTGATCAGGATGCTGCTAAAGACAGAAACATTGCATAAGAACTCATGCAAACAATGTACATTATTTACAAGGAAAAGCGGGCCTCAGTTGACCGGCACAGGAGGTGATCCTGGGAAGAAAATGAAGATCGAAGTGTGATACGAAAATTACCTAACAGCCGCATTAATGTGCACACAGAATCCCAATTCCCTGGGGAAACGCATATGTTTGCTCTTTTACACTTCTTGAATATATTAATAATGACGTAGTTGCTGTCAGACACTGATGCATCCACAGAGGTAAAATGGCGACTGTCTTGTTTCAGTGTGAAAGTCACATGCTGCAGTACAAAGAAGAGTCCTGGCTTCCTCCTAAGCAACTAGGGATGAGAAATAGACAGTACTCCAACACAAAATACACCCCACTTGGCATGGATCATTGTTAAGCAATGTGTTAATGTGAGCACAAAGCAACACATACTTCACAATGATCATTTCCTGAATCCTTGTTGACGCTTGAGTTCCCTTCAGTGCTTCATAGTTCGAAAAATGGATAACTCGGCATAACATTCTGAGAAACTCAAAATACTATGGGGCAGATTCACAACACAGTTACTACGAGTAGCTCTAAATTATGCCGAGAGGGAGCTACTTGATCCACAAAGAGGTAAACAGGAGTAACCCTGAGTTAGTCCCGATTTACATCTGCTAAATCAGCACTAAGTGGGGGTTAATGCGGCAAAATGCTTCTGCCAGCCCAGCAGGCGTACAATGGTGGGCAATGGCCTAGTCAGCCTTCATACATCTACAAAGCAAGAATTAACCCAATCATAAAGATAAAAGCGGCACAGTTAAGAGACAGACCCCCTTCACTGTTCATGGTACCGTGGGCCAAGGGGAGGCTGTACTCTCAAGAGGACTGTGAATGTGACGCTGTAACAACCCAATGATACTTTACTTTAAAGAAATATACCATTTGCAAAAATAACTAAATGGAATACACAACAAAAACCCACCACTGTGGAAAGAACACAGCATATGCACGAGTTAGAATATTCCCGGACTCTATGTTAGGAAACATGGGTGAAAGGCAATCAATAACCATTATGCACTTGAATAGGTTATGCTCTTTCAGACAGAAGAGATTAAAGTGTCCTAGTCAGTTGGTAGGGCCCCAAACTGGACCAGGTGTGCAATTATCAATTAATAGCCTTGCTATTCACGACAGTTCAACAATGGTGAACCTGGCTCCTTGTCACTGTTCGGATGGTTCGAGCCGTGCTTGAATGCAGCAGTTGCGGTAGTCCAGAGGACAAGCATATGTTGAGTTTGGGTCTTAATGAAGGTCATGGCAGTTCGACGGTGGGGGAGCTGGTGACGTGATGTGCAGGGTGAATCGGTTTCAATGTTCTGCTAGACATGATGAACATCAGGGTCAGTTGGAGTTGTGACTAGATCAGTGATGAAGATGCTGGATGTTCAAATGGCAGACAAGTATTGCGGGTATACCAAGGCTTCTTCATTCTACCCAAGGCTAAGACAAGCTCAGCTGGCATGGTGTTGCTGTGAAAAATATCAAACGCGTGGTGCAGCAATTTATAGATCAGCGAGTGCCAAAAGCAGCTCTGAAGGATCCTATTGGTTTGAACAGGATCGATCAGGGTCGAATCACTGACTGCAGTAGTTCAACAGTAAAAACGCAGGTATTGTGGCTCTCTTGGCTCTGAAATCTGTGAAATCCAATCCAGGGGCTCAGGGTCAAGATGTGCCCTCGTTCCTGAGCCCCCAAACAGAGGGGAGGCTGGCAAGCACCTAAGGGGCCCTTCAGCATGGTGAGATCCTGGGCAGAAGTGTGGCTGGCAGATGCAGGTCTTGCTCCAACAGCAGGTCACCTCCAATGTGCCTTTGGACTTGGTGGGGAGCAGCGCTTGCCTCTGCCTTGGACACTCAGTCTTCATCTCACTGGCTAAGTACTTTCAAAGGTAATTTCTCTAAAGAGAGGCCTACCAAATTCTTCTTAGGTGCTTGTCCAAGATTGAATCTGTGAATGAGTGGAATACCACTTATTTTAAAGGGAAATGTCCACAGGTGATTGGACTAAAGACATAGTGCTCTAAGGGGCCCAATCCCTGTTCTTGAGACAAGTGGTCATTCCTTTCTGACATCATACACAGATTGCTTTGTGTTAAAGGAAGTGAAGGGGACAAGAAAGAAGGCAGATGTAGAGAGAATGTAAGATGGTGGAATCTTCCCCACCTGGTCTGAGCTCTGTCTTTCTACACAACCTCCCCCACCTTGCCAATAGCATCAAATTCCCTTTTGGTATGCAGAACCCTAAATTAAGCTAGTACTTTTGGGATGGGTGTGCCCTTTGATGCTTGCCTTCCAGGCCAACTCCTGCTGAGATGCGGCTCGCTGGAGAGTGGTGTTACCTGACCTCATATATCATTATTATTATTATTAGGGTATATATTGAGCGTGGACCTAGCTACGGGAAGCAATGGAGCACTTGACAATCATTGGGGGAAGAACAAAGTGAGAAAACAAATTGTCACTTCCTGGCCAGGTCCTTTCCTCTTCCTTGGGTGCCCTCAAACTGACATACATTAACCAAAACAAATCACACAGTCCGCTGCAACACTGCTTTGATCAAAACAGCTACTCCTTTGAGTGACACATGATCCTGCTTGCTCTAGAGACACAACTGCTATCATCTCTCCATCCGTTATCTCTTGACGCTCACCCGGCCTTCTGGTCATCTCCTGCCAAGTAGACAGAGAGCAAACCAATTAGGGAGAACACAGAGTGCAAAGTCAATCACATTCGCCTATCCATCCGACAGAATTTGCACACTTGGGTGGGATAATGCTTGCTTCCGTGTCTTTATTAGAATCAAGACTCCATGCTGTGTAAGCATAGTTAATCTTCATTCTATGTGACGACTGGAGGCGAGCATTATGCTTGTTCAGAGCTCTGCAATACATGCACTTCTACAATTGAAATTGGCTTAAAATATAATGCCTTAAAAGTGGCATTGGCGGTACAGTCTGCTGCTTTCAAAATATCCTGTAGGCTAGTGCTGATGTTGAAGGCCTTGGACCCATGGCCCACCTAAATTAGTGGGCCCCGCAATGCACAATGTCAATGCTTGCCAGGCACATGATCTCACGCACCTATCTGGCAATGGTGGCTACCGCTACTGCCTTAAAAGGCTTCCTGCACATGACCAGCAGCTGCAAGACTCCCTGCAGTCTTACATCACTCGTGCTGGCTTCATACCTCATAATAGAAGCAGCTACGCAAAGATTTGTTTTTTTCCAGGAAGTAAGGGAGGAAGATGGTTGGTGAGTGGCACTAAGTCCTCTTTGCTTTAGAGAACAACACTCCTTCGGGACAAAAAAACCTTCCTGTCCACTTCCAACGCTCTCAAGTCTGCTACTCGCCTACACGAAATGGGGCACAGCAGCACTGCAAGTTTACCTGATAACTGTTGGTTGGACAGGTCCTTATACCATATTCATCAGGTAAAGAGTCGCAAGACTGCATTGACATCCCATAGGTGGGTATAATTAGGCAATGATAAAGTACAAAACCTAATGCCCCTCAGAAGATGCACTACTGCTGAGTGCCCTCCTATTGAGCCCCATCCACCAATTTGTGACCCACTGAGTGGCTGATCTGTACACTCCTATGGTGCAGAAGACTTTGCCCTGTCGTGCGAGTCAGGCCAGAAAGTTGATCACCGTTCTGTTTACCGACGGGACCAAGGCTCCCCCCAAAGCACGGATCCTGCTATAATAATGTATTGGGCTTGGCACCAAATCAGTGAAATAATAGCTAGGACACCCTCTTCCCCCCAACACCCGAGGTGTTAGAATCCCCAATTTATGAGATACCGCTAGATCCTGCAATATATAATGTGGAAGAATAGGCGAACATAGAAGAGTGGGGAGGCCTACTAGCGGGGAACCAACTGATAACTTCTTCCTATAAAGGTTCCAAAGACACCAGCGAACATCTTGGGGCACTAAAGATTAAGGTCTGCTCTGAAGAATAAATGGAGGGCTTTCCCAGTAGCACCCCCACTTCTCAAATGGTCCCGATGGTTATAGATGCAGTCGGCATCATGTACCGAATATAAAGTAGCCCCGCTGCTCACCAAAAATGGACCACTGAAAACTCAGGCAGAAGTGAGTGAGGTTCACTACTGTGAGGAGATGTGTGACCTTACAAGATGTGCAACTATAAGCCTGAGGCTGTCTAATTCAATTCAAATGCGCCACCTAGCAAGGACCACACCATGCTGAAACACCAGAGCCATGTGGTAATGCACTCCCAGAGAGCCCACAGAACAATAATGCCATACCAAAGGCACACGTGCACCTACAAATATCCGTAACACAACCTGCCTTAGATATTTCCAGCTTTGCTCTTACCCAACCCCAGGCGTTCTTTCTCCAATACTGTTCAGGAGTTTCTCATTGGACTACACCCACTTTACCCAGCTCATCCTCTACTGACTCCCTTCCAGTTTTGGAGCTTCTCTTCAGTAGACCTAGAAGCTGCATCGCATAGAAGAGAGGAAAATCCCAGATATGGATGTTTATTATTATCGTTCTTAATAGTAGCATTAGTTTAATGATTATTTTTAATAATAATAATATCACCACTCCTCTCATTTCACTAACCATTACAACAGTTACAAAATAAATACACATAGTGCTTTGGTGTTAGGACGCAAATCAATGGTGCCCATTTGATCACCTGATGAGTGCATGGGTAATTCTAACTTGTGAAGTGCAGGATGCATTCTAAACTTTTCATTGGGGTTCTCAGGGCCCCCAAGGCCTTTCTCTCCCAGTCTACCCTTCCCAAACACTTCGTCCTAACACCACCTTCAAAGAGAAGATAAAACATCTGGGAATGTGGTTGGACATGGGTCTCTCCCTCTCTCAAGGCAACATCTTTTTAAGACTCCAGTCTTAAATTTGCACATAAAGCAGGTCGGACACCTTTTCTTCGACTAACTGAACACATTATGCAGAGATGAAATAAAGCCTTTGCTTTCCAAGTCCCATAAACTTCTTCATCAGAAGGTGCCGAGTGAAATGATTATCGATAAAATACCCACATTACAGTTCATCATCAAAGCAAAGAGAAATAATTAATTCAAACGTCATTAGTTGAAGCAAACTGCGTGCATGGACTGTTGGTCGTTGTGGCTATGATGTCTAAAGGACTGGCCTGGAATCGGAGGATACAAGAGTTCCCAGTGAAAAGGCAGTGCATATGTGCAACTTTGAGCTGAAACTGAAGAAAAGCAAATCTTATTTCACATATGACTGTTGAATGCCATATCTTCTCCCAGTTAGGCACAAACTCTCTCAAAATGGGGCCAGCAATTTCTTAAAAAAGCAGATTATTTAAAAAATGGATTCAGATGAAGACTTTGACAAAAATGCAATACATTCCCTCTTTCCAATTAGTTACAGTATAAATAGTGTTGGGCAGCAATTCTGCGTTGTCAGACTCATCCAGTGATTTCAATACAGCTGCTAAAGCTTGCTGGCTGGCGACACAATGCGACAATACAACATATGTTCCCCATGTATGCCTTAATCTTCACGATGGGTCTCTGGCTTGTATATGATGTGGCAAACGCAACATATTTTACCCATATTTTAACTGTTTGAAACGCTGCGTGTTATCTCAGCGTGCCCCTTGCTTGATCATGGGTGCCAAGCATTGGAGCCTAATCACCAAAGATTTCCATAGGTAATCTCCTGTGTCCTCACTAATTAGTACTTCTGAACAGTGATATTGGATGGTTGCGGTTTTGCTTTTTTGGTGCCAATTGCCCATTTAGAACTGGGCTCAAAGTTGACCACAGTGTGTCATAAAACCTAGAACTACTTTCAGACGGCGGTCTTTTAGGGTAGGCGTCTTTCAATGCTCTTCTTTGAGTGCTATTCGAGAAGTCACCTTTCCAAACTATTACTGCTGGATTTGCAATGTTCGTTTGCGGACACGAAATGTATTTATTTGTGTTCAATGTATAGCAGCGCACGCAGCCCAGGGGCATCTAGGCGCTAGTTACAATACCACAGTCAAAAGCCAACAGATTACACGAGTCAAAAGAACATCTCTGCCACATTTGCTCAATCCATTGTGTTGCTTCACCTTTATGCGTCCTCCCTTTGAAACGTTAACTGTAAAAATCATTTTACCTATAGATTTTCAGGAGATGAGAGAATGTACCCAAGATGTGAAACTGATCTGGTTTGCAGCTCTAGTTTCCACAGCTGTGAATCACAGATGAACATATGATCTGTTTCTATATCCATGTATTGTAAACAAAACCTTACAGAAAACACCGTAGTGCCTGAGCATATGCACCGCATGCTTTCCAAACCACCAACTGGAGGCTCGCATAACCCACAATGCTTAAGGAAATCTGAGCAGGCGAAATTCAAGTATCCCTCCTCTCCCCCTTCCCTTTATAGCTGGGTTTACATGGAAACATCCGCAGTGTTAGAAAGAAGGGGGTGTAATATGGACAGAACATGATCTCAAGTGGAAACCTCAGGAGAATGACGATATTGATCAGCGGCTGCTGTGAACTAAGCCGAGCAGCACGCTTTTGATTACACAGCAACACACCAATGTGCAGAAATTACATTGAAGAGGTGGATCCACAACCTCTACCATGCATTAGCATTGACACACACGTGCAGACAGCTAGCATTGACACACACGTGCACACAGCTGGCAAGCCTGTGTGCACATATAATACAACATCTGTGAAAGGATGCATTCAGCCTAATAGGAGACCACCTTGGAAAAAAGAAAAGGGGACATGGTTTTATGGCAGAGATGATGGTTTGTCTGTTCTGTAAAACCTATACACTGGAGGGGTTGATGAAAGAACAGCGCTTACACACTAATGCACCAGATTTGACAATGCTTAAGAGAGACTCAGGCACAAGCGATCATCAAGAAGGGACTGTTTTCAAAGAGTGCCCATGTCAAAGGGTTCACAAAATGCACAAAATGGCGTGAAAACTACTGAGATGTTGCTTCTGTTACTTCCAAGCACTTGGTGGGGGGGGGGAACTATTTCCGGCCCCTGATTTTAAATATATATATATATATATATATATATACACATCCCCTATGTGAATCTTTGAGAGCTAGACATAATTGCTCTATATAAGCACATTTTATAAAGTAAGCTAACATTATACAACCACGTTTTTTTTTTAAATGTGGCTACCAACCCAAAAACATAATTAGCTGTTTTAAAAAAGCGAAACTGCAAAATAGAAAAGAGCTTCTGAGGAGTGTCAAAAAGAACACTGTCAAAAATGAAGTGAGGTTTATCACCACCTTTAATCATCAGGCCAGCAGTATCACATCCATTGTTAACACACATTGGTCAGTGCTACTATCTGATCAGGACCTGAAATATGCCTTAAATTCTCACCCGCACACCACTTTTTCCAGGGATACCTTTATAAATCTACACTGGCACCAAACCTAATACAGTCCTGCTCCACACAGACCAATTGGATAGCGAGCAAAGGTTTTATTACAGGCTTCTTCAAATGTACAAAATGTAAAATTATGAATTTATTTTCAGCGATACAGAGATCAAGATGGCGGGTGACAAGAGTTGGTGCCTCATCACGACTTTGGCAGTAACCCTTAAATCCGGCAGTTGCGCTATTACCGCCGAATTTAAGGGTCCGCCAAATCTGGACTTCGGCGGATTTCGCCCCAGCTCTTGGCTGGGCGGAAATCCGCCAAAAATTAAGAGCGCACATTTTCCCCATTGAGCCCAATGGGGAATGGGGAATTCCCGAATGGGCTCAATGGGGAATGGGGAATGACATTACCGCTGAACTCGTAAACCGGCGCTATTAGCGCCGGGGAGTTCGGCGGTAGGGCTAACACCGCCAGTGGTAATACCGCCGGCGTTACCGCCAAAGTCGTGATCAGGCCCTTGGTCCTTTAAACATAATCACTTGCTTGTCCCAATTTGTTGATTACTTAATCGAATGCACTTGAGGGCTCAGGTATATAGGATCAGCAATAGGACCCTTGAAGTTAATAATCCTACAACATTATCGTGCAATAAATAAGCAAGACATCAATTATACCGTGACTAGACATTTTTGGGAAAAGCACAATAGATGTTGGCTGCGTGACATTTCTTGGATTGGCCCATAGCCCCGAGCATCCCTGAGAAGGCAAAAGACAATTGACACTAAGATAATTGGAATGTTAGCTAATTATTCGTTTTGAGTCTCTTAAATGACAAGGATTGAATGGGGATGAAGAAGTGTATTTCTTCTTCAATTAATCATTGGATACCCTATTGATTCACCTAGTTATCACTCTACATCTCTAGGACTAATGAGTGTAATCATATTTGACTAATATCTAAACCATTGTGTTGTTTTTCATTTTGAACTTCAATACGTATTCTGAGTGTTCGTATAACTATGTTGGTCATTATTTAACAGATTTTAGCCATGTTATAAAGTTGAATATGGTATGCTTATGCATTTTATACAGATGCACTTTAGAGGGATTTTTTGGGATGTTGAACTGTTCACTACTATTAAGATCTGTGTGTTTTTTTGCTTTTGCATTGAGACAATTCTGTCAGATGCAAACCTAAGATCTTCCTACATAGGTACTATATATTGCAATGTTTGCACTATTGAGCATTATTTGCACTTGCAGGTTTTGCACTAGCTATTTGCACAGTAACCGGGCTTGATGTAATTAAAGTTATGTAGTAAGTTTTGAAATCTCACACTATTAGTACTGTCTGATGCATTTTTGCACAATTTAGCCTTTTTTGTACATGAGTGGTTTGCACTTGCTATTTGCACAGTAATTCAATTTAACATTCTCAGTTATAGTAGTGAACTTTGCACTTTATGTGCCCTGTTTAGATTAGTATCATATGCTACTGATCTATGGAGTACTACTGTATACTGTATTTCAACTTTGTAAACAGTAGACATGTGTTAGGCTAACACTTCGTTTAGAACCACCTAATCACTTAAAACAGCATCGATATATATAGAAAGAGATTTTATAACTAGTGTGCTAATGTTGAATAACTCTCTAAAGTCGCAGTATGTGCTATGATCGCCGAGTTGAACGGCTGTCACTGACCTTTCGGGCAAGCTTCCAATCACTCGATTGAAAGGCAATTTGCTGAGGCATCTACCTTGTAATTGTGATATATGAATGGATCAGATGATTTCGCTGCTGCGCCCTGCTGTCACTTCCATGTATGCACCTGTGTGTGCAAAGAAACAGCTGGAATCTGCACCAGCGGGTACATAGTTTTCCAGCTATTTATTGAAGTTTGCACTAGAACTCTTTTGCACTAAATGTCCATGTGTTTATATGTTGTTACTATTAGGCATGTATTGAAGTTTGAACTAGTGGCATTTAGCCCTAGAAGCCATACTTTGTACAATAATGGACCCAAGTCCAAAACGGCAGCACTGTGAGTCATGTATTGACATAGAAATGATAGGATTGCGAACAGGAAGTGCCCATATTCAAAATTGAATTTAAAGAAGCATGTTGTTTGTATAATGTTTAATCAGCCTGAAGATGTCCGAGTCACAGACAGAACATGGGGTGATATTACATGTGGGTGATTTCAGTCCTCTGCCTTTATTTTAATGTGAATACTTGATTATATGTTTTCAGTCTTTTTTTCTTCCTATTGATGGAAATTAAATACATCTACAGCATTGATTGCACCTTCACATAATTTCCCCATGAGTGCCCAGGTCTGTTCTTGCTTTTATGGTCTGCTGTTTGCCAATCTGAATGTGGCAGCCTGAACATCCCGTTTGCATATATACATTACAGGGCCTGTGGTAGCAGCCCTGTAGTTATGGTTAAGTTGCTCAACCCATAGGAAGATCACTTTTTGGGTGGCTTATAACTTTGCCCCCCCACTCCCCTGGACCAATCCTCATGAAACTTTGCAACAAAAAAAAAGTATATGCCCCGTCAGATTGATCTTGCAAAGTTTGGTGAGGGTTTGTCAAGGGGAGTCGGGGGGGGGGGGGCAAAGTTATAGGAGGGGTGCCAAAATGTGTGGTTTTTCCCATACATGCAATGGAAATGAAATTTTGCTCACGCCTACAGCCCAAACCACTGGATGGTTTTTCACCAAATTTGCGTTAGGAGCAGTGGTTTGGTCCCGAAAGCGTGCTTTTGTAAATTTGGTGTAAATCCGTCCAGTAGTTTTTTTAAAAAACAAGCAACAAGTAGGTCAGAAAACATATGCACTTCCCTGCTGGGCTCCCATGAGCACTTGTCCATCTGTACTGCCCCTTTATGCATGAACTTTTGTCACTGCACAATGCATAGGTGCATTTACAGGAGCACTATGTACAATTGTTTGGTATAAGTACAGGAAATGTACATGCAAAAGACTTGTAGAACATTGTTAAGGGGCAGCTGGTGGGTGGACGTATAATATGTTGATAGGCTATATGTAGAGTTTTATTAAGTGATTCAGAGATACATGTGTGAAAGGTTTAAAACAGGCAATGAAGGAGTGTTACAAAAATAACAGTAAAAAGAGTAGAAGGGCTGTTTTGTGTGATGGTGTATTATTGTATGCTAGACAGAAGAATTTCAGACATAAATATGTTTGTGTTTTTTTCTTTTTCTCTAGTATACAATTGTCCATTATTCCCATTAGCATAGTAGAAAATGCTAGTGGGAATGTTGGAGAATCTTATTGAATTTAACAACTTTACTGAAAAACATAAAGTAGGTGGAGTCTATAAGCTTATTTTTTCTATTTATTAACTGTGAAAGATGGTTCCTAAAGGAAGCTTTTTCATGTTTTCTTTTTTAATTTTATTTGCAGGAGAGGCCAAAAAGTAAGGTTGGGGGGGTAAATGAGGAAGGGGGCACCAACCACCGATATGGAGGGGCAGGTGGACAGTGGAAGATGTTGCGCTTTGTTAAATCTAAGGTAGTGGGCAGTGTTTCTCATGCTCCTTGAGTACAGCTTCAAAAGCACTTCGAAATCGATCTCCCCTGCGGAGTGGTGTGTTGCAGTATATACAGAGTACTGTTGTTTTTGAAAGATATGGATCAACAGCTTCTTTTTTCCCTTCCAAGGTAGCTAGTGGGATTTTGTGTCCCACAGAAGTAGGCTGTGTAGTTACAGCATTGGTTGAGGAAGACGAGGTAGAGGAAGACAGCCTACTACTTTCTAAGAAAGGAAAAGCTTTTCTGAGAATATTACAGTGGTTGGATTTGGTGTGACGGCATAGGATGTGGTCCCGTAGGAGTACTGCCCAGGTTGTCCACGACCGAGTACATTTCACTTTGGTATATTTAGCCTTTGGTACATGTCCATCAGTGGTCAAGAACTGCCACACCCATGACATGATTATCTCTGGGTGTTAGAGATGGGCACTTCTTCTACCTCATCTTCCTGGTCTTCTTGATTGTTTTTTTGAAATATAGTGCTTCTTCTTTGTGTAAGTCCTCCAGCTGGTGGTGGTGGGGGCTCTTGGGGAGGAGGGAGGTCAATAGCTGATGCAATTTTTAAGATAAATAGCAGTTTTCCTAATATACTTCCAAGTATGTGCTTTGTACTAGATTGCTAATGGACGAGTAGGAATAGGTGTAGTAGCTGTGCAAAGCTAAGTTTTGAGCTTCAAAGTTCCTAGTTCAGCTGGAAAATGCAGTTTCAAACTGTTCTCGAAGCACAGGCCCGTTTGTGAAGTCTAGACATGTTTGCGGACACGCCATGAAGCCGTGCATGAAAAAAGCAGTAAAAAGCAGGAAAAAGTAGCAACAAGTGTATAGAAGGGTTATACATTATGCTAGAACATGAGAAATGGCAGAGTTGTAAGGTGAAACTTTCTAAATTGGACTAAAATGTAGCTACAATGTTAAGTTTGATATTAGTAAATTGTAGAAAACTACGGTGCACTGGTAAAAACCCATGAAATTCACTGAAAACACTTAGTTAAAGGGTCATTACGGCTTGCGCTAATGTAAACCTATGAAATTCAATGAAAAAACATTGTTAAAGGGAAGTTATGGTTACAAGTAAAACAACAAAAAACAGAAAATCACCAGTTATGGCAAGCTAAGCAACCAAAACTGGCACCATCACCGTGCACTGCCAAGACAAACAGCCAGTATATGAAAGATGACATCACAAATGACACTGATGACATTTGCTGTACAATTAAAAAAATGAGAAACCACTTAGACATTTTTTTTTAAAGGAAAAGGACCAATTAAAAAAAATAAAAAAATAGAAAAGAAACATGTAAGGATATTGAGCATTACAGTTAACATTTTTAAGAAGATCTGACCATACTGGTCGCCCATTCATTTCATCGGCACATGCACAATTAACTTCAAATTGTTCCCTTGTTGCAACTGGTTGGGAACAGCAGACATATTTTTTCCTCCAACATGGGGTTTACCCTTAACCAGAGGTGATAAGCAGCAGAGACAACCGCATATGACTCGGCCGCAAAGAGTAGACTCCAGAATTGATCACTTTCATAGAGTCTAAAATGTGCATACGCCTTGATGTAAGACAGACTCAGATTGGGACGAGATGTTAAAACATGTCTTACAGTTTCAATGTCCGGGCCACAGAGCCGACAGAATCATTCAATAAATGGGATACCCAACCAGGTGCCCCAGGTTCCAAAGACTGGCAGACTATCCAAGCGCATCCATAGAACAAATCGCATCAATGCTGGAAAGCGCCACTTTACTGCCTCGGTCCCTGAGAACCCCCCGCCTCCTTGTGATTGAACTGAATATTTTTGTGCCTTCCTTCTAACTGTGCAATGGTCAATGATATAGCGTAATTCCTGCTCCCAAAATACATTTTTCCCAAGAAAACAGGGACCTCTTGTTCACAAGATGTCAGTGAACAAAAACAAGTGGCCCAAATATGTGATGTCATCAGGGATGTCATCAATGACATTTGTGATGTCATCTTTCATGTACTGGGTGTTTGTCTCAGCAGTGCACAGAGGTGGCACAAATTATGTTTGCTTAGTTTACCATAATTTGCGAATTTCGGGGGGGGGGTTCGGTTTTACTTGTAACCATAACGTCCCTTTAACAAAGTTTGTTCATTGAATACATATATATATATATATATATTAAAAAAACACATGACATTTGTGATGTCATTTTTGATGTCCTGGTTGTTAGTCTTAGCAGTGCACAGTGGTGGCGGGAGTTATGGTTTCTTAGCTTACCATAACTGGCGAATTTCAAGGGTTTTTCAGTTTTACTTGGAACCATAATGTCCCGTTAAAGATTTTTTTAGTGATTTTCATAGGTTTTTAGTAGCGCAACTTAACCATAACGTCCCTTTAACACAGTTTTTTTACTGAAGTTCATTGGTTTCTAGTAGTGACACGAAACCATAATGTAAACGAACATCTGACTTCATTGCACACCTCCCGGAGAATGCCAAAGGACCATATGCTGGCGCACAGCACGGTGACGTGTCCGAGAATCTGTACACACTTAACAATAAGATCTATGCCTCGTGGACAGTGTGGAACTACATGTTTTACTGATGTAGGAACTTGCAACTTCAACATTTCCCTTGCACAGCTCCAACACCTATTCGTTCTCAGCCATTAACAATGTAGTACACAGTACATACTTTTAGCAAAAGTACTATTTATCTGAGAACGACATGAGCTAAGGCCATCCCTCCTCCCAAAGAAACAGCTCCACTGCTGTAATAAAGGAGCATAAGAAACACTGCCCCTACCTTACAAATAACACACGCACAACATTTTCCCCCATCCACCTACGCCTCCATATTACTGTTTGGTGCCTCTTTGCTCATTTCCGTCTGCAACTTTCCTTCTTAGCTGTCTTTCCAAAAAATAAAGCCATCCGTAAACAAAATAAATGTTCCTTTAAGAACCACCTTTCACAGTTAAAAAATATAAATAAAAAAAAGAATCGCATAGACGCCATCTACTTTATATTTTTCAGTAAAGTACATAGACGCAATAAGATTTTCCAACATTTTGATTTGCAGTTTGTGTTATGCTAATGGGAATATTGTAGTGTTCATCCTCCGTTCCAGGGACTGGAACGATGAATAAAGGGCCAGCAGGCCAAGTTATCAGCCCAATCAAAGCGAGAGTGCATAACGCGATCTCTGGATCATTACTCCCCCTTCCACCCCTAAAATGGGGGATGAATACCATTAACAATCTAGATTTCCAAAGCAGTAACCTGTGCCACTAAAAAAGAGGATTTTGTGGCATCCCGGTTTAGCAAACAAAATCCTTTTCCAAGATGGCCACCATAGAAAGGAAAGGCGGGTGTTCCATACAGGGCCCTTCTTCGCTTTCCATTGCAGCCTGTAAAAAGCAAAAAGGAAACCCTATTAACATATTACCACTAGCACTTTTTTCTTCCCATTTCAAATGTATCCTAATGTCAAACAACTTTACCAGAAAGCCAGTCCCAGGTGGACATGGCCACTTTAATCCTATCTTTTCTCCCTTCTGGTCATGGCCAGTAGCCATATTGTGCAGATCATGACCTCATACCATGACCCCGACATTCTGCCTACTCCCCAGGGCTACAGCCTACCCCTCAGTCAGTAAAGGTATAGCGCTATTTTTTTTAACTACATTACAACACTTGTCAAATATGAAAACACTCCCACATCTCGTCACATAACCAACCCTAATGATATTCTACACCTTTTGTGGATGACGTTCCTCTCCAGCTTAGCCAAATTTGCCTATATGCATCTACGCGCCGTGATGCAGAACCTGAAAATGAACACACAGCGACGTACAACGTAACACGTCACATTTTGAAGTAATAAATTGTTTTTTAAAAGAAAACATTAACACTTTACAATTTGTAAAGTACTTTTATTTCACAATAAACTGTCCGAGACCATCAGACTATTCACATGTTCAATCAAATAGTAAATTTGTTTCTTTGGTCATCATCGAAAACATTATTTGTGAGGCACACATTGTTCTTTTCCTATATACAAAGTATTCATTTTCGATAAAGCAACTGCTTTCCAAGACGTCGGCATGAACTTGGGCCTAGACCACCATAAAAGATGTTATGTTACGCCTAATGGCCACTGCAGTGAACGGACAAATGGGGCCTGTGCGATCGTCCCACAAAACAGTCACGGTTAGGCAGCCGGTGAGGAGTATGTGCATCTGGCATGCAAAAAATCCATCACTTGGCATCTGGAAGCCATGGCAATCGCAGTAAGGCAGGATGCAGCTATTTGGAAAACATAACAGGAAATACGTATCAATACCCAACCTTTAGCAAACATTTTCGAAAAAAGACAAAAAGAAAATGGAAACTTATACACAAATCGATGCGGTCAAACGTGACATTTTAAAGAAATATTAGCATTGAACATGGATGAATCTAGTGATAGCCTACAAACACAGAGAATCTGCACTCTCCATAACTAAAAAAAAATGACAAGTACACAGAAAGATAGTACTTCAGTTGCATTGACAAAATTAATGTCCAGGTAATAAAAAAGTAAATCTCGTTCCGGTGTAGAGTCGTCAAAAGCAAACTAACACGATATTCACCGTCTCCATTGTCTTCGTGAAACTCAGACAGCAATGTGCTTGCACCAAAGATTCTTCTTGAACTGATATTACATGTGCATTACTAACATTTTGAATGCATAACCTTATCAAATGGTATTTTTTGCAAACTTTCACTCCCTGCATTCCTACTGAATTTTGCCTTTTGATCAAGGTCAAAAAACAATTGACCCTTATGGGTTCAGTCGGATGTGTGGGCCTACTGAGCTCGCAACCAAAAAAGCAAACCAAGTGACCTTTATCTCAGAATGCAAATACATTCTGACTTTGCAACAACATGTCTCAACCCATTCATGAGAACTGGTACTCCCATACACTTGCATATCCCCTGTTTCCATCAAACAGTGCAGGTTGCTGCCTCAGATTTCAAACTCTAGTGCGCCAGTCTGACTGCAATATTATTTTAAATACATTGTAACACAGACACAGTAATTCTTCGCCTATACTGTACGGACACTATTTTGAGCAACAACTTACAATTTACCGTATGACTTTGGTGACAGAAAAACACCACTTTTTGACTTCCTGCTGCCACATCCCATCCCAGCCTCATTAACCCTCACCTTCCGAGACAGTATTTCATAAGTTTAACAAGTGCAATGTTGTGTTGTTTTATATGATTTAGCGGCGATGGCCGCACACACCAAAACACGAATGAAAGATGGTGGGCGCATCGAAACAATCTGACGCACTTCACGCTCTTCAACATCCAATCAGTGAATGCGTCACATGTCCGCGGACCTGATGCTACGGATTAGCCAATCGGTATCTTGTCCGCAGAGCGAACAGGGAAGTATGACCGCGGAGCGGACATAGATATCACTAATTTTTTCAGACATACTTTTTGGTCGTTTTAAAGAAAACTACTGGACGGATTGGCACCGAATTTACAAAAGCACGCTTTCGGGACCAAACTCCTGCCGCAAATTTGGTGAAAATCCGTCCAGCGGTTTGGGCTGTAGGCGTGCACAAAGTTTTTCCCCCATTCAGTCTATGGGGGAAAAAAAAGACGTTTTGGGACCCCGGGTATAGCTTTTCTCCCCCCTGGACCAAACATCACCAAACTTTGCAAAAACAATTAAGAGTGGTCCATATACTTTTTTTGCAAAGTTTGGTGAGGATTCGTCCAGGGGGAACGAAGTTAGAAGCCACCCAAAAAGTCCTCTACCTATGGAAACAGCAACTTAACCATAACTACACAGCCACGTGGGAGGGGTGCACTCTGCTTAGTATTCCTCTCAGCAACTAACAGGGTAATTCATAGAATTTCGCAGAAAAGTGTCGCAAGCGCCTGGCGCAGAGTGTCCGCGTGCGATTGTCTGCGCCAGGCACGTGCGCTAAAACCGATTTCCGCGCACAGCGTATTCATGGATTTCAGGCTCCCAAACCAGCCGTGGCGCAGAGTATCGCAGCGACCCTGCAGCAGCGCCAGTAACGCCCCCAAGAACGCCCTCGCTCAAGGAAAAGCCATCAAAATCGCTAAATCATCGCAAAGGGCTGCGCTAACCCTGGACCAGTCTACAGGGCTGCCAAACAAGGAACGCAAAGCGGGTAACGTGCATATCAGGGGTACGCGTGAAGTTATACACGCGATTAGCCAGGGTACGTGTATTACAGGGGTACGGGAAGTTCTACACGCGATTGGCCAGGGTACGTGTATTACAGGGGTACGCGTGAAGTTTTACACGCGATCAGCCAGGGCACGGGGTACGCAGGAATTATCACACGCGATTTGGCTGGGTACGTGTATTACAGGGGTACACGGGAAGTTCTACACGCGATTCGGTTGGGTACGTGTATTACAGGGGTGCGCGGGAATTCTCACATGCGATTTGGCCAGGTACGTGTATTACAGGGGTGCGCGGGAATTATCACACGCGATTTGGCTTGGTACGTGTATTACAGGGGTGCGTGGGAAGTTCTACACGCGATTGGCCAGGGTACGTGTATTACAGGGGTGCGTGGGAAGTTCTACACGTGATTGGCCAGGGTACGTGTATTACAGGGGTACGTGGGAATTATCACATGCGATTTGGCTGGGTACGTGTATTACAGGGGTACACGGGAAGTTCTACACGCGATTCGGCTGGGTACGTGTATTACAGGGGTGCGCGGGAATTCTCACATGCGATTTGGCCAGGTACGTGTATTACAGGGGTGTGCGGGAATTATCACACGCGATTAGGCTGGGTGGGACCTCACAGGTGTTCCCTGTACACCCTCCACGGCCCCTGCAGGCAGCCCACAAAACAGGGGACTACCCTGCACACCTGCTCATGTCCCCCTGCACCCCCTGCACCCCCAGCAGTGCAGGGGCAGCCTCCACCAGGCCCCCACCCATGTCTCCCAACACCCCCACCCCCCAGCAGTGCAGGGGCAGCCTCCACCAGGCCCCCACTCATGTCTCCAACCACCCCCACCCCCCAGCATCCAGGGGCACCCTCCACCAGGCCCCCACTCATGTCCCCCATCACCCCCACCCCCCTGCCACCAGGGGCACCCTCCACCAGGCCCCCATCCATGTCTCCCACCACCCCCACCCCCCTGCCACCAGGGGCACCCTCCACCAGGCCCCCACCCATGTCTCCCACCACCCCCACCCCCCAGCAGTGCAGGGGCACCCTCCACCAGGCCCCCACTCATGTCCCCCATCACCCCCACCCCCCAGCCACCAGGGGCAACCTCCACCAGGCCCCCACCCATGTCTCCCACCACCCCCACCCCCCAGCAGTGCAGGGGCACCCTCCACCAGGCCCCCACCCATGTCTCCCAACACCCCCACCCCCCAGCAGTGCAGGGGCAGCCTCCACCAGGCCCCCACTCATGTCTCCAACCACCCCCACCCCCCAGCATCCAGGGGCACCCTCCACCAGGCCCCCACTCATGTCCCCCATCACCCCCACCCCCCTGCCACCAGGGGCACCCTCCACCAGGCCCCCATCCATGTCTCCCACCACCCCCACCCCCCTGCCACCAGGGGCACCCTCCACCAGGCCCCCACCCATGTCTCCCACCACCCCCACCCCCCAGCAGTGCAGGGGCACCCTCCACCAGGCCCCCACTCATGTCCCCCATCACCCCCACCCCCCAGCCACCAGGGGCAACCTCCACCAGGCCCCCACCCATGTCTCCCACCACCCCCACCCCCCAGCAGTGCAGGGGCACCCTCCACCAGGCCCCCACTCATGTCCCCCATCACCCCCACCCCCCAGCCACCAGGGGCAGCCTCCACCAGGCCCCCACCCCCGCCCCCCAGCCACCAGGGGCAGCCTCCACCAGGCCCCCACTCATGTCCCCTATCACCCCCACCCCCCAGCAGTGCAGGGGCACCCTCCACCAGGCCCCCACTCATGTCCCCCATCACCTCCACCCCCCTGCCACCAGGGGCAACCTCCACCAGGCCCCCATCCATGTCTCCCACCACCCCCACCCCCCAGCAGTGCAGGGGCACCCTCCACCAGGCCCCCACTCATGTCTCCCACCACCCCCACAGCCCAGCCACCAGGGGCACCCTCCACCAGGCCCCCACTCATGTCTCCCACCACCCCCACCCCCCAGCAGTGCAGGGGCAGCAGGCAGTCGGGCAGCAGCAGGTGGGAGCGTGCTCGGGCTCTGGGGGGCAGTAGTTCTGCCTTCCGGGCAGGAGCGTGGTATTCCGTGTGCGTACGCGTGGCCAGCTTGGTACGGAGTGATTTTGCACGTGAAAATCCTGCACGTCAGCGTGAAAACTGAGGAAAGGCCCTCAGCGCGTAAGCGCGTCTGTGACGTGACCCGCACATGTGTTTCCCACACAGCACGTGATGACAGAGCACACGTGGAAAGACTGCACGTCAGAGTGTAATCGCGTGTGATTGGTGGAAATGGCCCTACACGCAGAAGTGACAAAGCGTGTAATTGGTGGAAATGGCCCTACACGCAGAAGTGACAAAGCGTGTAATTGGTGGAAATGGCCCTAGCGCGTACACGCCGCGTAAGTGACGCTGGACGTGTGGGCCTGTATAAAAGGTACGTGTAGAACACGTTTTCCTTGTACGTGCTTTTCGTGGAGAGAGAGTGGGTGAATTCTGTACTTCTTGTCGTTTCACACGCGATTTACTTCACGGCGTTTCTAGTTCGTATTCCCTGTTACCTCTGACAGCTTTTTCTCTTTTTTCTCCTTTACTGGTTTACCTGGGCCTGTTCCCTCAAACAGTGTTCCCTTCTACTGTTGTCCTGTCTCCTCAGACAGCGGACAAATCTTCTTTTGGCGGGGGTGTTGCAAACCAAACGTGCTCCTTTTACACGCTCGTTTACCTGGCAGACGGTGAGTCACGCACGTATCTAACATCTGTGCTAGCCCCGTGTGTAGCCTACCCCTTCAGAGGTCATTCTAGGCTGCGTGTGACACGCATACGTTCATTCTTGTGTTTCTGGGTGCCACAGCGTAGTGCAGGTTTTTCTTTCTGCACACGTGGTCTAGGAGGGGTTGCGTGCACGTCATCTCCCTTTTTTGGGCCTCCTGTGCGTTGCGTGACCCGTCATCATTCCCCAGGGGTTACATTCAGCCTTGCTAGAGCACTAGGGTACAATTACCATCTGGTACCCAACCCCTTTGACCCCCAATTGCCCAGGACAATAGTCTACATCCACTCCCATACGCACATTTACATCAGTGCCATGGCTGGGAGGTGAGGATTCCGTAAGGGTGGCAAAGGTGGAAGAGCCACAAGTGGTGGCCGTGGTGGATCCGGTAGGGGACGTGGTCGTAACTTGCAGGGTGAGCCTGTCCCCCCATGTGTGGAGGACCAGTCACGGGCACCCATAATCCCCCCCCCCTCCCATTGAGGCTGATGTGGCTGACACCATCCATGCTCAGCCCTTGTTGGACCAGCCCATTGTGGCACCAGACCTGGCTGACTCCATGGCGGACCTCCAGGTCAGCAGGGCTACGACACGTGCGCTGGTGCACGTTGATGCCATCATGCCACGTAGATCAGGGGCAGCAAGGTCATCTGCTGCACCAAGTAGGCAGGGCGGAGAGGCTGCAGGGGCAGCTGCGGCTCCATCCACCCCAGCCCCCACACACCCATCCAGGACAGTGTCGGTCCTAGTCCATGCTGCTGACATTCCCCCTGACACCATCACACTAGAGCCAATGCCTGCACCAACTCCCATGCTGAGTGTGCAATCCCACACTCCTGATACAGAGTCCACCAGGGCTCCTGCCCCTAGTGTCCAGAGCGGCGCAGGACACTCAGGATCACCACCACCTTCCAAGCGGAAGAGGAAGAGTGCTCGTCCGGCACAGGCTGATGCCCCAGACACGGCTACACAGTCCGGCCCATCCAGGAAGCCCAGCTTCACGGATGACGAACTGAATGCACTTGTCGAGTATGTGTCCGGACATGACAACGAGATGGTCATTGTTGCAGGATCCAAGACCACACCTGCACAACGCCAGGCACACTGGCAGACCGTTGCGGACATCGTAAGTGCCCTTGGAATTGTGAGGCGCACAGCCAATGATTGCTATAAGCGCTGGAATGACCTAAAGCGCAGGGCAAAGAGTAAGCTGGCCTCAAGTCATGCCGCAACTCTAGTGACTGGAGGTGGGTCTCCAGTAGTAGACATGGAACTCACTCCACATGAGTCAGTCGCTGGGACCTACGTCACGGAGGAACAGATCCAAGGCGTGGGAGATCTGGCTGATTACGAGGCATTGTCCGGTGAGTGCACATGCATGTGTGTGTCATCCATGTGCATGGTGTGTGTGTGAGGGCTTCTGTTCGGGTGCCAGGTGAGAGTGTGTGCGCCTGAGTCGTATGGGTCAGCCATGTGCTTCATGCAATCCTTCCTGCGCAGCTGCAATCCTTCCTGCGCAGCTGCATTTGGCCATAGCAGTATCCCTTCTGCCAACAGTAGACATCTAGCCCAACTGCACGCCAGTTGCCCTTGAAGTGTCACCTTGCCACAACATATTTGCTTCTTCTTCACTGTTCATTCAGTCAGTTTGTTTGCATTCCACCACTTTCACTAGGCATGTCGCTGTCCACTAGTCACATGTCTGACATGGGTATGGTAAAGTGGAGTGACTTTGTTACCTGGATATCATTTGTACACACATGTCCCTGTGCAATTGGACCATTTCAGACTGGCAGCTCCAGGTGAAAAATCTGACCTGTTGAAATAGAAAAGCTATTACATGCGGGAACTGGACTGAATGAATAGGTGCTGCCCTCCTCTCCATCTTCACTCAATAGCAATGGTACATGCCATCTGTGTGATGGCATGTGCGTTTCACCTGCCAATCACAGGCCAATGTGTGATGCCACTGCCAGGCAGCATGCAGAAAATGTGTTCATCTTCCATCTTGGTGTCATCAGTGTGTGCCATTTGCCTGGACTTCATACGCAGTGAGGGTGCATGCATGGGAGGGTTTTTGTCATGTGGGACATGTGTCAATCAAGTACTGGTTCTCTTGCTTCTCAGCCCTCAATGTGTGCCATGGTGCTAATGCCTGTTTCCATTTCTTTGTTTTCATGTCTTTGCAGGGGAAGACGCACCTGATACTGCTGGGGTTGTGGAGATGGTGCAGACCCAGGAGGGGTCCGAGGGCCGACCAACCACCAGTGAGGGACGTGGTGTGGTGGTGGGGGAGAACCCACAAGTGCTGCAGGTCGTGCTCTCAAGGGGTGTCTCTGGCTGCACCTCCCCCGAGCTGTACTCAGGTGTTGATTCGGATGAGACCTACGTGCCGTCGCAGGTGAGTGTTCCAGGGAGGGATTCTGTTCTGTCTCACCCACCTGCACCAGGGTCAGAACCCTCCATGGGGATGTCAGTGTTGGCAGCTACGCCTTCGGTGGTTACGGATGCAGGGTCACACTCCGCGACATCTGATCCTGTTCCTGGGCCAGCAGATCAGAGGGGGAATGCAGTCCTGCAGCCTCAGGCAGTGCCGGCACAGCAAGGCGCAGTTCGCCTTGCCCCAGACAGGTGTGGTGCCCGCCGACGTGGTGGCCGTACGCCACCCGGCAATACCGCATGGGAGCAATCCATTTACGGTATGGCAACCCAACAGGCTGCATCATCCGAGATGATGGCTCAGGCCATGGATAGGGTGGCCACTTCCATTGTCCCCCCAGAAAGGCTGATGGAGCGACTAGAGCAGGCAACCGACTCCATCTGCCAGTCACACAGGGAGGACATGTTGGGGTCCAACAGGGACAGGCGGGCGGCACTGGCGACTCTGCAGGAGGCCATCTCCATTGAGTCCCAGGGCCACAGGGAAGCCCTGAGGCAGGAGCTCCTTCACCTCAGGACGACTCTTGTTGAGCTTGAGGCTTCAACACACCAAAGGACAGAACAGCAGCTGGAGCGTCTCACCCGTACGCTCTCAGCTGAGATGCAGGCAACGAGGGCGGAGGTCCGGGCATCCCGTGAGTTGTTGCATGGGGACCTCCGCACACTCATCCTCCAGAACCAGACCTACCACACCCGCATGCTTGCAGCCATGGAGGAGCAGACTAGGGCCTTGCGTGGGCTGCCTCCCATAGTGCAACCACCTCCGGATGCAGCTGCACAGGGTGATAATAGCGACAGCAGTGATACTCCCACAATAGGGTAGCCGTGTGGGCCATGAGCCCATGGAGGTGTTTTATCTTCCCAGGATCCACGCAGGTGGGTTCTGGTGTGCATCCTGTCCTCGGACCTCCTGGGTGGCCTCCCCAACCCCCCCGGGCCCATCAATGGCCATTTTTGATTGTTTCTTATTTTTATTTTGATTTCTTTTATTCCCAATTTTTTTGGGACGATCTGTTGGCTTCCGTGGTTCCTGTGGGCATACGCTGCATTGTGGCTGGGCACATGCAGGCTTGTAATGTATTTGGTTCAGATGCTTGGGTTTGAGTCACACACACCCCTCCTGCTTCCCGTTTCCATGGGCTTGTAAAGGGTGTGCCCAAGTGACAGTGAATTACACAGTGACGTTGGACTCCCATGAGCTGTGTGGGCAGTCTGTAGTCAATACTGTGTATACATTCCTAGTGCATATTGCTGTTGTGTTGTACACTGCATGTTGCATTAATGTGTAACTCTTCTTCTGTGTCTACCTCCCAATTTGCAGGTCCCTTCCTCATGTCCACACAAGGACCTCTAGTCTGGAGATGGGGTCCATGTCGGCAGCAGTGCACCTACAACTCTACATGGCGACAACACTGCACAGTTGGTAGTGGTGGGAGTGCAGGCATTTCCAGGTGGTGAGACTACTAATATGTAACATTTGTGATGTCATGTTAATGGTACTACGTGCTCAAGTATGTTGTTGGTCCGGCATTGCTGTGAGCATTTCAGGTGTTGCAGGTTTCTAATAGTGCCACTGTACATAGTGAGACTGATGTCATGTTGTGGGGATTACTTTGTTTACCTGCAATTAGCATGACATGGCACGGTGTGTCGTGTGGCGGTGCTGGGGTTGGGTTGGCTGACATGGCACTGTCCTCTTGTTGCATTTTGCAAGTGGGTATTCATTTTAGCTGCTTCAATGTGTAACTTCACAAAACTGCATTGGTGGTGTCTGTGTGGGTAGGGATGCACACATTGTGACACTTCCAGGTGAACAATCTCAGGCTGATATGGTTTTGACGGTTCATTCTCCAGACATTCAGGATCAGTGTCAGGTTGAGTCATCATTGATTGTCAGATGGAATGTGCCAGGGCAGTGTGCACTCCACAGGGGTGTGATTTCTATGTGAAGTAATTAGCCACTAGCTGTGTACGGGCTGCCTCCCCCCGTGCCCTTTCCCCACCCATGCGCAGCGGCTGTGCATGTGGTTGGGGATGTGGGGCCACCACCATGTCCACGGCCAGGCCCCGGCGTGTTGCAACGTTGTGCAGGACACATGCTGCCACTATGATCCTGCACACTACTGGGGGAGCGTATAACAGCTGCCCGCCAGAACGGTCAAGGGAGCGAAAGCGTGACTTTAGCACTCCGAATGTGCGCTCCACTATGCCCCTGGTTGTAATGTGGGCTGTGTTATATCTTACCTGGGGTGGCGTGGTGGGGTTCCGAATTGGCGTCATCATGTGGGGGCTGAGAGGGTAGGCACTGTCCCCTGTGGAGGTGGTGATTGGTATCATTGGTGGGGTTGTGACCTTGCTCAGTATCCAACATGCATGCATGTGCAGTGGCATACATACTCACCAAGCAGCCATGTATCGCCATGCCGCCCAGCTTCTAGGTCCCGGCTTAGGGTGGACATTCGGTAAATGAAGCTGTCGTGGGTGGAGCCGGGATAGTTGGCATATACTGAGGTGATGATTCCCTTGGCATTACATGCTACCTGCACGTTGATGGAATGCCAGTGCTTGCGGTTCCTATAGATGTGCTCAGATGCCCTGGGGGGACGTAGAGCCACATGGGTGCAGTCGATGGCACCGAGCACTTTGGGGAATCGTGCCACAGCGTAAAAATCCAGGGCGGCAGCATGCCTTTCTGCAGGTGTTCTGGGCAGGTATATGTGCCTGCGGACTGATGGCCGTGCAGTGATGATGTTCAAGACCTGGTGTAGGCAGCGTGACTGGGTGGCCTGTGACACCCCACCCACTATGGCACTTGTTCGCTGAAATGATCCAGTGGCTAAGAAGTGCAGTACATTGAGGACCTTCTCCAGGGGGCTGAGTGCTTGGGAGCACAGGGTGGGTGATGTGAGGTCATCCTCCCACTCACTCACCAGGTCCAGTATAATGTGTGGTGGAAACCTGTACCTCCCATACACCTGGTCATCAGGCATCCCGAAAAGGCTGGTTCTGGGTGTGAATATTCTGGCCCTGACTATCCTCCTCCTCCTCCTTTGATAGCCCACTGCCACTGCTGCTAGGAACGGTATGTTCATCCTGGCGTCTGAGCTTGTTATTGTTAAAGTGCGCAAATTTATGCTTTGCGCGTGTTCTAGGCGAGCGTGTGACCCACGCACCCCTGGAATCCAGTTCCCAGTCCAATAGCGTGTGGAAATTCACACGCACCACGGGATACAGCGTGTGACCCGCGCACCCCTGGAATCCAGTTCCCAGTCCAATAGCGTGTGGAACTTCCCGCGCACCCCTGAAATACACGCACCCAGGCTATTCGCGTGTGGAACTTACCGCGCACCCCTGGAATACACGCGCCCCCAGGCTATTCGCGTGTGGAACTTCCCGCGCACCCCTGAAATACACGCGCCCAGGCTATTCGCGTGTGGAACTTCACGCGCACCCCTGGAATACACGTAGCCCGCTCCCCCAGGCCCGATCGCGTGAGGAACTTCACGCGAACCCCTGGAATACACGTAGCCCGCTACCCCAGGCCCGATCGCGTGAGGAACTTCACGCGAACCCCTGTAATACACGTAGCCCGCTCCCCCAGGCCCGATCGCGTGTGAAACTTCACGCGAACCCCTGAAATACACGTTGCACGCTCCCCCAGGCCCGATCGCATGAGGAACTTCACGCGAACCCCTGAAATACACGTAGCCCGCTCCCCCAGGCCCGATCGCGTGAGGAACTTCACGCGAACCCCTGTAATACACGTAGCCCGCTACCCCAGGCCCGATCGCGTGTGAAACTTCACGCGAACCCCTGAAATACACGTAGCACGCTCCCCCAGGCCCGATCGCGTGAGGAACTTCACGCGAACCCCTGTGATGCACGTACCCTGCTGAAATCGCGTGTTAGACTTCCCGCGCACCCCGGTATACACGCACACGTATTTTTTGTCAGCGGGTGTCCGTGTTTGTGGGTACCCCTTTGCACGTCATTTTTCCTGGAGGGCCACAGTATGGGACATTCATCATGGCAGTATATAGGTGCTATTTGTTGGCGCACCTTTTGGTGCACATTTCTTACAGCCGCAGAGATGCTACCGCCTGCTTTCTTGTGGCGGTCGTGTTTGTGCCTGTGCGCTGGTTTGAGCGTGCGCTTTTTTGCCCTATTCTATTCCATGAATACGAGTTTTAGGCGAGCGTGTGGGCGTTCCGCGCACTTGTGCCCTGTACTTCCCCCGTGACGCCCACGTTTTGGCAAGTTGTTCCCTATTCCGAGTGTTACGCCCGTGTTCCGCCTACTTTTGTTGCGTGCGCCGCGCTATGTGCGAATTTCGCTGTGGCCTGTGCGATTTTCGCTGTGACCTTGCGCACGCTGTTAGATGGCCTGTGCGCCAACGTGCGCCGCGCACTTTTTTATCGCACATCCGCTGGTTTTCTCGCGCACGGCCTTCCATGAATCGACGTGCGCTGCTTTTCGTGCGATTTTCGCAATTGCACTGCGATTCGCACGTTTTTGCCCACTTGCGCCGCGCTAATTATTCCATGAATCGGCCTCTTGATGTTCTCCTCCAAAGGTTTTCGTTGCTCACCACTTAATTGTGAGGCACTCTTAGCTTGCAGTCAGTGCATGTGTTCTCAATGGATGTTCATTTTGCAGAAAGGACTTCTTGTAGCCGTTGTCCAGGTTGCTGGGAACCCATTCACTCATCTATACACCCACAGTGGGGAGGGGGAGGGGAGTAGGCCGCTGCATTGCAATCCAAAGCTGGGCATGAATAATCCTGGTGCAGCACCCTTTTGGCGTCTGGAGTTTCCAACTTCCAGGACTCCATACAGATTAGCAAAACAGAAATGCAGGGCCCACTCTGGTTTCCTGCTTAGTATACATGTCAGCTATTTGATCTTCTCCAATCATTTTCGGTCCTCATCACCCCATCAGTGAAGCAGTTTTAACTAGCAGCTTGCAGTGAAGGCAGGTGTTCTCAATAGGTTTTGATCTGAACCAAGACGCAACCTGAGACTACAGCTGCCAAAGGATCTTGCTGCAAAATGTACACTAGTTGAGAACAGCTGCACCCTCTCTCTCTCTCTCTCTCTCTCTCTCTCTCTCTCTATATATATATATATATGTATATATATATATATATATATATATAAATTGGTTAATATGATCTGATTTATTGCAACAAAACTCCGATAAGTCGACGGATGTTGGAAGTGATGACAATCTTAGCTTGGAGTCTCCTCTGCAGAGGTCGTCCATGATGTCCTTTCTGATCTCTGTTGGTCCCTGCTGTGATCTCAAGAATGTGTTCAATGGCTGAGCAACGGGGTGATGGGACATAGCCTTAAGCTTTCAAGCTTTTTTTTTTCAAATGCATTCTCCAGAACCCACTGGGCATGGGTTTTTCCAATGGCCAGCTGTGGTCACTGTCCATGTTGCACCAATTAGTAAAACAGTATGTGTCTCACTGGGCTCAGGATATGGCCTCTTTGCCCAAGCTCAGTAACTCACTAGATCTCAATGGCAATGGCCTCTAGCTGAGTCCACTGTCTACGTTACAACAGTTAGGCAAAGAGACTGTGACCCACTGGCCATGTCCTGTTTTCATGGCCAATGGATGTAACCCACATCCCCTTCTATGATAAATAACCAGATCCCAACAGTGATGGACTTTGGCGATGGCCAGTGGTTTCAGCCAAAGAGAGCACCAACATCTAGCCCTGGCCTTCAGCCATGGGTAGTGGCACTGGCCTATGGTCATGTCCCATTTAATTGTCACAAGTAAGTACATAGTCCAGGTTGCAAGAATTCAATTAAAAGAACATGGGTCACTGGCCATGGTCACTGTTCTTTAACCCCTCTTTCTTTGTCTCCCTCCTTTCATTTCTGCATTGGTTTCCCCTGATAAATTCCAACAGAAACAAATCACTGTGACCGGGTATTACCACAGTTTAATTCCTTCGGTAATGCTGTATTTGTGGTTACCATTGTAACGTGAAAGTAATTGAACCTTCAAAAGGGTTTCGAATACAAAATTCCACTCCTCCTCTGCACCCCTCCTCCTTCCTCTGTTCCCCTCTTCCCCCCACTGTATACATTCTCCCCGACCCCCTCTGAATATCCGCGTTCATCCGCTGGTTCGTGTGACGCATTTTTGTTTCTTGAGTGAATATTCATGAACCAACAAGCTGCACTATGCCCTATTAACACGGTCTTCCAAGAAATGGAAGCACAAATAGAAATGAAGTTTAAAATAGACCGAGGATTTATAGATGTAAATGTGTGCATTCATTTTGCCCTCAGAAACGAGTGTGGCTCATTGGCAAGGGGGCAGGCAGCAGGTACCCTGGTCTGCACCAACCCAATTAGGCATTGCTCTCAGATACCCGTGTGTGGGGGGCAACTAACACCACACATTGATTCCATAATGTATGGTGACATCAATTGCTGTCTTATACATTTTGTTTCAAAAGGCAACAGTTTCCAATGCATGCGTGTTTCTTATGCTGTGGTTAAGATGTCGAGACACTAGACTAAAGCTTTTGATGCAAAACCAACGCACCATTTAATGCCTTCACGGAACCTTCCAATGGCTTCCGGCCTTCTCCTTAAGAAGGCAGGTGTGGCCCACGTGCTACCTATTAATAAAGACACTTCCTACAGGAGAGAACTCTGACCTCGGCTCTACCCCCGGCATTCAATTCATTGCTTGCATTCCCTAAACATATAATTATCAGAAGACCTGAGCTGGGGGCTGGTCCTTGACCTTCAATAATGGGTGCTCAAGCCTTGACTAAGGTCCAAGTAAAGCTTAGAGGAATAGCAAATATTGAGCAAGACACATAGCTCTTCTGCTCCTTGAAACATTCAGGTAAGTCATGCCCTGGGAGGATAGCGCAGGGGCAACGTGCTCACCTTGGAAGCAAGACGACATGGAGCAACACAGGTTCAATCCCCGGGAAACCTCTGGGTATTAATCGAGTTATTAATAACCTATCATATCATATCATGCTTGGGACAACATATGTACGCCCTGAAGACACCTTTGACGACATCAAACCTGTGTAACATAAAATATATAGTCGATAGAGCAATCTGAACAATAGTCATCAAATCGCTCATGTAACGATCTAACCGAAACATTCATAAATTCATTACTTTCTGACAGGAGGAGACATACCACACCATACAAAAGTAGGTTTTGAATTGTATTGGCCAACTTTGGAACAAGAGAGTGGATGTTTCCTATCACAGAGCGGGCCACAATGTAGAAGTGTAACTCTGAATAGATTGATAGTAGTAGACAGTGTTGCCAGCTGTCAGCGGAAGGTTTGGCTATTCTATCACTCAATCAGATCTTAGAACCTTGGCCATTCAATGTTCTGTGTCCTTCAGACCTTCATGGCTGTAACCCCTTTACTGCTGCATGGATTGTTCGGCAGTGCCAAGCGCAAATAGCACCCAATACATTTTGATTGGCTGACAAGAACGTGGCATACACATTCTCAGCAGTAGAGGCATTAAGGTAAACGATTCAAGTAAATATTCAGAAGAATTATCTAAAATCAGGTCCTCAGGGGGTGCTTCATCACTGAAGAAATCAGGCCTTGAAATGAATTAGGAAATTGACCACTCACAAATGTACCAAGCCTTTACCCTACATTGTGTGTCTACAGACAATCTGGTACATGTAACCCAAGGCCAGCCCATGGTCTCCAAACAACCACTCCTCCAATCACAAACTCAGAAATAAATGTCATGACGGATGGAGGATAGCCCATTCTGGGGGTCATTTTCTGGAATAAATAAATCAAAACACTAGGTCCACATCCCTTCAAAATGAATCATTTCCAAAAAGGGCCTAATCCGTCCCCATAACAATTAGTGGTAGCATGGTGACTCGCTTTGGAGACTTTACCCCTAGTCAACTGATCCCAACTCAAGCAAAGCATTGTGATTTCCAAACTAAAATGTTGGTCTCAAGCACAATTAATTAGTACAAATAAGAATTAATTGATGGAATGATTAAGCACTTTCGAAGGGCCCCTTCGGATAGACGGAACTCTCTTGAGACAGTGTGCATCCTAAATCAGCCTGACAATAGGTGCAATGGAGTCATGTGACGACCTTTAAGGTTATGCCTTTCAGGGAGATTCCATGTGTGGTGTCAGGCCACAGGGAGTCAATTCCAGGAAATATGTCCCAAAAGCCTGAAGGTTATGGCTCCCAACCGTATCCTTACGAACAGAGGCACGCCAGGAGCACCTACACAGATTGACAAAGGGTCTACAGGGGGGTGCTCTGCGAGATTTTTGGGTGTATGTTTTGGGAGAGTTTGACCATGAACGATGCTATAGACGAGTCAACATATCCTGAAATCAAATCAAGATTTACCATGTGGCCAATGCAGGGCTCTCAACAAATCCAACCTTTTTAAGGGTTCTGTGGATCAAGCTCACAGCAGCATTATGGGCCAGCTGGAGGGGAGACAGGACTTTGGCTATAGCGCAGGCCCACACAATGTTACACTAATGAAACCTAGAATAGGTGTTCGCCCCAAGCACGGCCGGTCATTAAGAGACGAAACGGGTGCAAGCGGCTTCAGCCAGTGAAGTTGAAAGAATACTGCTTTGACCATTTGTGCAAGCGACAAACATACCACACACCGTTTCTAAATTTACCACGCGGGTTTCCGCTTTTAACAAGGAAAGAACAGTTTCTGCTATGAAATTGTATTTTATCCTTCGAGCCCTTTTTTGTATTCGTGTTCCTTCTGCAACAAACTTGCCTTCAGCTCACATTCTGACAACGCCGCGCCCCCACGGTGCGTCATTGTGCATTCATCTTTTGAACAATTTATTTTTTGGATGAGCGTTGACAGTCTTTCTGCCCCCTCATACTTTTCCTGGCTCTTAACAATCTGGGATTCTAGGCAAGTGGCAGTAACTAGTCAATTAAAATGAGGAGCGCCGGAAAGGCCAAACGTGTAGGGCATCGAGCCCATTCCTTCTCTAACGATTTCGACAATGGAAAGACACAGGTATTGTTATAAAGAATATTATAGAGTTCCGGATACAATAATGGTGCATTTAAAATGTTCAAAGCTGAGAGTGAACCCTGCAAGAAACAAGTTACATTTTGCACAAGCAGTTTCCTTTTCATCCTAATGACACTGAACAAAGTCTACACGAGTCTTGCAGCTACTGAAGTGTGGCTATTCCCCTCTGTCACATGTTTAGCCAAGCTTTAAGGGATTGCAGTAACAAAAGTCCCCTTGCTGTGCTTTAAAGACTGAATCGTACAATGCATGCTGAGGCTGATGTGCGCTTCTTCCAATTACAGTTTTAAGGTCGTTATGGTCTACAAGAGGAAGGTTGTGGTTCACAGCAGTTACTGCATCAATCTCAGACCATATCTTGTGCTGATTTTTGCCTGAATGGATAAATCAACACCACACCATTATCCTTAAACAGGAAGAAGAAACGAGGGAAGAATAAAGCCATGCATTGGACTCATTTATAAAACAGAAATACACATGATCTCTTCCACACTGTCCAACACCACACCATCAGCATGACAGGCATGCCTCATCATGGCTTGAGACTGAAGTAGCACTTCAAGCCTACGTTTCTGGTATAATGGCTGGCACAGAGATCCCTACCGTCACCTGCAACAAGGTTGCACGTGGACCAATGAAGCACTCCGGGCACTGTTGGGGAAAAGCAATGTGGATGCGTTCCAGATTCAACAGGTACCATATTTGCAAATACCACTAAGAAGAAAGAAACACACAACTGGCCTACACTGGTGCAAGCCAATACTACTCAGCAGCACAAGATCTAACTCAATGTATTTGTTTATTGGACATGTGTATGGCACCTATACAGCAGACATTCAGAACATGCACACCATTTCAACCGTCAGTGCATAGAATGTGACGTCACTCAGTCATGCCATCAACCTACAACAATGATCATTTCACACATTACATTCAAGGCAGGATTTAGCAACTTGTTCCATATTTCCGATAAAGTTCTTGCCTTTGATGTCCATGATCAAATCTCATTAGCAGAAAGTGTGCAGTCATGGTGGTCACTGGTGATCCTAATATTTTGCCCAAAATCAGCAAAAGTACCCCACGATCACCGCCATAACATATTAGAAGACTGTGGAAATTGAATCATGGATGCATTGCACTCACAGGTGGGCATTATTTGTTGTGTTGGCATATCCCAGACCTGGTTGAAACGCCCTAAACATGTCTGTTGCACTAAAAACCAATGTTAGGATTTATTGTTCTGCAGATTCAGTTCATTTTGTAGAATAAGTACCGTTTTAGCAAAAAACATCACCCTGTTTTAGTGAATCGGTTCACTTTTTATTTTTTTAAAGCGTTACCCATCTCTTCTTAAAAACGTAACATGTTTTTGGATGAGTTTACAAAGTCACCAGAAAAAAATCAGATTGTTAATTCAACGGCAAGGATAATTTTCGTCCAAAATTCACCAACTCTGAATCACAAATCCTATCTAGCTAATCTTTTGCAGGGGACAGGGCATTATCGGTGAAGCAAGACCTATCCTCTGGACCCAGACTGGGTGGGTTAATGTAGGGGTTCTTCACCTGCCCAAATCTCCAGAGTAAGCATTTGTGGGGTTTATTTTGCATGCAACCCATATCGTTTATCCCTGAAACCAGCCAAGTGGCAGAGCCATGCTGGTTTCATTTCTGCACAATCGAATGAAGCTTACCCTACAGGGCTACTGGGCACCAAGTAGATGCAGCAATGGCCCTTTGCATCGTGGATTGTGGACTAGGGTGCTGGATGGACATTCTCTTGGACACCTTATCAGATCCAATACTAGTCCAACGGGGTCCATAATAAAGCAACTCTTCCTAGGGTGCTCTTGCATCGTCCTCACAAAGGCCACCTTTCTGCACTTCATTCGAGAAGGAGCCCATCTGAGTATACAGCAGCCTAAATAAAATGGTTCTCTGCTCGTGCCCTTCGCATCACACATCAATTGTCATTACTATCTCATCGACTTCAAGTGAAAGATTTTGTCCATCCATGCCATGCTTCTCTGCCCCTTTTCTGCCGCTTCCTTCAGCAAAGGTCATCTCATTATATGTCAGCTCCTGGCTGCCAGCCCCAGTGTTTCTTAACACTGCGTGGTTAATCGCCAGACCATCCATCTTGCACCACTGGTGTCTTGTTCCACTGTGCCGCTGCTGTCCCAGACATCAATGCCTCTATGCCTCACACTGGAGGTAGGACGAATGTTCCTCCTGTCCAGCTGAGACCTTCCTAGCCTGCTGATCTTGGCAATGTGCATGGTCACGTGCCAGGCGGTTGCTTGGAGGTGAGCTGGTCAGTGCCAGCTGTCTGGGATATTTGATATGGTCCATAGCTAAAAACCAAAGAACCAGTTATGTAAGGTACATTGTGAATGATGACTGTAGCCTAAATCCCACATACTAAATCTCGCAATCTGAATGACACATGGCCTAGTAGGATCGTTGCCTTTGTCTTCCCTCTGTTCCCCCTCCCTTGCCTCATCGCGCCTTGAAACACTTGCGAATAGGCGTGTTATAAATGCCACATCACATCATATACCAGAACCAACACGTCTAGTTCCAGCATAGTGGTCCATTAACAAAACTGGGGAATTGCTTCCCTTCTCTGATGTCATCATTCACCAAAGTCAGGTACAACAGAATCAGAAATTTGCAAACATTTTTTTATCAAAAGCAGTATGCTGCAAGATATATAGTCCTGTAGCAGTGATCTGGTGACCTTTCCTTGTATGCATGACAAATGCAACTCTGACAAAGGAGTCTGTGTTCTCTGATGTTGCATTCTGTGCCTGAACCAGTGAGAGCAACCAGCCACACCCCAGCCTCCTAGTGCCTTACATGTGCCATCTTGATATGTAGTCCAACACACATCATGACTTCTTAGTCCTTACCATAACTATCTGAGCACATCCATTGAACTGGTCCTATGTGATCACTGCTCTGGATTTACATGCGGAATAGCATATTTAAGACATCTAAAAACCTCTGATCATGGCCAGTATTTGTGCACTTTTCAGGAACAGTGGAAGCAAGGCTGAGGAAGAGATGGCTGCCAGCTTGAAAGGCTATACTGTCTTGTGTTAGGGATTTCAATCAGGCACCCGGGGTCTCAGCCTAGCAAGCAATGCACAAATGAAATACTTATTTTATTGTGTCTATAGGTTCAATATTCTGAGTGATATACCACTCATATCACACCCCTTCTCAAAATACCCCCACGTCACAATGGACCAGGAATCAGGCTGGTTGGTAAAGGTAATATTTATTTATTTATTTAAAATTCAAATCAAACATATGTTTTAATATATAGGGGGCAGCAATCACCAATGTGGTGGCAATACAAATCAGAAAGTAGGTAAGGCAGTTAAATCCACTTTTTAGCACACAGAAGATAAACCACAGGGAAAAGAACAGTTTTGGCTTTTTGAAAAGATAGCGCTTAAGTTAAGATTTCCCTCTACAAATTTCTCAACTCACAAAGAAGCAATTCTACACAGATGTAAGTAAGCAGCAGGTATTCAGGAATAGAACACAGTGTGTAGGGTTTGAATGCAATCTTCCCTTTCCCAAACAAGAGAGAAAAACGTTTTGTACATTTTACACTTTTAAAATGACATTCGAAAATGGCTGTGTGAAACAATGCAAAGTGTGCAAAAATCCTTACATTGATATAAATTCCTATGGGAGCAACACTGAAAAGATCCTAACAAACATAAGCTATAATGTGAGCAAAAGTACACACTTTGAATCTTTATGGAAGTTTGGAAATACTTTGAATTGAAATTTACATGTGTACCTTTTGCAAAAATGCGAATTCCCGCCTAATTTTCACTAAACGGTTTTTAAGAAAAACGGGTTGAATACACTGTTTTGGGATGGTATGGATGTAGCTACAGGTCCTAGGTTTAAGTCAGAGTTGAAATTAAGTCTCTAGAGTCTCTAGTTATTAAATTGAGGAAGTTATGCAAGATTGAATGAAAGGCATTTTTAGAAAAATCCGGCAGTGAAAATAGGAAAGAAAATATTTACTAAAGTTTACTCTTTGACTAGAGCAATCCGGCTAGAATACCAAGGAGGGACAAAGTAAGCTTTGGAGTTGATTCAGGATTTCAACACCAAATCCCCAGTGTCCTCTCCTGGCGGAACCAGTTGGATCACTTGAAGTAGGATGGATGGGTTAAGATTTACACAAGATGGAAATGACAAAAAAATGGCGCTTAGCAAGATAGATCAAAGACAGGATGGATTATAGATTAGGATAGGGAAAGGCAAGATATGCTATGGTTTACTATGATTCCTATTGATACTTGCAGTCCACTTTAATTTAAGATTTTGGACCATCAAGGGCTCTGGTCATCACCGAATTGGGTCTACCGACAGCATGGCACTTCTGGTGGGATAGGTCAGCTGGGCAGATCTGGTCAATTGGACTGACACCTCAGACAGGACTAGATTGGACTGGATTGGCCCTTCTGGTTACTGGACACTGTAGATCAGCGGAATGGTGAGTTTCAGCGGGCCAGCATGAATGGTAGCAAGCCAGACTGGATCATAATTATTGCCCTTAAGTTTTGGGATGGTTTCAGGATTTGGTCCTAGCTGAAAAAGAGTTCAGCAATGCGGAGGCCTTGGCTTTGTAAAGAAATCTGGAATCAGGAACAAAGATGGAGAATTCAGGAACAGGGCGGCACGCAGAAGCAGGATGGAGTCAGGAATCAGTGTGTGTCTGTGTGTTGTGAGGTTCCCTTATTTATCCTGCCAAATGGCATCACTAAGTTTATGGTAGGGGCAGACTTACAACCCACACCCACAAGGCTATGATTGGTCAAAGGCACATTTTCCGCCTTGCTTTTGCTGGTTGGATGGCAGAAAGGGTTGTTATATTTTATGATGTGACTTGGGAACCTCCCATAGTTATTAGGACGAAAATGTAACTTTCCCACAAATACATATTTATATAATTATGCCCTCTAAGAAAATTGGATACATAAATTACATATTTCGTGGGTCAAATTTACATCTAACTCCCAAGTCGGTGGGACTTAGTCTTGTTTTTCTGTGGAATTCTGGCAATTTTAATCAAAGGTTTGGCCTAACAATTGCTAATTCAGTACATATATGTGCCAATCACCCCTAGAACCAGGGTACACAATATTAGATTTGCAGCATTAATAGTTTCTGCGCAATTAATCATTTTTCATAACTTCAGTTCCTTACGCAATAAGAAATCCTACCAAGTCTTCAAATGGCTAGCAGAAGTTCAGATTTATAAGTATGTATTTTTCATTTGTTTACTTATTTTTGCTGCCAAGTTAAACATCTTAAAGTTTAGTGGCAAATAAGAATTTTAAATCCAAATATCACGTATCAGTTTTTGTTTTCTTCCTTCCCAAGTGGGAGCAAATGGCCAGTCCTTTGAAGTTCAATGAGAAGCCTCTCCTAGCATCCTACCCCTCCCCTGGAAGGATGACTGTCCAAGCCTTCTATTGTCTTTGCCTGGGGCCCAGACGAATGTTTAATGAGGACCTTTGTTATGAGTTTGTGAGGCCTCCCAGCAGCAGTTAGTCTTTTCCTGCCAGCAGTGAAGTGTCCATCTTTCCCAGGCAAAGGACTGTCAAGCAGAATTGTCTTTTTTAAATAGTTAATTAACTCAAAACTGGGTTAATTTGAGTTTCACCAACATCTTTCATTTAAACATATAAAATGAACACAGTTTATAGGTGGATTTTTCCATTAGCAATCCTTTGACATTTCTTAAAGAATTAAGCCTTAAAACAAAAACATGCTTTCACAACAGGTGATTTTTCACTTTCTTCATGGAAAAGAACATTAAACTGAGTTCTTTTCAATCTGCTTTTCCTATGCAGCACATACATTTTATTCAGCACCAGGTCTTCCCTTGAGTGCTGGGATTTGTTTGCAGTCTGGATACATGTATCCTGCCTTTGATTGGAGTTTCTCTCTGCACAGCTGATTCTTGTTACTTGTTGCAATTTTAGCCACGTTTTTCCCGTTTTTCCAGTGGAAATGAAAACAAAGGTTCCTGGGCTGCTTTTTCCTTAGATACATTTTATAGAGCTGTCAGTCAATGAGGCCCTGTTCCTCTGAGCATTGCAGTACCGTTTTAATCTCAAATATTCAATGGAAATAAATGGATCTAGCGCCAAAAACAGCACTTTTTCAGGTTACAAAGCTAACATTTTAAAAGGCATTTTCAGTTTTCAGCACAATTCTGCTGCTTTGCTACATTTTGAATGTGGCAGAGCCCACTGGCATGCTCCTGCAATGAAAACTCTGTTTTTCACCCCCCCTCCTTTCACTGTGTGTGGCAGGGTGTGCAGCTTTTTTTTGGTTGTGACCCAAACGCAGTTTTGAAGATATTGGCACGCACAGGAGTCAGCGCATCCTTGTTGGGCTATTTGTTTCGCCATTTGTAAAGTGATGCAGTGTGGCACATTGGAATGGGCCAAAATATCCCACACTTGTGTCCCAATTGTGTTTTGACAGACTTGTTTTGCATGCTAAAACCACTAGTATTCGTCTTTGGCCTGCTCTTCAAAGCAGTCTCTGGTCAGTGTCACCACCCTAGCAGCTGGGTGACAGAAGGTCATGATGCTGCAGGTAACAGTTGGGACATCAAGGTACTGGTGTGAAAAGTGGCTGATGGTTTCAACGTGTGCACACCCAGATCCTCCAACAATGATAGTACTTCTATCCACCCCAGGGAAAGAGGTATATTGAATGAGGGAGATAGCAGTGCTGTAAAGGACTTGTTGGCTGTTGTACTGCGATTGTGGGCATCTATTTCCCCTATATATCCTCCTCCAAGCGGGCCAGGGAAAGGTCAACACTTTTGGATCCTGACCCTGGCAGTAGATATGCGAGGGAGGATCACCTGGGTGGAGGAGACTTGGGGAGTGGGGATGAGGCACCCTTGGCTGAGACAAGTTATCCCCCATTTCTCTTTGTGAATGGGCTTAATATTCCTGTGACCTTTCTAGGTTACTATGATATGATATGATATAGGCTATGGCAAGTGTTTCAAGGCACGATGAGGAAAGGGAGGGGAACAGAGGCAAGACAGATACAACTATCTTACTAGGCAAGGTGACATTGAGATCGCACAAGTGCAGGGGAGGGGGGAAGGGGAAAGGTGCAAGGTGGAAAGGTGCAAGGGGAAAAGGGTGGAGGGGAAGTGCAGTACATAGGATAAACAGTAAATGGTGGCAGGTGCAAGGGTAAGTGCAGACATCAGGTGTCAAGTGCTGGTAGGGGGCTGTAGGGATACAGAAAAAGCCCCGGAGTGCAAGGGTTGCCAGGGGGCAGTGCAGGTGTGCAACTGGCGGGGAAGGGGTCCTTGCCTAAAAACAGAGGGTAGCCAGGTGACCAGTGCAGTTTCAGTTTCAGCCAGGAATTCAGCAGGGGAGAGGAGGAGAGAAAGCAGAAGCAAAGAGGAAGGTCTTGAGGCGCTTCCGGAACCGGAGATGGTTCTCTTCAATTTTTAGAGAGGCAGGGAGGCTGTTCCAGAGGGAGGCCCTAGCAGAAGAAGGAGATCTACCACCAACTCATTTCTTGGAGAAACAACTGACCCTGAGAGAGTTGGAAGTGGATGAGTGAGGGCTTGAGAAGGAATATATTTAGGAAGAGAGAGTTGAAGGTATTGAGGCCCCAGGTCCCAGAAGGCTTTGTGGACAATGCAGAGGGTTTTGAACGTAATCCTCACAGCCACTGGTAGTCAGTGCAAATATTTCCATCCCAGTCCTGTTTTGGATGAGTTGCAGAGCTTGTAGAGTAGAGGCAGGCAGATTTAGAAAGAGGCTGTTGCAGTAATCCAGCCTAGAGCGAACCAGAGCTCTAGAGACAGTGAGCTTCTGGGGGAAGGAAAGGAAAGGTAGAATACCTCTGAGGAGGTGCAGCTGGTAGTGTGACTTCTTAGAGACGTCAGAGATGTGAGGAGAGGAGAGTGTGGAGTCGAAGATGACCCCAAGGTTTTTAGCCTCACAGGTAGGACCAGGAAGAGGGCTAAGGGAGGCCAGCCAGAGAGTGACAGGAAAGGAGGGAGCAGGTGTGCTGATGAGGAGAATCTCAGTCTTACTGGCATTAACTCAGAGATCATTGACGGCACACCACTCCTGGATAGCAGACAGACAGTTGAGATGAGAGAGGGAGAAGAGGTGGCTGAAGGGAGCCTGAATATGAGCTGAGTGTCATCCGCACAGCACTGAATGTTGGGGCAGAGAGCGGCAATGCGGTGGGCAAGTGGTGCCAGGCATTGGTTGCACAGTCAGGGAGAGAGGTTAGACCCCTGGGTTAAACGACAGGTAGAGATAGAGGAGAGGAAGGACCCAATTTGGATCTGGGAGGGTCGATCGGAGAGGAAAGAAGTCAGCCAAGCCAGGGCCTGATCGGTGATACCCAGGTTATCACAGAGACGGTTGAGTAAAATGGCATGGTTGACCTTGTCAAAGGCAGAAGAGAGATCAAGTAAGATGAGGACGCAGAGGGTGTTGCAATCAAGGTTAGAGAGCAGGTCTTCATGTATGTTCAGGACAGCAGTTTCCGTGCTTCTGGCAGCTCTGAAGCCTCACTGATGGTCATGGAGACAACCAACAGATTCAGTGTGAAGATTAAGCTGGGAGATGCCAGCTTTTCCAGGGGTTTGCCCAAGAAAGGAGTGATTGAGTTTGGGCGATAGTTAGCCGGGCAGGACGGGTTGGCAGAGGGTTTTTTAAGAAGAGGGTGCACAAGGGAGTGCTTCAGGGGAGAGGGGAAGACTCCAGTGGCAAAGGAGCGGTTGCAGAAGTCAGCCAGAGCAGGATCCAGGGTGTCAATGTGGTCCATGATGGTTTTGGAGGAACAGGGGTGAACCTGTTTTGACAAGACTTTCATAGATTGAACTTGTCTAGAAACCTCATCTGGGGAGAATAGGGGAAAGGCAGAGAAGTGGGAGGGGAGGTGGCCAAAGAAGGGCCACAGGAAGAGCAGGGAGAGGTAAGTTCTGCACCTCTTAAACAAATCATCTCCCAGAAATCACCAGTTAGGTACTGGGATGAAGAAGAAACCCACCAGAGTCATATCTTATATCCTTATTGACCCTGATCTACATGAACAACACTGCAACAAACATGGAAGAAAGACTATTGGTTTGACAAGGAGCAGTCTAGTCTTTCTGAAGTTTCAATTGTTGCCAGGAACTTAAAATGGAGGAAACAAATGCAAAAGAGAGAACTTTGGTTTCTTTTTCGGAAACACACCAGGACACAGGACGAGAGGCAGTGACCTGGAGAGGCTGCAGCAGCAGAGGAGCGGGAACCAGACAGAAGCCACGTCGAGACTTGCAGGTGAGCCAGGAAAAGCAGAACCAGTGTAATGGAATGCTGCAGAGACGATAGGAGCAGAGAGAAGCTCCTCGGGCGTGCACAGGTGCCGGACCGTGAGGACAGTGCATGCTGGTGCTCCCGGGAATGCAGCAGGGGGAAGCAGAGTCCAGGAAAGGTGAACCCTAGGCTGTGAAAAGGTGGTGCAGAGCAGGGAGAACCTAAGGAGGATGTCCACCGCCACACAAAAACTAACGGACACGCAACTGGAAACCAGTGATTCTGCCCGAAGGCAAGGGGACCCCTGAGCATGTATAGTGTACAGATCAAGTTGAAGAATATTAGTTAACATTGTTGGAAGGCAAACAAACATGGCCAAGAGTCAGGTTTGTGATTAACATGTTTAAGGGGTAAAATAGCATTGTCAAGAGCCAAGTTTGTGAAGAATATTGTCAAGAGATAAGCAAGCATTACCAGATGTTTAATGATAATGAAAGAGATGAACTGTTGAGAAATGGAAACCTGTATGCAAGAGTAAAATACATAGAAACCTTGGAAAAGAGAGACAGATGCCTTGGCCAAGTGAATTACAGTAGTGACTAAGTTTCATAGCAGAGGAGTGTACTGGTAAGCTTGGGATGGCCTGTGCTGAAATTGTGGCATGAAGCAAAGACAAGTAAGGTGTGCCAGTTGCTTGCTCTGTAATGGGTGGACCGTGCAGTCCGACAACTGCGCCTAGACCGAATACACCCACATAAGAAGAGCCACTACTTTATTGAACCCAGGAAATATATATGAATTGGGATATAGGAGTTGAACTTTATTGAATGAGAATCAAACCTGAAGAAGTTGGGAAGTGTCCCATGGAGCTGAACTATTTTGGAACTTTTAGAGACTTGAAAGCTTGGGGCAGGGAACCCCTCATTAATAACGTGAACTATGTGAACCTTGCGGAAGGGAAACCCCCTTTCCACCTTAGAGCTGGAAGAAGCTCTGAACCTTTACGTTGAACACTTTTTATTTGATGCCAACATCCCTACACATTGTACAGATTCAGATGTGAGTGCAAGTATAGGTTTTGGACACAGACACACATTTTGTTTGGAGTTCCTGACACAAACTATCATTAGTTTTAGTTAGGCAGGGAAATACCACCTTAGCATAGAGCAAGAAATGTCCTTTCCCAACCCCTTTCTTAAGTTAATAAAGGTTTGAAACATAAACACTATTCAGTTGTCTGCATCCCCTTCATGATGCCTTCAAAATAAGCATCATCCAGGGCAGCATGCTTGTTACCTGTAAATGTGCTGGGAGTCATAGAACCCGGTCATAGGAGATGCCCAAACCCCGTTTGGAAGGTCTGAGTATCATTTCCCTCTTGCATGTGTAAGCAGGTAACATGAACCCTTTTTTGTAATGCTGTATGAAACAAGATTTGATGCTGTTGTTCCATGTGCCCACTTGTGCTTGACACTATTAAAGGTCAATATTTGGGCATTAAAAGTGTTGCAAAGGGTTTACCTACCATTTCATCCTTGGTTCTCTGACCATCTAGAATCATAAGTACCAAGACAAGTGAAATTGAACACAGACATTATTCTTGGAATCCTTCAAAGAAACCATTCAATGGCCCGGTATCACCAAACATAGTATGATGAACAATTGGTGCAGAATGTGCAAGATGAACTGCATCACTGTCATAGTCCAGATAAAAGGCTTTAAGAGCTTGCAGAACATCTCTAAGTTCACTCTGTGATCCATGTCTGGAAAGTGAGAAAGTAGACTCTCTTTGAGATGGGTAGAGTGGACCTTGGTTCCCACCTTGATCACCAGCTTTTCTGTCATGGACCAATAGATATGGATGAGATCAGGTTAATTGCATACTGATGATGCTTCTCCATCTAACCTTGTCTCCTCAATGTGGGTGACAAGTTAAGCACAGGGACTGCTGATGGTCCTCTTTCTTGATCTATGTCCTTGGATTCATCAGACATTATCTTTCTGGCATGTCTGTAGAGATCCAATAAACCACTTATTGTGATGTTTGGCCTCAAAGGCTATCATGTCTCCAGGATGGAGTTGACTCACCAATATTGTGTGTCCAGGAATCTCTGCAGTTCCTCAGCTGTTTGTCCATTTTAAATGGCTGCTTCATGGTAGACCTTTCTGAGCCAACGGTTGCACAGAGAAAAAACAACCAGCTTGAACTGTTTCTTATTGCTTGCTCTATGTGAATGTGACCTTGCATGTTAGCATACAGCGGGTGCATCATTACCGTTACCTTTTATCTTGAGTGCTCATTGTTGTACTTTATTATGGATGTTTGTTGGCACTGGGCATTGTTTGCAAACACAGCTTCTTCAATGTCATGACCTTCATCAGGTTTTTCCTACTGGAGAGTTTGCGGGGGTTGTACTATTTATTTCAAGTTGATCACATGCCCTGATAGGCAATTGTACCCATTCGTCCCATTTTTCCATGTGGTCTGTGAAGGGCATGACAGAGGTTGCCTATCTTGTCTTCTCTGCAAATGAGTCATACCTTCCAGTTAGTGTGCAGATGGTGATGGCACAGGATACTTGAGATCAACTGGCTTGAGGCTCTTGGAAATTATGACTATGCTACAAGGTATCAGTATTGGACAGCAGAAGGTTTGGTATAAAGGCATCTGCAACCAACACCATTACTCTAAAGGCTTGAGCTAGGCTAGAATTTCAAAACAACTGCAATGACTACAGTCTAGCAAAAGGTCAGCGTATGCTGGTCATCACTCACAACCAGAAACATCTGGGTGAATCTCCAAAGATGCAGAAATGTTCATAAATTCATGTTAATGTTCTGGTAGTTACTGCCCTGGCACTACTACCCCACCAACACCACAAACCTCTCCAACACATCATCACAAATGCGACAACAGACTCTATAATAACTAGCAAACGCCTACCACTGGATCCTGAGCAAGCAAAGACTTCTGCCTCTACCACGTTATTTCATTTTCATAACGAACTATACAGTGGAATATTCACAACAAGGCTGCCACTGGTGATCAATTTAAAATAAAAATCAATGGCAATACTGCAATAAGATGTGTGTAGGGTATGATGGCACCATGCAGTTGCTGGCACAACACAAATATTCTACACTTCAACCTTTGGTGCCCATTTTGTAAGCAAACTGATGGGTAATCTTAATTAGATAATGGCATTTGTTTTCTGTAACAAATGCATAGGGATCAATAACAATCTCTTCCCAAAGCTCCATCGAAAACTATTTTAAGCAAAATAACCCATAATCAACGTGCAATCCTCTCCCGTTCACCAGATGTGCAAATGCAGAGACTTGAGGAAGCTATTTTTAAAAGTGGCTACCACAGAAGACTTAGGCCAAATCTATGATGGTTCACAATCAAAATTAATTAAAATTTATAAGTATCTACATTTGTGTTGAATTGTGTGCTTTTGTCACAAAATGCACATCCATCATGGATGTTGTGGTTATGCTGCTCCACTATATAGAATCCAATAAAAAAATGTGATGAAGTTATTCATGAACTTCAAGAGGAAGTCGTTCTACAATGTGCTTGCTGAATGTGCTTGCTGAATCACAATCATCAGTGGGCTCAAAATGAAACATTGGGTCTCATTACGAGTCTGTTGGTGACCCGCAGGTGCTAACGACTGGTTGCTGCCGTACTCGTAACACCGTTTCCGCCGCTTGTGATTCTAGTGCCACTGGGACATTACTAGTCCTGGTGGCCTGGGATATCAGGAGGCAGAAAGGGCAAGTCCCCATAGGACTCCATGGGAATAGGCACACAGAAGCCCTGTGCTTCCGTGACAACTCTGCAGGCGGGTGCCGTTGCGCCGTGCAGGTCAGACATGCCTGGCGTAATGGCCCCCGCCTGCAGAGTCAGAGTGTGGCTGTCCGGAAAGAGTGCCTGTACGTTGCTACCAGCACCTTTATTTCCGGACCACCACACTTGTAATGAGGCTCATTGTCTTGTAGTTTTTCTAGAACCTTGTGCATATTTTGGATGAGAATATGCAGTTCTCATCTCTCATGCTTACTCGGTTTACCCTGTAAGACTACTTCAGATACCACAAAGTGGTGTTGCAATACGTACCATGAAGCAACTTTCCTTTTCATCAGCCTCAAATATATAAATTATAAATGTTTCACAGGTAAGTAATTAAATGTTGAGTTTCAGATTAAAAAAGAGAACACATTTTGGGATAAGAAAAGAAAATGGCCATGGAAAACAAGGGGGATAGGGTAAATGGTACACCTGGATTGATCAAGTTAATGCATGTACAGATCTAACCATAGCCCAATTGAGTCTGCCTTTTTTCAGTTAGTTGTGCATTGTCCTTACCTACTGTATTAATGATAACCATATGTGGAGTATAATGCTGACGTTTTGGTTTTGTTCTTATAATCTTTTGAATAGTGTGTGCTATGCAATGACATGGTAAGGAACACAGGATTATGGGCAATAGGTCTGCTGGTAGTTCACTAGGTTAGCAAACCTCCTGTTGCAGAGAGAAATGCATGCAATCAGAAAGCCACAACTTTGCACCCTGGTAGGTTAACATCCTGTTTTCTGTCTATGGTCAATACAATGAACTCCGCTGGCTTTGATGTAACAACATCTGTGTGATAAATGGCATCAGACCACAAAACTTGCATAATAATCTAGCAATACATGTACAATACTAAACCCATACTGCACTTAAAATGATCTTGGGGAAAAATAAATACTGCAAAAACCCCATGCATGCTGTCAATGATGCTTTAGGTACTATTCATATGTATCAGAATTGCTTCATATCAGATGAAGTATCAGCATTGAATTACAGATGTAGCGTTGCCTGATTGCTTGGTATATTGCTTTGCCTTTCTTCCTGAAGGGAGTTGAGGCAGTACAGTTAGGTCTTTTCAACCTAAAACAATATTTGATCAATAGCGCCCAGGACTGACGGCAATGCCAGGGATTAGGTGCCTGGAAAGCCCAATTTAACAGTTCTGAACAAAGCAAGGGCCATTAAGAGGTCACATGTGATTACATGGAATCACAAAATATCTAATCCAAAATAACTAATCCAATTACAGCTAATGCCAAAATAACTAATTCCTTGTTTGTCTCATACTCTGAGCACTAGTTACCTCATACATGCAAACAAACATCCTGAACATCATGCCAGGCAGATGGGAAAGATAGACATAACAAAGCATTCATTGTGGAACAATGAAGTCAAAGGCCACTTGATTTGCTATGGTCAAATATTTCTACACTGTACAGAAGCTTTTAGGCACAAGGATTTTGTCAAGTGACCAAGGACACCGAGATGGAATGTCTTGGAATGATCGTAACAGAGACGACGGCAGAAATAAAACATGCTATTACTGCAACTTGTGAAAGGCAAAATACATAGTCCAAAATGGATGCTTGTTCTACTCTAAAATTGGTGATTTGTCACTAATATCACTATTACATATTTATCACTAATACAACAGCACAGCCACTCCAGTGGGCACCGTGCCCCCTGGAGTGGCGGCACGGTGACAGCCGCCTGCCCAGAAGCAGCCTCCGGCCCCTCAACTTTGCATGCTGCAGCAGCATGTATTTGATGCATGCATCATAATTTATGTTGCACACATCATGCATGCAAATCAATCATCAAAGCAAGGTAACGTGTTACCTTGCTTTGATGAATTATGCCGAAGCATGTTTTTTTTTCAAAATGTATTTTATTTTTTGCTATTTTTATTTTATTTTAAATGTTTTCAAATTGGCCCAGGGGTGGGCAGAAATCGGCCCACACTCCTCAGGGACGATTTTGGCACAGCCACCGGCTGAGGGCCCGATCCGACCCTGTTCATGGCAGCACAGATAGAAGGTGTAACACACCCTCCTCTAATTGGACATTTTCCAGTCAATACAAGATTTCCGTCCAACATAGCCAAGAAACTCACCAATGGAAGGGTACCACACCACTCGCCCAGCATAAACAACATTTATCTCCTGTTCTGGACTATGCTAATCCCTATCCCGTTCAGATAGTTTAATTATTTAATTTATAAAGCACACAGCAACCCTTGGGCATCGAGGTGCTGTTAAAGGGACCAGTTACTTGCAGACAGATCAAAATACAGTGGGGAGTCAACACAGTTCAGTCAAAAATAGACATAGTATGGAGTTCAGATGGGAGGGGTGGCTGAATTAGGCAAACAACCAGGTTTTGCGGACTCTTCGGGCCACCCAGCATGAGGGTTCAACTCTCAGGGTGGGAGGCAGAGAGTTCCTCTGTTTGGTAGCAATGGATAAATAAAATAAATACATGAATGCACAGGGGGGACTAGCAACTGCTGAGCATAAGAAGACCTGTATTCCAGGAGTAGCTTCTAAGCCGATATGCTCTGTGGTGGAAGTGAAAAGCCCATATGCTTGATGTTCTTTGTGGACCAGGTTTGACCCTCTAACGTCACTCCTTTCTGTTACTCTCCTCCCTCTTCTCCACACACAACATAAGAGCCAACCAACCAGGGACGTCATTTAGGAGTTGCCAGGGGTCACAACTGCGACCCCTGAAGTCTCCCTTGCTAGCCCTAAAAAAAGTTTTTAAAAAAAGTTTTTTTAATGCAAGCTCCTGGGCTGTGGCCAGCGCCATCTGGCGTTTTGCTTCTCGGGTGGCTGGATTTCTTGGTCAGAGCTCTTAAAAAAAAATACAAAAAAATGAACAGGGGTTCCACAAATCTAACACTTTCAGCAGTGACCCTAAATAAGAAACAATAGGAATACCAAATAATGTGTCTTTCTGGAATTCTATACAATAATTGGTAGACTAATTAAAGGTGTATTTCAGGCACGCTTCAGAGTGAGAGTCACTGAATTAGTCTGTTCTTAAACACATCAACTCAGCCTTTCATCTTTCTGAGGTCTATAATTGGGTACCAACACAGGTTGGGTGATATTGTATGTATATTTTTTCTATATGAAGCGCTTAAGCGTAAGTGCTATACAATAAGACAAAATTATCATTTGGCCGTGGACGTCTGCTTGCATTCACAGTAATTTGGCAATATGGGTCTATACACACTGATCTTAACGATAAAATGGCGATCCATTCTAGTATGAAATGTATATCACATTATAGTGATATCATAACCATATTATTCGTAGTGTACTTGGGAACAATGCTATGTGATGCCACATCCTGTTATGTCAAGGGGTGAAAGGTTGTGTTCCATCGCTTCCTGCGATAACACTTTGGGGTGGGGTCAAATGACATCACCCGTGACCATGAGGTCACGGGTCGTGTGACGTCACGTCCGCTACCCCTGGCATTCTGGTGAAATGACGTCCCTGCAACCAACTATATGTTTAGCTCATTGACAAATGCAGAAAGGGTCAAAAATAGAACCTAGAAAATCACTCACAAATTGAGGAATACACATAAACAGTATGCAGGAATGAAACAAGCACCCTGATGTTCTCGGCAGACTACACATACCAGATTGTGCTGTCCATACAGATGACGAATATTTCAGAACCCACTATCACCGATTTCTCTATGGGCACAATTCCAATCAAGTTTTCTTCTGCACGGTACTGGCATCTGATTGGCAGTGCGGCGGAGGAGCACCGTCTAATGGGAAAAAGCTCTATATCTGTGCTAATGTCAATGAACACTTCTGGGGTCCTACATTTCTCATATTGGTGTGAGCACGACGTGTGCCGACACCTGTCAATAAAACGCCACTTATTATTCCTGTAATGTACTTCCAACCTTCACTCTGCTCCTGAAAAACCTTGATAGAAAAATATCCCCCAAAAAATCAAGCTATCTATCGCAGGATGCATGAAGTCTTCAAAACAAAGCTGAAATTAGTCAATTAACGTGGGCTGTAATCAGATTTTCAGCTAATTAACTGTCATGCGAGATTAATTGCATTTCATTTTAGCTCCACATTTTGGTAAACTAGCAGCTGTACCTTAACGACCACGCTTATCGCACATATTCACCACGTCTCTAAAAGATGGAACTGTCAAGCACTTTTTTTGGAACAATTGCCACAATGTTGTATCAAGGAATATTGAAACTGAAAACAGGAGTGGCCGTTTCTGTTTCGCTGGTCCTAGCCTATGCAAATCGGACGGGTAATGGATTGAAGCCATAGACACCTCAGTGCCTATAGGTCTGAATAACGAAGCAGAAAGGATCTGGAAAGAACGCCTTCAAAATAAGGGCAGCACAGTGGTCAAAGCGGTCGGGAGCGGTGCTCCTGTACTTCTTATGATGAAGTTTTACCGTTCCTACACTTTTATTTTGAAAAGAAACCGTTCCAGTGTGGGAAGATGTTGAAACGTGCACGTTCAGTGCACTGCACAGGACGTTTCCTTAAACAGCAGGCACATGTGTTTTTTTATTTTTTATTGTCGATGGGATGGGGCGCTGCGATGGGGTCTGTGGGGAGCAGTGCAGGCCAGTAGGCAACATAGTTCCACTACTTCTTTTCGTACACTTCGACCACTGGGGCAGCAGTTATGCCGGCCATAGAAAGGTTGCCCCATTTGCAACATAATATCCAGCATGGCTGTGTTGTCATTTTTTGAACGGATTAAAATAAGCAACTAAAAAAAAAACAATGGTGCTGTTCTTGGTCTGTAGCTGCTTGACATTAAAATGTCCTTACTGCACAGTGTCATGTGCCTGCCATTTGAAGCATGGGCTCGGATGCTCTGGCTCTCGTTCCATTGTCTTTAACCTGCACATTGATTTTTGCTAATGGCCTGCTGTCACAACAGCCTGTCACAGAACTCTCCCCCATTGGCCGGCTCAGAGAGGCATTCCTGGAAGGGCAGGCAGGAGGATTCATTGCAGCGTGGTTGAGTACCGCAGGCGACTCAGCTCCTGCGTGGAATGAAATAACAGGGTACACACCGTGGTGATCAAAGGCCACATCTTGAGTGGCCATACAGACACCTGCCTACTCACTGGAACCTTTATGGTCGCTGCTTAATAGAACTCATCTGCAAGTAGAAATGGAACAAGAAATAAGGTGTTATTTTTTGCTTTCTTTGTATTGTGTGTCATTTCTTTCTCGTCTTAGATGCTATCTGAAAACCATTCCCTGGTCTCCTTCGCTAGTGACTCCCAAACAGATGGAAGGAAAGTACTGACACAACTAGTTTTGGAAACGGGCTTGTCCAACTTTATGACAAATATTATACTGTGAAATAGTCAAGATACAGTTTCCTACCTTCAACTCACAAACCTGTTTGCTGTGAGCATGCAGTGGAATAGTTGTGATGCCACCTAAATGGAACCGCACCAATTGCCGACCCTCACCCCAAGTCTGACTTTTCAAAGGAACTATTTAAAAATGAGTGGACATCCTGAGGTCTGACACACGTTTGACTACCACTAAAGTTCTAATAATTGTAAATATATTCAGCACATTACGTTTGGAACTGTTAGAAAATACACTTGTCTGTACACACCCCCATCTGGTGATACGGAACATAGAGCCTCATTACAATTGTGCTGGTCCGGAAACAACGGTGCCGGTAAACCTACCTGCACTGTTGTTTGCGGAGCGGCACACTAAAACTCTGCGGGCGGGTGCTGCCTCGACCCGCCAGGGTCAGACCTGCTGGGCGGGAGGGCACCCACCTGAAGAGTTTTCACTGGATAACTGACACCGTTTTTAATGGTACCAGTGTTCCCGTGTCCCAATTCCCAGGGAATCCAATGGAACTCCCTGGGAATGGGGACTAACACAATTTGTGGAGCCTGACTTCCCAGCTACCGGACTTGGAATCAGGTGGCCGTAATATTTCTACAGGTCTGGCGGCAACTCGCCGGTAGCACTGGCAGGGTTACCGCCAGATCCCTAATGAGGATAATAGTCTTAGAATTTACCCATAAAAATTGTAGCACTTTAAAGCCCTGGATGAATTAAACCTCATAATGACTTAAGTCTGCTCTGTTCAGGGGGCTTTATTACTCAAACTCTGCACCATTGTTTGCGCAATTAGCACTCGAGCAAAAAAAGTCCTACCACACAAATCATATTCTTAAATAAATGTTTGCACCCAGGCAAAAAGCTATGACTAGGGAAACCATTGCCCTGGTGTAACAATCCATTGAAAGCATATGGGCGGTATTACAGAAGGTTGGCACACATGCACATGTAATTCTAACTAGGAGGAAATTGCTCTAGTTAAAATTCTTTACATGCCCTTTTGCACCAATGCAATGTGTGCCCTAGATGTAGCCATTTGCACTGGTGTAAAAATGCATTTAACCATATGCTTTTCACACTAGAGAATTGTTTCCCTAGTGGCAATAGCACGTGAACTGGTACACTAACACTGCCCATTCTTGCACTAGGGAAATTATTGCCCTCGTGCTAGTTGTGCTTGCATTGGTGGCAAAGTATCTGCAATAGTGGCTGTTCTTGTACTGGGTATGTGTTGCCCTGGTGCAAAATTGCATTTGAACTTGTGCAACAAATACGCACTGTACCCATTTTCCCTGGGGTAACATTTTTAGCTCAAATGTGTTGATTTAATACAGACGCCCCATCAAACTAACTTGCTTCACATCCACTTCAAGACAGACTAACTCTTAATTTTCCAGCACAACGGCCCTTATTACGAGTTTGGTGGTAAGTGGTAAAGTTGGTGGTAACTCCGTTACTGCCAACTGTACCACTATGCCAAATTACGGGTTTGGTCATGGAGTGGAGGATTTTCTCCAACTCACTGATGAAAAATTGGCAAATTCAGCAGAATTATAGTGGCGGGAATTCCGCCATGGTAATTCCACCAAAAAAGCCCTGTTGAGTCCACTGACTAAAATTAAAAGGGTAATTACACCGCCGCCACCACTTGCAATCTGGTTGAAATTCCACCGGACCAAGTGGCAGTAACAGTAATTCATTTAGGCGGTATTCTGGCAGATTTACCGCCGGGACACTGCCCAAATAATAATGAGGCCCCAAATGTTAGCCCAGCCCAGACTCAGTTGAGTTTAGTCCAGTGTTTTTTCTTTGGTTGCAGTATAGGGGAGCAGCATTCATTATTCAGTTTTTCATGGCACTCTTGTCACATCAGTTTCTATAGTAGCGAGTGGAGTTTCACTTCCTAAGAACACATATTACTAAAAGTTATTGAAAAAGATCCAATTGAATTTAAGCGAACTCTTAAGCATATCTAGCTGATATGCAAGCTAGAATGTGCCCCATGTTCTCTCAAGACTCGATTGAGATGTGTTAATATATTGCTAGGCTTGATTTCTTTCAAATCATGAGATACCTTCTATCACTAAGAGTGATTTCTGCATTTCAAGTGATTTCACCTTGTTTTTATATAAACCAATGTCAATTCCCTCATCTTCAAGTTCTGTCCTCTCTAGCCCTTTCGTCACCTCATGCTGTAATCTTCCATTGTGAGCCCTTTGTGTTAGAAGTGCATATGGGGTGTGGAAGCTCCTTAGTGAGTAGCAGGGAGAGTTTCCATGTCAAAACATAGAAACCACCTGGGAATTCAGTGCTACACACCTACTGTGAGCCTTTGACAACATGGCTTCTACTGTGCAAGAGGCCAATCACGTTGATGCAATAGGCAGAAACACCTCTACTCTCTCAGAAGGGGTGTGAATGTGAGACACTAGCGACCCAAACAGCACAACTGTTTAAAAATAACAGAATGTCTACCCAAGGTGTTCGAATGTATTTTACTTAAATCAACCATATAATTATTAAACATACTACAAAAATCACACACATGTAAAAGAAGACAGAAGGTGCAGAACAGTAATGAATACACACTATGCATATTTTGCCAAGGTGGGAACAGGCAAGAAAAGCAATAATGTTTTTCAAAAGGGTATTTCTTTGTGCAAAAGGTCCTTAACCAGTGTTTAAGGCCCCAAAGGTTGGACCAGGGGATCATGGTCAATTGACAGTACCAGATTCCAAATTTTGCCAGTTCGACAGAGTATAACTAGACACTGGACTGTTTTGACCCTCAGGCTCGTAAACCTCGCTAAGCGCACTCGCTGTGCTCGGGCCTTTAACTTCTGGGTCCATAACTCTTGGTACAGCCCTCGAGTTAGCGCTCTAAGGTTGAAGTAGAGGCCTCTGGTGAAGGCTCTAGACTAATGCTTAAATAATGCTAATCTATTGGCATTTCTAGTTCAAGGCACACTGACAATCTGTTTAGCTACCTTAAAAGCTAATATTGTCTCTGCTCCATAATCTTCGTAAGTGAACTCACACCTGGGTCCTCTCCCATCAGTTCACACCACTGCTAAATCCATTAACAGAACTTCTAACTACTCAAAATTATCACCAAACCTCCATTCTCACCGCTGGCTATGCCTTCGTCATTGCAGCAAAAGCCTATCGAGCCTGTAACCAGTTGGTATTGCAAGAGTTCCAGCTTTTTATCCTGATTACCCATGGTGGACACGATCAGGACCAATTTCTTGATAATTAATGAAGCACATATCAAATATGTAGCAAAAACTTAACTTCCATCTACAAAGTTTAAAACATCCAAGACCTTAATAATCTTTTGAATCGGCCAATGGAAAGATTGTAAGTCAATGGCGTCATAAGAGGGCTATATTATAGGGCTCCGAATCGCAGCAAAGTCAGTGGTAAAGATCACGTCTTTTTCACCAGTAGCACAGAGAGCAGACAGATCCAACCTTCAGCCTGTCACGTTGATATCAATAGATTGTGCCCTGCACGCCAAGCAGTGAGCATTGTAGTTCCCCACCGCCTAGGGGCAAAAAAGTCAAGTGCACATAAAAAGCACTCTGGTGAACATAGGCAGGCATGCTTATTACCCTAAGTCTCAACATTCACAAATGTAGGCGAAGAACATTGCCACCCAGGGAACCCTTCCTTTAGAATGGTCTGCAGTTTGCCACACAGCCAAAGGCTGATTTCCAGAAATGTTGTGAATCACTGAAAGGACTCTATGTGAGAATTGATGGGGTAGATTATGCTGCGTCAGCAGGTTTAAGTCTCAAGACAGTCCAACAAACACAGCGAGTGATGGACTGGCAGAGGTAAAATGTGAGCACCCACATGCCCTTGGCTTGAATTGGACATGCTGCACAGTGTTTATTAAGCTAGCAAGAACAGACTATGATCCAATGATCCAAAAAGCGCCTTTATTTCCCCTATCTCCTGCCATCTTCGAGATCCTGACAAGCCCCGGCATGGCTGCTTCATTCTAACAGGATTCCTGGTTCTCGGTCCTATTGTCATACCTGTCTCCAGGCCCAGCAACTTCGACCCTCTAGGCTATCTCACTCAACACAAGAAAGCCCGTTATCGTTCTTTATTCGAACCTTTTTTATGTACCACATGCGTCACTGAATATCACACGCCCCTTCCATGACTGTCAGGTTCCACATATGCTGAAAGCCTTTTTACACTTCACTTCTGTCCATGCTCCTTTACTCATATACTCAACTTGTCATTTCCTGAATTGCTGACCCCGTTAGCGTCTGAGATATCAGCATCTGTTCCAGCTGGCTATTGCTCAATACATGTACAATGCTGTATACAGGTTGTCTCTCATGAGAAGGGGGTGTACTACATGGGAGCACAGGATGGAGAAAGTGATTGGTAAGGAGGGGCTCATGGTACACTGACTATAACGGTTTTTAATCCACCACAACACAAGACCTGAAGGGTGAGATGGAGGGCGCACCATAGAGAAGAGCCTTGTGAATGAAAGCATCTCCACAGTAATGTGTTAATGTGTAAACATAGATGGAAAGGCTCTTATGAGAAGACATCTTTAAGCTGTGGATCAGCAAATAGGGTGACGGCCAATGGCCGAGTGATATTTGAATCCACACTTGTGCGAGCTTTCAGGGAGTTTAGCACTAGACACAACATTTAGAATAATTCAGAAGCCAGTGCAATGATGTCTCATTTCCAGATGAAGATGAAGCAACTGGTTTAGACTAATGATGAAGGGGTTTCAGTGTTTTGGGCTCTATACAGTTTTATTAACGTGCTGAAAGGATATTTCTCTGAAGGTACTGTGACGAATTCAGGGAGTGTGTCCCCTCTCCCCAAAGTGAAGCCACCCCCTTTAGGACTAGGGAGCTGAGTCCGCTAAGCTTAACACCCCAGGGGACAGAGCCAGCGGGATCCACTGCGTTGACTCCCCCTTGGTGGACAAGGAATCCCCAGAAAGGTTTTTTTATTCATCCTCCCTCATGTGAAAGGTTCCATGTGTATGTTGGCTATATCGGGATTGATCAGTATAATTGTATGTATGACCCTTTAGAAATGGCTGGTGTGGCTTCTCACCCTTTTATAAAGCCCTCATTATTAGAACCACAGAATCAACAGATCATCCAATTTTGTTCATGACTGAAACCTAAAGAAGCTGTTCGAGTGATACCAAGAGAGAAGAAAATTGGAAGAGGAAGGCCTGAGGTGCGAGCCGCAAGAAGAGACATCCTCCTGGAAGGTGGATGCAGGGAGCAGCCTGACGCAGAAGGTCTGTTGCTCATAGGAGCCAAAGAGCCCATGGAATGCTGCTCTCTCCAAGATGGTGTGAAGCCAGCCAAGGTCAACCGAACAAGTGGTGAAGTATCTACCGCACCAGAAGTGGTTGACCGCCATCTGCAGTTCACAGCACTAACTAACCTGTGAGCATCAGGCTGGTGAAGAACCAGACGCAAGATCCAATGCGGGGAACCAACAAAGCTGAACCACGGTTCTGCAATAGCCGAGATCACCTTGTTCATGGAACACAGCCACAATAGGAAAGGTACACAGAGGAGGATGGAGAGACCAAGCCAGATCACACGGTGGGGTGAGAGATCAGATACCCTTAGCTGGGGTAAAAGCTAATTGATCCCAAACTACAGTGAAAGATCAGAAACCCCATGGTGTGGTTAGAGACCAGGGAGCCCTAGGCAGGGTGAAAGCAAACAACCCAAAGAAGGGGCAAGAGGTACAATACCCCACGGTGGGGCAATAGTGTCTAGATGCCAAAAAGGGGTGAAAAAAACACTCAAGATAGGGTGAGAGAAGCAACACCCCAAACTGTGGTGACAGAAATATACTCCATGGCAGAGTGATCACAGGTTGATTGCAAGAGTCAAAGGGCCTCATTACGAGTCAGCTGGTCCGGAAAGAACGATGGGGCCGGATTTACCACCAGATCTCGAGTTCTGCAGGTGGGAGGTGTCACTCCCGGCAGGTCTGACCTGGCGGGTTTAACACCACCAGCCTGCAGGTGGACATGGAAACACCGGCACCATTACAACATGGTGGTCGTGTTTTCACTTCCCCATTCCCATGGAGTCCTATGGGACTCCATGGGAATGGGGACTTACAGAATTCCGCCTCCAGAATTCCTGGGTCACCAGGGTCATAATGCCTCGGTAATTCCGGGAATCATGGAGGCGGAATGGTAATACGAGTCCGACGGCAACCTGCCAGTTTTTCCGGCTCGGTTACCACCGGACTCGTAATGAGGCCCAAAGACCGTTATACTAGATGATGAGGAAGAATAAAGAGACATTTTTGCTTGAAGTTTGAACTGTGCAACCAGGCATGGGGCCTGGAAACATCAAGAGTGACATTTGGGTGGGTGTGAGAAGTCAGCCACCATTTCATACGTTGAGAAGAAACCCTTTACAGACATGTTTTGGTCGAATTAATGTAATTCTTTTTATAAGTGGTAGGGTAGGAACTTAGATCCAATTTTGCTTTGGGACAGAGGACAGTGTTAAGTTTGTAAGACTTACTGAGAGCACCCTTCATTCTTTTATATAGGAGCAGGATCCATGTTAGACGTGGGAAAGAATAGGCCATCTTCTCGTTGTTTTAATAAAACTCAGATTGTGACATGGCCTCTTGTCTGCCTCCTGAGTTTGCCTTAACAGAGTGTGTACTTCCATAGACAACATGGAGTAGATGGACTGAAGGAGAGGCAGATGGGAAAACAATGCACATTGGTGCAATGTGCCTATGCTCATCGCATCTAAAGAGGGTGCAAGTTCGTTTAGATGGACAGTTTCCATTTTAGAACTGTCTGCATACATTTTTGCTGGGAGGAAATTTGAGAGATGGGGGGCAACACCTGACATCGATGCCGTGGTTACTGGTAAAACACCCACGTTTTAATGTTCCAGAACATTTCTGGCAAACACATGTGGTTCATGTATGGCTTAAAAAGGCTTCTCCAATAGTACCATTTTGCACCCAAAGCACAAAGGTGACTAAAATTAGCCATTTCGGAAGATTTGCTTCCATTGCGACTCGAGATATGATTCTGCATCATAGCCCAAAAGTTTACAATGATCAATGCTTCTTGATTCCCAGCAAAACAAATCCAAAATACTACATAGACATCCTGCAATGTGTGATGCCAGCTCTGTCCCACCCGTTGCCTTGAAAGGGAAATAATTACAAGGACATGCATTCCCCCACTGAGTGAATTCTTCTGCAAAGCACACTTGAAACATCACAAGAGGTATGGGAGACCTAAAGAGAACTAAAGCCCTTGTACCTTGAGCAAGCACCTCACCAGTAATCATTGCAATTGTAAAGCACTGTGTCTACCTCAGATAGTAACCGGAAAATAGTGCACTATCCATCCACAGGCTTGGATAATGCAGGTAATCCTCAACTCTGTACCAGGTAAAAGTGTAACTAATGCCCATAGTCTATAATTCAGTTATCTAACTGCAAATAATAGCGGTTGTTTTTTGGAGTTATAATCTGTATTTCTGCACACAGCTATTTGGACAATGCTTTGTGGGAGGGTTCCCCTTTATTTCAAGAACTGAAAGATTACCTTAGCCCACAATAGTTCCCTTACGAAACATACAATTCAATAAATCAATCAAATGCGTTATGGAAAATTGGTGGAATAATACGAAGGTGAATATGTTTTTGGGGGAGTTATAAAGGCATATTTCAATGTAGACTCAGCCCTTTGAGTCGGAAAATCCTACTATGCCAGAGAAAAAGGTTGGCTTTTGGTTAACAAGTAACTCCCCTATTCCACAAAACAAAATGGATCGGCTTATTATGCTACTTTGGTTTGAAACTGCTTCATTCCTTGGGAGGTGAAAGAGGGTATTGACAAGAGAGCTACAGCGAAGATGGCAAAAGATGGAAGGGCCATGGTTGCTGAATCTGAACGTGCTGTGTCTACTTCTAGAGCATGGAGCACTGATGCATTTGGGGCCAGGAGTGGTGAAGAGTCTTGGCCCTTTGGGAGGAAAGTAGATGAAGTCAGTTTGGGGAGAATGGTCAAGTGAGAGAGAGAGGAGAGTCCATGAAAAGTGGTAGAGATGGACAGCAGAGCATTGCCTGATCGATCTCTCAATGTGGAAGACAGCTCTAGGCTATACTATGGCAACATCAGCTTAAGGTCAGCAAGTCAGCAATCAGAACAAACTCTTTGTTTATTCCTGTTAGGAACTCGAAATTTGATTTGATCTACCCAATATGTATACATGGTATACATTTCGCTTTTCTAAATGTCTCAAGCCGAGCTAATCATGAATATCCAAAAGAACAGGAGAGCTAGATGGGCGGCTCAATCACATGATAGCTCACAGTCCTCTTATCAGTATGCATCTCAGCCCCCGAAGGTTGCATAGTAGGGTCACAATCTGACTGCATTATTGAGGTTGTGGACAAAGCTCAGCTCTGTCTCACTGATCGGTCTCCTATGATGGCTACTGTTATTAGCCCTTCACACACCTCAAGCATTAAGCGGGTGGAACTTTGCAATTCTATCAATGCTAAGGTGGATGAGTGATCTCAATGTACTATTATTATTTTACCCTCGGCTCCTGCCAGTGCTGCTCTTTTTATTCAAGCTGCACTTCTCAATACCTGCTCTCTCCGACTTCATGGAGTAGAGATTGCCGACCATCTATTGTCCACCAGTCCTGATTTACTCACAATTACAGAGTCTTGGCTTGATGAAGCCACACCGTCGGAAGCACTACTTGCTGTCCCTAACAACTATTCCCTTCTTCATGCTGATCATATCAGCTGCTGGGTGGTGGAATAGCCCTATTTATAAAACAACTATCTTCAGTTTCACTCAATCTCTCACAAATCACCTGCTGATTGTGAACCCCTTATGGTGAAACTGAAAATATCAGAAAACATGTTGCTCACCATTATTATCCTCTATAGACCCCCAAGGGCCCTCACCTTTTTTTGAGGAGCAGTTTTTAAACCTATTAAATAATATTACTAAGTCCCAGACGCCAGTCTTGTGGTTGGGTGATTTTAATTGCTGGTTTGACGCTCCTCCCGACATTGCTACTGTTGCATTAATTCATGCTGTGGATACTATAGGTTTTTTCCCAAATGGTGTCTAGCCCCACTCATATTGCACGGCACACCCTTGACTGGCTTCTTGTACATAATCTTACACTAACCAATCTGATGATTTCTCCTTGTATATGCTCGGACTTGTTGTCGTTCCATATTAATCTTCCAGAACCCCCTGATAGACTTGACAATAATCCTAGATCTGTTGTGCGTATGCGTAATTGTAAGTCCTTAACCCCTGAAAAATGTTCTCCCCTACTCTGTGACAAGCTTGGTGCCTTGGAGGGTTTTGGAAATGCTGACAAGCTAGCCCCTCACATCACAAATACCCTTGAGGTGGTTATTAATCAGTAAGCTGTCAAGGGTTTTGACCCATGTTGAATTATTAAACTGGGTAGATGTGGGGATGAGCTGTCGTCGCCCATCATTCTATCCCAGAACAAAACTAAATCAATAGACCGGGTAGATGTGGGGATGAGCTGTCGCCGCCCATCATTCTATCCCAGAACCAGGAGAACCGCGCAGTTTTGCGCACACCAAAATGGTCGCCTGACCTGCCACCCACCAGTACGAGCGTGATAGGCCAGGAGTGCCATGAGTGAAGTGTGTGCCAAAGGAAAAACAGCAGTACCGCTGGCTTAAAAAAAAAAAGCGCTTTGAAATCACCTTTGTTTCTCTGAAATGCAAGCTAAAAATGCCTATTTTAAACATTGCAAGATATTCAAAAATCTCAATGAACACCAGCAGACATTTGGCTGAGCTGTGGATGTCAGCAGCTGAAGTGAAATTGGACTGAAAGACACTAAAATCTAAATGTTTAAAATAAATGAGTGACCTACTGTTGAGTGGCACATAGTTTGCAACTGTTAAATGCCATAGTTTTGAACTTAGCTGCATGTGTAAAAATTGCAAGTTTGGTTGGAATGTAGAAAACTGGGAACTAAAGTGACATTTAGCTGAAGCCTGGCTTGAATAGAGTGAATTCTGCCCGGCAACTACCCCCGACAGTAGTTGAAACTTGCTCAGCCACTCTTCCCAGGCCTGGCTGCATTCTGGTGCCCCCACCAAAAGGAGATGACACCTCCCTGATTGAATCAGGGGAGGAGCACCTGGGGACTGCAGGAAACTAAACAAAGCACTGTCCTTGGCCCAGGCAAATGTTAAATTAGGGGGGTCGTAAATGGCTTCCTCTTGGAAGGAAACGGGGAGGGGCACTGCATGTGAGCAAGCTGAGCTTGGGGGAAGTGGATAAACCAGAAATTCCACCATGTGCTTTGGAAAACCACACCCCTTTGGGGCCAGAGCATAATTTTAAAAAGATGGATAATTCATAGTGCGGACTTGTAAAAATTATATAAATAGCATCATCACTCTTTTTTTTTGTGCACATTTTAAGAGGTGTTAGGACTCTGGGGTATGTTCTTGGGGATAGTAGCGGAGAAAAGGTTGTTACTCCAAATGTATGCATGTTAAAAATCTGACACTTTATCATCTGAAACCCATATCCCAGGTGCACATTTGTGTAAAATCTGGAAAGGTTTAGAGGTTGTTATCTGGATGAAAAGGGGAGAATTCTGTCATAAGTGGACACGACATCTTACAAAGACAGGGATCGGATGGTTTGGTGCTACAGAAAATATGTTAACTGGACATATAATATTAGAAAAATGGTACATAGATAAATATGTATTTGGATCAGAAATAGATTTGTGTGCAATTTGACAAGGGGAGGATCCTCTGACCATAAACCCACCTCATCACCCTGACTCACAACCCAGTTCCCCCAATCAAGGGAGAGAGGAGGAAGTGGCCAATGATAAGTTGAGAGGGTTGGGCATAGAAGATGAGCCGGCCCTCCCACTTTCTAAACATATAAAAGGAGACTGTGCAGGACAGGTAGGGACATTCACTTCCCACTTCAACCTGATTTCTTGCGGAGCATTTTACCAGAAGACACCAGATCCAGCACTTAGACTTCAAATCCAGACAGAGACCAGAACTTTGAATTCAGACTTCAGAATTTGTCAGCAGGCCTCAAAATCTTTTGCAAACTGATTTACCCCATACTTCCAAGGGGCTCATAAGAGTAAAACAGCCGGGCTGAGCTGTTTGATTCTGGCCTAAAGCCCTGTGCCAGAAACACCCAGAAAGCAGAGCTGTACCCGGAACCAGAGACCAGACCTTTGTGAAGCGCCGTGTGCCAGACCAGACCAGCAGAGCAGAGCTGATCCAGACCGCTGTAACCAGAGAACCGGTACTAAAGACCGTCCGTGGCGAGAGAACCGCAGTCAACCTGACCAGATCTGTGACGAGGCCCATTCCTTCCAAAATATAGTGTGAGTACCCAGCCAGAACTGTAAAAAACCAATCTCTTGGTTTAGAATAATCTAATTCAAACTATTTTAACCTATTGAGAACTCCATCATAGAAATTGTGTCTCGTCTTTTGATTCAAAGCTGCAAAACTGTCATCTGTCATTCTGAAACTTTAAAATTTAATTTCTGAAAATCTACCTCCACAAAATCGTCCGTATATCTTGAACCGTTTGTGATAAAAGAGACATTTAACTTTTATTTTGAAGCTGAGATTCTAAGTTTTCCAACAAGCTCTAATCCGACTTGCTACTCCTTATACTTCCTATGTAATTGTGCTCGACGCACGCGACTAAATTGCAGCGATTTGACATTTTGCTTCATTTCAGCCACTTGTGAAAATATTTGTCCTTGCTTCCTTTGCTGAAATTCGTTTGCAACCTGATAATCATTCATAGAGCATTGCTAAAGTGATCCTGAACAAATTTAAAGTAGCTATCACTCACCCTGAACCTCTAGAGTGAATTAAAATAATGTTTAGCATATTTTTACCTTCTTTGCATGCCACCTTTAAAATACTTTGCCTGTGTTTAAAATCATCCCTGTTGATCTAAGCTTGCTAGGGGAGAACTGAATTGGGATTGTACTGAGATTGTATTCCTGAAGACTGTGTGTGTCACTTCCACCTCCTTACATTGCATAGAGGGGGGGGGGGTGAATTGCCAAAAGGGGAAAAGTGATTATATTATGTTTTGCTGAAATCTTATCAAGTTTATTCCTGTGTTGCTTCTTTTCCACCTTGCATTTCCTTGTACCATATAAAGCATTCTCAGCTACCTTATCCTCTATACTACTCCTAAGTAATTACCCAGTGTGCTAGTATCACATCATCCATTGTTGATCACTCACTGTCATATGTCTAAATGCGATATATATATATATATATATATTGTTTAATTCTCAAATAAACCTTTTAAATTTGCAAAACAAACTTACTTCTTGGCTCAGTGGGGTCAGGGGGATTCTAAGAGAGGGGCGTTATATAAGGGTTGTCATCCAGAGTACACGAACTGGACATAAAAATATATAAATAAGGGCTTCCCTTGAGCAATCCCAGACAAGGCACTGACTTAGTGGGACTGCTTGATTGGAGTCATTTAACAAAGCACATTTAAAAACTGGTCCATAAAAAGTGAATCTATTCATAAAGGTTGGTTTGTTGACACCATAATTCAACGTAGGCTGAAGAAACAGACCTCTAAACGTTGCTGGCACAAGAACTCATCATCCACAACTCTGGGCAATTAAAACATCTTGATCAAGCTATTGTCTGCTAAATCATCTTTCTATAATGATAGGATTATGCATGCAAAATCTAGTTCTAAACAACTTTTTGCTATACTTAGGGAATTTAAGGGTAAGCCATGCTCTGTGCAGGTCCCGGGGGAAAGATCAAAATTGGTGCCAAACCATTCATGATTCCTTTATTAATAAGGTCAATATGCATCAAAATAGCATTCAGTCCACTAGGGATGCATTTTATTGCAGGGACATCTCTAATTCCGGCAGTGTGGAACCTAACTCCTCTACAACTAGCACTACCCTCTTTTCCTTTGTCCCTTGCTCTGAAACTACTATCCTGCAAATTATCTCCTGCATGAAGCCTACTTCATGCCAGGGTGATGCATGCCCTTCCAGCCTCTTTATTAAGTGTATTTGCCCTGGGTCACAAAATGTGTTAACCTCTCACTTGTTGAGGAGTCTGTTCCATCATTTCTTAAGGAGACTTGGTCACCCCTCTCTTAAAAAACAGAAATCTTGATCCCTTCTCTGTGGATAACTACCGTCCTATCACAAATGTCTCCTTTCTTTTAAAGATTTTGGATTAGGTGGCTTATACCCAGTTTCAGAATTTTGTCGAAGGGAATGAGATTCTTGTGGCTCGCCAGTCGGGTTTCAGAATGGGGCATCGTACCGAAACGGCCATGTTTGACCTCAAGACAAATCTACTAAACAGTATTGATCTTGGGCAACCAGCAGTACTGATGCTGTTGGATTTGTCCTCTTTATTCAACCTTGTGGATCATGCAATATTAGAGGATAGACTTTGCACTGCAGTATGCTGCTCTCCCAGAGCATCTCAATGGATCTCCTCCTTTCTTTTCCACGTAATGCCAGAGTGAGTTTTGGTGAAGCCTTTTTGAATCCCACTCTGATCACTTGTGCTGTCCCGCAGGGGTCATGCTTTTCCCCTTCCTTGTTTAACATTTATATCATTAGCTTTTTGAGACTTCTTGATAACCTGGGTTTCCAGTATGCTAATTATGCTGATGACACCTAGGTTGTCGTAAGACCTTTTGGCTCTTACTCTCAGGACGTGGCCTATATTAACGCCACTTATGCTGCAATAGATGCCTGGATTCCTATCAATTCCCTTGCGTTGAATACCAAGAAGACAGGGCTCTTGATTGTTGACTCCAGTTCTAAATTGAAATCTTTATCGCCTGCATGTAAGAGTTTTCTCATCTTTGGCATTATGATTTCTATGGCAAAAAAGGTGAAGACACTGGGTGTTATCTTAGATGCAGAGCTAACAATGAATCAGCATGTTGCTCAGACCCGATCATCCTGTGGCCTGATGGCCACATTTCTGTGCAATATTTGACTGTTTTTGACATATGAAAATGCAGCAATTCTTGTCACCGCCCTCATTAATTCCCGCCTGGACTACTGCAACAGTCTCCTGAGTGGCAGTACGCAGTCCAACATGTCATCCTTCATGTTTCACAGAACAAAACAGTTTGTGTCATCTCAGGTCTGTCAAGAGGATCTTATATTACTGCATCCAGGCAGGACCTTCATTGGCTGCCCGTGAAGCTTGGAACAACTCATAAAATCCTCACGTGACTCACAAATGTCTTCTTAATCATGCTCCTAAATATCTTGTTGATCGTCTCCTGCCTTATGCTCTATCTCGCACTCTCAGGTCACAGAACCAACTCAGAATTGTGCAGCCCCAATTTAAACTGGCTAAGGCTGGTGGGGGCATCTTTAAGGTTTAGAGCCCGATTTCCTGGAACTCACTTCCATATAGCCTTAGAGCTATCCCGACAACGGTTAAAAAAAAAGGTTGACGACATATCTCTTCCCCTGATTTATTGGTCCTGTTACTTCTTTTCTTGTCCCTCTGCTTCTGGATTTCTTGCTCTCCTTGAATTGCCTTTGTTATGTATGTTTGTTGTATGTGCACGCTCTGAGGGCTCCGGCATGTGGCGCAGCTTATAAAATCTTTTTTTAATAAATACCATGTGTAGAGTGTGAAATGGCCAGAAAACCAAGATCGCTTTTCAACTACAAGCATATATTTTATTTTAATCTTATTATGTTATTATTGCAGCACTTTATTGTAAACACCACGGTTTCAAATTATTATGTGATATATAGGCTGAGGTGGGTATTGTATTGTAGTCATCATTTATATAGTACCATTTCCCCATTTTTATGGCCTCAATGCGCTTTGTGGTCGGAACGCCCTCAGGGAAGAAGTCCAGGTATGGGAACGTTCTAAGAGGAGGCTTAAGATGCGTGTGTGCATTTGCCCAAGATTACTGCTTTGGAGGGCTGGCTAGGCTCCAGTAAGTAAGCCAAGAGGTCAGACATGTGGGTGAGGGCTGTTGGAGGTCACCGCAGAGCACTAGTTGCAGAGACTTGATGTGTATCCAGCTAGACCGAATTGTGTCATAGGTTGTCCATGTATTCTATGGCAGAGGTGTTGAGCCAAGTCTGGTGTTTTAGTGCAAAACCGTTATCTAACCAGCTAGACCAAATTTGACATTGTCGTAGCTGCATTCTAGAATGTGTAGATAGATAGCCGTGCCTATGGCAGATGTCCACCAAAGTGATGCGTTTACACATACCTTAAGCTCAGATGGAGCTTATTTTTGATGTAACTGTGTCATTCGATCTTCTGCCAACTGAGAGTAGTGGCCACAGATTTATTCCTGGAATAGTGGTCAGGGCTCCCCTGGGTAGGGAAAATACTGAGTGTATGAAAAACAAAGAAAAATAGACGGCTAGTGGTGTATATTCACCATAAAGACTAGGACATTCCTGGCAAATGGGTCAAATGTGTAAATGCATTCATTCTTCACTGATTAGTTAATCCTAGGGTGCCATCGTTTGCCATGCTAGAGGGCAGCCATTTCTGTTTTCAGGTTGTTGGGGTGAAATCCACAGTTAAGGGAATGGTTTATGAGAGCTTAACTAAAATTCCTTGTAATGGACTTTGGGGTTAAAGGCAAATACTGACTTAAGTGTCCTTCTAGGGAAATGTGTATTTGAAAAGCCATGGCTATACATTTGTATAGAATTTTCTTTTTCCTAATTTAAAGTGATTACATATCTGGGAGCCGATAACACAATGCACAGGATGAAGAACTCTTGCTACAAAAGCACCCTGAGTACAAGTCTGTCCATCTCACACATAGTACAAGTGCATGGGCGTTCATGAATGGTCGTGCACAGCAACACTGTTGACTTCGCATTTTGCACAGTATTACAATTATCAATATAAATACAGCAACTACTTGGATGGAGGTGTTGGGGGCAGACTCCCAGGCATGCAAGGGCTGTCCTATTGATGGTATAAGGACATCCCATTGCCTGCAAAGGGATTGTTTACCACCATGGTAACTCCTCCCAGCTGTCTGACGGCAACCGTTGCCATGGAGTGTACGTGTGCTGCTGCGTCATTGCTCTGTATCTGTGTCAATTGCTGTGTGTTTCTGCAAAACTATGGTGCTTGCAGGTACTGTGGAACTGGGGCTTGCATCTGTGGTATGTGTGATTGCGTTTGTGGCATCTTCTGGTGTGTGTCCTGTATCTGTCCTTGCTGCTGGTGGTCGGGTGTATAGTAGTTGCGCTGGTCTCCTTGATATGGCTGCTGCCCCTACGCTCCCTAATTCTGCTGCATGCCCCTGCTCCTACACACTCTTGAACTGTGACCTAATTGTCCAAACGTCCAACACTGTGGTGGCTCCCTCCCTTGTCCTGAAAAGCCCCCTTGGTTATGATGCATCTGTGGTCCAAACCCACGTCCTCTCAGTTGCCCCCCATTCCTCTAAACCCTTGCTGGCGGTTTCCCTGCCCCATGAACCCTCCCCCTATGAGCGGTGTGAACTGCAGTTGCGGCTGTCCCTGTGGGGTGGGGCTGTTTAGTACCGCCCCTTCCATCGCATACTTCAATAGTTTCTTCTGTACTAGTTTTGCTTCGTCTATCTTCCTGTCCTCCGCCTTTTTCTTCAGCTTCTGCTGCCATAGCCTACAATGGTGAAATATTGTGAGCTGTATTTTTGTCCATCCTTTTGCTTCCATTCCCACCAACTTCCTTAAGTGTTTCTGGATGGGTTCTGGTAGCCCCTGCACTAATTTGTGATAGAATATTGCTACTGTTTTATCCCATGGTTCTCGGGTTTCAAGGCACCAAAGCTCTTGAATCTCCTGAATATACTGCAAGGGGTCTTCGTCTTCCCTCATTTTCTGAGACATAATTGCCCCAATGTCTGAGGTGTCTGGGTATTGTGTCCGTAATGCTTGCCATACGGCAGTTCAGCAGTTTGCAAACAGCGAACCATTCTGCTTTGTGTTCTGTGTTGTCACTCCAAGGAACCCTGCGCTCTTCCATACATCATCAGCAGCATTCCCGAGGGATTGCCACTAGTGGTCCCTTTACGTCTCCCACTGCTAACATGTTTCCTGCTGTCATTCTTTCCATCTCATAAATTCACTTCCCAGCTACACTTCACTTTCTCCTTCTCAGTGTGTTTCCATGGCATATACTGAGGTTGCATCGCTCCCCTCTCCAATAAGAGCATCCGCGTGAACTTCTGCTCCCCATGCGTGTTTCTAGTCAGTCTGACCTGTCTGTCCCCTCTCTCACTTTCGATGCCTGTGTACACATCTATTGGTTCTAGTATGGGTCCCCCGACACTGTCGTCGTATCTCCTTGTTAACATTCCCCTTAAGCAGGCTATGGCTGGTTCCCCTTTCCTTCGTCTTGAGAGGTCTTTAAGCCTGTCCACATATGTAGTGTTGTCCTGAAGGGTGCATAAGTTGGTTGACGGCCATGCTTGCTCATCTGAGCTTCCCCCTCCTGCTGCTTCTGTGTTCGTCCTGTACGCCCATGTCACTTGCTTGTCTGTTCCTGTTGACTGTGGTTGGTTTCACTCCCCCTCTCGTCCCCACTGTTTCTTTCCTCATTGTTGCACCCTGAGCCCATTTTACTGCAAAAATCATCTGCAAAACTCAGTCTCCTATATGTCAAGTCTGTGTTAGGTTTCCTACTGAGGTCAATGTCCATTAAATGATATCTGCTTCCTCCTCCCCAAGCTCCTAAGCCTGCACCGTCTCATTCGATCGTGCTCCCACTCTGTGAGCTTGTGCTGTCTGGTTCTGTTTGTCTACTCACCTCAAGTTTATTGTTTGCTCTGGCCATTGTCCCCTGTGTCTTGACTGCCCTTATTGCTCACTTGTCCTTCTCCCTGTATGCTTCTTCCCTTGCCAGTCTGTCCAACTGTAGCTTCCTCTGTTCTGTCGACCAACTTGCGTTTTTCCTTCTCTGCTAAATCCCTTCACCTCTCGATCTCTTCCACTTCCCTTTTCTTTCTGTCCCCCTGCTCCCATTCTGCTCTTTTCCTCTCTGCGATCCCTTCCAATCCTCTTGTCTCTTTCCCTCTGCATCTGTTCCTTCTCCTCCTCCTTCCTTCATTTCTGTCATCTCTTTCTAATCTCTCCTCCCTTCTCCTTTCCCTATCCTCCTTCTCGAGTTTCTCCTCTCTGTCCTTCTCCCTGCTATCCGCTTCCACCATTATCTCTGCCCAATCCGATGCTTCCTTGCTGCTCCCCTTCATGTCTTCAATTGCTTTAGCCACCTCCCTACTTCCCCATCTGTCTTTCCTTCCAACTTCAGGAGTATCTGTCTTCCTATCGATTCATTCGTGACTATGCTCCCGAGCCCTCATTCGTGCCCTTCTGCACCTCGCCGCTCACCTCTCGTTCAGTAGCTGGCTGCCCTGCGCCCTCCCACCCCTCCACCTTTGTATATGATGGTGGCTTATATGTCGGATGTGAATATCCCTCTGCTGCTCTCAATTCCCTTAAGGCTCTTATCTCTTGTAATGGGTACATCTCTTGCTCATCGTTTGCGTCATCGGATGGTACACTCGAAGGGATGTGTGGAGGAGCGGACGGGTGAGCCCCTGGCTCCTTCACCTCCTGCTGGCTCAGCATTCACTGACGCCTCACTGCATCCTCCTTACCTTCCTGGAACATGTGCTACAATTCGAATATGGTCATGCGTTTAGTTAACTTCTTCCCTTTATAGGCACCCTGTATGTGTGTCAGTAGGGATTGCTGTGCATCTTTGGAGAAACTTCTGCAAGGTGGCCACAGTTTAGATAACTTTCCCTCTGTGCTTTCGGGCCATTCTATGCTATATTTATATATCTTTTCCCTGTAGAGTGGGAGTGTTTTACACAGATGCTGTTGGGGCGAGTCACCCCCGCACTTCCCTTGAGGTCAGGTAAAGGCAAGAAAAATGTATCAAGTTAATGGTTTCGACAATCCGCTGTTTAGGGGAAAAAGTACAATGCAATAACAATACTTTTCGTGTTGCTATGAGCCTCTCCGGCACCACAAATTATCAGGTGTTCCCCGCGCACCGTCCCGTCACAACTCGTCATCACTGCCTCCTGGGGCACACCCACAATCGTGCATATGCACCTTCTGCGCACCGCCACTAGTTCACCTCATCCGTCAATACCAAATTTACAATGATAGCTCCTTACCGTCTCATGCTCTCTGTGTCCTATGTGCAAACCTATGGGTGACGTCACCAAGCTACTAAGCAAGATAGTGCTGAAAAATCTAATACTGAGCGCACACTGTTTTAACCCGTTACTCCCGAAACACACAAAACCACACAGCTGTCTTCCTGCTTCCAGGCAGAGTATATCAATATTCTCGTGTGATCGAACTGTACATGCTGTGTCACCTTGCGTGCAAAATGTCTCACTCCATGAGACTTGACCAGTCGACTCACCTTCTGCAATCTAGGCCAGCTTCCTTGCTAACCCTTACAGGGATGCTCTCACATATGACCCGAGATAAAACGCCCAACCCATTGGAAACCACTATTTACATAACAACGTCTGGCATTTGTGTCTTCTAGTCAATAGTCTAGGTTATTCACTGAAATATCCCGTAGACATACGAAAGGGACATCTACCTGCGCTCCTGTCCCTACTAATTTTGGCGATGCTAGACAATAACTTGGCAATACTCGACAATACTAAACAGTACTCCACAATAACTCAACACCCTCCTCACACCCACAGTTGCCGTTCAACTAGGTCAATAAATACTTACACTTCATGGTCTGCTGGTGCTGCTCGGCTGCTGTGTCCTCCAGAAGGTGCTCACTTCCCCTTCGTGGTCTGACTGGACTCCTCACTGGCTTCAGGCAGGATGATTTCCAAACTGGCTCTCGATGGCTTTTTCACAGGTATACGTTCCCTGTCTTCTCGAAATATGTGAGGGTCCTGCAGCTTCTCAGGTTCTGCAGAGGAGACGACCTTGTGCCGGGCTGGCGCACCGAACCATCCTCTGCTACCAACTTGTTGCGGACAGACTCCCACGTATGCCAGAGCTATGCTGGAAGTCGGTGGACTTGGAGGGCCCAACTCCCTCCCCCAGTATACACGGAGGACTCAGTCAAAGGCAAAATCAAACTGTGGTTTATTACAGACAAAACCAACAGGGATCGATCGATACAAGAAATTACAGCATGTCACCCAGTAAATGGCAGGCGGGCCACTTTTGTCCTAAACACACGTCACTACTCCATCATCACTTGGGCCGTTCTCCAAAAACCTATTGATGTGTGGGATTGGCTGTCAGGAGTATAATACCCTAATGGGCACATATCCATGCTATTCTACTGGCTCTCACATGTGTAGTGGACTTACCATTGGTTCTTGACCATTGCTACCCACCCCTGGAGTGCTAAACTGTGATTCCAGGCCTGGGACCTGAAATGGTTCTCGGCTCACTCTGCACCATTTCAAGGTGATGCAAATGATTATGTGTCTGTATTGTAACTTGTGTACACCACTGTTGCCATATGAGACCATGTCTAACTTGGTGCAGGACTTGCTTCACATTTGTTGCATAGTTGTTGCAGCCTGCGTCTGGGATAGACTCTTCCTTCCCATCACCAATCAATGTCCATTGTCTGCCTCAGCTGCATCACATGTTTAGGAACCACGAAATTGAGCTCTGCTGCTCTGAATTATGAGGATTTATTCAATTTCTCTGCAGCTGGTCCTTTTGTCATCTGGGGATTGGATGGTCTTCATATCTCTTAACCTTTTCTGTGGGTTCTGTCTCACGCATCTTGCTCCCTATCCAGCCTGAATCAGCTCAGCTCAACTCCTACTCAATACTTTGAGGCCTGCTATAATTTTCCTGAACCTTATGTTTGCTTCATGTCTAAATCCTGTCTAACGCTGCTATGTCGTGGTGTCTCTAATGACGTCAGCAACATGGCTTCTTGGTGCTTAGTCCAAGCTGCCCATAGAGGTGTCTCTGACCATAGCATTCAGCTCTTCACTCACGCTTGGATAGATTTGTACCGCACCTGGTCTGTATGTATGGCTGACTGAAAGGGTACCTCTCAGTGCATTTGTTGATCATTGGTGCATTTGGAATTCATCCGAAATAGAATGAGTGGCTGCAGTATTTTCTGGCTTTCTGTCGGGTCATGTACTTGGTGAGAGGCGGGTGGTCCTAAGATCCCGACTCGTTTTTCAGAGGTATCTTTGAAAGGAAACCTGATTAGTATTCTAAATGTGCAGATTAATACAATGTGTTGCTTATACATCCAATGCATTTCAAGTTCACCTTCAAAAGATCCAAGAGTTTATAGGCCTACAATTACGATAGTACTGCAAATGACGCTGCAATGTTCATAATGTTCTACTTGGAAATAAAGATAATAAAAAAGCAATTAGCATTAAAGCTACACTATTCTTATTTCATTTCAATATATCAAACATTTTATGCTTAAGGTTTAATCACAGTTAAAAACTGCACAAGTGGCAGAAAGGAATGTTACAGTTGTCGGTGTTTGCTTAAAGTAGGCACGTCGCTTTGAAGGAACTTCTACTTTTTTAAGTGAACCTTTCAATTTGGTTTACGTCCATCAAAAAGTGAGTTCTTTCCTTGGAATTTAAAGTGCACAATCTACTTCTTGTGCCACGAAACATCACTCTTACATTGGAGGATAAAAACGTTGCTTTTCCTTCTAGCCACTTCCTTGCGTCAGCTTATCTAAACTTTGCCTGTGTGCAAAGAATTCAGCAAATGTATGTAGAACCAATCTTGTTCCTTAGATAGTACAGAATGGAGCTGGACAGGTTTATTTACTATGTTTGCTGCATTGCTGCATAACATGAAAAGAAATGTAGTAAACATGCCAGATTATCAAAATCATATGCACAAAATATAGCAAATGAATTTAGCACCAATGTTGCTGCTTACATAATACAGACGGTGCACAAAGGTTTAGACTCAGTACATAAAATGCAAAAATGTTCACTTCAGCTCAAATAAAGCAAACGGGTTCATTCGCTATGTATGCTGAGTGACATGAAAAGAAATATAGTAGGTGTAAGCAAAAGCACTCCGGTTCTCATCATGTGCAATTGGTGTCTCAATTATTTCTCCCGGTCGGCATATGTAATACGCAAAGAAACAATAGGGCACCCAACTGGTCCATGAGACACTGGGCCTCATGACACGGTAGGCGGTAACCATGGCACTATTAGCGCCATGGTTGCCGCCTGTACCGTACCGAGTCCGCCATGGTGAATAGCGGAATTACCGCCCTATTCCAAGGTATGTGGGGACGGTAATTCCCCATTCACCATGGCACTTCCCCATTCGAGCCCCCACAGGGCTCAATGGGAATGGGGAAGGCGGCAATTACGGTACTGCAAATTGCGGTACCGTAATTGCCTCCAAGGTGCCTTTCCGGGCCCGTTCCTTAACGGCTGGTAAAACCAGCCGTTGAGGTCAGGTCCAACGAAGGGACCTCGTATTAAGGCGGTAAGGCTTTACTGGTACCGGTACCTTTACCGGTAACGGTAAACCCTTACCGCATTCCGTGTAATGAGGCCCACTGTTTCACTCCTGGGTCCAACACCTCAATGTTGCCAATTGTTACTTCATTCAATTCCAACGTCCAATCTTTTCTCTATGGTCCTGTTTCTAAGATATTTGTCATATCGAAAAATCCAAATGTGTTTTAACAGCTATTCCACATGTCACAGCCACTACATGTACATGAGTCGATCTGTTAAGATCATCCTCAGGTGGCGTGAAAGTTAATAATCACTTCAACATATGTGAACATGAAGCATAGTCATCCTATCTTATGAAAGTAGTAAATAGATTATTTTTACGTTAAGTATCGAAAATAGTAGACTAAAAGAGCATGATTCAGTTCTGACGTAGTGCAAACGTTTTAGATAATACAGATTGGGGTTAAATCTGTTTTCTCCCTTGAAGATTATCCAAGCAATTATTTATTTTATTTTTTTGCTCATAGTTTAGCCCCGGTGAAATGTTTAATCTGGCCACAGATTTCTTTTTATGTTATGCAGCAAACATAGCACGGAATAAATGTGATTCGGCTTTGGAAAGGTTTTCAGATAATACGGATTGTGACAAAGCCCGTTTGCTCCATTCCGTACTATCAAAGCATTCGCTTAATTTTTAGCAGTATGATATGATATGATATGGTATTTGTAACGCGCCTATACACAAGTGTTTCAAGGCGCGACGAGGCAGGGACGGGGGTACAAGGGGAGACAGAAAACGATCCTACTAGGCCAGGTGTCATTCAGATCGCGCAAGTGCAGGGGTAGGGGAGGGGAAAAGTGCAAGGGGAAGGGGAAGGGGGGAAGTGCAGTACAAGGTAAGAGGCGTACGTAATAAATAAATAAATAGGGCCAGCTGGTGGCAAGTGTGAGGTAAGTGCAGAACAAGTGCTGGGGGATGGGGGGCTGTAGGGATACAGAGACAGACCCGCAGTGCAAAGGGGTTCCAGGGCATCAGTGCAAGTGGAGAGTGGCAGGGCCCAGGACCGAGGCCGTTTAGAGTGGTCCAATTGCAGGATCAGTGCAGCTTCAGTGAAAATGAATTAGCCGCTCAGCAGGGGAGAGGGAGAGGGAAAGCAGAAGCAAAGAGGAAGGTTTTGAGGTGCTTCCGGAACCGGAGATGGTGGGGGCAGTGGGGCACATATGAGACAATCTGGCTGTGCAGTTTATGCCATTTCACAGCATTTCCATAAATATGATTTAATATCAATGTATGTAATGGTGCTGAATTAACTGACCCAGGTAGGATGAAACTTGAATCATCCTTCATAGGGTTGAAACCTGTGATTGTCAGGTTAATGATAGGTTTTAGCTCAGAGTAGATAACACACCAACTTAGTAAATGGATATTGCCATGTTATCTTTAGAAAAAGTTACACAGGTGATGGTTGTTTCTGCAAGAGTTTCAATCAACAAGGTTGTCAAATGTGCTCCAAATCCTGTGCGCTTCTATACTATTCTCTTCCATTAAAGTTTTCTTTTAATGTCTTTGAGAGACCAGGTTTGTGTGGACCTTGCCACGTCGCCGTAAGACATGGGTCTGCAACCTGCAGCTCTCCAAATGTTTTGGACTATGACTCCCATGATCCTCAACCATTGACTTTATCGTTAGGGCTGATGGCAGTTGTAGTCCAAAACATCAGGAGAGTCAACATTTGCAGATCCTTTCCTTAAGAGAATATATTTTCTAAATCTGTATGCCAACATCTCGTTAGGAATTACCTCATAGACAATCTTGCCCAATTAGCAGTTCTCAGTGGTTAGGGTCACAGTAAAAAATAGTCAAGTCCAATTGTATTTTAATTGCAGTGTGCAGCTCTGCACACCGTAGTCCCACCATTTGCAGGATAAAGGTCCTTATGGTAAACTCATGAAGCTGCCATTGCACTGAGAGTCAAAGGTAAAGAACAACTAAAGCCAGCCACATGGTGCGTCATCTCGTTCATATACATATCTATGGGACTGGGAGTAAGCAATCATCTTCTGAAGTAGATGGGGGCAACAAGATTATCGTAAGAATGAGATTTCTTCTTTCTTTTTTCATTCTCACTCCTCAGAACTCATGAAAGCTATATTCAAAAATAAGTACTTGTGACCCTCTATTCCAAGGTAGATGTCGCCATATAGTCAGAAGCCTCAGAAAAAGTTGGAAAAATCAAAGACATTAGCCACAGCATGCAGAGCCCCTGAGGCAGATTCAGGATGGATGTATACGAATTGACCTTTTCACAATTGATCGCAGGAGAATTGACCTTTTCACAATTGATTGTGAAATTAAGGTCAATAAGGACATATGTGGGGGGGAACCCCCCTCTCAATCCAAAAACCCCTGCAACCCACTACCCAATTGCAGGGTCGGATTGGCCCCTCGGCCTTTCGTGACCGGGCTGAAATCGTCCCTGGGGAGTGGGGGCTGGTTACTGGCCATGCCTCGGTCGGTTTTTTCAAAAAGCCTTTCATCCTTCTTAGGTCGATAAATGAGTACCAACAAAGGTTGGGTGATATTTTATGCATATTTGTTCTATAAAAAAAAAGAGCTTAAACGTAAGTGCTATACAATAACATATCATTTGGCCTTGGACGTCTGCTTGGATTCACAGTAATTTAGTGTACTTAGGAACAATGCCATTTGATGCCATTTTCTGTTTTGTCAAGGGGTGAAAGTTCGTGTTCATTGCTTCCTGGGATGTCACTTTGGGGTGGGGTCAAATCACATCGCTTCCGGTAATGTCATCAGAAGTTAAGGGTCGTGAGGCGAGGTGTAAGCGATATTCAATCAACACTACAGCCAAGTCAATGCCTAGTCTGGGATGCTGAGGAAAACCCTTATTAATGTATTGTTATGTCTAGTTCAGTACTCTGGATGACCACCCTTGTATAACACCCCCCTCTTAGAATCTCCCTGACCCGACTGAGCCAAGAAGTAGGTTTGTTTTTCAAATTAAAAGGTTTATTTGAGAATTTAAACAATATATATATATCACACTTTATAATAAATTAATATCTATTAGTACACTTAGACATATGATGTTGATCAACAATGGGTAATCTGGCACTAGCACACTTCTTTACAATCAATGAGGAGTTAGTATAGGATGGATAAAGTAGCAAAAATACTTTTATGATTTCAAGGGAAAAGCAATGAGGAATAAAATGCAGTACAGAAATACTTGATATGATTTTAGCAAAAGATAAGATCATCACTTTTTCTCGGGCAATTCACCCCCTCCCCTATGCAATGTAAGAAATGGAAGGAGATGGAAAGAGGAGTACACCGTTCTCAGGAATGCAATCAAATACAATACGAAATCCAGTTCCCCCCCAGCCAGCTTAGAGGAAACAGGTAGGAGTTTGAAACACAGGCCCAAAATGCTTTTTAAATGTGATGGCAATGGATGGGAAAATGTGCCAACTGATTTTAATTCCCTCTAGAGATTCAGGGTGAGTGGGAGATGCGTGTTGGTATTAGTTCAGGCTCACTTTAGCAATGCTCTATGAGTTATTACCAAGTTGCAAACGGATTTTAACAAAAGAAGGAATGGAGCTGCTATTTTGACAAGTGGAGAAATTGAGCCAAAATCGCAAATCGCGGTAAATTTCGCGAGTGCGTAAATCGTGATTGCGGAAAAAGTATAAGGAGTAGGAAGTTCTAGGCTTGTCGGAAAGCTTAGATTCTAAGCTTTCAGAGGAAAGTTAAATCTCGTTCCTAGCCCAAACGGTAGGTTTGTTTTTCAAATTAAAAGGTTTATTTGAGAATTTAAACAATATATATATATCACACTTTATAATAAATTAATATCTATTAGTACACTTAGACATATGATGTTGATCAACAATGGGTAATCTGGCACTAGCACACTTCTTTACAATCAATGAGGAGTTAGTATAGGATGGATAAAGTAGCAAAAATACTTTTATGATTTCAAGGGAAAAGCAATGAGGAATAAAATGCAGTACAGAAATACTTGATATGATTTTAGCAAAAGATAAGATCATCACTTTTTCTCGGGCAATTCACCCCCCTCCCCTATGCAATGTAAGAAATGGAAGGAGATGGAAAGAGGAGCACACCGTTCTCAGGAATGCAATCAAATACAATACGAAATCCAGTTCCCCCCCAGCCAGCTTAGAGGAAACAGGTAGGAGTTTGAAACACAGGCCCAAAATGCTTTTTAAATGTGATGGCAATGGATGGGAAAATGTGCCAACTGATTTTAATTCCCTCTAGAGATTCAGGGTGAGTGGGAGATGCGTGTTGGTATTAGTTCAGGCTCACTTTAGCAATGCTCTATGAGTTATTACCAAGTTGCAAACGGATTTTAACAAAAGAAGGAATGGAGCTGCTATTTTGACAAGTGGAGAAATTGAGCCAAAATCGCAAATCGCGGTAAATTTCGCGAGTGAGTAAATCGTGATTGCGGAAAAAGTATAAGGAGTAGGAAGTTCTAGGCTTGTCGGAAAGCTTAGATTCTAAGCTTTCACAGGAAAGTTAAATCTCGTTCCTAGCCCAAACGGTTCCAGAGATACGGATGATTTAATAAAGGTAGATTTTTGGATTTAAAGTAAACTCAAAATGACAGGTGACAGCTTGCAGCTGCAGAATTGACAGGTGACAGTTGTGCAGCTTTAAAAATGACAGATGACACGATTTCTAGGAGGCAGTTCTAATTAGGTTAAAATAGCTTGAATTAGATTATCTTAACTAAGAGATTGGGTTCTGCACAGTTCTGCTAGGTACTCACAATATAAATTTGAACTAGGCCTCATCACAGATCTGGTCAACACGTCCGGCTGCGGTTCTGTCTGCTCGGCGGGTCAATCAGGCACCGGTTCTGCTCACAGCGATCTGGGTCAGCTCGGCTCTGCTGGTCTAGCCTCTCTGGATTCAGCGGCCTCTGGTTCTGGATACTGCTCTGCTTTCCGGTCCGGATCAAGTGGATTCTGGATGTAACACTGCTTTCTGGGTACTGGCAAGAGTTCTTGGCAAAAGAATTCAGACAGCTTGCCCAGCTGTGGAATAGTTTGCAAATGATTTTGAGGCCTGCTGACAAATACTTTTGCTTGCAGTGGGCCTTCTTGGTTCAAAGTTCTGTAGTCTCTGTTTAGCTTGGAAGTCTAAGTGTTGGATCTCTGGATGTGAAGTCGTCGGTCAGCATGCTCTGCAGCAAATGGAATTTAATGTCTCTACCTGTCCCAGCAGTCTCTTTTTATGTGTTTTGAAAATGGGTGTGTGCCTGGGCCTAGCTAAACCTGCCCCTCTCTACTTGTCATTGGCCCAATTCTCCCCTCTCCCATGATTGGGGGAAGGAAATGGATTGTCATCATGATGAGGTCTGTTTATGGGTCAGAGGATCCTCCCCTGGTCAGTTTGCCCACAAATCTATATTTGATTCAAATACATCTTTCCCAGATATACAATTTGTTGAAATTACATGTGCACATTATATATTCCTTATGGTCCATGCTTGTCCGCCTCTGATCTTCCTGGGGGCTTGCATTTAAAAAATGGCAACATGTTGCGCTTTTTAACTGGTTTTGCAATATCGGACATTTACCCAAAATTACACACATGTGCGCAAGGAGACATGCAGACATTTGGAGTGAGACCCTATTTTCCGCTAGTAACCCCCCAGAATACACCACAGGGTCCTAACGCCTCTCAAAATATTCACAGAAAAATCACAAAAATAATGATATTACTTATATAATTCTGACAAGTCCGCACTATGAGTTATCTATCTTTTTAAAATTATGCCCTGGTCAAAAAGGGGTGTGGCTTCCCACATCACAGGGTGGAATAACTGGTTTATCCACTTCCCCCAAGCCAGCTTGTTCACAGAGGCACAGCTGCCCCCCAGTTTCTCCCAAGAGGAAGCTATTTTACGACGCCCCCAATATAACATTTGCCTGAGTCCAGGACAGGCCTTTGTTCAACTCCCTGTAGTCCCCAGCTGCTCCACCCCTAATCTAATCAGAGAGGTGTTAACTCCTTTTGGCCAGGGGCAGAGTGGCTGAGCATCCAGTTTCAACTCCTGTCGGGGGTAGTTGTCAGGCAGAATTCAGTTTCATTAAGCCAGGTTTCAGCTAAATGTCACTTTTTGTTCCCAGTTTTCTACATTCAAATCAAACTGACAATGTTTACCTATACATTAAATAATTACTTCCTTCATGTCATTTCAGAATATAGTTTTACATTGTATCCACCTCTTAGCAAGTCTTTCCTTGGTCTGGTTTTGTTTCATTTGTTCAGTTTTACACAAAAGTCTGGTGGTTTTAAAACGCCGGCTTTCTGATAGTGGTGAGTACTGGTAATGCAACCATTTTTGGGATTAAGAAAATGAATTCCCCACAGTTCTGGGTTGCTTTTGGCAATCAGTATTGCCATTCCCAATGGTTTCAGGCTACTGTGTGTGTAGCCCAATGGTGGTTTTAGGCAGTGCCCTCCTGTGCTCACAACATAGGCAAAAATGGGTGGCAGCCTATTCTTCATGTTTTCCCTGTGCACTCTCTGGGGAGTTCTGGCCATCATGATGTTTTCCATGGCAGTACTGCACAGTTTTATGGTAGGGCTTGTATGCATGGGTAAAACATCCCACAGAGGGGAGGCCCACTTTTTTGAGGCGATGGGTGGGCCACTTTTTTTGGGTGAATGGGCCTATTTCTTGTCCCAGTCCGACCCTGCGGCCAATTCCATTATATTATGTATTACCCCAAACCCATCCCACACAAATATAAAAGTAAAATAAAGGTAAAGGTCAAATGTGCAGAAGTTCAATTAGGACCACTATTATTAGGTCAATTAGTACATAGGTCAATTATAAAAGGTCAATTTTGGTAATACCTTCAGGATCAGACGATTGTCCACAGCTTTCACTTGCACAAAGAAACGCTTACGGTTTAGGAGCTGAACAGATGGAGCACAGACATCGCCACCTCACACCACAGAACCCACGGCAAACCACTTCTAATGGGCAGAAATGGGCAGAAAGAAATACCAACCACCATGCCAGATGGCGATCAAATGGTGGCCACCAAAGTGTGTCAGCCATCCGTGCCCATTTCTAGCAGGATAGGAAAATCATATCCACCAGGTGCACATGCCCTGCAATACAGCCACAAACCTACAATGTGTGCATTGCAGAGCAGTACCAATTCCAGCCCCAATGTGGGATCAATCCACTAACACTACATTCATTAATAACCCAAATATCAGTAGGTCACTGCCACAAAAAAATAATGTTGTGTGGCATTTTCAGAAATCTGTTGCAGAAGCTGTACCCAGCTAATCACCAGGGAATCTTGCCCTCTCTGTTATCTCTTTTTTTCTCTCTCTCGCTGAACTATCTTCCTCTCTCTGACTATAAGTCTCTGCCTCTTTCAATATGAGTGAGAGTCACAGTGGTTGCTAGAGGGCCATCCCAGCCATGGCTGGCATCTGTGTGACCAAAGAAAGAAGAAAAAAAGAAAACGGGTACCTAGAAGGGGGTCCACTTCTTTTTTTTTTTTTGCAAAGGCAGCTGTTTAAAGAAAACAGAAGCAATGATCTTATATAAATGTACTAACGTTGTAAATTAGCACTTCAGTGTGTGTTTGTTTCTAATGATCACTTCCAGTTCATTTGTTTGCCATAATAAGAACATTTGAATGAAATCCAATGGCATTTTGCCCACAAAGCTTTATAACCGGCAAATATTTTGGTGATAAAATGGTTGAACGCATCCCTAACAGCACAAAGCACACTGGCTTGCTGCTCATTTCATTTTTCACAAAACTCACCCTAACATTAAAATAATTTTAAGTCCAGAGCACATATAGTGTGTAGTGAGTTGGACATCTTCAGGATTTGGATGGGAGGATAAAATGGCTGCAACATCAATTACTCCACTGCGCGAAACAAATACCATTTTTAGCCTTGATTCAGGGTAAGGATCGCTTTGCATATGCACGGTTCTCCATGCATAGCCATACCAAGAGAACTACACACTGCATAATGACGGGCCGTGAATCCATTAGTGCAAAACGCTGTCCAGATGGCGTTCAATATTGTTGGATTATTCTCTGGTGGAGTACTTAGCGCACATCCTAGCTAGGTGGCACCCTACACAGGGTATACATTAGGACCACTTCCTCCATGTCTTTGTTCTGTGCCAGGGCACCTTTAGCCGGCAGACTCCCAGGTTTGCTGCCATGATGGCATTTATTTCATTAGCGCTTCTTTCTTGGAAGCGACCTTGACTCACAACACAATGCAGGTTATGTATGATTTGTTACAGAGTAGCAGGCCTCCATACTGTGTTGCATACATACTTATGCAAGGAGTGCATTGTGCCCTGTGCACTGCAGTAGAGACTCCGTCCCATGAATCCATTATAGCAGATTGGCTGCATGAGTCATCTGATCCGTCCCTGTCCTTGACACTTCCTCGCGTATTCAACTGGGCATTGTAGCCACTCGTCAGGTATCCATGGAGACAGTGATTTAAGCTCATATATGTGTTGCAAGTACAATTGATACCCATTACATGCAACTTACCTAATTGCAAACCGCCATCCTCAAACTCAAGGTCTAAAGGAAGCAGCACTTCCAAGGCACCAAATGGGTCAACGCGTTCTGTAAATGGCCGTATTGACCTTATTGCTCTGCTCATGTACACACCAAGCAGGCAGCAATTGTGGCTGATGTTTACTCTCCATGTCTACCCGATGCAACACATCAGAGAACGCTAGAAATCTTACACAATGCTCACAGGGTTACAAATGCCTTCCATGAGGCACTTTTATATGGGATCAATATATCCACTGAGGAAATTACCTGTCTAGTAGACATACCTGCAGTCTTGTCTTGTTGTTAATTATGCTCTTAATCCAAACCTTTTTCATAAGAAATATAATCAATTTGTTGTGTGAAAAAGTATACACATTCTTTACAAGTAAGTGCTACATTTTACACGTGCTAGATCTGAAAAATCGCTTTTCCAAAGGGAAAATGTAAATGCTTTTATGATTTGTATGTAATAATAATTTAGAAGTTGAGCTATGATAATACAATTTCACAATGAATTCCTCCTGGCAGGCAAACTCAGTTCTTCTGTGTATACGGGAATACCACCGCGAGATAGTTGGCATAGCAGAAAGCAGCCTCCCAACTGCTGCACCAGTTTGCGTCTATAGATTCCTGTATCCCTGAAAGGGTAACCCAATGGTCAAATCTATAGATTCTTAGGAGAACGTATAGTGCTCGATTACTTGTTCATATTGGCAGCGTCACAGTCGTGGTGTAACCTGTTTATTAATGTGTTTTGGAAAACAGCACTTCACTTCAGAGGCTCAATAACTGCGTGATATGCCACATTCCGCACCGTTTTTCAGGTACAGCTGCACCTTCGCTCAGGACTATTACCCTTCAGCACTATGCCGTTACCACCCGGTACAGCCCTGGGACGCGGATATTATTGAAGGATGTTCTACGATGCTCCCACATCAGCCTCAACCTCTCCTCCCACACAATGCATCACAGGGCAGGAAGTCAGCTGATCCTACCATATGGTCAGCCTACCTGATGGTCTGAGGAGAGCCAGAAGGAGGTGACCAGGCCCTTGCATCGGCATTATGCTTGGGTGATCCTGGTTGCCTTCTCAAGGTCCCTCCCTAGCCTTGCTCCAGATCACGGTGTTAGGGCCGAGCTGGGCGTTCACATTCGACCCTGTGAACTGCAGGACTGAAGTAGAGAAGGCAAAAATAAGCCCTGAATCCACATTGGTCACCATGTACCCACCTTGAAAGAAAGGACCAGGCCCTTCCATCTGCGTGCTCCGCAGATGCTCCCAAGTGCCTTCCAATGGGCCCCGCCTCATGCCACAATCGTTTGTGGCTCAGGGACTTCGCGGACTGGCTACATATTCACATGTCATGGGACTAATAAAAATTCAGAAGGGGGTCTAAAGAGTGAACTAGACACCGAGAACCTGGACGCCCCCTATGACAAACCGTTGCCCACCAGTAAAACAGGTTCCTGGCCATTCCATCTGCTCCCAATGCCTCCTCACGAACACTGCCGTGTCCTGTAATTCATCGTAAGGCAGGGGCAATGCTGATTGGCAACATCCGCCCGTGCAATCGGCCCTCTACAGCACTCAGCCAATGGATCAGGGCATCGTCACCTGGGCAACATAGCAAACAAGACATTGGCCAGGTGTTCCCTCCTTGCCCCATGCCTGGACCCCTGCAGAAATGGTGCTGGCCTTACTCGTCTAGGTCTACTCTGCTAGGAGTGCTGTTATTGTTTGTTCTAAGTTCTGCATTCCATGGCCATAAGACTTCCCCCCACAAACCCCATCTTTATATTGGCAGGCTGTTCTAATCTACCATCGTCCTCATCGCCATGGGCTATTTCTGGGACCCCCCCCCATGCTCCGCAAGTACCCCTCAGTCCTCCCATCTCTACCTTTGTCCTAATTGTAGGGTACCCTCACTCTCCAACCTCTCCAATCTGCTCCCTTTCTCCACCCTATATCTCACAGGTCTGGCCATGTGCTACTCTTGTGGGCTCATGTGCTTCCTTAGCCCCTACACTCGATCCCGAACATTGAGCAAACCAGGGTTGTGTCAAGGAAAGTGTGTTTTCACAGGATAAAGGTCTGTACCGTGACAACTGGCACAGGCGTGTATTACACATGCAAGCATGCAGAAGCACAGATCTAAATCGGCATGCAATATTAGATTCCGTATACATCCTGGATATACAGTCATATTTGCTCGTCATCTGATATAGCTTGCATTATTAGCCTAACAGTGCGTGCCGGCACTTTGCGCAACAGTGTAGCGTCTATTTAAATGTCTGACGTCACTGTATCCTGTGGTATTTACTCATACACACACTCTCATGCCACTACTAATCGTATCTGATGGGAAATCATTAGAAGGAATGGACACTAATTTGCAAGGCCACTCATTCAAGAGACAGGCAGAGTCAAACTAGGTCTGTTATCAATCTTCCCCTTCTGAGACTAAATCGGAGCGACAGTGCTGCACAACACAGAATGGAAGATACGATTTCAACAGAAGTCAATGGTGGCTTTTGTTGTTGGTTATTCATTGAGCACAACATAAGCTTCTGGAAGCAAAGTAGAGGTTACAGGCAGAAACACGATGGATACGGTGGGAAGAGGTGTTGCAACATAGCATGTATTACTGGAACGCCGGTTAACATGTACAGTCAGTGGGCAACATGTGATCGAGTAGGATGGAACAGAGGCTGTTAGGGGTGCTTGTTAGGAGAGATATCGGGCTGAGTCGATTCAAGGGGGTTTATCTTACAGGGCGTCAAGGAGTTGGTCCTTGTCTATCCACATAACGAATATTAGGAAAGATACAGGGAACGATTTACAAAGACTTTACTGTGAGAAACCCTGTAAGTCGCACAGACGTATCCAGGAGACCCCTTTGCTATGGTCCTGACTTACCACTAGGAAGTGGACAGTAAGTGGGTGCTTTGAAGCACAATTTACATGATGTATAAGCGCCTTACAAATGCACAATAAATAAAATTAAAAAGTCACAATTTCTCGTTGTAGCTCCTTTGTGATTTAAATAGCCATCTCCAAAAGTAAGCATAGGGTTAGTCAATATTTCAAAAGATTACACACGTACTATACAAATATATCTGACATCGTATCTTCCTGAGCATTTGGCCATTTGAAACTGCTGGGTCTGTGTTGGTATGCTCCTAAAGAAACATGTGCGCGTCTATTTCTCTGGTGAACATTATTATACCGTTAATAGTACACCGATAACGGAAACAAACCGTCATATTCTCCGAATGCACTGCAATTAATCATTCCAGAGACACCTGCACTGACGTGAATCACAACTGTAAGGTAAAAGGCGCGAGAGCCGGAGGCAATTAAATAACGGAAATATCGGCTGAGCGATAGAAGGGAAGGCGTCCGGAGCGTGCATGTGCGGGTGAAGCTGCTCCCCTGAACCCGCCTTCCTTCTGCAGACAGCAGGGAGCGACAGCCTGTCTGAGAGCAACACGGACAGTAATAAGATGCCATTCTGGAAGATTCCATATTTACCGAGAGACCTGCACGTGACCCACCAAGATAATGAGCCTTCACATTATGGCGCCAGGCGCCACAATGACGTTTCAGCGCACCGTCTCGAGAAGAGTAGCCCGTGTGGCGGTGCAAAAAGATGTCTTTTTTTTCCACAGCTGAACACATTTTATTTTCAATTTGAATCCATTGGCACTGTTTATTCAAATATTTACTGAAAAAGGGAACACAGCAATATTGGTTTTATTTCGAAATCACTTTCCAATGTCTTGCTTTTTATTCTATTATATGCTTCGCATGAAATGGCGTCTTCGAAGCTGGGTCTCCTTTCTTTGCTTCACAGACTTCAACTCCACTATCCACTTCGTACTGAAACATAAGTGTTGGACACAACGCAAAGCCTGCAATCATTTGTCAATACAATACTATAAGTGATAAAATCGGACTCCACCTGGGATGGCCACCTTAGGATTCAAGCCTGTTTTTTTTTCTTCAGGCTAAAACGAGAGGTAGACATACCGTCTGTTCTGGACAAAGATTGCAGTTTGTTATTGAAGCAATAATCCCTGATCCGGGGGCACATAACCGAGTCAGGTAATGCCCCAGGGCCATAGTTATACACGAGGGCCTTAACAAAGGCCCTGGGACATAATATGCCCTACCCCGTTGCAGGGATTATTACTATTAGTATCCCGGTCCGTTGGACTGAGGTATTAAAAGCTACTTTCTTCTTTGTGAATACTTGTTTCGAAAGAAGGAAAAAGAAATGCCTGCTGTGGAGGGGAAAACAAAGTTGTAGAAGGGAAAACAATGACTTGTTTTCCCTTTCCATGGCGACCATTGAAAATAAAACAAAAAAGGAAATAAACATTACGGTCTGTCGCAAATCAGGATGCAGACGTGCTGGCGACTGAAGTGTTCATGGACAGAAAAGAAAGTGGGTGCGGTTTGGGAGGAAATGGATGGGGAAGAGGGAGGGGAGAGGAGGACCACTTACCTGGTTCCCGGGCGGGGGAAGATAACGGCCTCCAGCAGTAACGAGGCACGGAGCGGGGGTATTATCATCTTGTAATTCCCCCGTTCCGAGCCTCCTCTTTGGCTGAGAGGCTGCCACTCCCCGCCAGTTACTAAATACAATTAACTATAAAGCACAGGATCTTTTTAGCAATCTCTCTTTTTATTAATATAATTCATAGTTGTTGGCAGCCTTATGAATGTGGTATTGAAAACCAGAAGCCAAAATGCAAGCCTGCCTAATACAAGTATTATCTCTCCAAGATAATGTATCGATATGTTTTTGTAAATACCAAGCTGTATCATTGGGAAAGTGTCTCTGCAGTGGATCCAACATTCTACTCAGCTACTTTACCAGACTTAGCTAAAGCAAAAGATATGAATGGACTGACTACACTGACTACACTGTGCATTAACACATTTTCTATTGTGACCCTGGTACATTTTGCTCACATCAGGGTCACAATTACACAGCAGGCAGTTTGGGTTTTTTCTACATTACCCGAAATTGGATTTGTACAATTCCATTGGGCCTAATTTACAAACACGTGTTTCAAAGGGAATATCCCATTGAAAACCGCTTTGTTAATCCAGTCCATATCCTCTTCGTCCAACAGAACAAGAAGGTGTGTCTGCATCTCACAATGAGCATGGATCAATCAAGAGCACACCATGCACACAACATATCAGTGTTTGTACTTTATTTTAACATAAAATGCAATGCAGGTGGCATGTGCAGGGTCAAGTCATAAAAACATGATCTCATTCAAGTGCTATTCAAAGCGGCAACTGATTTAAGAAAGAACATTATCAGCCATATGTGACGAATCGCAGGATCCAGTCCCTTTTCCCCAAATGGGAGCCTTTCTATACGAGGCTAGGGAGGTGAGGCAGCTATACAGCGCCCTCCATAGGGGTAGAGGCAAGCAGGGCCTCACTGGGAGAGACTTTTCCCTAGGGGGAAAGGTCTCCCGTTCCATCAAGAAACTCCAAGAGTTCCTCACTTACAACCCCACCAGTAACAACTAACCTTCAAAAAGACCAAGAAGAGCAAGCTACTACTGTGTCATAAAACCAATTTTTCAATGTCAGGAAACATGTTATTACTACTGGGAAGAGGAAGAATACTCAAGTTATACAGAACACTCACACCTCTGAGACTGCTAGTACTGAGAAGAAGAGTGCTCGAGTGATGCAGAACCCTCATGCATCAGAGACTGGTTATACCGAGAAGAAGAAAAGTGATCGAGCGACAGAGAACGCTCAATGGAAAGTGAGAAGGAAAATACTGCTCCACTGGATAAGGGCCAGATTCCCACCAAACAAAGAGAAGGAGGAGCTCTATCCTCGAGAGAAGCCCAGGAGTTTCAACCCTTTGTTGCTGCGAAAACAGATAGAAGCTGAGAAGTGCAGCGTCTGACCGGAAAGACAGCTGGCATGAGAGTGACACGAGAACAGCTACAAGCCAGAGAAATTGGGGTAAAGGGAACCCCAACAAAGTCGAATGGTGAGTGGTGGCATGACCGCAATGCTGTGGACTGTCCAGTCCAGTAACAACGCCGAGACCATGGACTTTCCCGCATCGCATAACGGGTTTGTTAGGTAAGAATGAGTACAGTCCAATGGGTGTGGGACTACACAATACTTATCTCTTAGTATTCGATAACTCACCTTTCAAAATAGGCCTGTACTATCCAAGTTGGTAGTGTGACTGAACAGCCAGGCTTATCTTAAGAGGGGTAAAGTGAGCTAAAGAGCTGTGCGTTGAAACCAGTAAATACAAATATCCAATTAAACACGTACACACTTAAAGTTATCAAATAAATTATTTATTTATTTACAAAGATATTTAAAGGATTCTTTAAAAAGCAGTAATTAGCTGTAACATGAATGCCAAGGTAGGATTCTATTAAAAATGTGAAAAATAAAGCAGGTAAGTAATTAATTCATATGTTACACATGTCCAGCACCTGGAGGTGATGTCATTTGAGGTCAGTATAGCATTAATATAGTATCACCTTTGCAATATTTAGTTTTTAAGGGAGGAAAGTTTAGGGCTAGATCACAAAAGACGGATAGGGTATAAAAGCAGTTAGATTCTACCAAAGGGATGCGAGCAGCCTGGTATCCCAGCATTAAAGTCCTCAACATTTAAGATCAGTAAGAGAACAAGCACTACCAAAGCCAATAAGTTCAGAAGGAGGCTTTTAGAGAGCCAGGAAAGCCAAAGTCAATGAGCAAAGCCAAAGTTCTGATGCTCTTCTTCTTAGAAAAAGGTCCTTAAATAGTTAGTGTTCAAAAGAAAAATCACAGCAACTCCTTTAGAATGCACAAGCTGAAAGGCCAATACAGGTAGGTTGAGATCAACTTAGTGTAGGGTTAAATTGCACTACCAAAGATAGGAAGCACCCCCAATGGCAAAAGCATAATATATCCCAATCCGCACAGTACCTTAGAAATGAAGAAGTGGCTCCAGCTGGTTGTCTTCAAGTGAAGAGTGGAATTCGAGTGATAATCCCAGGAGGGATAACAAACATAATGGGCCTCATTATGACTGTGGCAGAATGGGTTTAGGTGAAGGTGCCGGCACCGTTAAACCCATTCCGCCTCAATACGAGGTTCCCTCGTGGGACCCGCTATGGACGTTCTTTGCGGGTCTCGCGAGGGGACCAGCATGCTAACAACAGGCATGTTACTAACGGGCCCGTTCTTAGCATCATCCCCAGTCCCATTGAGCCCGATGGGGGCTCGAATGGGAATGGGGATGGTCCTGGTCTGGGTTCCCTGAATGGGGAAATACTGGGCCCTCCTAGGTCGGAATGGCCTGGTAATTCCCCATTCAGGGAACCCTGACCCGGACCCGAGTTTGGAGGCAGCCATGAACTCATTAAGGGCATGGCTGCCTCCAAACTCGTAATGAGGCCCAATGAGAATATGAATCATACTCATCCCAGTAAGAGTGAAGAGTGGAAGTCAACAGATAATCATTACTGGCACAAACGTACTCGACCCAGTAAGAGTGAAGAGTGGAAGTCAACAGATAATCATTACTGGCACAAACGTACTCATCCCAGTAAGAGTGAAGAGTGGAAGTCAACAGATAATCATTACTGGCACAAACGTACTCATCCCAGTAAGAGTGAAGAGTGGAAGTCAACAGATAATCATTACTGGCACAAACGTACTCATCCCAGTAAGAGTGAAGAGTGGAAGTCAACAGATAATCATTACTGGCACAAACGTACTCATCCCAGTAAGAGTGAAGAGTGGAAGTCAACAGATAATCATTACTGGCACAAACGTACTCAACCCAGTAAGAGAGAAGCGGAAACCCAAATGAGAATCATTACTGGAACCTCCCTACTCGTCCCGTTAATAGAGAACAGTGGAAGGAAAGTAGGACACCTATTGAAAGTGTTGCTTACTGGCCCCACCAGGGAGGAGAGTGGACATTAAATCAAGAAAGAGTAATACTGATAAAAAACCAAGAAAGAGAGAGTGAACCTCAGAAGGGAAAGGCATGGTGTCAAGGACACATTAGAAAAGATGAATCCTATTTCTGAACTGTATGAACTAGTGAAAGTAGTAGCCAAGAACTACTAAAGTGACTTTCCTGAGAAGCAGAACACAGGAGAAGTGCCTTAGTTATTTTCTGAATAGTGGTAAGGACTGTGTAGGTTAGATTTGGACAGAGGAGAGTAATTCCTTTTGAACTCAACGTGACTGATGAGCACCTTAGTTAGTTGGTGTTAGGTCGGGAAAACCAGTGCTTAATTTGTGGGTGCTATGGCACTTATTTCTGAGCCCCGACACTTATTTTCTCAGACTCAATCTGATAACGTTGTGGTTTTTGAACACTTTATTTTTTTAACTCTCATTCAGTAGTTGTCAGACAGCTAGGGAAAACAGTGTGCACTGGGCTTAGTCTCTTCATCCTGGGCCAGTTCATTGTTATTCTTGAACCTATTTACCCAGATGGACAGGTCAGGGCTGTTTTTTATGATTAACTATAAGTTCTAAGGTGACAATTCTGGGTGCACCTTTCATCCTGCATGACAGTGGTGCAGGTCTGCTACTGCAGTGTGGGTTGACAATAAGAGGACAGTCACCAGCCAGCAGCGCCAACACAGGGGCAGAAAAGAGCAGTAAGAGGACTGTCTCCCATTAGTGTCAAACTATACACAAACATCAGGATTGATTCTTCCTGCATGTGCCAATTAATTTACTATAGGAGAAAAGCAGGTTTTCTGTGCATATGTGGTCAACATATTTCACTTGCCACCCATTGAATCCAAGCAGCAAAATGTGTTTAAAGAATCACCCAAAAATGTGCCTTAAACTAGTATGTTATTTTATGTTGATTGGTATCTATACATTGCACATCTGCCATGGGTAGTGCATCCATCACCTGCAATAGCCTGTAAGAGTTGCAGGTTTTACCCTAAGTAGGCTGCCATTTTGGGGCACAGCCGTGGATGGTGGCACCAGAGGGCTGAGAATTGCCAGCCCCGCTGAGTCCCAGATGTGCTAGACAATATTTAAGCCTTGGCACATATGTTTTTACAAATTAAGCACTGGGGAAAACCCATAGTTTAGGGATAGCTACGAGTGTATTTAGTTTACTTCACAAAATAAAAACCCTTGAAATGGAAGACACTCGCTTCTGTCCTTCTTCTAATCCACCACAAATACCATGATGGCCACGTAAATCTTAACAGAATGTTCCAGAAAAAACGTATGAAAAAAACATCCATCCAACCAAAGAATAGGTGCACACCAGATGGAGACAAATGTCTCTTGCGTAAATCCAGAGAATGGGTTTACTAAATGGAATGAAATACTGACCGATGCATAAACTCACGGTAGTGTAGATTCCTGAATTAGGACAAACTTGTCTTCTGTACTCAAAGGAATAATGTGGACCATTACTGTGTTTACTCGGCATTCCGAATCTTGACATACGTCTGCAAGAGTCTAGTACATTTTGCTATCTATATAACATAGAATTATATAGTGTATCAAGGTTTGCAACAGAATTCCAGTTGTCACTCCAGCACTTAATTAAAGCACTGGCAAGCTTTTCAAATACCTTGCTTATAAAATATTTTCCATGACACTTTACAGCCATTTATTGACAAGGAAAATGTTATGGTACAATGTTTAGATTGTGCACTGCTGGATTTTAACTCAACTGAGCGCAAATCTGCATGTTATTAATTATTTTAAAGCACAACATGAAAACACTTTTTTTGATGCATTTTATTAAACTGTTCAAACTATTTCTCTTCAGAACATCAGTACCTACATATTAGCTTTGAAAACATCCAAACAGATTCTACATTGATTATATGAATCAGCAAATGACAAATATCACAGATTAGATTAGGCAAGAGGTCAGGTAGCAAAGGGGGCAACAGTGGTGGCCATGTATTGTAAATAATCCAATATCCCCTGGTGTGCATAAAAAGGATATCACAAGTCACTGGAGAGTTGCATGACCTTATAAAGGGACTCAGCTTTCGGCTGTGTTCCTCTATTTGGTGAACTTCTCTGTGAATTGCAATATCCTTATAACATATCCTAGGGGATACATCATCCCATATATTTTATCTTCCAAATATACTAGGAGGAAAATAAATTATATAAGTGAAACAGCCTATCTTGATGGAAGCCTACTTTGGTGTATGACAGAAAAAAAACAAAAAAACATTGGCAGTGAGTTTGCAGATCCTTCAGAAATTAGGATTAATCAGTGTGTGATACTCCTATATTTTTATATTTCAGAAATGAACAATTCTTTTGTCAATTGTCTCTTTAATGCTTATTACAAGAAGACAGATATTATAGAGTTATAGACTGAGGGAGAGCTTATTATCGTGAGATAATGACCTGCCACCAAGGTATGGGCGGAGCTGAAGCCGCTTTTTTGTGGTTAATTAAAAACATTGCTTTAGTGCAGAGTAAAATGAATAGACAGACTGAGTTACAAAAATTAAATATGTTTTTATTTTGTAGTATTTAAAAAAGATTGTCTTCATAAGTTTAGTAATTAAATTGAGAACTTGGTTATACTGGAGCAGGTTTAACATGAGCATGCATTAGTTGTCCTGTAAAAGTTAAAGATTTCTCTATAAGAAAGTGAAATCATTTCCCCATGTTTTAACTTTCTCTTGGTGAATAGGATGCAGAAGCAAAACGTGTTTCTCCCAGAGAGGAATTGTCTTGTTGAAACAAGAAATCTTTCCTTGAACGTGCACTGTTTCCCTGTTCACATTTTAAGACAGAATGCCAGTATACCAGTAGTTATTGACTGCGCACTGCACAGTCTGATTAGCGGAGGGGAGGCAATAACCATGTGCTAATAAAGAAGATGGACCTCGGACCAGATTCAAGATCAAATGTGTCCTAAGATGGATATCCTAACATTCTGACCCAAACATTATGACACCATCATATTTTAGCACCAAATGAATGAAAGGTTGGTTCAGCCTTTCGAAAGGCTTCAAAATCAGTCATTGGCTATGCTTGATTTGATATATGATATGATAGATTTTTTATAACGCACTTAATAGCCAAAGGTTTCTAAGTGCAGACCCGGGGATCAAACCTGTGGTGCTCTGTGTCGTCTTGCGTCCATGGCGAGCACGTTGCCCCTGAACTATCCTCCCAAGACAGGTTTGCTCTACTTTAAGCCTTCCCTTTCTTCCAAGATGAGACTATGGGTAAAGTGTTAGTGCAGAATGGGGTGAAGAAGACAATATTTGATGAGGGTGTATAAAAAGGAACAGGCCATAGAGGGAATGCAAATGGGAGACTGCAAAGGGCAAAGGAAAGCTAAAATCATGGATTTTAAATTCAGTTAGGGATTAGGAACTGGATAGTCAGAAAACAGAAAGGACCATCAAAGCAATACAAAAAAGAGCCAGGCAGTGCAGAATTGCAGGACATTTGCCAGTGCACAACAACGATGGATGAAGTGAGTGGGAGAAATGTCTGGGAGCCGATCCACAAAATGGAGAGAAAGGTGTATGGGAGCGGAGGAGGAGAATAGCCACCGCTACCTGCATACAGCCCTGCTGGCCTTGTGCTGCAACACAATAATGGTGTTCACTTTGCATTGCTTGCATTGTAATCCAGAATCATGAAAGAATGTTCTTGTAAAAATATGCCAGGAGCTAATGCAGCTGCTGGCAGTGCCACATCTCGCACATGTGTGTCCATTCGCACAGTTGGTTCCCTGGACTGATACCCTATGATTCTGGAAACACGGGGTATAGACATCAATGGTGAATTCATATCAGCATATCTTCCCACCTGGGGCTACATTCATAGTCGGGAAGCAGTAGCTTGCAAATGAGCGCCTACACTCCCCAACATGTGTTGATCTTTATCTATTGAATTTAAGACACATATAGTGCACACCACACTCGACATTTTTACAAGGTTCCGAAATGTTCAAGAGGCACCAACAGCGGCACCCAACCGAGGCACAGCAAAGAGCCAGAGAAGGATGCTCGGCTAATTAACTAGGTGTTCAGTTGTTTCATGAACTTAAGTCAAATGTGGCTTGGCAGGTGTGGTGGGGGCCAACAGTTCCAAAGTTTTAGGCCAAACAAAGAGAACATAGGTTTGCTGCTGCCCCAGTGCCTGGAAGTGGAAGTTCGTCATGTGAACGTTTTGGAATCATTGAAGACATGGAAAAAACATTTTCTTGTAAATGTTCTTTCTGAAAGACATCCCGAAATGTAGGGAAACAATTGAATTGGAAACGGGGGATGGGCAGCTGAGCTGGAGCACATTGAAAAGGACGAGCATACACAGTCCTGTTACTGCTTCAAATGCGAGTGTACAATCCCACATATCACACAAAATGCGCGTTCCCATCAGGCGTACACAACACAATCCCAGATCTGAAAAGAGAACTCAGCTGAATGCCATCCGCGTCATTCCCTCCAGGAGAAGCAATCTACAAATCAGGCTGGTGTCATTATTCTTTCAAAAGTAGATCAGAGGGAAAGCGTTCCAGTATCTACTCTATAATGTTCACATCACGAGAATCGAGGATATTGCCATGGAAACAGGAGCGAGGAGGCAGCCCGTGTATCATACGTGTGGTCCTGTGCTGGGCCAGCCACGCTAACATCGCACACAGCATCGATATAAACGAGCGTGAGCTGTGCAGCCGCCCTCACCCTAAACCGTAGAACACTCGCCATTCCACCGTAAGCAACCTATGCATTGCAGTTGGTGGAAGCCACTGCAATCATCTATAAAGTTTCTGGTTCACATTTAACATACTTTACTTTATACATGACACTCTATTCTACATTCTCTAAATGATAGTCCATGAAAAGTGTTTTCAAGTTGATGGTGCAATGGCAATCAACATACACATAATTTCTGTAAAGCATCTTCTGGTAAGAGAAACCTCTTGCTTCTTTCATGGTACTGTTGATATTTGGTGTGAGCCGTGTGTGTTTTTTTTCTGCTTCATCAGGTGTGTAGCAATTTAATTTTACTGATCAGTGGTTGCTTTCCACTCTAGGCTTCTGGCATGGCGTGGTTTGCAGACACGAAGGCTCGAGAAATAGCAGCAACGCCCGGAGTCAATCACCCTGATTGAAAGTACAAGTCAGCCTTCGGCAAGCACTACCTCTTACCATGGTGGGCAAGCATCAAAGCCAATCACTTGGGTTGGTTAAGTCAATCACCCTGAATGAAAGTACAAGTCAGTCTTCAGCAAGCACTATCTCTGACCATGGTGGGCAACCATCAAGGCCAATCACTTGCGTTGGTTAAGTCAATCACCTTGAATGAAAGTACAAGTCAGCCTTCGGTGAGCACTACCGCTAACCACAGTGGGCAACCATCATGGCCATTCAATTGGGTTGGTTAAGTTATTCAGCCTGAATGAAAGTACAAGTCAACCTTCAGCAAGCACTACCTCTGACGGCGGTGGACAATCATCATGGCTAATCACTTGGGTTGGTTAAGTAAATCATCCTGAATGAAAGTACAAGTCAGCTTTCGGCAAGCACTACCTCCGACCCCGGTGGACAACCATCATAGCCAATCACTTGGGTTGGTTAAGTCAATCACCCTGAATGAAAGTACAAGTCAGCCTTCGACAAGCACTACCTCTGTGGTGGGCAAGCATCAAGGCCAATCACTTGGGTTGGTTAAGTCAATCACCCTGAATGCAAGTACAAGTCATCCTTCGGCAAGCACTACCTCTTACCATGGTGGGCAAGCATCAAAGCCAATTACTTGGGTTGGTTAAGTCAATCACCCTGAATGAAAGTACAAGTCAGCCTTCGACAAGCACTACCTCTGTGGTGGGCAAGCATCAAGGCCAATCACTTGGGTTGGTTAAGTCAATCACCCTGAATGCAAGTACAAGTCAGTCTTCGGTTACAACTAGCTCTGACCACGGTGGACAACTATCATGGCCAATCACTTGGATTGGTTAAACATGTTTAACTCCATCAAGATTTAACAAAATAACATTTTTTCCCAATTTGACCTGGCCAATGAAACGTCAATTTGCCCTTTATGCCCTGTGGGTATATTGGCTCCAGGAACATTAGGTTTTTTCTTTGCCAATGTGGGTTTTGACTAGTAAGCGTATACTGTCGTGTGCATCTGTTACATATACTCTATTCCACATTCTTGAGGGGCAAATGTTGGGTAATTCAGTATCAACATGAGTGCAATGGTACAGATTATGTATGCAGTCAACCATTATCTCGCAGATTGTCCCCTACATGTTCCCCTGCCTACCTTTTCCCTCCACTATGGACTTTATTGAAGGATACTAGATTCATATCCAGAAGAGCCTTATATCGTCTTGCTATATCTAGCCAGTGAATAGGGATGCCCCTTGTTATCATGTACAGTAGAATAGTTAACATCTAGAGCCCCTCATGTGCAGGTTACAACGACTCTCAAATGCCTGTTGAAAGGCCAGTGTAAAGCAAGGGGCACTGGCAGGCATTAGCGGCCGTTAATGAGCCAATATGACCAGCAAATGCAGACTATGAGGCTGTGAGGCCATAAACAACCAGCTGGTTAACTCATACAGCTAATACATTTGCCTACCAAATGCAGTGTGCTGCTAAACGGTTGCGGACAATAAAACTAGTGTGCACCAAAATGTCAGAAACACTCCAAAAGCGCTGACAAAATATCGTTGCCACCCAAGCTGGCCCCAGCCACTAATGAGTGAAAGTGTTGTAAACAGTTTGCCTATTCCAGTCACTAGGAAACAGTGTGTTTTCAGTATCAGTTTGACTTCTGTGTTTAACAACCGAAGTGTACAGTGGGAACTGTGTGGACAATGTGCACAGCGGAATAAAGCAGGACGTGCTGACCCCGGCGGGTGGGAGCAGGACCAGTTGGCACTGCAGTCAAGATTAGAATGTGAAATGAAAAGGGTAAGTATCCAGGGTGCCATGGCGACAGGAGCCGACAGCTTCGTCGCATGTTGCTGCCATATAATGGTAGTGTCAACCGTATTTCAAGGAAGAAGATTGGTCGATGCATCAATAGCATCCCACCAAATGTACTAATTAAGATAATACGGTATGAAGTGCAGACAAGTTATCAGATGTCCCCCTAGGCATGCATTCCTAATGCATTAGTGAACCTAACTTTTAAATACTTACAGTGACGTATTCTTTAAAACATGGTATGTTATATAATAAAGACAAGGCACTACAAAAATAGGAAATTCGGCGGAACAGCGTTCCCGTGTCTAATCACCAACAACTAGAACAACATGCCCAAAGTAATTAGAATCACAGAAGACCACATTACCTTCAGGAAACTGCTCAGAACCTGGCTGTTCAGCAAACAATGACAACCTAGAAGGGACACCGGCAAAAACACCACCACAAACAACTAGAAAGGAGATGAGATAAGCCAAAGAACCATAGACAAGAACCTGGCTAGATACTATCAAGCGGCACCCAAAGTGTCAAAAAGATAGAGGCCACAACAAAGTGACCGACCTTACTAACCTTTCCCTTCCTGCTCATCCAACATAACAGTCGCCGCTACATCAGACACTGGACTAGCCACACTAAATTTAAAGCAAAGATAGAACCATTAGTATGCACCACACACATAGCCCAAACCGTTAACACAGCAACTACACACCATGACACTGTATTACCTTACAGACACGACCACCCGTGACTCTTGATTCGTTTATGGATACTTTCCAATCCAGCGCACACAACTATCCCATCGTAACATACAACATCTACACCAACACAAGACACTAGCACACACGCCAGGCACATAATCTTACCCATATGGTTACAATGCATGAGGCCTCTCAATAATTACCACACTCAAAACAACACTCACAGATGCCAGTTCCTCCCAGTTCTGAATGTATCCTCTCACCCTTCTCCCCACTACCCCCCCTTCTCCTCTCTTGAAGAGCCACGCAACCACCTGGATACTGCTCCCGGGTGGTATCACTGCGTGGTACAAATCAACATAACACAACATACCCTAAGATATAGCATATTAGTTTTTGGTTACTGCTCTTGAATGAACTGACTGCTTGCTAAAACAGTGACTGTTAGAGGTACCTGTGTGCTATGTCAATATATAGTATGGGGGTAGAGTCACATAAATTAGGCATCATGCCCTAGCATTACCCCAAATGCATCTCGACAGAATATTCACATGAACTCAGGTGCAAAATATGAGTAATTTACTCATGTTGGAACTGCAGGAGTAACTGATAGGATTTCACATATCGAATAAGGTTATTAAAAAAATCAAACCAAGAGGCAAACCCTTTACTTTGCCCTTAAAGTACTTTTCCCATTCATATTAAATGCAAAGCTTTTCGTAATCACTAAACCAACTGTCGCCTTATTTCAATTCATTTCAGGGAGAAAACATATCCATCTTCCCTTGCCAAGGACAGTGTTTTCCTTGGTTACCACTCTACTTAATCTTTGTTTAAAATATAGCTATAGCTCTTTGATTGCCATCATGTGTTTCTCATTGTGGGGCTAAGCTACATATGACCCCATGTGTGAGCTTCTTCAGGGACATGAAGCAAATATGTCCAACACATAGTTAGATGCATCTTTCTACTCATGTCTAAGCAAGGTCCACGTTATGGCTTCCGGTTGGATCTGGTTGAATGGCAAGAACTGAGAAACACTGTGGTCAAGTACGGAAATTGAAGACTGGGCTCAGTACCCATGTTCACCACTTAAACCAAAGTGAGTTACCTGAAAGTGCAACCTCCTCTGTTAGGCTCTGTGGATGGTCATCATTGTGGTGCAATGCCTCTGCATACACGTGTTCCTCCTGCCAGGAGTGACTTCATGGTACATGTCTCATCCACTCAATCCAAGAGATGGACGATTAATGGAGTGTCACCCACCTCACCAAATCCCTGCTGCATCCCTCCACTAAAATCAGGTGACCATTACTCTCACACAAACTGTCATCAGGAAGAACAGGATGCACGTGCACGTGCGTTTCGCCATCACCAAAGCTGCTCTTCGGTTCCTTCTCCGGAAAATCTCCCCAGATGCTATTTGCTTACTTAAATTGACTGAGCACATTACACAGCGCTGCAAGCAAAAACAACCATAAATCTAACTCTCTGAGTAGGTCCCAGTCACTCATTACCCCTCCCTACCAATTCTTCCTACTCTAAAATGAAGCCTTTTTTTAACCCTTCCCTGAATAACATAAGCCTGCCTTCAGCAAAAAACGTGCGTCTCTCTCTGAAAACTGCCTACAAATGAAAGGGAGCTCTAACCACCGGTTTCCCTTTGAGCCATGTGGACAAACACCAGAGAAAACTTTCCAAATGTTCATCTGAGTTTTGACCTGGTTGAATCAACACAAGTTCATGTGAGACAGTTCGTCCAGGCCTACCCGTCATAACCAACACCCCTCAGACTGTTACTTGATCATTCTGACATTGCAGTTCCATTTCAGTTTGCCCTACTAATAAACATTCAATAACAGATTCCCCTCTGAGAATCCCTTCTGCACTGATCAATATGAAGGTGATTAGAACGACGCAACCCATTTTGACTATTAAGACAACACAATGGTCTTTCAGTGAACTGTTTTTGTTCAAACCCTTAGAACAAATTTGGCATCACTGTTTTAGGGCACATGGAGAGATTCAGTGCAACAGAAAACATTTCCTCTCGAGACTGCCAAATTTTGAGGTTGGCATCCATTTCACGCGCCTGTGCTAGGGCGATCAGCTGGAATAGGTATGTAGAATCTGGCCTTTGTTGAGTATTCACGCGTCGGCACTCAATGTGTCATTTGCTCGTTCTGCATTCGTCTTATAAACTCTCATGTGGGAAGCTGATCAGAGAGAAGATTGAAGGATGAGCCTTTCATCTTCTTCAAGCGGGACGTGAAATTTGGAAATAACTGTGTTTTAGCGATTGCCTTTATTTCTTTGCAGAACAGTAGCCAGTGGTACAAACAGCAGGTACCGCAACTCTGCCGCTGGTCATGCAGCGAAAGAGCCGTAGAATATAGTCTACTTTAATGTGTTTATGTACTTCATCTGTGAGTTTGATCTCTTATTTTCCTTTCTGAAAGGTTATTTTCTTTATAAACCAAATCGCAATAAAGAAATACTTAATAATACATTCTATTTAATGCATGTGCATTTTATGTGATTGCTTTGGTTCACATCCTGAGGTTCACAATTAGGGAGTCAATTTAAGAAGCAGAATCTAAATAATAAAACAGCCATGGGATCCAGTAGCCACCACAGTTTCCCAGCCACAGTAACTGTTCTTATATTTTAAATCGGCCATTCCTCTGGGAGTTAATATGACTTTGGGGTATTAATAAAAGGCTTTGAATTCAAAAAGTCTTTATCAGAACTTAGGTTACATACATTTCCATGCAGCAGGGGTCTGCAACCCTGGACTTTCCCGCTCTGTGGACTAAATGCCCAATCAGCCTTAGGCAATATGGTCATTGGTGAGTGGTCATGGGATTTACAGTAACCTTTTGAATAGATGCTGCGGTTTCCAACGTTGCACATGCATTTCAATGATCTGTGCTTTGATGTGGCATTTTAAAATAAAAGTAGCATTCTATGTTTTAAACCTGGTATTACATGATTTTATTTTAATCCCTGATAAAAGAAACAGACAATTAAATAAACTGTCCGAATGTTTCCCATACACGATAATCAATGAAGACATGGCATTAGTGACACTAAACTGCGGAGGGTTGTATTAACTCTTGCAGAACGTTGTCTAACGTGTTGCACATTTGTATGAAACAATTTCATGAACATTTGGGCAATGTATACATTAGCATATTATCTTTCAAAATATGATGTGGTTTACTACATGGGGAAGCAAGCCGGAAAATATAGTGATTGCATACGTTGTGCTTTATTTCTTTATTAAAAGCATTGCTCCTGAATAATCACTCTCTTTGACTGTCAATAGAGTTAGCTGACTCTCCACAGAAACGGTCATAGGGTGCAGACATGCCCTATCTATTCTGTTACTAGCAAGCACCTCATTTCTACATTGGTGTTGCTACACAAGTTTTGGCACCAGGTACTATTACGTCTTTTATATGCATTACACACCCATCAGTTCTCATAATATCTACAGCACTTATACAGCGCTTGCGTCGTTGTAGTCGGTAGGTAGTAAGTGTTTTTTTCTTCATTAGTGGGTGCTCAATGAGGATTTCGTATTATGTAAAGGCATGGAGGCCAAAATATTCTACAAAAAAATACTTTACTACCCCCAGAAGGAAAATATTTACTGCAACTAACATTTCTCAGATTACTTAGAACTTCGACCATGCAAACACCACCAGGCAAACCCCAGCATCCACTCCTTCTATTGCTACTCTCCCTACTGTGTGTGTCGAGGCGGATTCTGCCTCAGGATGTGATCGATTTCCAGGGAGATCACCCAACCGATGGTCAGAATCCGGAGGTCAGTTTCATCTGCTCTGAAGTAGATTTCTCCTGCCTTGCCTCGGATTAGCAAATTCATGCATTCAGGGTTCAGCCTGAGACCTTCATGCTTTCTGTGAGTGCGCACGCTCAAGCCAGAGACAACTTGGCTTTTATGCCCATGTCCTTTCCCTTCCCCAAATGTGACCGTGATCTACAACACTGTGTGCCATGCTCCCAGGGATGATGTGCCACGCAGTGGAAGGAGCACACTTTGGCTGCAAGGCTCAGTTAGTTGATGAGTACATTTGATCCTCACTGCGATAGTCCTTTTGGAATTAATCTGCAAAGGGTATTGATAAGCAACGGTCTATCGCTCTATGCAGATGGCGGGAGCAGTTGCCCGTGGATACGTTTAAAAGCTTGATGGCCTCACTCTTATTTTTCTTTTTTGGAACAAAAAAGAGTGGCTAAATGAAGCCTTTTTATGTAAAGGGTTCTCAGTGCCACTGCATCCTGACAGACAATACGTCCTATCCTCAATGATAAGGCCAAGGAATGATCAGTTGACCTTATAACTGTAGATAGTGAACTTGGTTCAAAAGGCTTCTCGTCTCTTCCTTGGCCCAGTAATTAGGCTCTCTGGCACACAACCTCTCTCGTGATTCTTTCTTATTAAATTCTTTTAGATTGTGCTATATGCAATATTCCTCCCATTTGGCGTAAAGCGCTATATTAACACAATAAACAAACATAATTACCTCCCCTGTAATTATAGGGATTGATATTATCAGGTTCTTCATGGGTCTCAGTTGATTGGCTGTGGAAGGATGAAGGGCTGAGTCAGCTTTGCCTGGATTTAAACATGTTCCCTGCAGGCAGAACCCAGATTTCCATGTTGAATGTTTTATTCACCGAGCGAGCTTATCCATGTGGTTGAATGGTTAGAGTATGATTAGGAGAGGCATGTGTGAGAAAAGAACCTTCAGGATAGTATAACGAAAAAAACAAATTAATATGACAAATATGGTATCAAATATTAGCATCCTGGCAGGGGGAGCCAGTCAATCAGGTGGCTAGGAACCAGGGTTGAACAGCCAGTGAAAGCTTCCATTCCATGCCACCTGATGGCTGACCACCCTCAACGCCATCTCCCCCCCACCTTCCGTCCCTTTATTGTGCTTTTTTTCACCCTCTCTTCCACCACTTGCAAAGGCTACTTCTCCTCTTCTCCTGCTGCCCACCATGGAAAGGGAAGAGGGGCTCTGTACGGAGCCCAGGCTTCCTTTTCCATGGAGGCCATCTTGGAATAATATTATCCTTCATTCAAAAGGATACGCGATTGGCTCGGTCTGATAACTTGGGCTGCCGGGCCGTTACCCCAGTTCCAGCCACTGGAAGGGCGGATTAATGCCATAATATTACACGTGCATGTAGTGCTTGATATCAGACTCTTTCAATTCTAGAAAGTGTAATAAGACGTGTTGTTACCCTGATGGTGTCTAATTAAATGATTTTGGGAGGACTATGGGTTGAGTCAGCCTTTTGGGATTCCAAAATTATCTCCAAATAAAGAGCATTTTCTGCTAAGCTACATAATACACGTGAACAATTGCATTTCCTAAACAAAAAAAGAAAACTTGATGAGGAAAAAAAACAGTGTAATTAATATTATTGGATTTAAAGGTAACTCGTCAAGGCACAGGTTGAACACAATGTGCATTGGTTTTTGGATTGCTGAATGAGGGACAAGCAAGGACAAACCGCACAAAAACACCCCTTGCCTCAGTAGGACTAAATGAATTTATAAGATAAGGCACGCAGTATATTCTCCTAACATTTACTGCAATCCTCCGTGAAAGCCTACGGCCGAGGAACAGCGGTGCTCTGTAATTACCTAAGTGTCTGGGAAAGAAACCAAGAGGCTGAAGACAATGCAAGCAGCCAAGGGATGACATTATTTCTAATCATAGAGTGTCGGTCTGCATCAGCTGCTTTACTGTGTGTGTGGATGACGCTGCTCCTCAAATTATTTGGCCAGTTCTTGGATTTGTTGTAAATTATCAGTGGAATACGCTGTGGCGGCTAGCATCAATGTATTCCCCGGTTGTTTTTTGTATTGTTATCCTTCCTTTGTAGAAACTTTATTGTACTTTTATTTAGCACAACAATGAAGCAATGCATTTTCTTATTGTCGTAACTCACGGATGCACCTTGAGGGTATCCATTTGTAGTGGTGGCCATGTATGCCATGATGTATAGTGTGTATGTACTATAGAGGATGCGTATAACCTTTACTCAAAGAGTTTTCCGTCCACCTTACGGACAGACCATCAAGGATGAAAGGTAGCAAAAATACATAGCCATAGTAGATCGAAATGATGGACCAGTCCTTGATACAGTAGCTTCTGGACGTGATGCTCACACGTCTGGTGCGGTCAATCAAAGTGCATTAGTACACCCCTTCTCCTTCTCTCACCAATTTGGGAATAAGCTGTTGCACAAGGAGATCCCCAATTATCCTGACACATTCTCCCATTATAGAACCTTTGACGGGCTGACAGACTATTTCGAGGGACACAGAATGAACACCGCATGGGGATGGTGTGAACACTGCGTCTTCCCTAAAGCACACCCAGGAAAGGGTATAGGGTTCAATAAGCCACCGGGGAGCCTCAGCGGTGGGTGCAACTCACCGGTTGCATCAGAGAGCTGCGGCGTACAAAAGTGGGGTGCTGAGCATGCTTAGAATGTTTGCCAGTAAGGCATAATCACTGCGCCCGCCTTCCATATCATTTTCGTTTAAAAAATTAAAAAAAGGATGCACTATCCCCCCTACTCCCCAGGGGGGAAAAGCATGTCTTTATTAAATGTGCACACCCGGGGAGGGGGCAGGAGGGGTGGGGGGTTCCTCTTACATAAGTTATTAAAGCTCTTTCCCGAACCACGCTCAGAATCACCTGTAGGTTCAGGGCATTTTCGCGAATCTGAGCCAACTCCCAAAAATCACTTGCACGCGTATGTGGAAAACGCATGCCTGTTTTTAAACTACAAAAAAAAGGCACTTAGAACGTATGCTTGAGATAGAGAGGGGCTGTGTTTGTGTGTGAACACGTGTGTGTGTGTGATCTATTTGTAGGACACACCCCCTGTAACTGAGTCGTAACTGTGGCAGATCAGGTCATAGCAATGCAGTGGGAGTTCAGGGACATCACACAGGTTGGACCATGCGGCCTCCCCCTCCTCCTCTGCGTAGGAATGGGATCTCCCGCCGATCAATGCAAGCTGGAGTCAGGATGTCCTTGGGAGTTTGCCTGCATGCCGTTCGATTGCTCCACCCTACAATGTCATTCGTTCAGAAAATAAACCTCTCCGTTTCACATTTGAGAGACTCTCATCTCTTGAAACGTCTTGAGGAAAGTCGGGGACACAAACTCTAGTTGGGGAAGGTTCCGGGAAATAGAATAGAGAATACATTAAACACAAAACTGCAAACCAGTGGCTACAGCTGTAAACTGGTTACAACCCTCATGGACAGGAGTGAGACTGGAAACCAACAGCTAAGTATAAGGGGTGTGCGAGCAAAGTGGGCCTAAATGGTTCTATTACCTCTATGGGGAATATTATGGCAACACCGAGGAGGCCCCACCAAAAGATTTGGCGAAACTGTGCAGCGTAGCCATGCATGTAGCAGCACTGCCATGTACCTTGCACACCTAGATAGGGTGCAGAGGAGGCACCATACATTCTGACAGTGGAAGTGGCATAAGGGCCCTCGCTAGGGTTCATGTAGCCACTGACTGCAATGGGCCCGTTCCATCCTGTTGGGAAGGGTTGAGTGGATAACGCAACACAGACTGATCACAATATGCTAACATTATTCATGTTAGCCATAGATACGTTGAGCCCGAGCAGAAGATGTTAACCCGTATAGGGCCACAGGCGATACGATGCTAACGTTATTCAGAGGCGTAGCGATACGATGCTAACGTTATTCAGAGGCGTGGCTAGGATTGTCTAACAAGTGGGGCTAATGTAGATAGGCCTACCGCAGTGACATTAACATCTGTAAATGTCCACACCGTGCTGCTCAGTGGGCATTTACATATTTTGGGTGGCATTGCCCGCTCAGGACCTACCCTTTCTACGCCTCTGACGTTATTCATATTAACAGCGGGTGCATTTGCAAAAGGTGCTATCCTGAACAGAACTGCACCTGAGGTTAGGATACTAAAACTATTCAAAGATAATCTAACCAAACTGCTGGGTTAGGCAGAAGGCTTTTTCTTTTTTTTTCTCTCTCTCTTTCTCTCTCTCTCTCCTCTCTCTCAACTTTACAGTCATATTATCCATTCCGTGTAAAGTTGTTGGGCTGCTGTATTTCGTACCGGGTTCCACTTATTTATCAACTGCCACGCACTGCCCTTTCATCATTGTCCTTTATCTACCATGAAAGCTGTGAGGGAAATATGTTTGTACTTTATGATTTTTCCAAAAATGCATGAAAGTGGCAAAGGCCTTAAAAATATGCCAGTAAAGTGTTCTAATATATGTCATATGTGGTCGACTTTCTGAACAAATCTGCATCAAACTGCCGTAGCAGTTTGTGTGTGAAGATATACTTGCTTTAAAGCGGAAGAAGACGAGCGTGCACATGCACAACACATATAAGAAGCGTCTGCTCACTGATGAGCGAAGGCCAGAAGAGGCCACTGTTTTCAGGGTCCCGCGCCATTGTCCCTCAGGAGGACTCCATGGGCACCATCCACCGCACAGTGTCCATGATTGACTGCCCACGACAATTATCACATTGATCACGTGCAGAAAGTCTTTCCAGGCAAACGCATAATCAACCAATTATACTAGCTTAGTCGCCTTGACGAATGCTGTATCCCCTCCTAAATTGCCATGCATGCTGTTTGTGTTCCACATCACAAACTAATTCCCAGACATGCACCTCAAGGGGCTTCCACAAGGCGCACGTGCGCTGCATCGCACATTTCCACCTTGCCTTTTACAATTAAAATGCAAAGCATTCACAAAAGGCTTGCTTAAAAATGCAAATTAATAGCATCAGCAGTGGTCCTGTGAATTGGCCACTTTAAATATTGGCATCATCTCAAAGATATGATTTAACAATATGATCGTTTTACGCAAGGCCGGCCGCCTCCCTCCAACCCCAATCCCTCCTTTCCCACTGTGCCACACAATTTGAGATTAAACATCAAGATGTCTAGCTTGATCAATGTAGACTGCCCTAGGACGTTTTGTGACCTTCAACCTGACCTAAAAATTCGACCCTTTCATATTTTATTCTGGAACCGAGCTACGTGCTAACACTCTCAGCACAGTGAAGAAGGAATGTGCTCGGTGAAGGGATGCATGTGCAGGTCCAGTGGTCGAGGAGACCATTGTGCCGGAACTGGAAGTTGGCAACACCAGGTACTCTGACAGAGAATGTCTGCCAAAGCCTCGGCAGCAGAGCAAACCCAACCGCGGAACCCAATGTCAGGACCATGCGAGTTTCTTCAGCAATCTAGACATACACCAGGGGCCTGATTCAGATCTTGTGCTAATTACAGTGTGGAAAGCCGGCATTCTCCTCTCCACTTTCCAGCACCATCATTCCGAGATGGGTGGAAATATTGTAGGCGAGGAAATGTCCTGCTTTCCAGCAGCAAAAGCCACTATAATCACACGTTGTGGGGGTAAATATGTGCTCCAGAGGCATTGCAAGCATTTTCCAAAAGACCACCACTTTTCGATTTTAAGAATGTTTTCATAAACTTGTAAACTAGCAAAGTGCTGCTGCAGTCTGAAAAATGCCATGTTTACAATGGGAAGAGTGTGCTGTGTTGTTTAACGCCACCTCCTAGGGTACTGTTAATGAACACCACTTTTGGCTGATGCAGGAAGGGTGTTCTTGCCTCTGAATACAGTCCTTGTCAGCCCCGTACATGTGAGATGGTTGGCAAGGCTGTTGCCATGCCGTAAATCATGGCTTTGCAGGAGTGGCAGACTTAGTTTATTGATGCCACTCCCTTATTACTTCAGATCATATGTCTTCATGGAAAAGTTCCTGTTAACTCACAGCACATTTCCATGATAACACATACCTCTGAATCAGGTCCCAGGTCTCTTCCTGCAGCAGTAAAAGCAACCATTGCCAAAGTCAATATTTTTGGCTACTGCATAGTAAAAACATTTCATGATTACAAACAAACTGACACACTTAGGCAGATGAAGATATGTTAAGGGGAAAGCAATCAAGAGTGGACAACTGGTACACATGGGGTGTATGATTGAGTATAAGTGTGGATTGATGAATAACAGTGAAGGATATGTGAATAATTAATTATGGGGCTCTTCTACATGCCAAGTGCACCTTCTCTGACTCACGCTGGTCTGAACCTTTTGTGAGGACTGAGCACTTTTTTTTCTTTTTCCTTATAACACACATGACGTGATGACCCCACTTACATCCACCAAACGTAGAAGCCCGAGAGGTTACAAGCCAGCCAAAGTGAATTTCCAGCCGTGGTCACTTCATGTGTTCCTTCCCGGCCTCTGCTGCTCAGTATTGGAATGTTCGCCCTGAGGGTACAAGTGAATGTCAGCTGCGGGCACAGGAATTTTCCCTACTGCCAGGTCTGAGTAGAAGACTGAAGAAGTCCATTCCCTCTCAGGTAAAGATAACCTTGAAAACAAAAAGTGCATACATGCATGCTTGGATGCAATGCAGTGTGTGTGAATGCAAGAGTTTTAATGAATATGTATATTATGGGTATTTGTGTGTGAATGTATGTACAAGATGGTTTACTCAGTCTTTGTGGTTGTGTGATTTATTTATTTATTTATTTATTTATATTTGCATTTGTTCCAGCGCACAAAACCCTCGGGTATCTAGGCGCTACTTACATTAGGGTGCAAAGTTACTTGTTCCATTAGGAAAAAGAGGTACAGAGGTGCACAATTAAATGTTACATTAGTAAAAGAGAGGAGGAAGGGGGGGTGGGGAGAAGCAGTGGGGGGTGCAATAGTCTTAAGAGGAATACAGTCAGTTGATGTGTAATTAAAAATATGCATGTGTTTGGTCGGCAAAGGGGCATTATAACATCATTTAAAGCTACAAATGCTAGCATTTATTGTGGACATATCATAAACAAGATATAAAGTGGTAATGCATGCATATGTTGGGCACACAGCTTATTGGCAATACTGGCATATATTATGGTCGCATGATCATAGACATGATATAAAGAGGCAATGCTGTCATATATCTCAGGCGCAGCCTCATGAAAGTAATTTACCGCGGCAATCAATGTTCCCTTTAAGCTGTGTGCATGTGCGCTTGCCTAGCTCCCTTCCGAGTGCCGCTCAGAAGTATTTTAGCAACGCACACAGACAACTCACATCTTTCCAAGAATGAATAAGACACGAGCCACGGCAGTTACTGGCATTTGCTTTCTCTGCTAATACAACTAAATTATACCAACTAGTCTTGATGTTCTGGTGTTGCCTATTAATATTATACTACGATGAAAGAGTGACCTTAAAACCCAAAAACCCCTAAAACAGAATACACCCTCAAGGGTTTTTAAACGAATATGAAAAAGTGGCTCCATGAACTGAAGATGTATCTCAGATATGCCCACATTTATCAATTAAATAATGTTCCCTCCACACCCATGAATCCTACACATGACTCCCCCACACTTGTATTACTCTCACTTCTGCCTCAGTCCACATTTAGATATTACAGGACAACCTTGACTTTGTCTGTGTTGGTTCTGCAAATGTTTACCAGATGTGTACCTACATTCACTTGTTTAATGTGTGCTGTAGTATGAATAACATTCAAGCACCAGAATTTGTGTTACCCATGGTACCTATGCAAAAGTGCCATCCACACTATGTAACCCAACTTGGAGCTCAAACATCCTAGATGGACTGTAAGTAAGCAGGCTACTGGATGTGAAACGTCACCACATGCTTCCTATTCTTTGTACGTAAGCCACACAAACGCTTTGAAACTGTACCCTTGCAAGTTCATGCATTTTTAAAATCAAACAATAATTTGCCCTGTAAGGATTTTGAGTAAGCAAATGTCGAACTCACTGTCTCCTTATAACATTGCTAACATTACCCTACAAGGCAACATTGCTATTTCATTTACTTGGCCTGCGAGGAGTAATGAGCAAGAACTATGCCTGGAATTACTTGTACGTTGTATTGGGGCAATGGGTATTTAGACAGCTAGAATGCTTTTCACACAATCTGCATCCTCTCCAAGTTTTCAGACTTACATTGGGCATAGATCTTAGGAATGTATACTGAAACTTGCTGCTATAAAACAAATGGTTTCACTGAGCACTTGTATAATCCAACCCAATAATCTTATGGTGGGGTACCTTGCAAACAATCTTCTATGCACTGCAAAATAATTGACTACATGCAGATTCATGCAATTTGCACAGCCCACACAATCACAGTGAGGCTTTGCACATGTTTTGTTTACAAAGTATTGTGGATATGCAAATATCCCAGTGAGTTTTTTACTGCTGCAATCCCTCGCTTTTTACAGAGCCCTTTTAACTAGGATTGGAGGCTAGCACAAGAGCCAGGGAAGGGTTTGGGGAAAGAGTACAGGAGATCACGTCTTGACAGTGAGGAACAAATCAGCAACTTTCAAAAACCAAGTCTGATGTTTCAGCCGTACAGCACAGTGAAGGAAACGGGTTGTTTATTGAAGGATAGGGAACTCTAAGAGCACTCTAGGAAACTGCACCTTCTGTTTCTTTCAATGCTCATTAGCAGAGGGATTTTCCATATCTTGGTGTGTTCTGCGTTTAGCGCCCTTAGTATCCCCATGCATCTGGTCATACTGATAACAGTGAATTGCACTAGAGAGGTCCCTGTGTGCCGAAGATGGAGCTCTGACTGTTGCACCTCTGAGAATGCTGCTAATAACATAAAAGGCACATGCATGTGCTTTCCTTCCACAGGCTCCATAAGCAACCTCAGTAAGGCCCTTGTTGAATTTTGTCTAGGCTGTGGTGAGGAAGGGTAGGCAAAACTATAGGCTGTATTATGGGCCCTGTCATTTTACTTCCAATGCCAGTGTTGCAAGAAGGGCTGTGATGAGATTATAGGGATCAAATGATTTTTTATGGAGTAAAAATTATATTTGCTTTGTCAATAGGGATATTTTACGCCTATTAAAATACCCTTTTACCCCTTAAATTCCTCTTGAAATCAGACAGTGATATTAGTAGAACTCCTTCCTAAATCACTGATATTCTTGCCACTGCTTCACAAATATCAATGGGGCTTTGTGGGTAAAAGCAGGGGGTAGGTTCATATATGTTCATTGTTTACCATTTTTGATGGGCACATTTTCCTGTTTTTAGGGAATACAAATGGGTGGTGGTGTGCCTCTTAGCTACACGACTGGTTTTGAGTAAGTGCTGTCACAGCTCTGTACACAGGGCAACGTAATGTGGAGGGTAAACAGAGGTCATCATATTCTGTGGTGCAGTTATTCTGATGTCATTTTCATCCTTACACAAATGATGCTCTCCTGGCCTTGAAATGACTTCATTATAGTGGACGTTCCTTTTAGTTGCCATTAATCCATCTGCAAATACTGTATCCTGTCTGAAAGTTTGCCAGCCACATCAGTTGTGAGTTATATTTGTTTTTTGTAATAAGGATGAGTTTATTTTTTTCCAGTGAAATAAAACACTTTCTGCATTGTCTCAGAATGAGTATCTTTGATAGGTATGGTGACAGATCCTTAAGTCTTACACTGGTTGATCTCTTTATAATCACGTATACAATAATGTTCTTTTTAGTCTGTCTTTGGAAAAGGTTATGTAAATGAGACCTTTTAAACTGATGTGTAAAGAGTTGCAGTCGCCAGAAAGCAGAAACTCCCTTAAAAACACTTTGGGAATGATCGCTCACCAACTACGCATGCTCACAAAGTGGCTTAACTAGTTAGTCAGTTGCCCACATGGAAAACAATGGGCAGCATGTCCGCACGCACATAGAAAAAATAATTAGAGGGAACATTGGACCTGACCTGTATGTGGCAGCCCATTGGGACAGCATTTGAAAAGTTACCTTCACATGTAGTCATTCAAATGGAGCAAGTGTCTTCTATGCATGCGTATAGAGAAACAAAGATGAGCAAGGTCATGTGAATCTCACCGCTGACAGAAGAACAACAAACTCCTGAATTCGTAACAACTTAATGTGGTGGACACAGATTCATACACAAAGATTTTTGAAAGGCAACATTCTGTATACTGCAGATCAGATTTAATTGTTTGCAGTGAGTGTTTCAGATACACTTGGATTTCTTGAACATAGGATATTTTAACATTTATACATTTACAAGTTGTAGTACCTAACTTACATGGATCAAATGTTGAATATTTGCAAGAAAACATTCTATTGCTTCTACATCCTCTAAGTATTCCTTGGAAAGGAAACAAGAGAACTTAGTGAAGTAGTAGCATGGTCATCAGCGTGATTGTGTGGAACACAATGTAGGGTTGAACAACAACAACACAAAAAACAAGTGAACACGACACTGTTTCGGCCAAAGGGTAAGCTAAATGAGCTTTGGTTGTGTAGGCCTTCATCGGGATGGGATATTCATGTGGGAGAAGTATCCTATGCGGTCAGATCTGGGGAGCACAGTAGCGCAATGTGACTAAGTCTCTATGTACACTGAGTAGGATTCATTATCCGTAGTGCGGCCATTCCTATTGAAAGCCTGCTGATAGGAAAAAGTTAAAAAGCAGGCGGCGTAATCAATACGGCCTATGTTCTGGGAAAGACCATTTGAGTCATCACTCGCGTGCTGGTTAGTGCGAGCGGGACCGCTGTGCACAGGTTGGCAGCGGTCACGTCTTCAATAGAATGACTCATCGTGAGCCATTCTATTGAAGATGCGACCGCCGGCAACAAATACTTAGAGGATGTAGAAGCAATAGAACTTTGTCTTGCAAATATTCAACATTTGATCTATGTAACTTAGGTACTACACCTTGTAAATTTATAAATGTTAAAATATCCTATGTTCTAGAAATCCAAGTGTATCTGAAACACTCACTGCAAATTAAATCTGATTTGCAGTATACAGAATTTTGCCTTTCAAAAAACTTTGTGTATGATTCTGAGTCCACCACGAATTCAGGAGTGTGTTGTTCTTCTGTCAGTGGTGAGATTCACATGACCTTGCTCATCTTTGTTTCTCTATATGATGATACCCACCTGGGCAGAGCAAGCCATCAACCAGGTGCCCATTTGAATATTGGTTTCTATGCATGCAGACATTCCATGCCTAGCTGATTAAGTTGCATTATCCCAGCTGTCTCTGAGGTGTGCTCTTAGCCAACGGTTATAGATCTTACTTGGATTATTTCTCTTATATCCCCTTTTTTCTTGGCGGGAAGACTGAACCTATCATGTCACTTTACAGATTGACTTTTCAGACGTTTCTTGGGTATAGCCATGAGCAAGTAGGTACAGAAGTGCAACACATTTCAATGTCTTCTTTCAATGTGCAGTGACTAGGGACAATGGGACACCATGCAGGGAAGGCACAGTGCTTCAAGGAGACAGATGCCATGCCCAGCTCCAACGGCACTGCAGAGAGGTTGAACTTTTACTGATGTACAACTGATCCCGGAAACAATTCTCTAATCCGGAAGGAGTCTTCAGCAACATAGCTGTTTGGTGGACTAGGGGATGCTGTATTTCTATGAAGGTTCCATATTAAGTCAGCATAATGGCATATTATGCAGGGGATTTAAGTTTCTTGATTGTGTTATTCATCGAGTTCCTAGGTGCATTAAACAGCCATCTTGCTAGAATGCACCAAACAAAGTTGGAATAAGGGAGGCTCAAACAATATTTTTGTTTTTTTAAAGAAAACAATCTAGATATCGAGAGGGAACTCTCCAAGGGCTGTAATGTTAAAACCTGAACTAGGGCTAGTGACATTTTGCACAGTGTTAGCACTAGGACATCATTTGCTCTACTTCAAAATCGGTAGATCAGTGTTACAGAAATGTTGCACTGGTGCGCATGCAAGTGGCACTGCAGGACGTAAATTTGTCTTATGCAAAATTGCGTATTCTTTCCATGCATTTTTTGCACCAGGACAGTGTTTGCTATAGTCCTAGTCCTTTGTCCTAAACTAAAAAGGTAATGAAACAGTATGTTGTTTGCACTGGTGCCATTGTTGCCTAATGCCAATTGCACTGGTGTGCAAAATAACCCCTTTATTTGCAATACATGTTTTCAGCACAGTAAAGGTGGCCATATTGCTAACGGAGTCCACATTAGCAGAAAGACAGACATTGCCCTGGTGCAAACATGCATTGAAAGAATATGTCTTCGTGTTAGGATATTGTATGCCCTTGTGCTAATACAATGCAGAATTGTACTTGCTCAGGTGCAAGGTTTCTTTAGTGAGGCCTTCGATGAGCTACGGAACTGGGCCATGCGATTCTGATGATGCATATTTTCCCCTCCAATAAAAACAGCAGACAATTCACCTCTGAGCAAGACGCCTCCATATTACACAAAATGGAGGATGAATCTATTCTTAAGTTCTCCCTCTGGGTCTTGATGCAAAGTAGATCTCTTTCCTCTGTGAGGGTGAGCCTCATCTCACCTCACTCGTGTGATTACACGTCCCCATGCCTTTCAATCAATAGCTTTCCTGCTGGTAGCGACCGCAGGGTGACGCACTGGTCTTCTCGTGGGCCCGGTCTGTTATGAACGCTCTGGCAGTCATGGTCTTGCAAGGAAATCCAGCCAGGTGCCACAATTTACAAAGACCTGTTGACTGAGCACAATAACACTTGATACAATGCTACATTTCTGTTTCAGATTTTTTTCCTTCTAAATAGAGCATTGAGGTTTCTCATTATGAAAAGTGCGGCATCAATTTGTGGTGCACTCCTTCCGCAGCCAATACATATCTGCAGCTATTTAGCACGGCGTGCGGCTTTAACACCACCTTTCGGAATGCACGCAAGCAACACAAAGGGTGCATGCTGCAAATGCACAAGGATAGCTGGAGAAACCGGGTCCACAGAAAGAACAATCTCTGTGGGTGCATAGAATTCCTTAAAGGAACAGTAATCTTCTACCTTTGAACCGCGCAGCCAGCTTGAGCGAATGATACTTGAAGCCCTGGTTCAGCATGGAACCACAAGTGTGCAATTAAATGAAATGTATAAACTTGCAGCGAAATTGACCAGTTTCATACCAAGAGAATCTGTGCCATCATAACTATGCCACGGGAAAGCTGGGAATGTCTGGCATGAATATCCTACACTGCATTGGAAAGAACCTCACCTTAAATACATTCAATGATAAGATAAAGTAGTACTATGTGAATCATAAGCAATTTGTTTGGATTAGAAGATTGCAAGTCAGAGGAGAGGAGAGTCCAAAGGTATTTGAAAAGCAAAAGGAATGTAGATGAAAGCCTAACCTCTAAGAGGGGATTAATACAAACTGAAAGCCCTGTAAAAAAGACTTATTACTCATTGGGCCTGATTTACAAAAAAAGTTTTAACAATGGGAAGTCCAATTGAAAACATTGTTGTGAATGAGGCCCATTGTATTCGAACACATCCTCTTTCAATGCCCTCTGGCAAGCTCGCCATACTGCAGCTTTCCAAACTCTTGAATTAAATTCAGTGTGATTATTGCAGAAATATACCGGGAACTCTTCCATAGCATTCCAACAATAGCTAATACTCGCACTCAGTTTATGCTGCCAGATTGCCTTTATGAACTTGATCACAATAAATGCCAAAATTGGACAAATTACACATATGGTCATATTGCTGGGGCACTGCCATGCCTTTGCTCGTCATATTTAAATATGATATTATACATGTGAAACTAGCAGTAAGATGGCTATTGGTTTGGTATGCAGTAAACCATAACTACATAGTGGTTCAATTGCCTCTTCTTCATTTATTAGTATTATTAATTATTATTATTATATGCTCATGGACGAGTGGCCTACTCAGCAGCATTTGCCCTGACTCCAGGAGCTGGCAAGCAAAGCCCGCCCAACACAAAGGCCCAGCACTAAGGACTGATACTTCAGCTCTCCGGCTCCCCTGAGGCACTCCACGTTCATCCGCTGGCCATTCCCGAGTAACCGGCCTGCATTCAGCAAGCCTCCTTCTAGTCGCAAAGCTCCACCATGCACAACTCAACGAAAGCCATGCCTGGCGCTGTGTATTGTACCCTGGCCCACCTCCGGCATGGGAAACACCTACTTCCGGCATGCCTTGAACTATTCCGTACAATGCTCAGCCCGACAGGAACAACCCCTGACTTGCCACGCTATGTATCACTCGTCCACCTTTCTTACAGCCCCTTTTCCCCTGTACACCATTCCTTCTACCCAAACTCCCCTTAAACCCACCACCGCTGCCCGGACCCTGCAGCACAACCCATTCCATCAGGCATTGCAAAACCTATCCATGGGGCTCATTACGGGTCCAGTGGTAACATGCCGGTGCTACCGGCGGTTTGCCGCCGGACTCGTAAATATTTACCAGCGCCTGACTTCCCAGGTGCCACCAGGAGATTACATCCTCGGCGGCCCGGAAAGTCAGGCACTGGTAAAATGTTGTTCCCCATTCCCATAGAAGTCTATGGGAATGGGGACATGGAACCACTGGCACAGTTGTTAATAGTGCCAGTGTTTCCTTGATGGGTCTGCCTACCGTGGCCGCTGTGCCCAACAGCGTCAGACTTGTTGGGCATGGTGGCTCCAGCAGGCAGACCTGTTATATGCCGGTCCAGAAACAACAGTGCTGGTAAGCTTACCCGCACCCTTGTTTCCGGACCAACAGGGTCTGAATGAGGCCCCATATGTTGATACCTCCACTAGCCAAGGAGCACTCCCTTGCTCCCCAGCCTTTTTTCCGGCCCTCATACATGAGCAGCTTTAGCTCTCCTCTTACCACCCTCGCCTCCCAGGGTAAGGCTGCTGCTATCAACCCTATGCTACTCACAGATCAGCTCGCCGACATCAACTGCTCCTGTAGCATGACTAAAATGCACCACGCTGCTCCTGCTCAAGCAGTCTCAAAAATGTACTAACTACCTCTTACTTTCATGGCCCTCCCTTGCACAGGTCTGCAAGACTCACTTCCCAGACATCAACACCACACGTACCTAGCTAAAGCACACCATCCATGGAGTACCGCCTCACACACCTCAGCACATGCACCTATACCACAGCAACCGCTCCCCATCTTGACCACCATTACTCCAGCACCATCAGCTACTCCACTCTCCTATGCACTTATTGATGCATGCTCTATCATCGCCCAAACCTCATCACCAACCTGAACCTAGACATCCTAGTTGTGACGGAAACTTGGCTACATCCAACCACAGACCCAGCCGTCACCATTACCATCCCGGCAATACTCCATCATGCACAGTGACCACCTTCTACACAAAGGGGGTGGTGTCGCCTTCATTTACAAGGATGCGCTGTCCTTAAGACCTATCCCCGCCGCAGACCCCACATCATGTGACCTACTCAGTGCCAAGCTGTTGTTTTCACCCACATCCACCATAACCTTCCACGTCATCTTTCACTATCCTCCCACCTCACCCTCCCTAACCCGCAGGCCAAACCTCCTCCTTCACTGCCTCCCACCTTCTCGGTCATCCGACCCATGAAGCGCGTGTCAGTTGAGGCTTTCGCCGCCACCTTCTCTCGCCCTCTGGCTGACTCTCACCCTGACACAGCCCTCTCCACGCTCCACTCTTCTATATCTGATACTCTTGATATCCTTGCCCCTGTCACGAGAATCTGCCTGAAGCCCAAAGCCAAGTGCAACTCCTGGTATGACTCCGACCTCGTCACCCTAAAACGCAGCTATAGGGTGGGCGAGAGGAAATGGCATGCTTCAAGTTCATCCTCTGACAAACTGGCCTACCGCCTGCTGCGAAGGCAATATCGGCCCTCCGTCCTCACCAAGAAGAGAGCTCATATCCAAGCCCGCGTCTCTGCGGCATCTAACAACTCGGCTGAACTCTTTAAAATCTGCAAGGAACTGGCCAATCCTGCCGCAGTCTCTACCTCTCCTGTCCCTCCACAGGCCCTCTGCACGGCTCTGGCTTCTCACTTCATTTCTAAAACTCAGGACATCCTGTCCTCACTCTCCTCCTTTCGCCTCCCCCCTTCTACTCCCTGCTCTTCCTCTGGCCCTTCCTCTGCCACCCCTCCTCCCTCCTTCTCGACCTTTCCTCTTTTCTCTGCAGATGAGGTTTCTAGACAAGTCCGAACTATGAAAGTCTCGTCGAAACAGGTTCACCCCTCTTCCTCCAAAACTATCAAGGACCACATCGACTCCCTGGCTCCTGCCCTGGCTGATTTCTGCAACCACTCCTTCACCACTGGAGTCTTCCCTTCCTCCCTAAAGCACTCGCTTGTGCACCCTCTTCTAAAGAAACCCTCTGCAGACCCCTCCTGCCCGGCTAACTATCGCCCAATCTCCATCGCTCCCTTCCTGGGCAAGCTCCTGGAGAAACTGGCCATCTCCCAGCTCAATCTCCACACTGAATCTGTTGGTTGTCTTCATGACCATCAGTCTGGCTTCAGAGCTGCCAGAAGCACAGAAACTGCTCTCCTGAACATCCGTGAAGACCTGCTCACCAACCTTGACTCTAATACCCCGTGCGTTCTCATCTTGCTTGACCTCTCTTCTGCCTTTGACACGGTCAACCATGCCATCCTGCTCAACCGCCTGCGTGATAACCTGGGTATCACTGGTCAGGATCTGGCGTGGCTGACTTCTTTCCTCTCCAACCGACCCTCCTAGGTCCAACTGAGGTCCTTCCTCTCCGACATCTTTTTCTCTACCTGTGGTGTCCCCAAGGGATTCAACCTCTCTCCCTGGCTGTTCAACCAATACCTGGCACTCCCTGCCCACTGCATCGCCGCTCTCTGTCCCAACTTTCAGTGCTATGCGGATGATACCCAGCTCATCCTCAGGCTACCCTCGGCCTCCTCCTCTCCTTCCCTCATCTCCGACTGTTTGTCTTCCATCCAGGAGTGGTGTGCCGCCAACGACCTCTGCCGAAAATGCCAGTAAGACTGAGATTCTACTCATCGGCACACCCACTCCCTCCTTCCCTGCAGTTCTCTGGCTGGCCTCTCTTGGCTCTCTTCCTTCTCCCAACTGCAAGACTAAAAACCTCGGGGTCATCTTCGACTCTGCTCCCTCCTTCTCCCCTCACATCTCTGACGTCTCTAAGAAGTCACACTACCAGCTGCACCTGCTTAGAGGTATTTTTCCTTCCTCTCCTTCCCCCAGAAGCTCACTGTCTCCAGAGCCCTGGTTCTCTCTAAACTAGACTATTATAACAGCCTCTATCTAAATCTACCTGCCTCTACCCTCCGCCCTCTGCAACTTATCCAGAACAGGACTGCGAGACTTGTCCTTGGCCTCAAGCCCGGGGATCGTATCTCTCCAGGACTGAAATCTCTGCACTGGCTCCCAGTGGCTGCGAGGATTAAGTTCAAAACCCTCTGCATTGTACACAAGGCCTTCTGGGGTCTGGGACCGCAATACCTTCAACTCTCTCTTCCTAAATATCTTCCTTCTCGAGCTCTTGGCTCATCCGCCCCCAACTCCCTCAGTGTCAGTCGCTTCTCCAAGCAACAAGTTGGTGGAACATTACTCTCTTCGGCTGCGACCTCTCTCTGGAACAGCCTTCCTGCCTCCCTGAAACTCAAGGAGAACCATCTCCGGTTCCAGAAGCACCTCAAAACCTTCCTCTTTGCCTCTGCATTCTCTCCCCCTCTCCCCTGCTGAGTTTCTGACAAACTGCTTGGGTTACCTGGCCTCCCTCTCTGATCTCTGGCCTAGGCCCCGTCAATTTGCCCACTTGCACTGCCTCCCTGGCAACCTCTGCACCTGGGGACCATTCTGTATCCCTACAGTCCCCCACTATCACTTTTGTCTGCAATTCCTTGCACTTGCCACCAGCTGGCCGTTATTTATTCTTATTTATTCCACTTTTCCCCATGTACTGCACTTTCCCCTCTCCCGTCCCCGCGCACTTTTCCTTTCCCCCCTTCCCATGCACTTGCACGATCTGAATGACACTTGGCCTAGTAGGATCGTTGTCTGTCCTCCCCTTGTTTCCCCCCCTGCCTCGTCGCACCTTGAAATACTTGTGTATAGGCGTGTTATAAATGCCATATCATATCATACCTCCAAGCCCAGTAAAACATTGGACGGTGGCCTAGCACAGCTCTTAAGCAAAAGCATTAAAAACACATCTAAAGTCCTACTAGGAGATTTACACCTGGGGTATAATGACACAGCAGACGAAGACACCCCTATGCTTGGCATGTCCTTATCCTCACTGAGATTCATGCAACACATTTCGATCCCAACCCATCGACTAGGCAGATCCCTAGACTGGGTCTTAGACCTCAACTGAAACGTAACCAACATTCCCATCATTCCTAACCTATGAACTGAGCACCATACCACCTCCTTCAGGATGCATGTAATATCCACCCTGACAATTAACAAATTCCCCCCCACTCCACCTGCACTTGCCAGGTGCTTCCGCAATCTGACCAAAGAGTGTCTCCTCCCGGTCCTTAAAGCCGACCACACCCTTTCCCCAGTTGCACTGCCTTCTAACTCTTCTGACCTAGCTGACACTTTTAACCATGCCATACAGTCAGCCATCGATGTCATTGCTCCCCTTAACTAGTCAACTACACATATCAACTCCTGGTACGCACCCACAAAGGCAACATCTGGTGCCAAAATATCCAAGATGCTTTAACCAACAAGAGCAACACCCTTCAGGTGAAAATTGAGAACAAGAAAGCCTCTATCCTCGCTAAAGAGAGCAGGCTTGAACAAAGTGCCCCATCCCCCTCCACAGACACCAAATTTACCTTCTTGCCTATTACAGAAGCAGGCACCTCCACTCTCATTGTGGGCCTAAAGCATCACATTGCTAAAATGACTCTTGCCCGGTTCCGCTTATGAAGGACAGTGCATCAGCCTTGACCCCCATTATTACAGCATTTATCAACTCCTCCTTTACAACAGCTCCAGCCCCCCTAATTTCGAAGAAGTCAAACTCTCCCCACTCATAAAAAAGGCACCTTAAATCACTCCATTCCGTCCAACTACAGACCCATCACCACCGTCTCATTCGTGCTGAAAATCTTGGACCACGCTGCATATGTACAGATTCAAGCCTACCTAGAACAACACTAAATCCTTAACCCACATCAGTCAGGCTTCCGGGCAGGTCATGGCACTGAGTCGGCCCTTCTGGAAATGAAAAACCAGCTGGATGGCATTTGCAGTGCCGGTAACCTTGCCCTCCTCCTCCTGCGCGACCTCTCAGCAGATTTTTACTTAATTAACCACCGAACACTCTGCCACCACCCCATTACAACCACCAACTTCTCCCCTATGGCCACTAAGTGGATTGCCTCATTCCTAGCAGACAAAACAGCCCATGTCTATGCAGGTAGCGCTGCCACTATCCCAACTATGGTTCCCTGCTAGCAACTATGGTTCCCTGTGGAGACACTCAAGGCTCCTGTCCATCTCCTATGCTTTACAACACTAGGCCCCTCTTTGTCCATCTTAACTCCCTAGGTATTTTTTTTACACACACTACGCTGAGGCTACCCAGGTACTCATCCCCCTATCTGGCAACTATGCATTTGATTGCAGCCACATCAACAGAATCTCTGACACCATTCAAACTTGGATTGCCACTCACCAACTCCGTCTGAATGACAAGAAGACTGAAATCATGATTGTAGGCCCCCCACATGCCTAGCCAAACTTGGCCTGCTTAGTGAGCTTTCACCATTGATTCCTGCACCATTCCAGGTTCCTCTTTAGTCAAAACACTAGGCGTTTACATTGACTCCAGCCTCAATATGACCCGCCATATCAATGCTATTGCATCCGCAGCGGCTCACACTGCCAAACCTTTGAATGTAATCAAACAATTACTCTGCCTACAATATTGTCTCATAGTAGCCAGAGCAGTAATTGGCCCCCGGCTTCACCAATGCAACTCCCTTCTTGCTGGTATGACGTGATGCAACCTCAACAACTACAAATTATTCAGAATATTGGCATCTATAAATCTGTCCAGACGTGACAATTTTTCTGAGCACGGAAAAGACACTCATTGGCTACCAATTAGAGAACTGATTAACTTAAAAGTCCGCTCCTTCACTCATCGCTACCTATCCAACTCTGCTCCCCACTACCTCATGCAGAGAATTTGCAAGAACTTTTCCAGGCATACAAGACTTTGTACCCTATTCACAATGACTCACCCACCCATCCTGCCTTTTCTCCCCCCTTGCCCCATGCTACTGGTGCCTCGAGGTCTGTGGGTTTTGCGTGCATTATAAATGTAAAAACAAATACATAAATGTTGGTATTTATTGACCATAAACATACCTTTGAGAAAAAACAGAGCGCTTTCAGAGGTATACAACAATACAGAAACAAAATGGAGCGCTTTTCAGAGTTAACTGAACAAATTTACAGGGGGGGTAGGATATAGAGGGGCACAGAGGAGGGGTACAGCTGTACAGGGTAGCGGGGAGAAGGGCGGATGGTGTCTAGTAAGTCAGGTGGTCTGGGGCAACGTGATGGCCTACGTGTGGAGGAGTAATTTGATCATTGATGATGTTCGCCCAGCACTCAATCAGAATCACACTATCTTGTAAAAAGTTGTTAAACACTTGCAGTGTTGTGACAGATCATTATAACTGAGATACCAAGTTATGAATGCCGTCTTTGCAGCTTTGATTAGTTTGATTGTTAGGAGAAAAGTATCTGTATGTGACCATGCACAAGCACCTGGCATAATGGTGTGTCCGCGAATGCTTCCGCACTTCGGAATCGGGTCCATCGAGGACAGTTCGGAACTCCATTTCCAGTCAAAATGTACCCTGGCACAGCTCCTACACCTAAACTTACTCATTGTCCATTAACTATCTAGTACAAAGCACATACTTGGAAGAATATTAGCAAAACTGCTATTTATCTTAAAAAATGACATCAACTATTGCCATCCCTCTTCCCCAAGAGCCACCACCACCATCAGCTGGAGGACCTACACAACAAAAAAGCGCAGCACTTCCAAAGACAATGAAGATGACCAAGAACCTGAGGTAGAGGTAGTGCCTACCTCTAGCACCCAGAGAGAATCATGGGTGTGGCAGTTCTTTACCACTGTTGGGAATGTACCAAAGTCTAAAGCTACCAAAGTGAAATGCCTGATTGCAGCGTTGTACTCAGTCACGGACTACCCGGACAGTACTTTTATGGGACCACCTCCATGCAGCACCACACCAAATCCAACCACCGCAATGCTCTCAGAAAGGTTGTTCCTTTCTTAGGAAGTAGTAGGCTATCTTCCTCCACCTCATCTTCCTCAAACAACACTGTAACCACAGAGCCTACTTCTGTGGGACACACTGCAAGCAGGAACCTTGCAAGCAATAGAACATGCTGTTGATCCATATCTTTCAAAGACAACAGTCCTCTGTATATACTGCAACACACCACTCTGCAGGGGGAAGCAATTTCGAAGTGCTTTGGAAGCTGTAATCAAGGAGCATGAGAAACACTGCCGCTACCATAAAAGTAACACAAGCGCAACATCTTCCCCTGTCCACCTGCTCCTCCATATTAGTGCTTGGTGCCTCTTCCCTCATTCTCCTCCTCACCTTACGTTCTAACCTCTCATGGAAAATACATCAAAATTAAGGATTCTTTAGGAACCACCTTTCACAGTTAAAAAATAGAACTAAAAACATTTTTTATAGACTCCGTCTACTTTACATTTGTCAGTAAAGTACATAGACTCAATAAGATTTTTCAACATTCCCATTAGCATTTTGTGTTATGCTAATGGCAATAATGTGGCGTTCATCTGCCATTCAAGAGACTGGAATGGGGGATATCGGCCCAAGCGATAATGAGGGCTCCCGTTAGCCCACGTTCCAGCACCTGTAATAAGGGATGAAAACCATTGGCACCAAAGTGTTAACCCTGGGTGCTAAAAAAAAATAAAAGATTTTCCTTCCTACAGCCGGACACCGGAGGCGGGACTCCGTACAGAGCCCCTCCTCCACTTACCATGGCAGCCCGCAGAATGTGAAGAGAGAACCTGATGACCGTGTTACCGTGAGCACAATTTATTTTCTCTTTCAAACATATCCCACTTTCGAATAAATTTACCACATAGCCGGTCTCAGCTGGACATGGCCACTTTAACCGCATTGTCGTCCATTGTGGTCATGGCCAGTTGCCAGATCGTCCGGGTCATGACCTTATGCCATGACCATGACAATCTGGCCACTACCCAGGGCCACAAGCTATATACCTCAGTCACCAAAAGTATATTACTATTTTTTTGTACCTAGATTATGACACTTGTCAAAAAAAAAAAGACAGACAAATTTACAAAACCATGCTTTAAGGTTCTTGCCAATGCCCCTTGCAGGAGTTTGCTGGAAATCCACCCATTTTATATTTTTTTCAAAAGTGTCAAAATGTATGTACATACAATAGTCATATAACTTAGCCCCCAATCGACAAAACTTACACAAACAGTCAAGGTTGGGTCTATAATCTTTCTGGAAACTTTTGTCCACATTCGTCAAACGGCAACAAGGTTGTAAGCCATTTACAAAATTTGAGACCCCCTCTAATTTAGCCCCCCCTTGACAAAATTCCACCAAAATTTAGAGAAATATTTATATCTAGATCTAAAATGTTTTTCCAAACTTTTATGTAGATTCATCAAATGGCACCACATTCATAAGCCTTTGCAGTATTTTGGGACCCCCCCTCTAATTTTGCCTCCTCTTGACAGAATCCGACCAATCTTTGCAAAGCCATTTGGCATCAGGTCTAGAATAGAATTCAAAAATTGCATTCAGTGTCATTGAGTAGCGCCAAACTTATAAACCATCCAAAAACTGCTTTTCACCAACCATGTACTGCAGAAATAGGCATAGATGTCACCGAACATCCAAAGTATTTGTGAACATCACAGGACTGTACCTGAAAATCTGGACTGTTTGTGGACTTTGGAGGTGGAAAACACCAGTATCCCATCCCATCCTCATCACCACTCACCTCCCCAGAGATAGTTTGATAACTTTGACAAGTGCAATGTTGTGTTTTCTAACATGTATTTACTGTGATGTCCGCAAATTCAACATGGCGAGCGTTTCCAAAAATCGGACGCATCTCACACTTTTCACCATCCCATCAGTGGGTGCGTCCGATGTCCACGGACATCACGTCGCCCTCTAGGCCAATCGGATGCCCGTCTGCAGACCAAACAGGTAAGTGGGTCCGCGGACCGAACCCAGATAACACTAATTGTTTGTACCTGCTTTTAGCCCATTTTAAGGAAAACTACTGGATGGATTTACACCAAATTAACAAAAGCACGCTTTTGGGACCAAGCCTCCGCTCTTTCTGCAAATTTGGTGGCAAATCCGTCCAGCGGTTTAGGCTGTAGGCGTGAGCAAACATTTTTTTCCACTGCATCTATGGAAAAATTGGGACCCTTGACTTTGCTCCCCCTTGACGAAGTGATAGTTATGACACAGTGAACCACCACATTCTTCTCAGCCTTCTGCATGACTGGTTGGGCATCTGCAGCACGGTTCTAAAATAGATTTATGACTTTCTCGAGACTGCAGCTAAGATTGGTTCATCCAAGTCCATCATCAAGAAACTCAGATGCAGAGTTCCCAAGACCTCATCACACTCCTCCCTGCTGTTCAACACACATATGGACTCTGGCACTATTATTAAAGCATGCATATACAAAAGGATGATGAACACTGAACCAACATCTTAGATGGTTATGACTAAGTCTTTGGATAAAAAAGGCTTCAGACTCTTCAGTGGGACCCAAAGAACAGTGCTTCTGTTAGGTGAAAAGATGTGACAGCCTGATGCCTTCTCTTGGGGATACACATATTATATTTTATACATCCCAATATAAAAACGATTATGAAAATGCCCTTTAATTGCAAGCTTTCTATTTCCCATCAAGTCAATGTGACAGTTAAATGACATCACAATCAACTTAGCACACTTAAAGATATTTCCCACTGCCTACTCGAACCACTGCTTTACATTGATCAAAGCCCTGGTTTGACCTTAACTGCTCTTTTGTAACATCTGTCAGAAGCTCCCTTTTTTCTCACCTTAATATCCTTGTTGGCATTCCTCCAGGACGTGGCTTCTTTCTTCTTCACCGACCGAGACTTGTATAATCTGAAAAGCAAGTCTTCGGATTCCAGCGCGGAAGCCGGCTGCCAAGCCGGTAGCGTTCGAATATCCAGGAACAATGGCAATTAATCCAGGAAGGAAGATAACGAAGGTAAGGAATAGAAGGGGGGTCCAGGAGCGAAGGAAGATAGAATGCACGATACACAGAGAGCGAACTCAAACACGTCTAGTAACTCGTAGGGGTAGAATTGAGATGCGCAGAGCCGCGGGGGCATGCCGGTTTTCTAGGAAGCTGGTGAGTGCACGCAAAGGCTAGACCGCCGCAGTTCAGTGTCGGCGGACATTTTGGATGGGTTGAAGAGTTAATGCCACGGTGCATCAAGGATCATGAAGTCCAGAAGGGTTGAACACGGCCATTCATGACAACATCTATGTAAGGCTTCTTTTTTTAAAAGATGTGCATTTTAGTTTACAAAAAAATATAAACTTTTTACACATTACAGACAAATTCATTTTTACAGTTCAATTTACAAAATGAGTTTTTAATCATATTACAAAACAGCCAATTACACAATTTACAACAAATCATATAATATTCAATCATTACCTAAAAATAGACAAAAAACATGTCTTGCCAGTCCAAAAAATAAGATTACTAAACACAAAGGTCAGCATCACTAGAGTCTGAGACCAGTAAACACAGTAATTGTTTTTGAATTAGTGAGATAAATCCAGTTTGATCATAAAATAATTATTAGGGTTAGACATACACTTTTGCCATAAAGATTCTCTGGCCAAAGAGGTAAGGCCAACATTATGTGCACCCAAATGAGCAATCCTCACATCCTCAAAAAAGTGACAATATATTACGAGATGCTTTAAAGTTTCGGGCTGTTGCCCATTTAAACAGAATCTACAGGAGACAGAGGGGGTAATAGCCCAATGCTGAGTACGTTGTAGGGTATGAAACTGGTTAATTCTAAACCTCATATACATGTCTCGGATCTTATCACATGGGAAACAAAGAATATATCTTAGTCTCTGCGTACGTTTATGGGCATGGCTAGCATATTCTGTATAAAGTCGATGAGTTTCAAGATCGTCCAATGTTATACACCAGTCGTATTCATAGTTTCCTTTTCGAATATGTAGGACGTTGCCAAAGATCATCCCTGGTTATGCCAACAAAATCTCTTCCATCCTTTCTTGGAATTTAATCAACGAACTAGGATTAGAGTTGATAATCATTTGAGCAAATTCCTGATATAAAGAATTCAAAGGAGGATTTAGCATTTTCGAGTAGGAGTTAAGTTGTCTCCATTGAAAACGAGCCCCTAAACTAGACAGTCCCAATTCAGACCGAATACAAGAGTTAGGAATGGAGGTAGCTGATCCCAATACCTGTTTCCACATCATACCTTTTAGCAATTCAGGTGAGATGTGATATCACAGAGACATAGGTCCAGACCATACAGTAGCACTGCTTCCACCTTATACAAATAAAACTGTAGTAATGGAGCAAGGGAGAACTTACAAAATCTTCGGCGGACAATCTTCAATTGAGAGGTTAATGGGCGAGCCTTGGCATGGATCGCAGTTTGCCAGTTAACAATAGATAAACAATCAGAAACGTTGTAACCCAGACATTTTAAAGCAGATACATGATCAATTGTAACTCCATTAAGGGTCCATATATAATGGACAGGCTTCCCTTTCCCAGTGAAGACCAGGATCTTGGACTTGGAAGCATTAGCACTAAGATTGTGTGCAAAGGCATACAAAGCAAAAGCTTGAAGCTTATTTTCGAGGCCAAATGGTGTTTTGTCAAAGAGCAAAATGTTGTCTGCATAAGCAAGCCAATCAACCTTCAAGTGACCCATTTTTATAGGAAAGCTGACAATGTGAGACCAGATGTTTTCCATATCTGTGAGATACAAATTAAAGAGGGTAGCAGCAAGGTTACAACCTTGTTTTACGCCTGTATAGGTAAAAATGTCAGGAGTCAGCGCACCCTGCTGATTTATTCTCACACGGTAGCAGGTGTGAGAGTGTAGAATAGCAATAAGTTGAATAATAAACTCAGGAAACCCTGAAGACGCCATTTTAGCCCAAAGTATATTCCGAATGATACTGTCAAATGCAGCGCTGAGATCTAAAAAAGCCATATAAACTGGACCATTACTTTGGCAAATACATGTGCCAAAATAGTGGTGTTGAGGGCAGTGCCCATATGTTTCCTAAAACCAGTTTGGTAAATGGATAGACAGTGATTTTCCTGAATTAATTATTCCACCTTGTTAAGTATGAGAATAGTAAATACTATGTAAGGCTTATAAAGGAACAGCTACTTAAAAAACAGAGGGCACAGAAGAGCGCGGCCAAACTTTAATTCAATCTAAGGAAATAAGTTCAAGGAACACCCGCCATTCATGATTTCATTGGCTCCAGATAATACAAAAGGTTCAAGGCACTGTGGATCCACAAAGCATTCAGGGGAAAAGACCACTAGCTTCTCAATACCACCCACTTAGGAACACGAGTAGTAGCCGTGCCAACCCCAAGTTGCCAACAATGGGATAGGTGGAAGAAGCAAGGACATAGAAGACAGAAATCTCAAGGTGCAGAAATCTGGACCAATGTTATGCAATCCTGAACATCTGAACTACCAATGTTCTAGGAACGGCTTAACCCATTGCCCCCCAGTCAAGATTTCCACCTGATACCTATTCACTGAGACCAACCCCATCTTCACCCACTAAATAACCAGAGAACTTCATCCGCAATGGGGCATGAACAGAACATCAGTTTATCATTGTTTATGGCATATGACCAAACACAACGAATCCAACATGCTGGTGCTAATTAATCCTGATTCCAGGAGGATCCAAATGTACCTACCCTCAATCACACTAGGCAGTGGCATATTAGAACATGTGCAGTGTGAGACAAAACAAGAGAGGCAAGAGATGCGGTTCAAGACTATGGAACAAGAAGAACATATTGGCAGAATATGCTTCACAAGTTGAGAATGGCAGTCTTCATCAATTAGGGAATTGTAAACTTAGTTACTTATAAATTCATGTATTTTCCTGCCATACATGCTGCCTATATGCTCAACCTAGGCTCCATATGATCTGTGATCTGATGTGATGTGTTATTGTATCCACGTTACCCCTGTTTCGAGGACGCATGTTGGGATATGCAATTGACAAAGGTACGTGACACTCTGGAAAGAATCTGTTCACAGGAATGTATCCCAGTAAACGGGGATGGAGGAATGTTATCAGTGATCCACAGCCAGATGCAAAGTTGCCTTTGTGATCATTGGCATAGTGGAAATAAAACAAGCTGTGTGCTGTGCATGGTGCTCTGTCAGGTTTAACAAATAGATCTGTGTCCCCCAAAGTCCTCCTTGCGGTCATTCCCTAGCTGCCATCTGAGAAAGTCCCTTTGCTCATTAGCCAGCGATTCCCGTGAGCAAGGGGGGCTCCGACTGATTGTTGTTTTAACATTTTTTTTTGTTCTGATGGGCATCACCAGCCATTCTTCATAGCTGTACTTTCCATTTTCATTTCATCATTTCTCAATGATTAAATGCATGCTAACTACTGATGAATTAAGTCATGTTTCTGCCAAAATTAAAACAGGGAGGACGTGACAAACCTGGGCTAGGTGCACACCTTGCTTATTTGAATGGTAGGGATGGGCTCCTGCACGTCCAGTGTTGCTTGGCATTAGAGAATGGCGACCAGTACCATTGTGATATTAAAAGCAAGTAGGCTTCTCAGGTGCTGGTGAATTCATGAAGGAGCACTACATCAATGCGTGGAGGTATTCCCCATGTCAAAGATGGACTATCCTGGAAGGATGCTGCATTGCAGATCATAGATGTATGTAGGACCCATTTGCATGAAGTATGAGGTTAAGGGGGTTGGGGTAGATTGTCCACCAAAGGCTCGGGGTATGCAAACCCCCAACACTGAACCCCTTCCTGCGTGCATCATGCATTTAAGAGTGCAGGTCTGATGTGGGGGCGCAGGCAGTAAGCAATGGGGTGGCCATCCTTTGACTACAGTGGGTACAGCATGCACCTCTATGGTTGATTATATTACTGAAAAAGTACGACCCTCATTTTCATCTCTAAATTGTTTAGTAATCACATTAACAACCCATTCTATTAACTCCAAATCACGCGCACTGCATGGGCCAGCATTCCAGGTTATGTACCCAAAACCTACCTACATTCACAACTTTTAATTCAATATGCCTCATTTTTACTAGATGTAATGTTTCGGTCCGCAACCTTGGTCTATTGAGATAATTTGGACTACAACTCCTATCAGCAGTAGCCAGGTAAGGGATTTTGGGAATCACAACATATGGCGTGCTGCAAATTGCAGGCACCTGATGTCATGCATTGCATCCGCACCAGCTCATCCAGTTTCTGCTCTGCTTTTAAGATACCGTTTTAGTTTCCATGTACATTCATTTTGTAAACTATTAGTGGAAATGTAAGGTATGATGAAACACACATTGTATGTCTATCTAAAAAGGTTGCAGAATGAATGTTCATCATACATTCTGATGAAAAACACAGTGGGCCTCATTACACGGTGGGCGCTAAGGGATAACCGCCCTACTACGAGGTCCCTCTGCGGGTCCCGTTCTTAACGCCTGGTCTGACCAGGCGTTAGGGACGGGTCCCGCTGAGGGACTTCGAGCTAATAACGGTACCGTTATTAGCTCTTTCCCCATTCCCATTGAGCCCTATGGGGGGCTCAAATGGGAATAGGGAATGGTATTTGGCATGGGGACGTACCGGATCCTCCAGGATCGGAATGACCCGATAAGTCCCCATACCGCCTACCCAAACCCGGAATACGGTAAGGGGGTAGCCATGCCGCTATTAGCAGCATGGTTACCTCCTACCGTCTAATGAGGCCCATTGTATGTCTATCTGAAAAGGTTGCAGAATTAATTTTCATCATGCATTTTAAACACACAGGTTGGAGGGAGGGGTGGTTATGAATGACATGTTCAATGTTTTTGTATACAAAACATCAGGGAAAAGCAGCACTAGGAGCTTGATGTGAATTTGGTGCCCTACATTGCCAATAATGTAGTAGTAGTAGTTTGTCAATTATATAGCGCCTTTATCCCATTGGTATGGCCTCAAAGCGCTTGCGGGTTGCATGCCCTCGGAAGACCAAAATCCAAGGCATGGGGAAATTGTCAGAGAGGTTAGAATGCATGTGTGCATTTGGCCAATAGGAAGTTGGATCGGATGGCCGTGCCCCAGTCAGCTATCAATGCCATTCAGGAATGCGGATGGGTGCTGAGAGGTGGCCTGTAAACAATAGCTACTAAAACATTACCCACTGTATGGGTGATTATTTTGTGCATTATCTGGGTAGGGGATTGCTGACTGGCAAGGATGTAAAGGCCCTAGTGTTTTATTTTCAATTAATTAATAAAATTATGTGGGTTATCCATATCTTGAATCGTGGACTGTTAACCAGCCCCCCTTTCATTAAAATCCAAGCCAAAAGCATGGTGTTCACCTCTGCCTGCTGCATCAGCATCCAGATCTGCAGCACCTGCTCTACGGCGGCACAGAGCAGGTTCAGAGGTCACATGAACCTGTTTGACAGCTGCTGTGACAGCCAATTCACTGCAGTGCATAGGATGTATTAAGTCTACGCTTCTGTTACACAATTATCATAATTATGATAAACTACCATCCAGGTGGCAGGATGGTCTGGAGATATGACCTGTATTTTTGGATGGTGGTTGGTAGTTCAAATAGTTATTAAATATACACCTTCCTAATAATCAGCATGTTTGTGCATTGCCTGAGTGAAGGATTGATCTCTGGCAAGGATGCACAAGACCTTTATTTTTTTATTTACATTAATAATAAAATGATGTGGGTAATCCAACTCACAAAGCATTGTCTGCTAACCTTGACCACTTTCATTTAAATCCAAGCCAAAAGCATGGTGTTCACCTGTGCCTGGTGCATCAGCATCCAGATCTGCAGGTCCTGCTCTCCAGTGGCACAGAGCCGGTTCCGAATTCACATGTGCCCTGTTTCACAGCTGCTGTGACAGCAAAGCCACTGCAGTGCATAGGATTCATTGAGTCTACACCTCTGTTCCACAATCATCATAATCATGCTAAACTACCATCCTGGTGGCAGAACGATCTGGAATTCCAAGCTGTACACATGTTTTATTTATGGTGGTTTGTAGTTCACATAATTGTTAAAGCCACGTCTCCTTTGTAGTATACAAGTGTGTAGAAATCAGGACAGTAGCCGATGTGGAGTTTTGTAGACCTTTATTACACACTGGTTAAATGAAATGTCTTAACCACGGTAGTTGAACTCCAGGATTGACCCCACAGTTACTTCACTGTGAGTAAAAGGCACCAGGAGTTCCTCTTCTCTGGTAGTGTCTCCTATTTTCCCGGACCCGGATAGGCCCACCAGTTGCTCTCACTCTCCTCTCCTTCTCCCTGCAAAAAGCAACCAAAATGCCATTAGGCCAGTCCCTTTTATACCTGGTGCTTGGAGGGAAAAAGGGCCAATCAGGGACAACTGCCCCCCCCCCCCCTTTCCGATTGGTGGGGACTCTAGGCACCCACCCTCTATAAATAGAGCTGCCTCCTCCTCTCCTCCTCCTCCCTTACTCTGGCTGCCTGGTTCCGGCTCCCCCTCCCCTTTGTCAGCCACGCCCTCTCCTTTGGCCCCGCCCCCTCCCCATGGCGTCTCCCCTGAGGCATGCCTCCCGGAGGCCCGTACTGCTCGAGGCCCCAGGTTGCTGTTAGGGGTCTGCCCTGCTTGAGGTAAGGAGGGGGCTCTACTCTGTTCCCCTTGTTGTGCTCCTGTCCAGCTGTCTGGCGCACCTCCGACGCCGAGCGGTCGGCACACGCCGGGCTCTCCAATTCCCGAGCCTCGCCGCCGCTCGCCGCCGGAGGCCGCCGAGTCCTGTCGGGTTCGCGGGTCTCCCAGCCGCAGCGCCAGTGTACCAGGTCCTCGTGGACACACGCGGCGCTGCGGCTGCGGGGACCCGCGGCGCCGCGGCCGCCACGCCGGCACTGTCGCGGGCCGCCGACAAGGCTCTCCCTTCAACAGGGACGCCTCCCCGGCGGCCACCCCCAGCGTCGCACACGCCCGCGGCATAGCGGGCTCCCTCAGCCGTGCGTCCCGCTCCTCCCCGTCCACCCTCACCTCCTCACATACCCCCACCACGGATCCAGGCCGGTCGGGCCGGATCGAACTCCTGGATAAGTAATCCGCCACCAGCTGGAAGCTGGCAGGTCTATGCAAGGTAACGAAGTCGAAGGGCTGGAGGGACAGGAACCATCGCAGAACTCGTTGGTTGGAGTCCTTGTGTCTCGCCAACCACTGCAGTGGTGCATGGTCGGTATACAACGTAAACTTCCTCCCCAGTAGGTAGTATCGCAAAGAGTCCACCGCCCATTTAATGGCGAGACATTCCTTTTCAATAGTGGAATACGCTAACTCATGTGGAAGGAGCTTCCGACTCACAAAACAGATTGGTCTTAGGAACCTGTCTACCTCCTGCGTCAGGACCGCCCCCAACCCCATGCCAGAGGCATCCGTCTGCAGGAAGAAGTGCTTCCGGAAGTCCGGGCATACCAACACCGGGTGGGACGATATACTGCGCTTCAACCCTTCGACGGCCAGTATGGCTGCGTGATTGGTTGACAGGTCCGGGGAACCCCCGATTTTCAATGCCTCGGTCAGTGGCGCAGCCAGGGAAGAAAAACCAGGAATAAAGCGCCTATAGTACCCTATAAACCCCAAGAAGGCCCTGATTTGTTTTCTGTTAGTTGGTACTGGGATCCCCTGAATAGCCTCGATTTTGGACACCTGTGGCCGAATCACGCCGCCACCGACTATATGTCCGAGGTACTTGGTTTCCTGGGTCCCTAGCACCGATTTCACTCGGTTGATGTGGAGTCCGGCCCGGGTCAGGGTGCCGACCACCTCGCGTAGATGGGTCAGGTGGTCATTCCATGATGCGCTGTATATCACGATGTCGTCCAGGTAGGCTGCAGCGTACTGGTCGTGGGGCTGTAGGAGGACGTCCATCAGCCTCTGAAAGGTGGCCGGAGCCCCATGCAACCCGAATGGTAGTACTTTATACTGAAAGAGCCCCTGGGGTGTAGCAAATGCGTTTTTTTCTTTGTCAGCTTCCCATAGGGGGAACTGCCAGTATCCCTTGGTGAGGTCCAAGGTACTGAGGTACCGGGCAGCACCCAGCCTTTCCAGTAGTTCATCCATCCTGGCCATGGGATAGGCTTCGTAGTGGGATATCATGTTGAGCTGCCTAAAGTCCATACAAAATCGTACAGCCCCGTCTGGCTTGGGTACGAGTATGATCGGAGAACACCACGCACTGGTTGATGGTTCAATAATATCCAACCTAATCATTTCTTCGATCTCCTTCTTAATGATCGACCTTCGGGCCTCTGGGATCCTGTAGGGTCTCAGCCGGACTGTTTGTCCGTTTAGGGTTTCGATACAATGCTCCATTAGGCCGGTCCTTCCAGGTAAATGGGAAAAGGTGTTGCTATGTGGTTTGAGGGTCTCCAGGATCTCGTTCTTCATGTGTTCAGTGAGCGTTTCACCCCATTGTACCGCATCCAATTGGCCGGTTGCGTGGATTAACCCCGTATCCTGGGTGGCTAGAATATCGACCGGGGCAGGCTCAGTCCATTTCTTCAGCAGGTTTATGTGGTAGACCTTATGTGATGGGCTCCGGTCAGGTTGGTGTATCCGGTAATTCACTGGCCCCACCACGTCCTTCACTACATAAGGACCTCTCCACCGAGCCAACATTTTGTTCGTACTGGTGGGTAGTAACACCAGTACCTTATCCCCGGTTTCTAGTTTTCTTAGGCGACAGCCCTTGTTGTATGTCTTCTCCTGACGGTCTTGGGCTATATTTAGATGGGATTCTGCTAGTCCCCTCAAAGTAGACAGATGGTTCTTAAGGTCCTCAGCGTACTCGGTGAGAGACGTTTCCTTAGTGTTTTCCCAGTCCTCCTTAACCAGATCTAGGATTGTTCTGGGCGGTCTTCAAAACAGCAGCTCGAATGGGGAGAATCCTGTCGAGGACTGGGGCGTGTCCCTTAATACCATCAGGATCAGGGGTATGACTCTGTCCCAGTCCTTCCCCTCCGGACCTGTTACCCTCTTCATCATTTTCTTTATCGTTTGGTTGTACCTGTCCACCAACCCATCCGTTTGGGGGTGGTAGACGGAGGTACGCAGCCGTCTGATTTGTAGTCTTTCACAGACTTGTCGCATAACCGCCGACATGAAGTTTGTACCCTGATCGGTGAGGATTTCGGTGGGTAGGCCTACCCGTGCGAAGTAGGGGATGAGTTGGTCACATATTTGGTTAGCCGACGTCCCCTTTAGGGGAAAGGCCTCGGGGTACCGGGTGGCATAATCCACAATGACTAGCAGGTATCGATATCCACGACTGACTGGCTCGAGCGGGCCTACCAGGTCTATACCTATCCTTTGAAAGGGTATGGTGATCAAGGGCATCCGCTGAAGAGGCGCCTTGGCTGGCTTTTCCCCCACTCATCAACTGACAGATTTTGCATTCCTTACAGAATTTCGCCACCTCCCCATAGACCCCTGGCCAGTAGAAACGTTTTAGAATGTTTTGCTGTGTCTTTAGGGAGGCCATGTGGCCGCCACACGGGTGGTTATGTGCCAACTGGAGAACGATGCCCCTGTGTGTTTTGGGTAGGAGTAGTTGTTCCCTCTGTGCTCCTCCCTCCTCTTGGTAGACCCGATAGAGCAGGCCCTGTCTAGATGTAAAACCAGCTCCCTTGGTCAGGTCGGGGTCCCCATTTGTGATGGCTCTTTCGCGGGCCAATGTTAAGGTAGGGTCCGTCAAGGTTTCTCCCCGGATGGAATCCTCATGGTCCTCCGGGTTCCAGGCTATCCGTTGGGTGGCATACATGGATGCGCATTGAGCAAGGCGAGCTTCCCTTCTTTTTCTGGCGGGTTTCTCTCGTCTCTGGGTGTTCGGGGGGGATGGGCTCCCTGGCAAAGGGTGCTTCTTCCCACCATCCCTGGTCTAGGGCTTTGATGGTCTGGTGGAAGTGGGGCAGATCGGTCCCAATCACCACTGGGGCGGGTAAGGAGGGGAGGACGGCAGCTCTCATCTCTGTAATGTTAGGGCCCACCTCTACTGTTATGGATTTCATGGGGTAGGTTCTCACATCCCCGTGTATACATCGAATTGGGATACTAACATTGGTGAGATAAGGAGAATCACTTACGGTTGGTAGCACCGCTGTCTGCCTGCTTCCACTGTCGAGTAGGGCCCTGGCTTGGTTCCCGTCTACCCGGACGTCCATCTCGTAGAGACCTTGGCATCGTGGTCCTTGCTCGGTCCGCATGAATCCGATCTCCATCGGCTCGGTGCCTCTCTTCCGGGGACAGAACCGGGCTATATGGCCCCACTCACCACAGTCATAACATTGCGGTTGCCGGTACCCTGTGGACAACGGGGTGGACCGTGGGTCGGGTCCGCTCCTCTTCTCCTCGGATCCAGAAGGGCGTCCTTCCATGGCTCTCCATTTGGGAGGCCCTACTCGCAGGCTCTTGGTTGTGAGGGGTTCCAATGGTGGTATCGGGTTGCGAATGGGAGATCCGACTCCAAAAGGTTTACCCGTTCCTCCTGCCTTTTGGTAGGCTGACGCGATGTCCACAGCCTCAGATAAGGTGGGCCTGTGATGTTGTCCGACCCATCTTTGCATCGGAGGCGGTAGGGCCTCAATGAATTGCTCGAGGGTGACCTTTTCTAAGACTTCTGGGAGGCCTGTTCCCGGTACTTGTAACCACTTCTCGGTGAGGTCCTTAACCCGGTAGAAGAGTTGTCGTGGGTTCTCCCCTGGTCAGAGTTTAGTGTCACGCAGCCTCATTCTGTAGGCCTCTTCATCAAGTCCCAACCGGTCCAATACAGCCTTTTTGATTTCAGCATAAGGCGTGGTTCCGTTTGGGTTAACGGCCTGGTAGGCACCTTGCATGATGCCAGACAAAAGGGGAGCAACATACTGCCCCCAGCGGTCCACCGGCCACTGAGCGTTTCGGGCGATCCTCTCGAATGTGGTAAAAAAGAAAGCCGGGTCTTCGCCTTCCTTGAACTTCTGCAACACTGCGGAAGGGACCATGGGCTGGTTTCGGGTGCCGGTGACAGCATCCGTCAGGTGTTTTATCGCCTCTTGATGTTGGTCCTGAGAGGTGGACTGCAGGTTACCCTGTAATTGTATTGCCTGCTGAAAGGCTTGGCGATCAGCGGCCGCCTGCTGGGCCTGAAGTTGGAAGAGCTGCTGTAACTGTTGTTGCCCCTCGGACAATGTCTGTATTATTTTCTCCATTGCGTTCTCTTAATCCTGCTGACTACGCCAGTTGTAGAAATCAGGACAGTAGCCGATGTGGAGTTTTGTAGACCTTTATTACACACTGGTTAAATGAAATGTCTTAACCACGGTAGTTGAACTCCAGGATTGACCCCACAGTTACTTCACTGTGAGTAAAAGGCACCAGGAGTTCCTCTTCTCTGGTAGTGTCTCCTATTTTCCCGGACCCGGATAGGCCCACCAGTTGCTCTCACTCTCCTCTCCTTCTCCCTGCAAAAAGCAACCAAAATGCCATTAGGCCAGTCCCTTTTATACCTGGTGCTTGGAGGGAAAAAGGGCCAATCAGGGACAACTGCCCTCCCCCCCTTTCCGATTGGTGGGGACTCTAGGCACCCACCCTCTATAAATAGAGCTGCCTCCTCCTCTCCTCCTCCTCCCTTACTCTGGCTGCCTGGTTCCGGCTCCCCCTCCCCTTTGTCAGCCACGCCCTCTCCTTTGGCCCCGCCCCCTCCCCATGGCGTCTCCCCTGAGGCATGCCTCCCGGAGGCCCGTACTGCTCGAGGCCCCAGGTTGCTGTTAGGGGTCTGCCCTGCTTGAGGTAAGGAGGGGGCTCTACTCTGTTCCCCTTGTTGTGCTCCTGTCCAGCTGTCTGGCGCACCTCCGACGCCGAGCGGTCGGCACACGCCGGGCTCTCCAATTCCCGAGCCTCGCCGCCGCTCGCCGCCGGAGGCCGCCGAGTCCTGTCGGGTTCGCGGGTCTCCCAGCCGCAGCGCCAGTGTACCAGGTCCTCGTGGACACACGCGGCGCTGCGGCTGCGGGGACCCGCGGCGCCGCGGCCGCCACGCCGGCACTGTCGCGGGCTGCCGACAAGGCTCTCCCTTCAACAGGGACGCCTCCCCGGCGGCCGCCCCCAGCGTCGCACACGCCCGCGGCATAGCGGGCTCCCTCAGCCGTGCGTCCCGCTCCTCCCCGTCCACCCTCACCTCCTCACAAAGTGTCATCCCTGTGAACTCAGATGGCTAAGAAAGGCTAGATTGATTTCCTGCCTTTCTTAATTCCAGTGAGTGAAAAGGGCAGGATTGATGCCTCTGTTGACTCTCTGGGTGCAGAGGTAACTACACCCTTGCCAGGGCTAGAATCTACCAGCTAGAGATGCCATGAGAGCCTTCTTTAAAAGAGCCCATTCCAAAACAAAGGCCTGCCTCACACTAAGGGGTTGAGCACCAGAGTGCGTTTGAAGCTGTAGGCTGGGAAAGGGGCAGAGTTAGAACAGTCAGGGGTTGAGGAAGGATTCCACCATTTTACGTTCCGTAGGTTTTTCTCTCCTCCATGTCCCCTCCACGTCCTGCAGACGATCAAGGCACTCTGGATAGGAAATCGTATGGCAAGAAGCATTTGTCACAAGGACAGGGATTGGGCCCTTTCGAGCAAGCTTGATTCTTTCCAATGTCACGTGTCATGTTGCCTATAAAAGAGGAGGTCTCCTACTCCTCCTTTTATACACTTTTGGACCTTTAAGGACTTAAGAAAGAGTTCAGTTTGACCTTTTTTGGGAGAACTGATCTTAACAGAACTCTAGGCCATTGAGGTGAAGACGCCATACTCTAAGGCATAGGCAGATTCAGCTTCCTAACCACTCCCGGGGCACATAAGTGGGTACTCTTGCTGAGGGCCAAGTCCTACAACTCTGCTAGCAACCTTCCTGGGTTGGACGAGCAGATACAGAAAATGACTCATCTTCTGGAGCCCCCAGCAGGCGATCTCTCATCATCCAGAGAGCCTGAATCCCTTTTTCCATGGTTCAAACTAATTTGAGCCATGTTCAACACCTTTGAACAAGTGAAACTTGCAGGTTCTGCTTTTGGAACTAACTCGAACTTCGATCCACCATTGTTTGCATCCGTCGAACTGGCTTGATGCTGCAACACACCAAACAGAGCAAGTCACTTGTGTGACTTGAACAACCAGCTTGCCACTGCGGATGACTTCACCCCACTGCCTCTTCGAACATGGCATCTGGGTATCAGAATTATAGCTTCGAGCTACCGGATCTTGACTCGCACCACTGGACCTTGAGTTGAACCACTCAAGCATCATGTTGCTTGTCGACCAGAACCAGGGGTCACAAACGTCTCAAATTTCGAACCAGCTCAGAGGATCTATCTGAACTACATCACTAGAACACAGCCTTTGAATCGCACCAAGCACCCATTTCAGACCATCTCAACACCAGTTCATCAATTGGACCAATACAACTCGCCACAACCAAACCCGCTTGACCTGCCTCTACAGCACCTTGAAACTTGGTTTGACAATGAATTACCTAACATTAGAATCAGGTACTTTTAAGTGCCCCTGTTCCCTGGTCGACCTTCTGGCACCCTAGACACTGGTTAACTCCCTCTTGCACCGTTTTCCATCAAGAAACCTTTATGAACAACATTCTTGCATTTCTTGCCAGTTTCCTCCTTGAGAAAGTATCCAAAGTTCTTCAACATTTCTTTTCTGCACCTTCTGTCTTCTTTAATAAGGGTGAGGTTTCATAGTGTGTTTTAATATTTATATGAATGATGTGTTTAATTAAAATGTCTATGTTTAAAGAACCATGATTGGACCTTATTTTCAAACTAGTGTACTACTGCTGTTTGGGTATCTATTGTCTCACATTCACACCTCTTTAAGAATATACACATGTATTAGGAAATGTCTCACGAGTTGCGCTCACCCCCACATGTATGTTGGAGATGGTTTTAACATAGGTGCATATACATCCAATTTCTCTTTACAGAAACAAGTGACAAGGAGCTGTATAAGTAAATATAATATCCGTCAGGTAGTTTTAAAGGTTAACACGTGTTTCAGCCCTCTCTGGGCCGTCCTCAGGGCGTTTAGATGGGTGATAGTAAGAGTTCACTATTAACATACATTGTAACAGAGTAAAGTGGCATTGTAAAAGTTGTCACGTAATAGATTGAAAATGCTGTTAAAGTGGTCCCTTCATCTAATCTCTTAGTTAGCTGATTTTCTTTCTTTTTCCCAAAGTTAACAGCAGGTGCAGGTTAAATGCATATTGCAAAAAGTCACGCACTGCCGTTTCCGTGCTGCAATTCGGTTTTAATTTCTAAGTCTGATTGTAGCTGCTTCACTTTCGCCGATTCAATGCGTTTCTGGTGCTGTCTCCACGGACGTGCTGGAGACAGCACCAGAAACGCATTGAAGCGGTGAAAGTGAAGCAGCTACAATCAGACTTAGAAATTAAAACCGAATTGCAGCACGGAAATGGCAGTGCGTGACTTTTTGCAATATGCATTTAACCTGCACCTGCTGTTAACTTTGGGAAAAAGAAAGAAAATCAGCTAACTAAGAGATTAGATGAAGGGACCACTTTAACAGCATTTTCAATCTATTACGTGACAACTTTTACAATGCCACTTTACTCTGTTACAATGTATGTTAATAGTGAACTCTTACTATCACCCATCTAAACGCCCTGAGGACGGGCCAGAGAGGGCTGAAACACGTGTTAACCTTTAAAACTACCTGACGGATATTATATTTACTTATACAGCTCCTTGTCACTTGTTTCTGTAAAGAGAAATTGGATGTATATGCACCTATGTTAAAACCATCTCCAACATACATGTGGGGGTGAGCGCAACTCGTGAGACATTTCCTAATACATGTGTACACTCTTTTTGGAAGGGGTACCGGGAAAATTACCCTTCTTTGCCTCACTATTGCAGCTAACCACCTGGTCCAATCCAGTTTCAGACCAACTATTTAAGTAGTGCGCAACCACCCATACTAGGGACTTATTTCCGGTCTAGCTACTTCTTTAAGAATATAGACTGCCCTCTGCCCACGTTGCCACTAAAGGCAAAACAGGTGTATCTCTTGGCTGTGCCTGTTCTACCTTTAGGATTGGAATCAAGTTTGGATTGTAGAGGTGTGGGGGGTAACTAGGCAGTTTAGCCACTTCACATGCGTATACAACTTCAGAGCATACGTCGTTTCATCACAGCTTGAAATCTAAATTCCTTCCGCGTAGTCCATCAGTCTTTCAAACTCATTACTTTTTAGGAAATGATCAGGGCGCTCGTGCCTCATCGACATCCTCGCATAGGGAAGGCATGCGCGCCGGTAAGCATGTTAACGACCGCTTTCGCAGATGCTCCACAAGGTAAGCGGATGGAGGCCATGTCATATCAAACAAAAGGAAAGAATGTCGCGGAGATGAAAAATGTAAATACATTGTTCTGTTCCCCTCGCTGCATTCCCAGAGATACCAGACAAGTACTTGAAAAAATATATAATAGATGGTGAATAATTCATCTCCGAGAGAACATCAATGGCATGTGCTAAGGAAAGGAAGGCTTCTGTGCTGTGAGAGCACATTCCCAGGAGCTGACACAATGCTGATTGCTTTTGTTCAAACAGTATGTGTTCTTTTCTATCTCATGGCATTCACATTGCGGATACACAGCACACAAGCTCTGAGTAATTCAAAGCACAAAAGGGCACTCAAGACTCAACCTGCAGAAATACCAAACACCATTTCCCGCTGCTCGAGTACAGCCTACTTAATTCATGTCAAGTTACTACAGAATGAATGCCATTCGAGATCAGATATTTAATATCACACAGACATAGGGCCTCATTAGGAGTTTGTCTGTGTGCAATTAACGTGCCAATCATTCCGTTTACCGGCACGTTTCCGCACCAGCAAACTCCAGGTTTGCCAGTGTTGTGGCTGGAATTACCTGCAGCCAAGAGCTCGAGGTAGTTCTGCCACCCCACCAGCAAAAATGTCTGGTAATACTGGGAAATCCCCCATGGAGTTCTAATCTGCCAGTAATTCCGACAGACCAAGTGCCAGTAGCAATAATTCTATTTGGTGGTACACTTGTAATGAGGCCCACAGTGTTGCATGTCCAAATTTAATATCCATTTTGAGGTTTAAGAAAACGATTGCTTGCAACTGCTAGAAATCAAGGTGTACTCTACAGATTCCCATTTCAGGAGAAATGAATGTCGCTTAAATCCACACTCAAAAAGTTGTGCACAGGACATGCCACTCAATGGGCACAATGACATTAGCACAGGACGCCCCATGCTGAGTGGGGAAGGACACAAACAACCGAGGGCTGCACGTGAGGATGTGCAACCCTTTCAGAAAAGAGAGACAGGTGGTGATGGCAAGTAAGGAGGGAAGGGTGTGCTGGAGGTGCTGTGGGGAATAACATGGAAAGATAAAAAATGAGGAAAAAAGCACACCTTGTGATGTAAGCGGGACCGGGTCAGAATGTGCAGCCTGGCCAGAAGGGAACATTAATTGTGAGACGTTGGATTGATGGAGTGTGTGAACGGTGTAGCACAGGTGCTACCGTGAGGAAGAACAAACAATTAGGTTGCATGTGTGGAAATGACATAATGAGCTCCCTAAAGTGCAGCAAATTGAGACTGCATCAAACAATGGAAAGTCAATGCTAGTTCTGATGAGCGTAAAAGTACAGTCTAATGCCAGGTATTCAACCTGTCAACACTTCAGATGTTTTGTTCGAAAAACTCCCATGAAACCACACCAAAGGCTATGCTGGCTGGGACTGATGGGGATTTCAGGCCAAAATATTTGGATGGTGATAGATTGCCTTCCCATGGTCTGTGGCTTAACAGAAATGGTTTACATGGTGTCCAGCTCAGTCACTCAGTGCACAGTGTGACATGGTCAATGTAGAACCTTCTCCCAGTTCTAGTCACTCTACATTCATTTGATTCACACAACGTATGCAATAAATGTGAGTCTTCCCCCATGTAGCTGTGTAACTTGTTCCAATATGTATCAATCGTGTTAACTTCCTATTGTGATGAGATGACTAATGCCCCTCAGGAATACAAGGATGAGAAGTGGCTAACCCACCTTCTCAGCACTCACACTTCTATAAGACAACTGTGATCCCAATAGTGAAGGTGAAAAAAAGGCACAGTAAAGAAATATCTATATTATACAAAAAAAAGTTGCGTTAACAGGTATCTGAAACCCGACAAAGGAAAGCAAAGTGAGGAAAAGACCATTGGCGTATCGAATACCCCAAGATTCATACATGAATATTAAGACGTATTTTTATTAAACCTATAGAAATAAGCACTCATAAAAAGATCACATTTACATAAAACTTAATATAAAACGTATAAAACATATATTCCACATCACACAAGGAAAACAAACATTTACTGTTGGTTGGTTCTTCTAATAACTAAATCACCACTCCGTATGAGACTTCCCAATGGAGTAGCTTGCTTTATTTTAAAATGATATTAGTCTATTTTCAAAACCCAACTTGCACAAGTTTCTGTCCCTATAACACAGACAAATGTGGGAAATTCATCAGGGGTAAAAGTTGCTTGTGTTTTTATTAGTGATGATAAGGCTTCTTTCCTATCACTTCTTTTCTGTCATATTTGTTCAATAAGCTGAACCCTCAGAGTGTGGTAGACATTTCCACAGTCTGAAAAACACAAAAAATTGATTGTAGTAGGGAAGATTTCCTTTTTGTTAGGGAATTACACTCCAGCCTTTTCTTCTAGTCTGTAGTGATTGTAGATAGATATTATCCACGCTTGTAAAGTGACGTCATGTAGTAGATATACAAATTGGTAATAGTATGTAGTCATGGAGGAAGCTTTGAATAAGTACAAAGCTGCTCACTTCTGCATGTGGCTAGATCTCGGTGTCGCCGAGCTATTCATTTTGACAAGGAAATTGCCTTATCTCCACCATCCGCAGAATCTCGGGGAGAATCGATGATCAGGAAGACGTCTCCAGGTTACAAGATAATGAGGACTCCGCGCGCTCTCACCAGTGACGTCATCGGAACTCGACGTGTCGCCGCCTCTGAGCATGTCCCCGAGATTGGTGTCTCATACTTTGCGCATGTGCAGTTTGATCCCCAAAGTATGGTACATGCTGTTTGAGAATACAGTAAAGACATATACCGCCTTCACTTTTTGAGGTAATAAGGGCTGAAGAAAGGCTATGCTCTCAAGAGAGGTGTGCACGTGATACAGAAACAACCCAAAAGAGGAATAGTACAGTAGTTCAATATATATTAATGTCCAATCAAGGTTCTATACAAATATATATATATATATATATACTTTAAACACACCAATATGCCCTAAAAACTGTACTAGTAAACACCCCTGGAAAGGAATATAGAAAAATTCAAAATTTAATGATGCAAGAATCCTGGATACTTAGCTGGGAGTAAAAGTGAATAAACCACTATAATGTTCTCTAAAAAGATGTGTCCTTGGGGAATGGTTTCAAAGGAAATGCTTAACCAGTGTCTAGGGACGTAACAAATTGAACATCGTGTTGTGGTATTTCAACAGTACCATAATCGGTCCTTGGCTGTTCGGTGGTGTTGAATCAGACATCTTAACTTAGTGCCAACGGGTACAACCTGATTCAGATGCTCTGACTCACAGTGATCCAGACAGGGAGCAGGTATAGTGTAGTGTTTGAGGTGAAACTCTCTCTGGTTCAATGCAGTGTTCGAGGGATGCAGGTTGTTGAGGTCACCAGGGTCGGTTCAACGGTCAAGCTTTGGTTTGCGGATGAAGATTATGGTGGCTCGACACACTGTTTGGGATGTGATGGTTTCATGACTTCTGCAGTGGCAAGCATCTTGTTCAAGCCGCAACGAGCAACAAACGTAGCTGGAATGGTGCAAACTGGTTCAAGGTGCAGCAACAGTGGATTGAAGAGGTTGCAAAAAGTGCCAAAGTCAGCACTGTGGGTCCTGTTGGTTTGAATGCATTTGTATGTGATCCACAGTGGTTTGAAAGAGGTTTGATGTAGTAGAATGTAGAAAACCAGATGCTTTGCTTCTTCTAGCACTCCGAGTCCATATCCAACGGTTCAGGGACAAGATTGGTCCTTGTTCTCTTTACTCCCACTCAGGAGATACTGGCTAAAACCTAAAGGAATCTTTTACCTCCAGTTTAGTCCTGGGTACCTGTGATACTGGTATAGAGATAGGTCTTGCTCCAGTAGCAGTTCACTGCTAATGTGCCCAAGGGATGGGTAGGTAGAAAAGCTTGCCTCAGCCTAGGAAAACACTCCTTCACCTCATTGGTGGAGAACTATGGAATAGTGTGCCCTCCCAAAATAGATCCAAATTAATTATTTTTGAAGTCCAGGATTGAATCAAAGAAATAGGGGAGACCACTTTCTTATAAGGCAACAAGCCGCAAGGTGTGGTAAAGCAAGCCTGTTTTAAGCGGTCCAATCATTGTTAAAGTAGCTAGTGACTTGTTCCTCTTTGAATCATAAGTGTAGGAGACAGAAAGAAAAGGAAGCCCACAGACAACTACGGTGGAGGAATCCTTCCTCCCTTGTGCTATGCTCTGCCTAATTGCATAATCCTGCCCACTTCTCCGGCCCTGCACTTCAAAGATCCTTACCTGTGCAATCCCTTAGTGTGAGGCAGTCCTGTGTTATTGCCTTGTTCCTTTGAGGCTAGGCTCTTAGGCATCTCCTATAGGTGAGTCACTGGGCTACCCAAACTCTCGGATTGTCAACAGAGGCAGACATCTGCTGTTTGTGCCATTCACTGGAATGTAGACAGGCGTGTGCCTGGAATCCACATTGCCTCTCATAGCTGCTCTGAGCTCACTTTGGTGTCAGAACAGCTGTCAGACAGGGGGACTGTGACATCTGTAGTGGTTCTTTGCCATAGGAGACCAGGAGCTGCAGATCTGGTTACTGATGCAGCAGACCAAAGGTGCACACTATGCTTCTGGCAGGGGGTTTGCTGAAAGGGAGATATGATTATCAGACCACCCTCCCTGAAGTGGGTAGCCCACATCATTTTAATATTTATACAAATCAAAAAAGCAGGGTCTTCCCCAACATGGCCAGATGCCAATCCTTCACATCTATGCATATATGTTCCACATCCTCTATCCTCCAAGCGGTATTGTTCTTGTTCCCTCTCAATCATACCACCTTAGTGTTCTCTCTTTCATCCTACCAAGGCTATAGTCTTTGCACCCTTCTCTTTTGGTCTCTGTATTGGTCAGTGGTTCTATGTTACAAAGTGTATATACTTTGCCAAATCACCATGGTACTGTTCTCAGGGCATGGAAACTGCTCAGGGACTGGGAAAAATGTGCCCCAATGCTGCTATCCAGACCCTAGAGTCAGAGGAAGAATAGGAAAAAGGATAGGGATGTAGGGTGTGGAAAAGAGAGCATAACATAAGACAAAACAGGGATTCACGCAGAGGAGTTTTAGCTGAAAGGGAGGGGCACGATGTTTGCGATGATTTGTCCGAACCTCTTTTTCTGCACTGCTGCATGCTGAAACCTCATCCTACAAGAATCCCCTTTGATGGCCCAAATGCTGCCTTTTCAACAAGAGAAAACACTATTTTGAGAATTTAAGTCAAGCCAAAATGTAAGAATGCCTCTCCTAAATGGTACGCGGGGTTACTTTTGTCATATGACTTATTTTACTGATTAAATGTCTCAATATAGTGTTTGTGGAGAGGTTACTGGCCTGTTGGGGGAATATGTTCATGAGGAATACTCAATTTCCACTGCAGACTTTTTGGCATCTTATGTAAAAGACGAGTTGAATACTCATGTCCCCTATGTGTTCCATGCCTGGCCAACGGTCTAGAAAATACAGTTAATGATTGCACCCGCTCACTTGGCGGGGTCTTTCCATGGGATTGTTCCGAGCCGTGTTACGCCCACCAATCATACCGCCCACCTCTCCATATAGGACTCGTGCAACAATGTATGCCATTTTGCCTGACCAGCCCTGCCTGGGTATTTAACATGTAACTTGCTCCAGAAGCACGCGTGAGGGTTTAATATCCAATGCGCCCACTTCTGTCATATCAAAATAGTCCCCTCTGCTTTACAATTAAATGTGTTGTTGTGGTTTTCTGCACAGGGAACAGTTGATGTCATTAGGGCCTGATTGTTTTCTGACATGTTTTTCCACTGTGCGGTAGTATGATATGATTGCTAGCCCCATGACACCTATACATATACTATATGGCGATGGACTGCATCCTCGCCATATCTTGCGTTAGGACTGTTAATGGTCACACTTTGCTGTGGATACACGTGGCTATACCTTTCCTTTTGATTCTGTAGTCACCATTTTGTGCCCATTCAGAAAACAAATATGCCTTCCTTTTACAAACTTCAAGGAAAAAGATTGTTGGCCAGCATGAAAGGTAGATTAGTCAAAAAGGAAAATATGGCTGCCATTTGCTTTTATAATGGTGCTCCTTGGGGTAATGAGCTGTTATGAATGTTGGATGTTGATTGGTACCTTACAATTGGTTCCCAAAGGCTACACACATTGATAAGCTAAGATTAAAATATTTGGACATGTTTCTATCACACCAGGACAGGCCATGCTCTTTTCGCTGAGGCTGATGTTTTTGACCCACCAAATTGGAAAATCAAGACAGGTTTTCAGAAACACTAACCCCTGCCCCTTTCAAACTTGAGCCGGACCACCTGAGGTTCCAGAAGCAGCTCAAATTGTTCATCTTCTCCTCTGCTTTCTCCCTCTCCCTCCCCTGCTGAGCTACCTGCCTGTTGTACCGACTGGTTGCTTGGCTTCCCTCAGTGTCTCACTGGGTACCTGTCTCTTTCTTGAGCAGCCACCCTTGCACTGCCTCAGGGCCTACAACGCACTTCGGGGCTGTAACAGTAGCCCTACAGTCCCTTGTTCTCTGTGCACTACCCAGAGCTGCACTGCCCTGGCTACACTTACTCAGAGCATTGCTGCCCTGTTTCCCCCTCCCCTTTCCCTTGCACCACCCACCCACCCTTTCCCATTGCACGTCTTGTTCTCGCACTTGCACGACCAGAATGACACATGGCCTAGTAAAATTGTTTGTTTTGTCCTTCCTCTGTCTCCCCTCCTTGGTCACGCCTAGAAACACTATTGTACAGGCGCGTTATAAATGACATGACATATCATAACAAATGCGCAAACAATTTGGAAATAAAGGCATGAAATGTACATTTGTCTTATACTTGAATATTGGGATTCTTGAAAGCCTAACTAGCTGGAGCTTACTGTTCTGATGGACGAGGAATGCTGGCCTACTTTTCTCATGCCTGCTTTTCGAGCAGATGCCAATGAAAACGTCAATGTGGCAGCGCATTGTAACCTACCCTTGCAGGGAGCAGCAACGAAGACATATCCAGCTCTACTTTAACCTCTTCTCATTAGAAGGGCCAGAGAACATGTGTGCGCCCGTGATTGTATGCCATGTACTGCAGAGAACTGGCAATTAAATTGCAGAACACACTCGAAATTGCTATTTCACCGTCTGCAACGTGTGCTGTAATTGATATGACACTAATCTGCGATTAACAATTTGCATTCTTTACAAACCAACATCATTTCTGATCAACAGAGAAACAATTCCTTTGCATCTCAATGCTCTGCTGGTTATGATGTTACATTTCATTTGAGTAAGTGAGAGCGAAGCCATTATCTGATCTAATGAGTGGGCGTTGCATATCATTATGATTTTAGTTTGCAGCCATGTGATCAATCATGAAATCAGACAGCAGATCTTGAAAGATTAAGATGCTGCAAACAAACCTCTGTAACTGTGCATGGATTGATGATATCTGTGAAAAAGTACAGTGAGGTGGCGGGGGTACCAATTCTGCTCACACTTTACCAGAGGGTCATTGGGAACTTCAGATACTTAAGAATCACAGTATGCAATGGTTATGCGTGTCCTCCCAGGCCACTTAAGACATGTGCTGGGAACTACTTTTTTTTCCAAATGGGCAAACACTTGCTAATGGCCTCTTCTGGCCCAGTTCCCATTAAGTGGCCTTTTTCTGCTGTTGATGCTGTGGGCTGCAATTGGCTACTTCTGTATGGGCATGGGGGCTTGTGAAATCTGCAAACTGTTGGCTAAAAAGGGAAAGGGAGAAAACAGCTGCACCAATCCAAGATGGCTGCCTTGAACAACGAACAGACCATTACAAACGTTGGGAGTTTTTATGCCAGTTTATTTTTAACACAACATTCAAATGTACAACCCCATACAAGGGTATAACGGGATGGTGTATAGTCAAAAAGAATAATGGGGTAACCTGTGGGATCCCCGTACAAAAATAACCCCCCCGCCAAAAAAATAACAACAAGCAAAAAAATACCAGCGTCATATAGAATTCCCTCTAATATGACCATAATGCCTTTATTACCGTAAGCGACTTCTTTTAACCAATGAAAACGATCTGCCCTTAAAACCAGCTTCTTTACTGCCACGTGTGTTTACCACTGCTGTAAACGTTAGGTGGCATTTGAGTGGTGCACTGCAAGACCCCTGGTTTGCTGCTCTGCAACTGTTGGGTGGCCTTGCCCTTGTAGCCTAATCCTGCTAGTGGAGCTACAAGAAAACAGAGCGTCTTCCTCTACCTGACGAGAGGAGTTCACACCCCTAAAGCCAGACCTTAGGAAGGGCGATCATTGCAAAGTATGTCTGCGCCAAACAGCCTGCTGGGGTACCGAATTGGACTATCGCTGGTTCTTCCGCATTGCGTCAGTGCAGGACCGTCAGTAACGAATTAACACGGTTAAATCAAATAAGGCTTACTCTGGACTAAACTACACTACACCCCCGCCCCGATATCTTCTTATTTTTAGGGGGGGTTTGGTGAGGTTGTATTGCTAATTAATTTCTCTTTCTTTTTTACACAAAATTGCTAAACCAAAACCATTGGAAAACCATACGCCGGTGGCAACTGTCCAGAGAGCCTAAACAGCTACTAATCGTGAAATGAGGGTCCGGTGTTCCTAATTCTCCAAGAATGCTTGGTTGGGTCTGGCCCTTCCGTCACCCATCGTAGAGCAACATTAACACAGTTTCATATTTGAGAGCAGCTGCTGGCAAAATGCCAACTTAGCCTCTCGTTTTCACCACCCAGAGTTAGTTGGTATGTTCCCAAACGGGATTGAAAAATGCCAGAAATGCAGGGCTCAAGTCGAGAGAAGACCCGGCAGGGCGGCGAATGCACACATTGTTCATAGGGTGATCGCCGACCCCCTCTGTGTGTTTACAAGGAATATATATTTGTTTTAACTTTGCTGTTTTTTCCATGCCATGGACAGGTTTCAACCCCGGGTTGCATGGCTCTGAAGGCCAGCACTTAACTAGGAGCCCATATGCATCTCTGATTAGATTAGGGACCTGTAAAATGTGCCATGATGCTACAGAACCTGTTTCGTTACAGAATTGTAAACATAAAAGGTGCGCACCTTCAATACATAGCCAGTACTTCAAGTGAAATCTGTTCACTTGGCAAATGCGTATTTGTCCTGTGAAATGTCTTTAAAAGCGGAAGACAAACTGAATGAAATGTGCATCTATCACTTTAAGATATGTTCTCTTCCGGTGACATCACTTCCCCTTGTGTATGTCAGAGACCCTCCACTTTATTTTTTTATTGAGCCCTGCGGAGATACAAACAGTGCCGGCCCCAGGTCTACCTGTGCTCTGTGCAAGATTTTTCCACACAGGCTGAGCTGCATGCTGTTCGCCTGGCACTGCATGCTGTTCGCCTGGCACTGCATGCTGTTCGCCTGGCACTGCATGATTGTTGAATAAGCGTTGCTGCCGCCCCTCTGTCACTCACCAATAGAAAGTAATTGACTGACACTTTCCATGTCACGTCATGTAAAGTGTGTGGCTGGCTCGCCATTTAGAGGCGCAGCGCCCATGTGTGACCGCACCACTTGATCGCATTTGGACCGGCTCTGGATACAACAATGTATTTATTTATTTATTTTGTGCATTTATTTCAGCGCACAAAGCCCTGAGGCATCTAGCCTGCAAGGGCATTGGAGAAAGGCCAGCCTTTTGCATTGTATCTGACCTTCAGGCATTGTTTTGATTTGCAACATTCTCAGAATAAATTCATCGAGTCCGTCTTTCTTTAGTTTCTTCTACAAATGTCAGGCGCCATTCAGAACTGCAATTCAATAACAGCTTGCGGTGGTGTCAATAGAACCTTTCGGGTGAGTTACAAAGGGAGCATCACGCAGGCTATTATCTGCCAGCGCCGACCACAGGCACCATATTGTATTATTGACATATCTGTCACATATAAATGCTCGGAGACGAATTACATGGAGTGTAAATCCCCGCCTTGCCTAGGATCACTGGTCTGGGCTATTCTGCGCGAAAGCGTAAAACCTCCACCATAATTCCATTGCGGCATTCATACGTCCCATGAAATCAGCAGAACGGCGGGAAGGAGCGCTCACAATTGGTTGTGGGTTCTGCACACAGTTATTTGTAATGCTCTTTGAAATTCAGAATGTTTCTTTTTTTTTTTTTTTAAACTGCTGTATCGAATTGAAATGTCTAGTATGTTGACCCTATTGGAATATTTCATGATGTTACTTCATCTTTTTCATGTTTATGTTTCTTTGTGATTTTATGTTTTTTGTTTACCAAAATAAATCCTTTTGACTGGCTGACACAGATTTGACATGGCAGACTGCCCCTATACAGTAGCCGATGCTTCCCTTCCGTTAGCTTCTCTTTCGGTTTCTTTCTTCCTTTATTTTCTTCTCTCTCTTTCTTCATTTCCAGGAAATTGAAGGAAGGGGAACAGATTAATTAGAAGGAGAAGGAGTGGCTGGTAGAGGCTCTGGGGCCACGAGTAAATTAAGAGGGGTGACAGGAGGCTTGTGGGTCATGTGTATAATCACATCTGCAGAAGTAAAGTCCTGGAGAACAACAGCATTGAAACATGCATATTATGTGATGTGGTGCAAGGTTTGCAGTGCCTGAAACCTCGCCAAGGGTGACAGAGACGTGCCTGTTTTCCTTATAAATGTGAAGAGTGTAGGACTTTAAAGTGCAAGATTCTCTCTTGTAATGTTTCCACGTGACAGAAATGGCCAGTGTTGTGTTTTTCCGATATGATAGGTTATTTATAACGCGCTTAATACCCAGCGGTTTCTAAGAGCGGACCCGGGGATCGTGTCGTCTTGCTTCCAAGGCGGGCACATTGCCCCCGAGCTATCCTCCCGTTGCCGTTTTTATTGTACGACAAACATCTGATGAAGAAGTCATTTGGCACTTCGAAAGTTAATGAACTTCACCACCACAGCAGAGCCAATAAAATGCATCAGAACGTTTCTGTGGGGTATTTAGGGGCATGTTATGTCAATGCCAAGTGTGGTTTTTTGTGCCTTCGTCACAGCAGCGCAGGCACCGCGTAGCACAGGGCGCTTTTTATACAAACATTGTGGAAGTGTAAAGGTGTCTTAGTAAAATTAATGCACCTGTGTGCCTCCTGCAATAGGTTTACACTTCCTAACCTCCGACTTTCAAGATGGCACTTTTGTGTTGTGAAGAACGTTACGCAAAGGAAGGAGGCTCATTGGGGATGCCATGCCCCCAAGATCCTTACTTCCCACCTAGCAGTCTTTTGGTTTGAAAAGTTGCCTCCCTGCTAAACCCATTACATTTTGGGTAGGGGAACGAGGCTTAGATGTAGGTTTCCTTTATCCTCCTCCAGGTGCACACTGATGCCAGAGGCCGAATCGTCCCGACAGTCCAGTGCTGCTGTGCTACTCTGCATGTTCATGGCCATGATGCATTTTACAGATTCCGAGCCAAGACGGAGGACACGTGCAACCTTATCAGCAAGGGTGGTCAAAATCTCCACCAATCAATACATACTTTACTAATGGACCAGCTGTGTGAAGTTCTTCCAGGGTACTTTAATCAATTAATCCTTGGATACAGCTGCCTCGTGCACTCGCCACTCTCATTTCACCCGCATCACTGTTTATTGGCAACCCAGCTTTGACTCCCGGTGACAGTGTGACATTGGAACATCCTATTAATACTGGTTTGCGGTCATTAAGGAACAGTGCCGGGCAGGTTCAACGATGGGACAGAATTACAGAGTTCCTGAATTAATGGCACGTGAGCCCTGAAAAATACCAGATAATTAGTGTACAAACCTCTTCAGCAAGTAGCAGCTACTGCTCACCAAGTTCTCGTTGTTATCTGCGGGCATTAGATATAGCATGGACCTATCTCCAAAGGATAGAAAAGCCCTTTAAATAACTCATTTCCTAGAAGGTGGAGCATCTGGACCATGAGGTAGTCTACAAAGAAGAGCGTAATGTGCAGATCCTGGTGAAAGCATCTTATAGATGGTGAAGGTCAACAGCACGGTTTGGATTGTACAGCATGCGATACAGTTAGGATTTACATGACCACATTATACATTCTAAAAGGATGAGTTACAAGCGCTTTGCTCAGAATCGGGCACTTTTTGGCAAAGGCAGAATAAAAAAACACAATCTCTAGGTCTCAATGATAGCAGCGTAGTCACTTGATCTCAAAGCATGTGTGCGACGGTTTGAGCAAAACTCGAACCCATACAATTTCCAGGGGTTCGCCCAGGAAACATTTTACAGGTTTCTGCTGTGGTGTGGAATAAGAGGTTCTTCTGGGTTCGACCGTCTATATAAAGACAGGCGAGTAGAAATTCAGGATAGCCAATTGCTGGCATTTGAAGAGGCATGAGCGGTTCAGACGTGAGGAAGGGATTTGCAGGACAGTTAGAGTAGACACAATGATAAGAGGGTCTAGGTAGAGGTAGGGAATAAGGGGGCACTTTTTTGCACAGATATGGGGCATGGGGCACATGATGTGTAGTTGGAGGGGCGGTACAACCAATGTGCATTCTTTAGGAGAAATTCAAAGCACTGAGAAACCCCTCTGCATTTAGTAGTCACAGGAGAAAGCAACAGCACTGAACACTATGCATGTTTTTACTAGAGGTAGGAAAAGGCCAAAGCACTGACAGCCCACTTGCATAACTAGACACTGGAGAAGACCAAAGAGCTGAGAGCCTTACCAAATGTAGAGAAAGCCAAAGCATGAACAACACCACTTGCATATAGAATGCAGAGGAGAAGGCCATATCATGGAGAACTCCACTTGCATTTACTAGGCGCAGGAGAAGACCAACGCAAAGAGCACACCACGCGTATTTGGTAGGGAGGAGGAGCAGGAGAAAACCCTCTCATTGGGAAACCCATCTGCATTTAATAGGCATAGGACAGGGGGCCAAAGCATTCACAAACCCATGTGCATTTACAAGGGATAGGAGAAAGCCACATCATTGAGAACCCCATGTGCAGAGCAGGCCACTACACTGGAAACCCACTGTGCATTTACCAGGCAGAGGAGAAGGCTAAAGCACTGGGAAGCCCAGTTGTATTTAGTAGGTGGAAGAAAAGGCCAAAGCACTGAATCCCATGTGCATTTAATAGGTGGACACAAAGGCCATTGCAATGACAACCTTGTGGGCATTTATTAAGTGTAGGAGAAGGTCAAATCACTGAAATCCCCAAGTGAATTTAGTAGGTGGAGGAGGAGACCAAAGTACTGAAAACCCCACGTGAATTTACGAGGCGGGGAGAAGGCCAAAGCACAGAGAACACTCTGTGTATTTAGAAGATGCAGGATAAGCAATGAGAACCTCAAATGGATTTTGTAGGCACTGACAATCAAAGCACAGAGATTCCCACATGCATTTAGTAAGAAGAGAAAAAGTATTGAGAACTCCATGTGCATTATGAGGCAGAGGGGAAAGCCAAGGCAAGGAGAACACCACATGAATTTAATAGACATAGAAGGTCAAAGTAGTCACAGCCCCACATGCATTTTGTAAGTGGAGGTGAAGGCCTAGGCACTGAACTGAGAACCCATGTGTATTTAGCAGACAGAGCAAAACACTAAAGCACTGAGAACCCTCCATGTATTTAGGGGGCAGAGGAGATGGCCAAAGCACTGGGAACCTCACATGAATTTAGTAGGCATTCGATAAGACCAAAGCAGTGATAAGCCTACATGCATTTAGTAGTTGGAGGTGAGGGTCTAGGCATTGAGAGTCTGGTGTGCATTTAGTAGGCATAAGAGAAGGCAAAGCTATGAGAACCTCACATGCATTTACCAGGCGTAGGAGAAGACTAAAGCACTGAGAAGCCCATGTGCATTTGGTAGGCAGAGGGGAAGGCTTAAGAACTGAGAACGCAACATGCATATATTAGTAGAAGGTCATAGCTCTGAGAATCAATTGTGCATTTACTAGGTGTAGGAGAAGGCCAAAGCACTGAAAACCACATGTGCATTTATTGAAGGGAAGTGGTGAATTAAATTAAGATGCCTGAATCAACTGCACTACGGTAGGAGAAGGAATGTATATGTATGACATTTGTCACGTGCTAAATCAGCAGCTATTTGTGTTGGGGAAGCCCCAATGCACCGTTGATCTCTACAACAGCACCGTGTGTCAATCAGTCACCATACATCTCTTCCTCTTTGAAGAATAAGGGCATATGTTGCAAAAGAAGATGGGGTATTGGGAAGAAGTGTATTTCAGCATGAAGCATAATTGCACATACATTAAGATGCCAGAGGGCAGAGTGCAAGCAGAGGCAGCCGAACCACCCCCCAGTGAGGGGCAAGAGGGAGAAGATAAGAAATCAGCTAAACAACAAAGACAAACATCCACAAATGAGGAAGACAAGGTGATTCCTGAAAATGTCCTACCTCTGTTTTACTTGGAGAGATACGACAATGGAAAACATGACAAAGATTAGGATCCATCCCCTGATTCAAGATTGGGTCACCCCCGCTAAATACACCCCTTCTTTGACAATATCACAGGTAGTGAAGGAGACCAAGAGACAGAAGAAGAGGGTGCAAGCATTGTCAGACCCATGCAAGTGTCAAGTGCAAGCACTGTACACTGGTAGCAAGCTGCAGACATTCCCTGTGTGTCAATGTACAGTCTTTTAAAACAATGGTAATGGTTGTCCAACTTTACAGTTATTCGTGTCAAGTGCACCTGCCCCACACTCAACATTACCCACACAGCATCCACTGCAAAGTACACCAATTCAACCCAAAGAAGGAGGAGAGGTAAGGGCCTGTCTCGGCCCCTGCAAAAAAGTCAGCAGTGTGGTATTATTTTACAGTAGAAAAACAAAAAGCACTTGCCACCTGCCATATTTGTAGGAAAAAGGTCCCGTGAAGGAAGTCGGGTACCAATATGGGCACGTCTTCCATACGGGCCAACATGAGACAGCAGCGTTCACATGCTTCTCAAAAGGAAAGGGGGCCAGGGCAGCCTCCCACCCCTCACCTGCAGGCAATAGGTACATGTGAACCAACATCCCTGTCTACAGATCCGACACCATCTTACTTTGCCCTCAATGTGCTAGCCCAGCATTGGGAAAGCTTTTGAGATTGCTACAACATATCACAAATAAAATACAAATTCGTATCAATTCAATGACCACCTTGAGGTAATGTTGGCAATAGATGTAGTGCCCTATTCCTCTGCAGACAACTGTGGATTCAGATGGATTCTTAGCTTGCCGATTGCCTCTGCTAAACTCCGACTAAGCACCACTTCACATGAACTTCTACAATCAGGTCGTGTAAGCAGTGGGAATGTCACTGCACCACTGTGAGGGTAAGAGAGCCTGCCTAAAAATGAACATGTAGAGCAGTGCTCCAGCCACAGATTTGATGGTCATCACCGGGCACTGTGTCACTTTCCCCCATGCCTCTCATCACAAAGCCCAGGACGGTACTCGCCAAATGTCATTTGCCAACAGGGCAACTTGTGCGTGGAAGGGTTTGACAGAAGGTCACACACGGGAGTTGATCTCAGGGAGAAAGTAAAGTAGATTGTGGCACATTGGCTCACTCCTCGTCGTTGACAAGTGGGATTAGCGGCAGTTGACAATGGATCTAATCTTGCAATTGCTTTAAGGATAGGCGAAATCATGCACCTTCCCAGCTTTGCATAGGTCTTCCGCTTGTGGTGATCTGTTTCTTAAGCCAATCCCTGCCTCTAAATGAGCAAGAGGATCTGTTCCTACATTAGCCACTCCTACAGTGCCTGGAAGCTTGTTTGGAAAGCTGCAGTAAAACCACTAGTTCTGATACATCCAGTTGGCAAATGCAATACTGACTCTGTAATTCAAACCTACACATGCTAGAGCATTTGCTGGAAGACTGCAACGCAGTGACAAACTTCTGCAATAGCCAGTGCTTGCAACTGGATGTTGCCTACTTACCACTGACACAGTGGCACATTTTTGACAATTTTGTTTTTTGCCGCAGCCTTTTAAAAAGCACTCCCAGTAGGTTAGCAGGTATACTACATCAGTCAATGAAGTGTTGATACTGGTGTATCTGTTTGTATGGAAAGGCAGTAGATGAACATGAACTACCTGGTGATGCAAAAGCAATGCAACTGGATATGGATCACTTCTCAGCCGCCCCGCAAGTTCCACACAAGGGGAATATGCATCTTTTCTTGAACCACTGATCACAGTCCAGGTGGCAATTTTTAAACAAAACAGGTGCATAAGGATAATGAAAGTCCTGTGGGTTATCACTGACAAGAACCATGCTAGCCATATACTAAAAAGAGAGAACCACAGACCAGATCAACAACCCATTGGGGGGCCCCACCAATGCAAAGTTCAGTACACACGGATTCTCCACAACTCTTCACAATAGTTTAGGCTGCACCAAGGTGAGCTTTCAGAGAGTGGGATACAGTTAAAGACAGTGGGATAGAATCCTTTCCTAGGGCCTCATTACGAGGTGGGCGGTAAAGGATTACCGGCACCGGTGCCTTTACCGGTGCCGGTAATCCCTTACCGCCCTTCTACAGGTTCCCTATGCGAATCCTCCCTTAACGCCTGGTTTTACCATTAACCTTTAAGGACGGGACCCGCAAAGGGACTTTGGAGCTACTAACGGTACCGCAATTTGCGGTACCGTTATTAGCGCCTTCCCCATTTCCATTGAGCCCTATAGGGGCTCAAATGGGAATGGGGAAGGGCCCTGGTGAATGGGGAATTACCGCCCCCGCCAACCTTGGAATGGGGCGGTGATAGCTCCATTCACCAGGGCGGAGTTGGTAAGGATTTGGAGGCAGCCATGGCGCTAATAGCGCCATGGTTACTTCCAACCTCGTAATGAGGCCTCTATTTTGCTGCATGCATTGGAGGGTCCATGAAATATCAGCGGGACCACTGCAGAGTTGATAGTTTACACATATGCTCTCAGCATATGCCAACTGGGTCGTGATGATGATCCACTGCAATTCCGGCCTGACAAGACCATGTGGTTATTTTGACTTGTTCACTTAGCTGTGGAAAGCCTAAGCTGCCCCCCCACCCACCGGCTTGCGTACAGTGTGAACATATATTTAAACTGCTGGGCTATTGTCTCCCCCATACACTTGATACCTCAATGACACACAGTCAGCAGAGATTACTTTCATAAAGATGAGTTCGAATCTTATTGCCAAAAATGATGTAGGGAAAAAAAACACCAGTCCCATCTCTTGGAAGCCTACAGAACCGAATATTCAGATGAGAAAGATTTGTGTGCAGGCCAGCTGAGGTCATTCGAATGGAGCGGCATGATTAAAGGATCAGGAAAATTTCACTCTGACATTAATGGTTGAGTTAATTGCAAAAGTAGATCTTTAGTTTCACCACCATCCTAAATGTGTATGGCTCTACCAACAGAGCCGCTCTCTGAGTCCTAGAACCACTTTCACGAACTGGAGGTTCAGCCTCAATTTATTTGGCTCTGTCAACCAACGAAGCAACTTTCTCAGTTTGCGAATCATGCTCACAACCCGGGTGTTTTGCCTGAATTTATATGGATAATCCACTCTCTGAGTCTAGTACCACATCCACAAATATGTGGCCGTGCCTCCAGTTATCTGGCACTACCAACCAGCAGAGCCACTGCCTTTTTCAACTATCTCCCAGTGCACCCTTGTGTACTCACCTCCTGCCCTGCCATCTAGAAGAGTCTCGGGCAGTAAATGACTATGGGCTCCTCCATAGCATTCACCACTAGCTCAAGATGAAGTTCATATGCTAGTTGCAGAAATGGACCCACTTGCTCCCAAGTGAAATTCCCATTGCCATTATATATTGACTAGGCACCCGTTGTACTGAAAATGTTACAATTCAGTCATGAAAGCTTCAGGGTATAAAACAAGTGACTCTCCAGATTATTTTGACTAGGACTCTCAGGATCACTCACCATTTACTATGTCAGCGGAGTCTGGTGGTATTTGTTGTCCAAAAACATCTGGAGAGCCAAAGGTTGCAGACTGCTGTGTGCCATAACAGGCTCGGCCGTCAATGCGAGATACCAGAATATCGACCGTGGAGGTTGCCTATGCTCAATCAATCTGCCTTGAAAAACTGTGTCTCGAGCTTCCATTACAGTAGCACACAGTGGAGTTCAGAGAAGAAGCATCTCCAGACCTCCTCAGGAGGTCATGTGTGACCACTGTGCATGCCTCAATGTAGTCCTGCAATTCCCTATGTCCTGGTAAGGGTCTTATCAAAAGAAACACAAGGGGCATTCATTGCAATAGAGCCACAAATAGTTTAAAAAAAGGATTCTAGTTGTAATAAAATATAGCACAAAAATGCAATTGTATAAGGTTGTTAATCTATTAGCGGTTAGGTTATTTATACTTTGCCCTTGTGCAAAAGAATGGAGCAAACACCTTTAACACCAATTTTGCTACTTCGATAATATGGAATAATAATTTTACAATCTATTTCTTATCTAGTGCTACACATGCATTAAATAAGAGATGACACCATTATCCCACAGAGTGGTACTCAATGTATCGACCTCAGAAGAATGAACAGCTGAGCGGATCTTGCAGGGATACAAACATGCTACAGCAGGCTGCGCACAGATCTCAGGGGCAAGCGCTCAACTCGCTGTGCTAGCTGACTAGCTATGGACCGGAATGTAGAAAACATGTTTAGCGCCAATATGTATTGTGCCAAATTGCTTGCACTACGGCAAAAATGAAGAATGCTGATTGATTTACTCTTATTTTTTGCTCTAGTCCAAACGTTTTGATATAATATGATTTGTTACAAAACCTGTGTGCTCCAGTCTATGTTATCAATGCATTTGCTCATTTGTAAACATTGGTGCAAACTTTAGATAATAGAGTTCATTATAAGTTTGCTGGCACCCCGCTGTTAAATCCAGCAGGATGCGCCCAAATGGTGTTATCCTTACCGGCACTTGATCTGCTGGAATTACAGGCAGATTACAAGTGCTGATAAGGGTGGCTATTCCCCATTCCACGGAGTGCCACAGGAGGGAATGGTGGGAATGCCGGGGAATGACCGGTATTAGTGGTATTTTTTGGGCAGAGGGGTTTCAGAATTACCGGCAGCTTGGAACTGCACATAAATCCAGTCACCCCACCACCAAACTTGCAGTTCGCCAATCCGGACACGTGCCGGTAAATGGAATTACCGGAATGTCAATTCCGGACTGCAAACCTATAATGAGGCCCAATGTAGCCTTATGTAGGATTTTTTTTCAAAAAAACATTGTACATTTCTGGCAAGGGCATATCCAGTAGGAGTCTATTAAAAGATGCAAATTTTACGAGCAAGTTTGCTATTTTATATGAACGATCCTGTTTATGCCACAAACCGGTTGTGATAGGAATCTAAGTTGGCTGCCTTTCACAATCACAGTATGAATGACAAGCCCGACATTTAGATGCACAAATGATGGCCTTGCAGCTCTGCACATATGGTCCATCACACAGCTGGCACCTGGCCAATTAAGTGCCATCAAGACATATTACACAGACATTTAACTTGGAGCATTCACATATTCAAATAAGGGCTACATTAGGAAGCTAAACTTGTGCGGAAATTAAATGGCAGTGTTACAAAATGGAACCAGCTGCAGCAGGCTTTTCCTGAAACTTTTTAGAATTTTCTTTAATGAGGGGCGAGAAACAGTTTTTTTTATAAGGGGGAACAGATGGCTAATTGGATTGTATTGTAGTCTGGCCAGATGAGTTTGCAGCATTGTTTGAAGCCAACACTCCAGCCGCAAAGGAAAAGCAGGAATGAGATTGTGCACAGAAAGGTTTCTTGGACAGGCCATCAAAAAGCAGCGAAAGCAATCTGCTGACAGGAAAAGTGCAGCCAATTGGGCAGGAGTGCTGTAGCACTTCTCATTAAAGGTAACATTATTGCACTGTAGAACCCGGTCTCTGAAGTTCTTACTAAGAGATGCAATTGGTAGCAGGCGTCTCCAAATCAACGATTAGCATGTGTTGGATGTCTGTGGCACCCAAAGCAAAAAACAAGAAGGAAGCATAGATTTGCACTGGTCACCAAGCCCTTGTGAAAGACAGAAGCACTGTTAGGCATCAAGAGTGGAGACCTGAACTACAAGATCAATAAGCGGGAAGCTAGTGTAAAAGGAGGGTGGCACCCAGCAGCATGAAGGGATGACAACAGGATGGATGGATGGAGGACTAATAGACATTAATGATACAACGAGGCAGGGGAGTTACTAGGTCTGGAAAAGACCCGGGGCTAAGCTGATGTTGGAACGGTTGGGACTGGGGGCTAGCTAGTCTTTTGGCTGTAGCTCCTGAGATTCTATCCAGGGCTACAACCAAAAGATCAGGGGCTATAGCACCTTTAGCCCCCCTCCCCTAGCAACGCCCCTGCAACGATGTGTCAGACGTATACAGGATACGTAACAGCACAAAGAGGAATGAGAGGGAAAAAGCTAGGAGGGAAGTAGATGGAGAGGAGGGCAAAGGAGGAACAGTAACCTTAATGGATCAATTCAACCTCAGGTAGGAAGGAGGAGGTATGGGACAGGGCTCTGCAACCTTTGGCTTTCCATATGTTTTGGACTAGGCTCACATCAGCTCTAATCAACATATCTGTGTAGTGTGAGAAACCGGAGGGTATTCTCCCAGGTAGACCTCGGGAGTCTCTTATTCAGGTGGCCTGGGAAGGGCTGGCACCCTCAGATCCCAACCCTTGGGGTGGACATGCAAGGGATGATCACCTGGGTAGGGGAACTGGGGGATTGTTTGGGAAAATACCCCAGGAGAGGTGGAGTATTATACTGGGGAAGAGGTAAGGAGGACGAAGTCCCTGTAGTTTGTTTAGGCTGTTCTACATCTACCTCCTTTCCACCCAAAAGATCTCCCCTATTAGAATCCAACATCCCCTCCGCATCTGATAAACTCATTAGAAACCACAACTCCCAGAATCCCTACTATCCTGTCTTCTATCCGGATATTCCAAATCTTTCTTCTTCCCATCCCTCTGATTACCATTTCTTACGTTTCCAACCTGCTCAGATAAAACACTACCTTTCCCACAAACCCCCTTGTTTATTTCATGATCATAATCCCAATCACTCCCATTTTCTTCACAACACCTTTTCATCTCCACATCCCATAGGATATTCGAGCACTCTAACCCCTCTCCTTTCCAACACAAAAACCTTTGCACAACACCAAGGAAAACAACAGACTAGTTCCAGAGCTGTTCATCTGACATATTGAACATAAGGATCATGCAAAGTCAGGCAGTTGACCAGAATCGCACACACCGGACAGCACTTTCCCTTCCCCACAGGGATAAAAGGTGAAGCACAAGAGCGCAGGACGAACAATGCAGACTGCACGATGTAAGAGCTAATTCAACACTGCATTTCAAGAGTAGGATAAAGACGGCGCAGACCGAGAGGGAAACAAGGAGAGAGTCGACCTTGCCCTTTCCGACCGAGGCCCATGGAACCTCCACAGAGGGAACTACAAGTCTGCGAACAATAGCCAACGTGTATTGCAACAGATGTGCATGGTACCCAAGACCCTCCTCCGCTAATTACCAAGCCGGGGAGAGACGCTGGTCTCTGTGGTACAAACCTTGACTCCAAGACATCAGAAAGCCAAGCAGTTCATCACAGCCAGTGAGTCGAGGGGAGTGTTGATAAGAAACCGAACTGTATTGAACGAAAAGTAGCTGAAGGCTAAGTTGAACTTTGAAAAGCAAACAGATGCTATTAAAGGAAGAGGGGGAAAACCAGATACAGGGGAGTCGGCACCACAACGGAGTTCAAGTACGACATTCTGGGTGTTTACGCAATGGTAAAGACTGCCATAACAAGAAGGCCTTGGGAAGAGGTGAAGAATGGTCAAAGTGGTCAGTGTTTTGTAAAATCCTCTGTACCGTAGAAAGTCTTTGACCGACAGAGAAATGTGAATCCTACATGTTGAAAATTAGCACATGAACTGTATTTCGTGGAGATTAGCAAGAGTGAACCCGGACGAGGGGTGCTAATGAAAAGGGGTGGAGTCTGAAAATCCCACAAGTAATAGTTGGTAAAGGGTGGCGAGAGTGAACCCAGCAGAGGCAAGCCTACATCCAGAGGCAAAGGCCGAAAACCTGTTTAAAAAGACATTATGATTTTTGAAAGCTAGAGCATTGCAAGACAAGGGGAAGGGAAGTATCGCCCTTGTTGTCTGGGGTCCGAGCCCAGCCAAGGGTGATCCAGGGGTGGAAAGTTACCACCTAAGTTCACTGAAAAAGGAACTGTCTTGTTAATTTGTTGAATACATCTGAGGGGTCAACGCCCATAAGAGAGGGACCCAGAGGTGAAGCCATAACCCAAAGTGTTCGTAGAACAGAACATTTTGTTTGTTTGTTGAGAGGATCAGGCCTCAAAGGCAGGCTACTTTACATTATAAACAGACTCAACCATTAAAGAACCTGATAGCTGATACGGAACATTTAGCTCATGCTCGGAAGGCTTGAGCGTGTGCTGTGCTCCAAAGTCCCACCTTGTCCTGTGCTAAAAACGTGGGGGAGGGAGACCTCGAGGCAATCACATCCTGACTTATCATTTGTGAACTATTTCTTCTTTATTTTGAATATCCTATCCCACACTTTTTCTTTAATTAGTTGTAAGGAATTGGCAATAGGTTTTTCTTAGAGTAGGCTTTTTACTTTGGCAAGATGCCACACGGACTGCCTTATTTTTATTTGATGGTCAACGGTTGCTCCCATCTTAGGTATATGTTAGGCATTTTTCCACCTTGCAATTACAGTTTAATAAACACCCTTGAACTGAGATCACTTGTGTCTGTCTTTACGGTTGTCACCATGAGTTCCTTACAGTACACAATAAGGGAAGACATGTCAAGGGGTTCCAAGTGTTGTGCAAGCAGCCTGTTCCCATTGTGAATAAAGAACACATCACTGAAAACATAGTCATATAATATAAAACAAATGCCTTCAATGAGTTCTTAGTGACATTAGCTGTAGTTTGTATACCGCCTGGACAAAGCCCTTCTTGAACCAGTGAGTTTTCAGTGCTTTTATAAATTTCAGCTGTTGAGGTTTATGTCTATGTTCTTATTGAAATTGTATTCCAGTAAATGCTAGTCCTTTTTTCTGAAACTTTTCAGGCTGCAGGTTACACAGGAAATCATTTTCTTTTCACTGGACTTTAAGTTCTTAACACAGCCATGGGGGATGTGCTACACTCTCAGAATAACATAAATGGGATGGTGGAAGGTGACAAAGTCGGGATGGAAACAACTAAGGACGTATACTCGGTTGGACAAACTAAAGCTCAGCAAAAAAGGAGACAGTGTAGCGTTACATTAAAACAGATTATTCTGGCATTTCCCCAAACCCACTAGAAAAAGTTAAATCACTAGCACATGTAAAGGTGATCTTCTTTCATCTGTTTAGTCACCTAGTGTATGTTGGACACATATAAACCTGCCACTATGTGTTGCAGACCGAATGGCTACTCTTGCATTCTGTCCCTCTTTGATCCCAATATGTCAGATCATAGCCAAAGTCATAACACACTTGATGAAAGATTTAAATATTACTAAAATACATTTCAACCATTTAATATGAGCTGTTCCACAAAAGAGGATGCAGGGAAATTAAATGTTAACATTAATGTGGTATTCATAATGCTGTTCTACTTTTACCCTGATATTCACTTTAATTGTAACCTGATGTGTATCTTTGGGGCGAATGCAGAGTTCAGTTGCACATGTCCTGATGAATGCAATGATTCATACTAAATGATAAAACGTCAGGGTGTTAATTCAGTCACTCTCCTCTGTAAGCTGTGTTAAAAGAAGAATGACATTTTGATTGCGTTTCTGCAGGTTTGTTGCCATGTTAAAAGGAAACATTGTGAAGTGTACAACTTGAATTTTAGTATTCTATAAGGATATGATATTCAGAAAATGTATTGCAAATCACATGAGAGTATATTTATGAACAGGACAACGTATTATTAGATTGGCACAATTGAAAAGAATATTTTCTTTATTCTGCATTTCAAGATGTGAACAATAAGTGAACCAAAAGGTTTGTTTGTTGTGAAGTCAGTACTTTTGTAAAGAGGGAAAGCAAATATTCAATTACCTACCATATATATCAATGCATTAGAGATAAGCAGACCACCTGTTTGCATGTAAGACAACATTGATTTTCAAAAGAAAATGTTCTTTTAAAAAAAAAAAAAAATTATGGTCCTGTATTTTTAAGCTCATCTTAAAGTGAACAGTTCCAGCGTGTGGTCAATAATTAAATGCATTCTCAAATAGCTAATGTCTACACAAGCCTGGACCCCTGGGCTAATGACATTTTCAAGACAGCAGATAGTCCATCGATATAGATTTAGCCGACACACAAATTCAATGCTATTCAGCTAAAATAAATACCACAGAGTCAGCTCTAAAATGTGCTTTCAAAATGACAATGGGTAATACCCATTATAGAACCCATTGTCATATAATGTAATACACTCTGTCTCTAAACCACCATTTAAAGGCAATCTCTTCCTCAGCTGCCTACTCGACCAAACTCCTCAACACCGCCAGACCCTTCCTCTCCCCTGACAGTTGTCTAACGATCGCCCATGCAGTGAAAGGCGCCAGACTTGACTACTGTAATGTGCTCTTCGTCGACACGTCTGCGCATAATCTAAAAAAATTACAGACCATCCAAAGCAATGCCATGCATGCTGCGCTGAACGTCCCTAAATTCAAACACATCTCAGCTGCCCATAAAGCAGTGCACTGGCTCCCCATATGAGAAAGAATCACATTTAAGACTTTTACCATCACTCACAGGTGTATTTCCAACTCCGCCTCACGATCACTGACACAAAAAATCATAAAAGCAGACTCAGCTAGGACCGCCAGAACTCCATACACACATAGTTGTTCAGCCCAAATACAAATGTGCCAAAGCAGGAGGGTCTAGCTTCACAGTCATTGCTGCGAAACAATGGAATTCTCGCTCCCTTGCAAGAGCAGAGGACTCTTATTGGGCCTTTCACAAAGCCCTAAAAACATGGCTGTTCAGGTTAACTCAACCTCTAACCCCTGTAAGGAACTCATGGTGGCAACAGTAAAGACAGACACAAGTGATCACAGTTCAGGGGTGTTTATTGAACTTTATAATCGGTGAGATAAACGCCTAATATAAAACTAAATCTAAGATGGGAGCACGCTATGACCATCAAATAATAATAAGGCGGTCCTAGTGGCGTCTCTTATAAAAAAAAAAGGCATATATTAAAAATATATTGCCAATCCTTACCGCTTAGTTACAAAAAAGAGTGTGGCATAATGTTCACCGGAAAAGAAAGACGTGTTCACAAAATAATAAGTCAGGACGGTATGGCTTGGACTCCATTGCCCAGGTTTTTAACACAAGACAAGGCAGCACTTCTGAGCACAGCACACTCCTGGACCTCTCCAGTATGAGGCTCGTAATTCCAGTTCAATGATACCAGAACCTTGAGGGGTCAAGTTTCTTCTATGAAAGGCCTGATCAATCAAAACAACAACCAAAGAGTTTCTTCTATAATCTTGTACAATGGGGCAATTGCTCTTCATCCCTTGAATCTCCCTCTGCCCGGCTCGGATCCTTCTTGCAACTTGGGTCTCCCTCCGTCGGGTTCACTGCGGCCTATCAAATGCAGTTTGCAACTTCCCACTGCAGGCAACCATTGACCGGGTTCACTCTTGTCTACACAGGGTTCACAGGTGAACTACTCTTCACCCCAACTCACAGGCATCCCTCAAGCTGGGTTTCATGTTTGCCAAATATACAATTCACTTTACGTCCTTACGATGCAGTATTCACTACCCTTAGTTTTCTCCTTGCAATGGGTCAGAGACTTTCAAGCGTACAAGGGATTTGACGTGACCCTTGTAGGACCACTCCAACACCTCATGCCACCCTCTCCTAGGGCCTTCTGGTACTTGCAGTTTCAAAAAAGTCCTTCGAATCAGCACTCCTACAGCGCCTGACCACTCTGCAGCTGGCCCTTCTCTGGGCTTTCCTCAAAATTTCTAACACACAAAAGTTCTTTGTTCTCAAGGTCTTGCATTCATCTAGTGTTGCCACTTGCAACCTCGGGCTTAATATGATTCAGTTTGCTATCAACTTCCTTTGACTTACTGATTATGTTGCGTCTGCGGGCTTGGCTTGCTTCTGGAGTCCAGGATGGTACCACAGTATCCAGCGTGCCTCCCAAGCCTGTGTTATCAATGCGGGAGGCCCCCGTGCACCATTGACATTGTTTACTCCACATGTAAGCTGTACACCCTGGTCTTGCAATTCCTTTTCCAGAGGATTTGTGTGTCTGAGTTGGAAAGGGCAAGAACAGTTCCCCCTTGTCGTCCTTTCAGGTCTCACCCCCTTTCTCCTTCTTTTGAATTGCAGTTCGGTGTATCTGTTTCCTCATGCATTCAACCTTGCTCGTAGTGTGCTCTCGTGCTATGCCTTTTATCGCTGTGGGGAAGGTAAAAGGGCATCCGATGTGCGTGATTATCATCAATTGCCTGACTCTGCCTGAACCTTGCGTTGGGACATGTCAGGTAAATGGCTCTGGTGTTAGTCAGTTTGTTACGTTGTAAGAAAGTGTTTGCATCTGAAAAGGGTGTGGTAGATCTGTTAAATATCCTACACGGTAGGATAGGGAAGAAGGTGTTCCAAGGAATGGGGTACCACGCCTCAGCCTTCGGTGAACCACCTCCACTCCCCGAAGACCCCTCATCCTCATCCTACCGCACTGGTCCACCCCCAGGAACTGGTTCCAATAACAATTTCCCTGTCCTGGCCACCTGGCAGACAGATCCCCGGGGACTAGTCAGGGAAACACCTTCAGGATTCTCTCCATCTCTAGTCCTATATGAAATGTACCCTGAAATAAGTGCCATTCCTTATTATACCCCCTTGTATTCCTCCAAGTATTTGTATTTGTCCACCTCCAGGCTACCTGTAGCTTCAGCGCCCTGATGCCTCATGGTGTGTGTGCGCTATACAAATGTGATCAATAAATAAGGAGGATCCTATAATTCCCAAATATCTAATGGCATGTTGTCACTGCACAAGTCCATTCCATGAGAAAACTCAAAGAACATTCTATAAAAAGTCAACTGAAGAAAATATGTTTCATACATTGGAGATTCATGAATCAAATAAGACATCCTCTAATTATAGTGATTCCTTTTTAGGTAGAAATCCGAATCCCAATGTCAAAGCACCTACCATTCACAAAACAGCTCCTAGCTCTGATTACTTTCAGTTCAATACTCAATCAAAACTAAATAACCATGGAAAACCTTAAACTATTACGGACTTCAATACCCATAATGCCTATGGTGCTGGGACAAGAAAGAGGAACAAAGAGTTAATGATGATAAGTGGTGCTACAAAGAAGACAGTGCAGTCTAGTTGTTTCAATTCAAATCACATAAGCGGGACATTTAAATATTTAAATGTGGGAATCATCCACAGGTGAGAGGAGTAGCAGAGGCAGAGGCTGTCAGGAGAGGAACTGATGAAGTTGAAAAAGCCACTGAAACCGAGAAGCCGTTGAAGCAGAAGCAGAATTGCAAGTACCAGCAGAGGCCGATGCAGGAAGAGAAGGAGTGCGGTTCGGCAGAGTACGCACATCGAGAAGCAACATCGTGGAAGATGGCAGGCATAGAAGATCCGTGCAGGCAACTGCTGTCACAGGAAAGCTGTAAATGAATCTGCTGGACCTCGAAGGGTATGACAGTTCACCAAAATCCTGTACTCACCGATCTTACAGTGCAGCACCAAGGAGTATTGCAGAGAAGCTGAAAGAAGCCAGTGAGTTGGCTTAAAGAGAAAAGTTCCAGACTCTTGCCTAGTGCAGTTGTGAAAGCCCTGAACTGCTACTGATTCGGCTGTTAATTTACCACTTTGTAACCAATATTAGGACTGCATTTTTATTAATTAGTGGTAAATGCATTTTAGTATTTTTAGTTGTTCTTAATTGTAGACCGTTTGAAATAGATGAATTTTAGTATTCTTAGCTGCTGACATCACATGCCAGCCGGTTACCTGCGGTTCTGCCGTACTACTCCACGTCTGGCAGGAGTCTGGAAACGGGAGTCCTCTTTCTCGTTTTGCTCCGCCCGCGTTCTCCCACCTCCAGGACTGTACAAATACTGCAGTGTGAAAGGCAAGCACACCTGGGCGCGTCCGATCACAGGAGGGGCTGTGGTCTCCCTCACTCTACCAATCCACTGCAAAATATGGCAAGTTACACAATCTGGGGGCAAATCGCTTTCTCGGATACACACGAGAAGAGCTCATTGACTAGGCTCCTGAGGGAACTATTCTCTATGAGAGGGATGGTTGTGGGCCTGCACAAGGGATAAGCACTTTCGGTGTGCGTTTAAGAGGGGGAGCCAGGTGTTTCTTGGTCCCCTCAGGTGTGTTCTGATCAATGCCCATCGGTTTGTCCTCCATAGTCTTTTGGTGGATGCTGCTCCATACTTCTTATGTATTACAGAGACTCGGTTCTGTTATACCTCTGACAATGACCTTTGTCAGCAGCTCCCTGATGCTTACGCTGTTTTACGCCTCGATAGACCTCCCCTCTGGTAGAGGGGGTGGTCTGGCCTTAATCTATCTTTCTGTTTTTCAGTGCCAGAAGATAGTATTTGAGCACTCACTTTCCTGTGAACTATTCTTAGTGAGAGTGAAGGTTAGCAACAACATGACCTTTCACTTTTTACTGGGATTTAGGCCTTCTGCATATACCCAAGTGGAGTTTACAGTCGATTTTTCACAGTTAGTGGCCAACGTAGGCCTGATTTACTCCAACCTCATTGTGCTAGGGGACTTTAACCTGCATCCTAACAAGCCCTCCGACTGGGTTGCCAGTCACCTGAATACCAGCTTATTGGATCTCTCTTTGGGACTCTGAAAGTGTCATCCAACTCATAAGAGTGGAATCTTCATGATGTAATCATCTCAGATGAAGCGCTTGTGGTCAGCTTCACTCCGGTCCCGGTCACCTGGTCTGATCATTTCGTGGTCCCATTTATTATTAGAACCCCACCCTGTGGTTTGGTCGTTTCTAATGGACTACAGTCTCATAGGCCCTGGCATAAGGTGGACCTGTCCTCAACGACTGATTATTGCAAGCTAATGAGGCATACAGAAGAGATGGTGATGACCCCTGTGCCTCTCCCCTGAAAGCACTTTCTAAGGTGGCCGACGATCTGGCCCCCCTGAAAACTCACTTTGGGAGATCCAAACCTACGGCCGCATGGTTCACCTCTGATCTCCGAAAACAGAAACAAGCCCGTTGTCGCCTTCTTAATTATGCTGAGGAAGACCGGGCTTCCTACAAGCTAGCAGTGTCCTGCCATCATAAAATGATTGTAGTGGAAAAATCTAAATATTACGCTAACCGGATCTCTAATGCATCATATTACTCTAGGGACCTATTCCTAGTGGCTAAAGAACTGTGTTTACGCATCTAGGAAGCGATACTGCCAGATTCTCAGCTACACTGCGATGCTATCAGCACTTTTTTCTCAGAGAAAATCTCTGATATTCGTCAAGCAATCATGAATGATCAGTCTGGTGATGAGGCTAATCAGCCTTTAGATGAATCGGCCGACACGGGTCCGGCCCCTTTCAAGTTAAGCAAATTTTCCCTCAATCCCGTAGATGATGAAACTGTATTGAGAACTTTGGGTGGCCTTAAATCGGCCTCACCTTGTGATGCCGTCCTGCTTCAGATTCTTAAAAAACGTACACAAATGGCAATCCCTTTATTTACAAACACCCTTCAATATTCCTTTGCTAAAGGGATTATGCCTGCTTCCTTGAAGCATCCTGTCTCCTCCCTCTCTTGAAAAAAGTTAATCTAAATCCCCAGGAGGCTGCTAACTATCGCCCTATCTCCATTCTCCCTGTGATTATGAAACTGATTGAAGACAACCACTGTTTGCATCCTTTTCAGTCTGGTTTCTGTCCCCTATGGGTACTGAATCGCTTATGATAGCATTATTAGATGACCTAGCTCTTAGCCAGGACTGCAGAGAGACAGGATCTCGTATTCTCCTCGATCTCTCTGTGGCTTTCGATACTGTGGATCATCACATTTTGTTAACCCGACTGAAGCAAGCAGGGGTGGGGTTGGCTCCCTGCTGGCCTGGTTTGGGTCTTTCCTTGAAGGTTGGTCTCAGACCATTTCCTTTCAAGGTTGTCTAGCGCACAGTATGGGTTTGACTTGTGGGGTTCCGCAGGGCTCTGCCCTCTCCCTCTTCCTCTTCAATCTGTATGTCTGCCTCCTTGCCTATTGTATTGCTGACTGTGGAGTCCGCTTCTATACTTATGCTGATGACACAGAGTAGCTTTTTGGCTGGACTCCCCTCAGTCTGACACTCTGCGAAACCTCCAGGACTGTCTTGACAAGACCAGTAAATGGATGGCAAAGAACTGGCTGAAATTAAATGGCAACAAAACAGAGGTGATGGTGTTCAGCCCAAAAAGGGTTGATAACCTTTGGAACGCTCAATACTGACCTGCTTCTCTTGGCCCGTGCCTGTTGCCTGTGCAACGGTGAAGAGCCTGGGGCTGAAGCTACTCCTGAATAGCTCACGAGAACCAAAGATCTTGGCAATCTGCAGTGCAGCGTTCGGGAAGCTCAACATTTTGAGGACAATTCTTCCTCTGCTCCCACCTGCCTGTCGTACTATGGTAGTTACTTCTACCATAATGGGGTCTCTGGACTACTGTAATGGTATCTACCTAGGGCAACCAAAATACCAAATTCAGCGGTTTCATGTTATACAAAACTCAGCAGCCAGACTGGCGCTAACCACACCCTGGATGACTCCATCTACGGATCTTTTACAGAGTCTCCCCTGGTTTCCAGTGGCAGCAAGGATAGAGTATAAGACGCTTTGTGTCACTCACCGGGTGGTTTATAACACTGGTCCAGAATATCTCAAGAAAAAGATCGAACAATACTGTCCAGCTAGAAACATACGCTCGGCATCTCAGTTGCTTCTAAAAGTACTAAAGTACCAGAGCGCCCAGCTAGAAGGCCGGCCTTTCTCAGTTCTGACTCTGAAAGTGTGGAACTCACTTCCCCCATCAATACGAGCCATCTTTATTTATTTTTGACATTTGTTAAACACACCGAACCCGGGGGCATCTGGGCGCTGGTTACATGGAAAGCTTAGTTGCAACAGGTTACAGGCAAGGAAATGCAATAGGTACTTTCATTACATTGTGTACATTAGTTAATTACCTGTACATTGATAAGGTTGATTACAGTAAAGGTTTCAGGAGATGGTAAATCGAGGGCTATTTTTGTTTTCGTAGGGCTCTGCAAACATATCTGTTCTGATCGACCTACCAGTCCTTCATCTTACCGTATCTGGTGTTTCTTACTATTGCTGGCTCTCCTATCGCCTAGACACCTTTGGGCATTCTTTGCGCTTTACAAGTGTTAAATAAATAAAGTAACCAAGGGGAGCTCTGAGCAGAACAATTATCACTAAAAGACAGTTTTGAATAGTGAACAAATAGAAAACAAGGGTGAAAGGGCTGCAACTCCCCTTTCATGAGATATCAGTTTGGGGAAACCTGAAACCCATATTGCCAACAGTCAAGAAACTATAAAGTCAGGCAAACATTGTACAAACCTCCTCATAATGTGAGATTAGTGTGGAGAAACTTGGAGCAAGTATTTCCACTAGCAGAAAATACCTTTTACAATTGTAGGAATTTGCAATCCTGCCTGGCCCGTGAGTAAACCAGAAAAGGGACAAGTTTTACGAAGTAGAAGTTATTTCTGACAGACGAGTACACCAGGAAATAAATATTTGTTTTGAAGAAACGTGGTTGTGGTAAAAAGGGTTGTCAAAGGAAACAATTAATTTGATCATCATGACAAACTGTTATACAACAAAACACATTTGCTGTACTGTCCTGACAAAAGATTCCACAGAAAGAATAATTGTGATGTTCTAATAACCACTCGATATCTTAGAAAGAATACTTTGTGAAAGAAACAGTTACTTTGGTTTTGAACAAGTGTTTTGTGAAAGAGGCATTTACTCTCCCAATTTGAAACACGTATTGGATGAAAAAGACATTTTCATTGAACTGAACAGAATTTCGTTGAAACGGAACTCCTTCAAAAGTCTTCCTGAATTGATTCAGGGGAAGGGAATCAAACCTTGATCACAAGGATTGCTTTGTGAGCATTATAAGTTTTAACTTTTGCACATTTTGCAAACATGCACTTTGCTTATATATGTTACTGTTAGATACATTTGGACAAAGGTCATGTTTCTTTAGTTTTAGTTCGCTAGGCAAGAACATTCTCATTAATAAGGGGTCAGATAGGCATTTATCTCACCCCTTTTTACTTTTAATAAATATGGCAAACATTGAGAAAACTACAACTGTGTGTCAGTCTCTCATTTCTGACCCCTCACACTTCACAGGCTTTTGAATCTGTTTGGATTCATATGCTTTGCATACATTAGCAAGCAGGACCTGATGAATGTGGTGGCTGAGCTAGACTGACATTTGGAAAAAGTGTTTTACTACCACTTGTCTCACTCAAGAGTCTGTTCTTGATTTTGTGTCTACAAAATAGTAGTACATAAGCAATACAAACTAGTATTGCTGATGTAATATGTGCTGAATGTGTTTTAGGTGTACATAGAAGGGGCCAGTGTGAAACAGTGATTTATGCACTTAGCGGTCCATCTAACAGAGGTTGCCTTTGTAACTGGATTGTATTCTCATCCTGTTGCCATTGATACAAAGAACTGATCTGTTTTTCTTGCTTATTTGGTAATAATGAGGTTGTACATGACTACTCTCAGGATATCCAGTATATGCAGTGTTCTTTCTCCCCTATTTTGCTGGTTTTGGAAGAAAGCTGGCAATTCAATGGATGAAATGACATAACATTCAGAAATGTATTTTGGAAAGAACCAAGGGTGTGTCCTTAATACTCTTTTATGCCTGCGATTCAATTATTATTCTAATTGAGTTAATCGCAATAAGGAAGGTACCTTGTATCAAAGTACTTTTAAAGGAACTTTATGCATTGTTCCAAACAAGTGGTGGGTCTACTACTGGTGGGTAGATGCATTTTACACTGTCCATAAATGCGTTTACTACAAATACTCTCTACCAAGACACCTTGTGTTGTGATGTGGTATATTCCATCCATACTGGTAGGTGCACCTTGAGTAAATTGCAAACCAACCCATAGTAAGGTATATGAAGAAAGTAGGTAACACTGTCTAACGGCGAACAATTAATGTGGTTGATTTGGTTTTGTGCACAGCAGACAACAAATCGTTTCCATGTATTAAAGTAACATTGGGCCTCATCAGGAGTTGGGCAGAGTGGTAAAAAGTGGTAAGGCTACTACCACTGCATTACTGCTCTGCCCAATCCTGAGTTTGGGGGAACCGCGCAGCATTCTACTCTAGCCCTGAGCTGGAGATGAATGTGCCAACTTTTCGTCAGTTTTCGGCGCAATTACCCAAGTCAAATTACCACTGTGGTAATTGGACCAAAAATGCCCCATTGAGTCCCATGGACTCGGAAAAGAATCAGAATTCACCCCACCACCGCAACTTGTGATCCAGTGCTAATAGCACCAGACTAAGTTGGGGTAATGCTAATTGCTTTGGGCACCATCATAGCGGGTTTACTGCCGGGCCACCCAAATTGTAATGACCCCAATGTCCAGTGTTGGCATGTCTTCCCCCCCATAAAACAACTATGTATTGTGTTAGCAACTGAAAATGACTGAATTCCGCTACCTCATGAGCAAAGCTACCAAGTGAGCTGTCCGAGAGTTTGGATGGGGTATTTGTTGTTGTTGCTGGGTCAGCAGAGTACGCAAGAGATTTAGATTTATTGGAGGGCCTAGCAACATGGTTTTGCGGTGGGATTAACATGGCTGGCTCACCCACTCTGGTGGAATGAGTTAGGTGCTCCTGGTGTAGTTTGTGCACCACCTTGAGAATCAGCGGAGCAAATATCCCAGACCAACTCATCCCTAGTGCATTACACAGAGACCCTTGCTCTGAGCAATTAGTTCCAAAGCGTGGTCAGTTAGCGGTTTCTGCTGCTGCAACGAGGTCAACTGTTGTCTGGCTCCAATGTCTCAAAAAATGTGTTTGAGAATACTGGTTCTAAGTTCCCACTCCTGTTCTTTTACAAGGACTCTGCTTAGGCTCTCCAATAGCTAAACATTAGATGGTGGCCTATGCAAAGCATGTTAATCTAACCAGATTTACAAGCCTCTGAAATATATTATATTCCATAGATAGATCGGATTACAGTGTAGAGCCATATTATCCTGGAGTCCTACTATTCTGGTTAATGGCATGGATTTGGATAGAAAACAAACCTTAACACTTCCCCTGTCAGCCATAGCTCTGCACTGTGACGTAATGTAGGATGCATAACTTGATTGTGTTGCCTTCAGCAGCTTGTTATCCCTCTGGCCTTTTTTCGAGATCCCAAACTGTCCATGGGATCTCTTCAGAGCTATGCTCTCATGGCTCTCACCTAGACGTTTTTGTTCAATATACAAGCTAGTGTAAAACAGCTGATTCAGGCCATTCAATTGCAGCTTCACTTATTGGGGAAGGTGCTTGATGTGGCATGCTCACAATATTGTGTGAAACAGCACCCCACTAAATAAATACATAAGAAATAGGTTTTTGGATTTATTGTTGCTATTTGGCCAGATCCTTTGGCCTATCTCAACAAAATAGGGGAAGCAGGGCTAGCGTGACGCCGGGGAGGATGGATCCAGGTTCTGAGATCCACAATGTCAATGACTGTCCATGAAAATGAAGCCTATTTTACGATCAATGGTTGGCTTATGAAGTCATCAATGTGAATCATCATGTGTTTGTCATGCATGCACCATTCAATGCCAGAAAAAGTGAAGATCCACAGACTACATATGTTTCCACTTGAGGTCCCTGGATTTCGAATGTCAAAGGCCTCATCTTCCTCTGCTACAAGAGTTGGTACATTGTTTGCTCCCTTCCTTTTTCGAAATAATTCCAGAGCATTATTCTCCTTAAATTAGTATTTTATTTAAAAAGGATTGATCAAAGTCACATTTCTCTGTTGTGTGTTTCAATTAATTTGCAGTTGTACATGTTTTCAATTGTATTGTTCCCATATTGTGCATTTTAACATGTATTTATGATTGCATATGGGTTAAGTTTCCAGAATAATACACTAGTAAATTACCATCACCTGATTCGCCTTCCTGATCTAATGACTCTTCTTATAATGGATACAAGTTGCTTTCGCAATTCTTAACAAGGCAGCCACACACACCAGGCAGGGGTACATGCTTGAGAACTGGTCGGTATCCAGTCAAATTTTCCAAAACACATTTTCTAAATGCCATTTTGTCGAAAAAGTGTAGGAAAATAAATTCAGAAAGTTTTTATTTTTTATTTTATATGTTTTATTTTGGTTTTGTTCGTAAAAAAAGTGCCAAAAATAAAGAAAACAGGGGGTTGGGGGAACCCCCCCATTTAAAAAACAAAAGAAAACAAACATGTGAAAACATTGTTTCCCGGCATTTGTGTAAAAGAAATGGCATTTGGAAAATGTGGTGTTCGAAAAAGTTACTATAAACCGAAAGGACAGTGCCACAACCACAAGGCTAAGGGCCATGTCTACATGTTCCTTCCCTTGCAAGAAGAGGCATCTTAGATTGCCTAGGGACATCTGATGAGGGCTCTCACATCATGTAATGGCACCGGAGACGGTGGGCTTAACGAACAACATATTTAGAACATGGCAGGACAGCAAACCATTCATCACTAATGGATCTCAGTACAAAACTGAACTATTTTTGTGACGTGACTAAAATGGCACACTTGAAACACGGGTTCTATGAAAGCATTAAAAAACACTCTTGTGTAATCATGTCCACGTGTTCTTAGTCCCATCAGTTTCTTTAACGTGGCAGCATCTAATACAACTAAAAAGTGAAACACCTGAACATAATAAATGATGATCAGGAATCGAATATCAGTGTGTTTAAGCACAATTTGAGAACTAATGTGAGCGTTGATCTGAATGCAAATTAGAGCAACGCCACGTGAAGAATTGTGTCTTGCACATTTGGAGGTTTTTGGCTAACACCAATTTTCACAAAAATGTATTGACATCCTGACATCACTTTCGCACCCAACGGAACCTGCACTTTTGAAAACATCACAATATCATTTAATTCTGAATTGGGGCATTTCTAAGAATTATCAGGAGGGGTGGCTTTCCAGCTTCAATTTATTTTGTCCAGAACCACATGAAATTAATTCCTTCGGACCATTAGGACAACGCCCCCTGTATGGGACATTATGGGGACCTTCCCGAGGCCCCTCCCAAAACACCAGGGCGTTATGGCCGGAGTCCATCATATGTGTCTCGCTGCTGCTACTGTCAGGAAGCAGACACAGAAGTATTAGTGCTGGGTGGAGCAGCAGACACAGAAGTATTAGTGCTGGGTGGAGCAGCAGACACAGAAGTATTAGTGCTGGGTGGAGCAGCAGACACAGAAGTATTAGTGCTGGGTGGAGCAGCAGACACAGAAGTATTAGTGCTGGGTGGAGCAGCAGACACAGAAGTATTAGTGCTGGGTGGAGCAGCAGACACAGAAGTATTAGTGCGCAGACACAGAAGTATTAGTGCTGGGTGGAGCAGCAGACACAGAAGTATTAGTGCTGGGTGGAGCAGCAGACACAGAAGTATTAGTGCTGGGTGGAGCAGCAGACACAGAAGTATTAGTGCTGGGTGGAGCAGCAGACACAGAAGTATTAGTGCTGGGTGGAGCAGCAGACACAGAAGTATTATTGCTGGGTGGAGCAGCAGACACAGAAGTATTAGTGCTGGGTGGAGCAGCAGACACAGAAGTATTAGTGCTGGGTGGAGCAGCAGACACAGAAGTATTAGTGCTGGGTGGAGCAGCAGACACAGAAGTATTAGTGCGCAGACACAGAAGTATTAGTGCTGGGTGGAGCAGCAGACACAGAAGTATTAGTGCTGGGTGGAGCAGCAGACACAGAATTATTATTGCTGGGTGGAGCAGCAGACACAGAAGTATTAGTGCTGGGTGGAGCAGCAGACACAGAAGTATTAGTGCTGGGTGGAGCAGCAGACACAGAAGTATTAGTGCTGGGTGGAGCAGCAGACACAGAATTATTATTGCTGGGTGGAGCAGCAGACACAGAAGTATTAGTGCTGGGTGGAGCAGCAGACACAGAAGTGTTAGTGCTGGGTGGAGCAGCAGACACAGAAGTGTTAGTGCGCAGACACAGAAGTATTAGTGCTGGGTGGAGCAGCAGACACAGAAGTATTAGTGCTGGGTGGAGCAGCAGACACAGAAGTATTATTGCTGGGTGGAGCATGATATTTAGGAAGCACCACTCTCCGCAGTACTATTGCTGGACAAAAGACATATCAGTCTCCAGGCTCTAGACAAGAAATAGCTGCACAACTACATTATATATGCACTAAGTGGGATAGAACATTTGGTCTTATTTTAGTAATGTAGGTTTCTGATTTGGTATGCGCTTGTTAAAGGTGCATGTCTGTCTTGGGGTGATAAATCTGTGTTTAGAATAGTGCTGTCCTGTCTTGGAGTTGTCAGACTGTCTGATCTGAAGATTCTACGTAGGATTGACTTGAGCGATTGGTGCTCGAAACCAAAAAGCAACTGTATCCTAGTGGTTTGTGGGCTCAGCACTTTACCCTCCTATCTTAGGATGTGTAAATTTCTTCCCTGTGTGGGGGGACGTGGGGGGTTCAAACTGGAAATTGATACTTTGATGTTCCCTGCTTGATTTGGTATAGATTTATTAACATGCTTAATCGACCCTTAATGGTCATTGCTATTCCTTTTCTGTAGTGATGACTATCATTCTTTTGGGATTTATTTGTTTTACAGATTGTACCCTGCCTTCTTTTTCTGATGTTTCATTCTGTTGTGTGTTGTTTGTTTGTATGTGCACTCATGCCTCCGGGTCAGTTGGTATGTGGTATAAATGTAATATAGTAAAGTAGAGTTAAGACAACTCATTCTCTTGAGGAAAATGCATGCTTTGAGATCAGGTGCATACGCACAATGCATCTCCCAGTTGCCCTGAACTGGAGGTGAACTTACAAAGATAGCGGCACAGTGGCATGTGTGGCTTAGATGAAATGGCTGGTTCGTTTCATGTTGCAAGTCGTAGGTATTTTTTTAATACTTGTTTAAACCCACCATAACTGATTATAATATGATTTATATTATTAATATTATGGCATTTACTGAGTGCAGACCAAGCTTTGGGAAGCAACAAAGCACTTTATGAATTATAGGCGGACGGATACACAAGGGGGCAGGGGCAACAGAGGAGAGGGAGAGTGGGCAATTTGGCAGCAACAAATATACAAGCAACCAGGGGAGAAAGACGTGGGGAGCAGATCACCCAGTCTAAGGTAGAGTGGGGAATGGAGGATGTGTGGACCTATGTGTTAGGGAGGAGTCATTTCTTGAAGGGGAGGGTATTGAGTTGCTTCCTGAAATGTAGATGTGAGGGGGTGAGTCTGTTGTTGACTGGGAAGAAGTTTTAAAGTCTTGGGGCACAGACACAGGAGGCCTGTCTTATGGTTCTTTCCTTCCTAAACCGGCAGAATTCAAGTTTGCACACATCCTTGCTGGTGGTGGATTGTAGGTCTCAATGAAATACATTGGGGACTTCAAAGTGAGACCGCCTTACATATGATGCAACAGGATTTGATTGGGAGCCAGTGCAGTTCTATGGGGGTGAAGGTGATGTGGTTGAATTTGGCAGATCCCTTTGATGAGAAGTGCTGCAGCATGTGGGGCACATATCAGGGGTGCAGGAGGTCATTACCACCATCCAGGTGGGAGGATGTCGTGGACAGCAGATCTGAAATGTTTTCTGGCATGAAGGGCTTGATTTTCTCTTCAAGAGAATGTTGGTCCCACGCCGTTTGTCTCTTCCTTGCTATGTGCGGTTTGAAGGAGAGGTGTCTCAATATAAAACCAGAGCAGTTTGTTTTAGGTGGCAAGCTGAGGTGTGAAGCCCCTGAGGTTCATAGCAGAGAACCAGGTCTGGATGTGAGGGTGTGCAGTGTTGTTGGTCAGCAGTAGGAATTCAATGTTGGACGGCTGGGGATTCATGTAAGCCCTAGACATCCAGAACTGGCTCAATGTGGGGCAGACCTTGAGCCCCTGGATGTCTTTCATGGAGGATATCTTGAGATAGAGCTGCATGTAATCAGCATGTTGGTGGATGTGGATGTGCAGAATCAGGAGAGTTCTGAGCAGTTCCATTTAAAGATTGAAGATCACAGGAGAGAGAATGGATCCTTGCGGCACTACAGAGGTGATGGGTAGAGCTTGTGATCTGGAGGCATCGATTTGTATGAAGTGGTGGTGAGAAGCAAGGCAGGAGTTGAACCAGTTGTGGGCAATGCTACTTATCTGCATGCAGAACTGTAGATTTTCAGTGAGTGTCTGGTGGTCTACTGTGCTGAATGCTGCTGAGAGGTCAAGGAGAACCAGAAATCCAGGATGGCCTTCTTTGAGGGATAAAAGGCATTATCTATCACCTTGATGGCAGCTTTTTCAGTGATGCACCTGTGTCTGAAGCCAAATTGGTAGGACTGAAGGGGATTTTTGGCTTCTATGTGTTGGAGGAGTTGCATGGCTACTGCTTTCCCAAGGATTACCCAGGAAGGGAAGATGGGTGATGGGGCGGTATCTGCGGAGGTCATCAAGGTCGAGTGTTGGTATCTTGAGAAAAGGGAGGAATTTTACAGTTTAGATGGTCGTGATCTGGGGGTCCCTGGAGCTATGCAGCTGTAAATGGTTGTCAGGTAAGAGAGTAGTGTTTCAGTCTGAAGGGTCTTCAGTACACAGGCAGGGAGCATGTTATCCACGTACAATGTGGCCTTGAGGGATGCTAGGTTTGCAGTGAGAACTTCTATAGTGAGTAGCTTGAAAGTTGTCCAGGTAGTGGTGGCATTACAAGAGGAGATGTGTAGTGTGCTGACAGTTGTGGCGTTGGTGTCTATGCATTGGTGGATCATGCTGATCTTGTTGATTAAGAAAGAGTTGATGGCGGTGCATTTTTCAATGCAATGTGGCATGGTTGGGTCAGGCAGATGGCTGAAGCAGTGCTGGATGGCTTTGAAGCAGGCTCGGCTTTTATTGTTGTCCTTGGCCATCGTGTTCTGGGAGTAGTTCTTGAGTGTATCAGAGTGCAGAAGGTATATGTTTGAGGGTGCGTTGTTTTACTGGGACATGGTGGTGGTTGTTGGTAGTGAGTATGGTGTTGAATTCATAATGATGCGAGTCACATTTCTGGTTCATTAAAGGTAGATCAGCCCATTTGATGTTGAGGTTGGCAAGTTTGTCCGTGAAAGCCTCACTAGTTGTGACTAATGGCAAAGGGGATTGCAGATAGGCTGGCCAGTTGAGTGGGTTTAGAAAGCTGTGATCAGGGCGGGCAGGGCAGTGATGATGAGGTTGAGGATATTACCATTCCTGTGAGTTGGGCCGTTCATGTGCTGTGTGGTGTTCAGAGTGTTGTGTAGTCAGAGGAGATCTTCCTTCATTGACTTGGTCCGTGGGTTTCCAGGGATACTGAAGGCACAACGGAGGATGCTGTTGGCATATGCAACACTATGACATGTTGTCATTGATGCTGTTTGCTAAATTAATATATAGAGAGATTTTTAGGTACACCCCTCGCATTTGTGGCGACTCAGATATATGAGATGGACAAGAGGTCATGTTTGCACATGATATCTGTTTTAATTAAGTTGTTTAAGTGAGTTGGTCCTGTTCTGTCTCACTGGTCATGAATGTATGTTGATGGAATGTCGGTGTGTGGATGATGACAGCTCAGGGGAATGCTGAGTGAGTCTGATGTATGAGTGTTCCATGAATGTCAGTTGGGGACCTGAGATGGATGTGTGAGTATGGCTGGTGGGTGTCTCTTGTGCCACTGGATGTTTACCTTGATCTGCCTTCACATGTACTCTGTAAATACCTTACAAGTAACTGGAGATATTTATATATGTACCTATGTACAATAAAGCTACCTGGACTACTACCATGGCTCCACAGCTGGTCTGTGTGTGGACAGTGCTCATCACTCCAAGGTAATTACAACATCTTTCTATCTGATTTTGAACAGGAAATAAAACCAATATTACATAGGAGCTTGTTTTCTGCAACTGCACGTAGAATAATTGTTGTGTTTTGAGAACATTAGACAGGAGTGCCCCTGGTCCATTCTGGAGTTAACATGGTTAGGTTCTAGTATTGATTTGGGGTGGGTTGCAAAATTGCTCTCAAACGTTGTCAACCAAAGGAAGGGAGAGAGGTACACCTAAATGTGACAAACATTTAGGAACTTTCAGAAGAACAAAAAGGTATCAAATGGTCCAAAGGAGAAAGGAAAAGAGATGAGGATTGTATCAAAGGAGTGCACCTGGAACCATGAACATGAAGGGGAACCAAGGACGGGTGTCCGTAAGGCCTAAAAAAAAATAATGACATAATAAGTGCAGAAAGACTGGACACTTTTCTAGAGCCTAGAACCAAGCCAGTTGAGCTCGGAATGTCAAAGGCAAGCTTGGCTGTTATGAATCTTCTCACTTCTTTTCATTCTGTAGGGATTGCCTTGGGAGAATTTGCCTTGGCTCCCTCTTGTATGTCTCTTTCCTTGTAAATTCACAGGGCTCTAGGGCTAATGCTTCAATGATGAATTTCAATGATGGGCAGGAGTGGGGTAGTGGGTGGTGGCTAGAAATTAGCCTGCAAGTGATGACCACATTTAATGATTGGAGCTCACAGGGGAGCGAATGGATCTTTGCGGCACTCCAGAGGTGATGGGTAGAGTTTATGATCTGTAGGAGTCTATTTGTATGAAGTGGTGGTGATAAGCAAGGTAGGAGTTGAACCAGTTGTGGACGATGCTACTTATCTGCGTGCAGAAATGTAGATTTTCAGTGAGTGTCTGGTGGTCTACTGAGCCAAATGCTGCTGCTGAGAGGTCAAGGAGAACCAGAAAGCCAGGGATGCTCTCTGCAGGAAATAATCTGGAAAAGGCTACTAGACGGCTCACAGTCCACAACCATTGGTTCACCTACACTTCCTCCATCTTCGCAAATAACCTCTTAGATTTCCATTCTCAACATGTTCCTCCATGGTACAGGGGTGGCAGTTGAGTGCTGTGCTCATCGATGTCTTGTCTGCCCTCTGCCAGCCAGCAGAACTCAATACACAGTCAAGAGACAAGGAAGAGAGGTGCAGTGCTGCACTGCGTGAAGCTCACCTTCTGGACATTGCCGGGGCATGGTGTGCGTCATCACATTCATGACAACCTGTGGAGGCCCCAAGCCACTCAGCCTATTGTCACAGCTCCAGTGGCATTCTTGTGATGGGCCAACAATTTCCGAGTGGAGCTACATCCTGCCAAGGGAAGTGGCCTACGACACACCACCAAAGTCTGTGCTTTTGTGCTCCTATCCTTCCTGAAGTGTTTTGAAGAGAATTTGATTTCTATAACGTTTATGATGCTTTAATGACACCTAATCAAGGAGATGTTGTCTGCAGGTATGGAATGAAGTATGCGAAGGATACTGACAATCAAGCTGTGAGCAGAAAAGATTCTAGGACATGTACATGTTCCAGAAACCATGTACTTTCAGTGTCTATGTTCGATATCATATGTTACTTCTTTTGCCACTATTTATTAATTTCATATTTGTTCTATGCGTAATTGTGACTGTGAGCAGAGCTGTGCAAATTCAGTTTAATATTAAATGCAATTAAGTCAAACTTTTTTTCTTCTCTTCGTTTTATGCCAAACTCTAATAATTTCAAGTGTGCATGTAAGTGGAACATGAAATGTTTTGATAATTGGATCTTCCGGGCATAATTATAAATATGTATGAATTTTGCTTTCATTAAGTAAGCACATCAGTGTATGCATTCATTAGGGATGATAATATTGCACTTTCATGACTAACTATAAAACATGCAAACATATGCATTGTACAAACAAATCTTTAGTAAAATGTAGATAAAGGAACACACATTTCAATGATGCCAGCCAATGAAACATAGTAGAGGAATATAATGAGATAATAATTTCCATTTGCAATACTCTAAGATAAAGCTGGAGACGCGGAATCAAGCATAAGAAAATAGGAAAAGGAGAATTAAATGATTAGGAGAAGAAAATTGTGGAAAGCAATGATATAAAAAATTTAATGAAATACCGAAACTCCTACCAACCGCTGAGGAGTACACATATACAATACCAAGCACAATCGATACGGAGCACATACACCGGCAGAGCCTGGTACACTAACACATGAATAACGTTTCTGTGATGTTCTTGTTTGTCTGTCACTCTCTATGCCCTCAATCAGGTCAACGCTGTATTTTTCTCATTACTTAAACAGATAGCAAATGTGTTTATACAAATGATCAAATGAATGGACTCTTATGTTTTTACCTCACCAGGCACTGATTAAACGTAACTCACAATGTATGTATGCCCAGTAGACCAGGGTAAAGGAAAGGAGCCAGACTGCGACAGCCACAGGGTGGCAATGAAGGAAAGACTGGCAGATGATGCTTGCACTGCCTGACCTCTTCAACAAGCTATTGCATTTTCTGACGCTCCTTTTCCCCAGTGCTGTAACTCACACCGGGTCCTTCTCATCTCTGACCAGTGAATCTCCTGCTCTGCAGTGGGAAGATGATTTCTTCAATATAAACGGTTGCGGGGTGGGGGTAAGATGGTGTCTGGACAGTGGTCGATGTGTACGAAAAGAAGTAGTGGAACTATGTTCCCTACTGGCCTGCCCCTGCTCCCCACAAACCCCGTCGTCACACCCTCTCCCACACACAATACAAACCCCCAAACACATGTGCCTGCTGTTTAATGAAACCTTCAGTACAGTGCACTGAAAGTGCAAGTTTCAACTTCTTCCAACACTTTTATTTTGAAACCATTCTGGAACGGAAAAATAAGAGTATAGTAAGAGTAAAACTTAATTTTAAAAAGTAGAGAAGCACCGCTCCTGCCCACTTCCACCACTTTGTCTGGGGTGGAATTGTGTCTTTCTGGCTGCTATTTCAAACACCCAACACAACTTGCAAATTCTATCATACCTCACATTTATACATATTGAGAAATCCAAATCCATCTAGCAACATAGACAAAAAAGACTAAATAATGACAGAAAGCAATATAATGAGTACACACACACAATACACTGATAGGGAATACCTGCATACAATGATTGCCATTTAGAACAAGATTGTATTATTGATTTCATGTACTATTTATTATTTACAGGATTAGCTGAATTAAGCTGGTCATGACTTCCCACATCTGCTGAATTTCAAGGTCTTTGTGCGTTACATCTGTGCAATTTAGCTGCACCTTAGCTAAGGTTTTTAAAGTGAATTTCAATTATTTTGTTACACCATACATTTTTTTTACGGGCCACTAACCTTGGTCTTCGGCTATGTCTACTGTACCTGTTTTTCGGGCCCTTGCCAGTGAGCATGGCCTTCAGCTGTGTCTACAGGATATTTTAAAACACCACCATTCTTTCTTACTCACTAGCCATAGCCTACCCCAATGACCATTTTACTCGGCTTTCGGGTGTGAACCCTTTACATGTTACCCCAATAGCTTTCTTACAGTCCTAGTAGCCAGGGTCTGTGACCATGGCCACACCACAAGGTTTCTTTTGGGCACACTAGCCATGTCCACTTTCATAGTGCACCATTTGGCCACATTGATTACCACCCCACCTCACATAGCTATCAATTTACTCTCTTTTTGTATTAACCAAATTCTTTTTAACTCTCTCTTTTTAACTACAGTGTTGTTTGCAATGTACTACAAATAATCTTGGCTATCCGCAAATGCCCACAAATAACCATGGTTATTTTCAGTTGACGCAATTCCATTCCTGATTGCATTTCCTACCATACCCACGGTTATCCCCGGATATGCGAAAACGTTTGAGCGCTGAACTTCCAGTTTGCATAATATCAGCTCAATCGGTTATGCAAGTGAAAAGTTATTAGCAATTCAGTTTTCCCATGGAACTTGATACTCAACTATAGTGTGATGACCGCTGCAATATAAAATATATGCATATATAGTATTTTTTACAACTCTCTTCGTGCTGGACTCCACCAAGTTAGAGACCGGGCATTGAACACATGCTGAGCTGCACTGCCCTGTCTTGCTTCCAGACAAGCACCTTGCCCCTGAGATATCCTCTTGGCCCAGCATTAAGAGTGAAAGCAACAGAGAACCATAAGCAACACTGATTGTCAAAACAAAGATAACAGATGTTCTAATACCCTCCCCCACCTACCTTTCACAAACTCTGAACAACACCAAAAACTATCTGGGCTTTTGCCACCCTCCACCACCTCCATAACTTGGTTTCCTCCAACACCCTCCTGACCTCAAAAGGAAAACATGTTATGCCCAGCCACTCTACTCCACTAGCCTTTTATAGCTCCACACAACAAAAGAGAATAATATCCTCCTGTGGTGTCAGCCTCGCACCATCAAACACATTGATTGTATAGGTAACTCTGACACAACTTCAAGCCCTTCAAAGGTAGATTTGGTTCATAACAATTCTGGTGAACTTCTTTGGGCTCTGTCAAGGCATCGTGAAGTAAGGCACAGACAACAGATTCGTTTTTCTAAAATTAAGGTTATATTTATTAAATGTCAGGATTGAGTAAGAACTAACTTGCACAATACTAATGTGGGATTTCCCTACCTAAAGAAGCTAAGGACAGTCTGTGTCAAAGTTCAACTAAAAAATCTGTCTGTGTCCAAAACCTATGCTTGCCCTCACAATCAAATCTATACAATGTGTAGGCATATCAGCAACCAAAGAAACCATGTTCAAAATAAAGTTCTGAGCTTCTTTCAGCTCCTGGCTTGCTTTCAGCTTCCCCTTTCCCAAATTCAACACAGTCCCAAGCAGCCCTAGGGTGCCCTTCCCCAAGTTCAACACAGTTCACAGCTAGTTCAACTTTCTCAGCTTTCAATTTTGAGGCAACATCTACTTTGTAACCTTTCATGCTTTTCAACCATTCACTTGACTTAGTCTTCACTTAAGTCATTTTAACCCTTGTTAGGCAAAACAACTTTAACCTCTTGATTGTCCCTGGTTCACTGTAAGTAGGGGTTTTTAACGGTCTAGGTGCAGTTGTCGGACCACACGGCCCACCCATCACAGGTCATGCAACCGATAACCCTTTGTACTCTGTAATGTCCATTAATTTTCATTGGACTTCCTTTCCAACACAGGATTCATCTCTACACCTGTTTACATATTTTGCATAGCTTTTCTTTAATTTGGTATTCGATAACTCATTAATTACTTGGCAGCTTGTTTGGTATTCAATACTGTCCATTTGATCTCCAGACCCATTCATAACATGCTTTCACTTGGCCGGCATCTTTCTTTGCCCATACCAAACTCCTGTAGCACCCCGGCATAAGGGTTCTCTCCCTGTCACTCACCGGTGTAGGTCCACTCCTCTGGATGCAAAAATGTTCATCTTCTGCTTTCGCTCACTCCCCTCTCTCTCTCTCTCTCTCTCTCTCTCTCTCGTCAGAGGCACTGGCGAGCAGCGCTCGGCTCTTCCGAACCTTCTTGCTTCTTCCTGTGGCGTAGTGGAGACTTCTGTGTTCCCCAGCTCCTGTTGGGGAAATGCGACTCAGGGCTCTGCAGTGCTCACAACCCTGATGCAGCCTGTTCTGGCATCAGCATCTTTCCCACAGTTCTGCAGCAGTCGGCGTCCTTTTCACAAGCCCCTCTACAGCCTGCCCCATGTCGTCCTGCCTTCCCAAGTGGTTCAGTTTCTCCAGGCAGGTCTCTCCTATTTATATGCACCTGTACCATCTCAAGTGGCTGCAGGTGTAAGTCCTATGCCTGACCACAATTACGTCTGCCAATGGGGCATGCCTGACCTTTAGAGTGGTGTTTCACAGTCTTCTTCCCCCAGTACCAAAGTGGTGTGCACAGATGAAAATATGCATTACTCCTAGTTGCCTCTTCCTCATCCCAGTATAGTGGGGGAATACATAGTATGTGCAAAAATATCCTGCTAAAAAACGTAGGCGCACTTGGCTGTATTTAAAAAGTTATTTGCCACAGGTGATATGATAGGGGCTAGAAAAAACATTCCCATATGTAAGGCTATGTCGGTTTTCTCATAGGTAAATTGAGACCCTCAATCTATTGATAATGATTTGCTTCAAGCTTACTATTTTGCGTTCCAACACAATAGCAAGATTTGTATTTGTTACACTACTTAAAGGCACAGTACTAATCAGGCATATCTTGCTTGGGGTGCCACCAGTGCATATGATGATTGACGTCATGAGATTTTTAGATATGACTTTTCCTGAGCAACTGCCCTATTATCATAATTGTTGGAGATTTTAATTGTGAAATATGTGGAGGTTTTAAATCTCAATCCTTTGTACTGTCATTTTAATTGTATAATGAGTTGTGTTGATCACGTAGTATTTATCATAAATTCTTGTTTTAGGTATGTTTTTATTCCATTAATTGTTGTACTGATGATTGTGCTGTTTGCTCTAAATGATTTTGTTCTTAATATTTACTTGTATTACCTGTGTTTTAAATTTCACATTGTGTGAAAAGTTATTTTTTTTCTTCTCTCTTTTAAACTGTAGCACACAATAAAGAAAGAAAGAAAGAAAATAAAGAAAAAGACATTCCTTTATTTATATATAGCGGTTGTCGACATTCTATAAGCCATATCCAAATAATGTTAGTAAATATTCACAATATCATACGTATGTACATAACCTTTCAGCCTTATTTAAGCTTCTGTTGACCAACAATCAAGAACACATTTTCTAACATTTCTTGAAGCTAACACCAATTGCTGCCCTCTTTTCAATGCAGAATTATGGGTCAATCTGATCAAATATGTAGTGTGCGGCTAGAATTCACACAGAATGTACTGTTTGTAAACTTACTTGAGCTTCAAGGTGGAAACACATATTGGAGAAAATGGGGGCTAGTAGCAAGTATTGCCAGCAAATTGCTGTGATCTCTTCCAGCTGAACAGTAAAGAGTCCCATTGAAACCCACAGAGAGTAACGAGTATACCGGTCATTTCTGACAATTATAATTAGTTATTTATAACCCGCTTAATACACAGAGGTTTCTAAGCGCGGACCCGGGGATCAAAACTGTTTGTAGCAGTTGCCCCAGAGTTATCCTCCCGAGACTTGTAGGGACCATAGATGACACATAAAAAATGCAACGTGTCATCTCATCTGGACTGTATGGTTTCCTCTGAATCTTTCAATGTTGTGTAAATGAAACTGTCATTTGTAGCATAAAATAAATGTAAACATATACCGACGCAATGCATGGGAGAATGTACAATGGTAATGTTAACAGTTGATGCAGAGTGGCGCGGCTTCTTTGCACTAAAATCAAATCAAGTCAAGTCTAGGATTATCTTCTGTGTGTAGGGCAAGCAAATGATTGTATCTAAGCTTGTTAGCAAAAACACAAAATACCCTGGGATTTGGATGCCATCTTATCTACTGCTCGCAAAATTGACCGTGCGAACTGCACAAACAAATGTCTTATCTGGTCGTGGTTTTTGATCCAGATTGGATGTGAGTTTGTGACGCAACAGCAAGAGATGTGCTTAAATTGTTTTTGAACTCGATACGTTCACTAGACACGGGTCGGTCTCCTTTAGGGACTCGAACACGAAAGGACAGATAGACAAAAGGAAAGTAGCACTTCTATCCACTGTAGATTTGCAATTTGTGCACGAGTGACATACACTTCATGTGCAGTTGGTGCGGGGAGCACTTTACCGTTTTTCTATGCGATCCCCGCGCATTGAGCATGTAGACGATTGAAAACACTCAATTTTCAATAATTTGGTAATAGTAGAAATGTTGATGTTCCATGTTTCCACGAGTCCCCATGAGGTGAATGCCTGCGATAAATCAATGCACATTATTACATGCACAAACCCATGTCACATTCTCCGTGACCACCCTTGTAGGGTCCATGTTACATCTGAAAATGCCATCCTCTCTGCATGCAGCAGCATAATAACCATGCCGCGAGTGTGCATTCCCTCAGAAGTGCCTATGCAAACAGCGCACTCGAAAGCCATGCACACCCTAGACCATACGTTATTGCACCGGAAGATATGCTATGTTCTGTTTCCTGACATTTGCAAAGCTCATCGTCTACCATTTGCATTGCCTCCCAGCACCGTATTATCTGATTTAAGTTGTGGTGCACAAAACTGGTATCGGTTTGGCATGTGTGTGGGTGTTCCCCTCAGCATAGGTCCGTAACCAGGTCCTAGTTGGTTGGTGGGCATTAGCGCCTTCCCCCAGAAATATGCATATGCGCGCCTGGTGTCTTTTAGATGCAAGCGCTCTAGCATGGCACACTTAGCTCAGCACGACGAGTGGTAAGAGCATTGAGCATCACGTTTAAAGGCTCCATCATATGTATTTTGTATTTGTATTCATACAGGGCAGAACAGTGCTCTTTTGATCACAAATGAGTGCACCATAGATAGGAAATCCGGTTTGACGGGAAGCAGAGAGCTTCTTATGATGGGGCGAGTTTGAGTGACTTTCTAACCAGGTTGTGGGTGGGAGTAAACAGAACAGTCACCTGGGACAATGCATGGGTGGACATACATGGATTCATGATAACAAAGACGTTTTTAAGTTCAGGTAGACGGCATGTCCAGCTGTGTTAGAGATGAACTCATGATGGATGAAGTAGAAAGTCAAGGGCATAGGCAGGGTTTAGGTGGGGGGTGTTGTCTAGAAGTCAGATAGGAGGTAGGTTAAGAGGGTAACTCAGAGGCGAGGAGGTGGGCTTTTAGTTTGGTTTTGAACATATCACTGTGAACTGTTTCTCGGATGTCCGGGGGTCCAGATACGCGAGTTATCTGTGTGATTGATATTTCATCACTTGCAAACAGGATTTCTACTGGATTAGGGTGTGCTACACTACGCAATGTCATTGTATGTTATCTTCCATGGAACTGCTGTGCTAATTAGTGGGAATGGCATATATTCTTACCAGTTTCACGGGAAATACTGTAGTACAAATGTTCCCTACAGTGAATTTACCATTCTGGAATCTAACCTTATCGTGCTAAAGTGCCACAAAGTAATCCCACTTAACGAGCCACATAAAGACAATGTAATGTTACCAAATGGCCACACTGGAGCCTTATATTCCTGCAGCAACTGGGCATACTGAAATGTTCCCTTTCTATTGTAGCTGGCCATACTGGAATGTCCACTTACTGGGTGGATTGCACAGTGGGATCTGGCAAAGATGTGCTAGCTAGCTATATCGACATATGCCTTCACTACCCTAACTGAACTCATGAAATCAGGCATCATCATCCCATCTGGGCATACCGTAATCTGGATTGACTGTCTTAATGCCTCACTCTGTGATATGCCATTACTGTGCCAAGTGGGAATGATGTTGTTCTGCCCTATTGCGGAAACTGGCTGTAGGTAACGTGTCAAATTAGAATTCATGCAACCTACCCTTGCTTTAAACCAGCCTTGCATACTGGAATCCAATGTTACTGTGCTAGCTAGGGACACTGGACTATGCCCTTACTGTGCTAAATTGGCATACGGGAATTTACTCTCGGTGTGCTTATGTGCTTCAAATGTAATTGGTTATTTATAACATGCTTAAAACCCAGATGTTTCTAAGCGCGCACTTGGGGATTGAACCTGTGTTGCTCTGTGTCACCTTGCTTCCAAGGTGAGCATGTTGACGCTGAGCTATCCTCCCGAGACAAGATATATGGAATCTGGACTTCCTCTGCTAAAATCTAACAGTGCTATGATAAACGGGCAGAGGGGAATCTTGCCTTAGTAAAGTAACGGTTGTGCACTGCTGTGATGCTTTGAGCAAGGCAGGATTCTATTGGTCTAAGCGTGCACACTATTCTTAAAATTGTAATATGTATAAAATATGACTTTTTTGTTTACTTTATGTTAGCTAATCTTTTGAGAGGATATATCACATGGTAAGCGCTCAACTCTGACATGGGGGCAACATTGACCTGATGAGATACAATCTAAGTAGAGTTAACTCTGTTTGAAAACCTTATCTATCATTTATTAATAGCCTCACCATGGGAAACAGAGCTTGCAGAAGGACCAGGGGTACATGGCAGATCTTGAAGGGCCTAGAAGCAGCATAACCCATGAAAGGTGCATTAGTCACACTCCCACATTTCCTGGCCATTGATAACTACTAGAACAGCCAATGCATTTGGAATATGGGATACCAACAAGTGTATGGCAGGACCCATTGTACAACTAAGATCCACCACTGGGCCCATCCTGCCTGATTCGAGCGGATGGGTGCCAGAAAAAAACCATCACATTTTTGGAGGACATCAAAGCGACTTGGAGGTCAGAATGAACGTTTACACTGAAATAGCAAGTAATTAATGTTAAACGGGCAACACAACGTAGAAACAAAAAGCACTAATCACTTGTTGATAAGAAAAGCATGCTATGTTTCTAGGCTTTATTGAAAGAAACATGTCACTTGAATGTGTTTTGCATGTTCTCTGCCAAGTGTGACACGGCCAATAGCATGGCCTTGTCAAGAGAATACGAGAACCCCTCTCAGCCGAAAGTGGGAGGCCTGACTGGGAGAGATCCAGAGCCAGTTCTACACCTGATGTGGATGGAGTCAGCAGACAGGTCCCCAAATACCCCCGCACCCCACTTGTGCAAGTATGTTCGCCTACAGACCATTTTTTTATTATTTATTTCGAGTGTTAGGCTTACAAAAATAAACCTTTCAACCCCACACATAATAAAAAAACTAATTTCGTAAATAACACACAAAATAATTTTACATAACATTCATTACACTCACATATTTCATAACAAAACTTCAGTATACAGACTCATTTTGTTGTTTTTCCTTTTTTTCTACCCAATCAACTCCTCTCATTATTCCAAGTCTTTCCCTCCCAATACATCATCATGGAATCCAATTAGTGCTAGTATCACCAGTACTCTATTTTCCGCCCTCAGGAGGAACTACCAATCATCCATGCTCAACGTTTCCATTTCCGTAAAATACCTACGCAACCAAAATGGTATTTTTTCCACCAATCCCGTACATAGCAGCAATAGGTGATAGTGTTTCTTGGACCTCCTGCTTGTCACAAAACCTACAAGATTGGTCAGCACCCGTCCATTGTTTTCTCGCAACCAAGATCTCCTTCTAAGGGTATAGGTTCAGACAGAACCTCATGAACTTAGACCTATAGAGACTGCTAGGAAACTTCAAGAGGTACTTTGGAAATTGGCCAAGTGAGAACAGCTCATAGAACTCTTTGCCAAAGAGCTTAACATTCACTATCTAGTATTTCTGCCACAGTTTAAGTTTCACTGCTGTTGGGTTGGTAACCAAAACTTCCTCTGATGTTTCCAAATCCGCCATTATGCCATGAAAACCACTCTCCATTCTTCAAAAATGTGTTCACCATGGTCTGTTAAAGCACCCTTTACCAAACAGAATCCCTTTACAGAGGAAATCATGACACACTTTTGATAGAGTGAAAGAGACTTCCATACAACCATTGCTTGCAATGAGATGAGTCCCATCTCACGTCTCACTACCTGTATCAGGACTTCCACAGGAATTCACAAAACCCTCCTCCAAAATAAACCCTCCAAAACAAGCCCCTGTGCCACAGGTCAAGATGGCCACAACCTTCATTTTGTAAAATGTCACCAGTGAGAGACAAATAAAACTGGCAGAATCTCCTCAACAAGATTGCACCCTGGGAGGCAAGGTTTTTCACTTTTATCCTTATTTACGCAAACCTAGGTGCATCATTCTGACTCAAATGTGTCAAGATTCCCAGGTAGATAAAAGATTCCACTCTGATAATCTGTTCATGATTCAAGCACCAGGGCTTAAACTTAATTTCCCTTCCCGCAGATAACTGGGCTACCAGGACTTTTGTTTTAGGAACATGTATCCTTAAATTATTAGAGGTTCTATATTTTTACATTTGACTAATTGCCTTTGGAGGCCAATAGGCATCTGGTCTATCAGGACCAAGTCATTTTCAAAAAGGAGGTGTCCCAATAAACTGCCTGCCAAACTCTGTCAGATCAGAAATGAAAAAATTGAAAAGGACTGGGGCCAGAGGGCAACCTTGTTTTATGCCTCTATTTCAGAACATCTGTTACAACAAAGATATTTCTCTGATGCTAATACTTGTTAGTTGTTTCAGGAAAAAATGAGCTGCATGGTTTTAAAATTATTTCACCAATTAATAAAAGCAAAGTAGACAACAGTTGAATTATTATTCAGGAATGTTTATGATCCCAGGGACAGGGGGCAAAAGGGTATGGATAAGGCCATGTCTCCAATATCAGAAGTTTTAACTGAAAATATTGACACACCTGCAAGAATTAGTACTCGGAGGTGGGGATTTTAATGTGCACTTCTCTGGAAAAGAGGATTTGGAGTTCAACCTATCATACAAGCAAGATAAAAGAATGGTGAATTTGAAGCAAATTGGGGGAAGGAACCAGGGAAAGAGATGGTTGTACTTTAGGATGGAGTGGCACCTTATTATGCCTAATGGACATACTTTAAGGGGCCAGACATGAAATTTCACCTGGAAAATTGGTAATATGTTTGCCACTATCGATTATTTCCTTATCAAAAGAAAAGATCATTATAGAATCCTAATCCCCGAAATTGACCAGAAGGAACACAGTGATGATTCCACTTTGAGATTATCACTTGCTTTGGGTCCTATAGATAAATCGCAGAAACAGGCTGGTGAAAGAATGATTAGGAGTAAAGGGAGATGCATAAAATAGACAGGCAGCTTGTAATGCAACTGCGATAAAAACAAATATGGAAGAATTAGAGAAGATTAATTGCCATATAACTCAAAATCCACCCCAAATTCCCGGGACAAGAAGTAGATAAGACAATTGACAGACAATTAAGATAGGGAATTTTATAGAGAAAACGAGATTAATAAAATGGGGGGAGTCATTGCTAAATTTGTTGAAATTTGTCAATTTATCCAAAAAATATGCTACATCAGAAACGAGTGATAGAAGTGTGATAGATTGAGTTAGACTTGTTAAACCTACACAATCTTGCTACTAAAATAGTAAAAACATCAGAAGCAATCTATGCACAATGCAAAATGACAATCAATATTAAGAACCCTTAGTGCTAATGAGACTTCAAAATATTGGCTGTTATTTATCAACTATAAAGATGGCACTAGCAAGGTACAGCGAGAAACAATGGTACACATAAATAGTTGAGAGCATTGGTGTTAGCACTATTAATACTATGAAGAAAGTCAAACAATGAGACAGACTCTTGAAGTATCAATAGTGGAAGAGGAAATTCATAGTAAAGTTGGTAATTTAAAAAGTTACAGGGTGCCATGACCCAAATATTTAGCTAATCTAGTCCTAAATGAGGACCCCTTTTGGTCCCATTTTGAAAGATATATGTATGACATCATAATAAAAACAAATACTATGCCAGAATCTGGTATTAAATGAAATGGTCTTTTTCATTTTTCCGAAAATTAAAAAAAGACAGATTTAGAAAGACTGCTCTGGGAACGCTGAAGGCGGTCTTTCTAAATCTTTGGGTGTCACGTCCCTGCCACACACAAGTGTGTGCAGGGGCTGACAGGCTGACCAGGATGGGCAGGGGAAGGTGGGTTTGAGCAAGTGTTTGCATGCTTGTGTGTATGATAGGGGGCAGTGTTTGTAGTGGGCAGAGGGCAGGGGAGATGGAGTGATCTGCATGCGTTTGTGTGTATTTGTGTGTGAGGCAGGGGCTGGGAAAAGGGTGTGTGTCTATGTGTGAGTATTTCTATGGGAGGCAGTGTTGGGGCAGCGACAGATGTTGAAAGGGGGTCAGGGATGAAACCCCCGATTTCAAAAGGTGTGGGGGGGGCTGATGTATTTTGAATATTAAACGCTGCACGAAATCGGCCAAAATAAATCGGTCTTTTTTGTGTGTGGCCTTTCATATTCGAAATTATTCTATAGAACCCAGAATCTTGGAGAGAATCATTGATGAACTGAACAGTTAGGTCAAAAGCAAACTCCTGCTTAGCACTTGTCAGAATGATTTTCTCAAAACTTAGCATTGAATATATTAATAAAGAATCACAACGTAAGGACGACTCTCCTCTATATTTGTTTTTTATCGTCGTTGTATCTGCGTTTGATTCAGTAGACCATCGTCCCCTACGGAATACATTGGAGAAATGTGAATTCCCTGTGGAGTACTGAATATGATTGAGTAGTTGCACAACTATTTATTGTTAGAAATTAGGTGGGGCAGCTTGGGAACTTTTACATCCAGAATGACTACCATGTGTAGACTTAAGCAAGAATGTGCTTTGGCACACTTGCTATTGAATATTCATACTGCAGATTTACCAGCAGCTCTGCATTAAGTGAATAATGTACCTCACAAAATAGGAAACCAGCACCTGTTCTGGTTGTTATTGGATTACATTGCTATTGGCACAAGCAGAAGTTTAACAATTATCCAGTTGTTTTCTCACAAAAATTATTTTATGGTAAATACCAATAAAACAAAAAAATAAATAAGCCAGAGGAAGCAGGATACAGTGTCCGCTGCTAATGCACAGGAGAGAAGTCAGCTGCGTTTACATCTTCTAACCTAAGGTACTGTTGGTCTAAAGGTAAAACTTACTTTCAGCCGAAGAGTCACTCCAGTGTGACTGGGGTGTGTTACAAGGTACTTGGCTGAACACCCATAGCTCTGGCCCAGGCTTCACTGCTTGTGTCATGTTAGGGAGTCCTTTGCCGGGTCCCCCTATGTTGTGTCGTCTTGCTAAGCATTTTAACTTTGCCTGTTCTGCTGCTCAATCAGACTTTTGTCCCACTCCTACACTGACCTTTTGGATAGTTAGGGAGTGGACTTTAAAAGCACTAGAAACCTTGAAATCTGTCACTACAACATGAAGCTAAAGCAGGGGTGTTGCTAGGGCGGTCTGGGGGGGGCTAGAGCCCTGGGTGTTTTGGTTGTAGCCCCGGATAGAAGGTCAGGGGCTACAACCAAAAGGCTAGCTAGCCCTGAGTCTTGACAGTCCCGACATTAGCATAGCCCCAAATATTTTCCAGACCTAGCAATGACCCTCTGCTAAAGTGTGTATTGCCAACCATTTTCCTTCCTCCAGACTTTATCTGATGTGATTTTGCTAAATAAATACAATTACTGATTATCTGTAAATCGATGCGAGTGCACGGTAGTACCAATAATACGGTAGAACTGTCATTAGTGTCATTCTCTGAAACAATTGTTACCGGGAGCACTACTAGTGCAACAATCACCTCTAAAAAGTATTGCTATTAATTCCTGTGTGTGTTGGTTAGCTGAAATAAGTATGTATCTACCTACTTAGTGTATATAAGATTAACTGTATATTTTTAATATACCATTTACATTGTAAGAGTTTCTTCGGACTATTGTATTTCCTGAGTTCAGTGTACTTACCTACAGCTCATATCCTCCCACTAAGAAAGCCTGGCTGCTCTGCCATTCTGCCAGATCCTTTGGGTAGTACAGACATATACTAAGAGTTGGGGACTTGTTTACCAAAAGATAGTTGTATAGAGTCTTACCTCAAGTGGACTATAAAACTACCCTAACAATCATTTTGACATTGTCAACATAAATTAGCCACATTAAGTGCATTTTAAGAAACAACCTCAGTGGTCATGCCAGATGCAGTTTAAAAGAAAAGAAAGAATTAAACAAATGATGAAAGTGGCAAAACTCTCTGTGAAGCCAAGGGATGTGACCAGGGGTGCGGAGATAAAGGCAATGCAGAAGTAGTAGAGAAAACATCAAATGGAGTTTTCCTAGACTATACCCTGCCATGCACCCCACACCAGTTGATTCAGAACTTGACTCCACTGTCCCCATTAACCAAGGAGAAACTCAATTGACAATCACAGCCAATGTGTAGGCAGATGTGGCGTCGCAGTTTTACATGGGTAAACAGAATACTTTCTGCAGTGGTATTCTGAGCATGCACAAGGGATACTGGGAACTGCATTTGCCTCGAGGCAGACTGCAGGACAAAAAGAAAATCTGACTGGCAGGCACAGAAAAACTCCAAGACTGTGAAACTAGAGCGGTGTGAACACACACATTCTTCTGAATTTACTCACACACGAGTGAAACATGCAAGGTGTGTTTTGGGAGCGTGAAATGCTCGACTGTACCCTGAAGCAAAAATCAGCAAAATCCTCAAAAATAATATTTTGGAAGTTCGCCCAAAGCATATCTTGCCGGGATGATGTGGGGGCGCGAGAAAATGGAGGACCACCTGCAACGACGACTTCACAGAACCTAAGTGGCCCTTGAGAAGGACCGCGTGCAGGCCCAGAGATGATGTGGCACAGTCTGAGGAGGCTATTCCACATATACAAGATGAAAAGTCAAAGCATTTTTTCAAGATGAAAAAAACTATACTACTACAATTGTGGCTACACCCACAAATAGTTAATGCACAGAGGACTTAAGGAAGGCATGGCTGCATAATAAAATAGACCTTGGCTTCAGAAGACATCAAGACTTGAGAATGGCCGAAAAAGAGAGGATTAATGAGTAGTTAGCAGACAGTGACTGTCTCTCGGTGGGATGTGCAAGAGGAAACCTCATGTTCTTCCAATGGCTGAATAGGGAGCTGTGGTGGTAGCGCTCCACGATGGACTCAGTAATGCGCAATCCAAGATGAACTGCAGTATGGAAGCAGAAAAAGATTGAGTGAAGTGGGAATTTCAGACCAGGAATATCCAACATCAGAAGGATGAGGACTGCTAGACAAGTCGTCAAATGCATCCTACAGTCCAACGCAGGATGGTTTCTAATTTTCTTTCAAGCATTATATTTTTTTCTCCAAATGTTACTTGTTTATATTTGGTTTGATTGTATGTTGCTCTTCTGCTCCCCATTTGTGTTTCATGCTATGTATCACTGAATGAGCGGTTTTGCTTTTTACTCTAATGTACCAAAGTAATGTGGCCTACAAATAAAAATTGAAATTCAAATGAACAGAAGGACTGAGATGATCCTAAGAAGATAGGATGAACGGTTGAGAAGTGTCAGATGTCAGACAATGTGCCACTCAAGAGCAGTGAGGACAAGAGCAGAATCCCTGCTGGAACAAGGGAGTCTGGGGATACGCAGCGAGGAGACTAGTAGGAGCAGTGGAAGAGAGGAGCCAGTCCCTAGGACCAAGTGAAGATGCCTGCAGGAGTTCCGATGAGTGGGCACACAAATGGCAGCAGGCTAGGAGACGATGAGGAGCCAAAGTCCAGAACGATGATGAGAAAGGGGGTTCCAAAGGCCGTAAAAAGAAGACGGCGAGAGAAGCATGGAGAAGACCTGCGATGAAGGAGATGTTCTGGGGAATCAACCCCACCGAGAACGGGTAGACTAAGGAATAGGCTACATGCTGGAACTTGGCATTGGAGTTCCGAGAATGCAATAAGAAAGTGAAGATTCAAAGAAAGGCCAGATGCTGTAACATGCAGCAATACTTCCTATATTGCTTCAAGAAAGTGAAGTTATTAAGACACACTTTGGCTCTGTGCAGTTGTGCAGATGCAAACGCGGTCATGAACAGCATTACCTCCTACCTATAAACACATAGCTGTTATTTTCCTAGACAGGACCCAACATTCTTATAGGGAAACAGAGAAATGATGGATTGGGCGCAAAATGACGGCTCTTGAGGGCACCCAACATACCAGGCACACCACTGGTGATTGTAGCACCTCTCTCCTGAATTCTGCCCCTTTCAAGGCACCCTTTTCTCAAGAACAGTCTTGGAGCAGACCTTTGGGAGTCGCTTTAGGAGAAGAATAGATTTCTTGGTGCACATTGAATACCACCTTTCCAGTCCTGAGGAAAACCAGCCCCTCCAAGGGACAAGGTTGAAACTAGAGTATGGTTTACCACACACGGACCCCTCCAGAGCTCATTACTGAAGATAAACATTGGGCCTCATTACGAGTTTGGAGGCCGCCATGGCTGCCTCCAAACTTGTGTCCGGGTTCTCGGAATGGGGACTTACCGGGTCATTCCAACCTTGGAGGGCCCGGTAAGTCCCCATTCTGAAAACCATTCCCCGTTCGAGCCCCCATAGGGCTTAATGGGAATGGGGAAGGAGCTAATAACGGGCCCGCAAATAGTGGGCCCATTATTAGCTCCCTGGTCCTTTAGGGGGTTCCGCTAAGGCCGGCTGGTAAAACCGCTAAGGGACCTCGGAATGCGGCGGTAGCGGGGGGTTAACATCACCCGCATCCTTACGGGTGCCATTAACCCCCTACCACCATACTCGTAATGACCCCCATTGTAGTTGTCTCTTCTAGTAGACTTGCAAGATTTGAACATTTCTTTTCTGTACACCTAAGTTATGGACCTACGACTGTATAAAATATTGAGTTGTTGTACCTGCAATTGATTTTCCGAACGAAATAAGAACCAGATTTTTATTGTATTTGTTAAATGTTTGTGTTGTGTTGCGTTGCGTTACCTCCTTTACAGAATAAGGAGAGCACCTGGCATTTGCAAACTGTCTTTGATATTTTCGGAGCAACATTGCACATGTATGAAGATGTTGTTCTGGAGAATTGCCAATCTTTGGATATAAAGAATACGCTTTTTTCATATATAATGTGTTGTGTTATTTTTGTCAACCTTAGATACACCTTCTGTTTAACTATGATGATTACCAGCCCCAGTATCTGAGGTCACTGGGGCAAACCTACCTTGGTTTTTCACGTTATTAAGAAACACTGCATGCTGGAATTTGGAGGTGGAGTCCTTAGAAGTCCTTTGGGAGGAGAAGTTACGAAGAAGCGGTGCAGGGAGTGGGGGTCAGAAATCAGAAGTGCAAAAGGAGAATGAGCAATTGAAGATGAAAGTAAACGATATGTGGTGTAAACTGGTGTCAGAACTACTGGGCAAGTGGAAATGGGGAAAGCGAAGCCCTTGACAGAGTGCACTTGTGCAGGGAAACCTTATACTGTGAGTGCAATCCAGCCTAAATTCAATGCAAAAGTAGCAAACATGAGGCATTCCATGTAATTTAACAATAGATTATTTTAGTGCAAATGTCTAAACTGTGCATTCAGAAATATAAGATAGCTGTGTTTTTTTCTGCAAAACTTCCTGAATTCCTGTAAGGGAATTGCCATATTGCCAACAGGTGTCTTTGTTCTTCATATTGCTGTGTCTCTAAGGCATATACCATTTGTTTAGAATCTGCGTGTTCTACCACCATGTTAACGTGTTCTTTCTCCACTCCCCTTTGTCGCTCAGACTCTCCCTTAATGGTTTACCTGGTAGCACAAGAGCGCAACCTCTGTGCAAATATATTTGTGGTGCTGCTTACATAATAGCTCATGCACACATGCCAATGGCGCATTTGCTAAGCCGAGTTTGCGCATGCACAACATGCCAGGTTAAAATATGACTACTCCGCATCCAGGGCAATTCCGCATCATCTGTGAAGCTGGGACATCCTCATAGTAATGGATCTTGGATGCAACATTTTGGCAAACATTTGAAAATTAAGCACCGTTAAAAAAAAAAGTTTCTTCTATCGCACAGAAACATGAACGGTGTGGTCTGTCGAAGTGTATTTAATTAATATGCATACATTTATTTACTTTAATTGGTTATTTAGAACGTGCTTAATACCCAGAGGTTTCGAAGTGCAGACCTGGGGATCGAACCTGTGCTGCTCTGCATAGTCTTGCTTCCAAGGCGAGCGTGTTGCCTCTGAGCTATCGTCCCGAGACAATGCATACAGGGCACATGCTCTTTTGGCCACACAGGAGCACATAAAAGGAAATATAGCAGGCAAACGGGAGGCAGTGACCCTCTTATAATGGGGAGACTTGAGTGCATGATGACTGGTTTTGAGGAGGGATATATTAGATACTGGAACAATAAAGTGAACACACTTAAGAGAAGTGTCAGCGGGTTGGCCATCTAGTCAGCTAAGCATGACATGTAGTCTCAAACTACAAAGTGCTGGTGTGGTGGGAAAAACAGAGGGAGGAGTCCAGCTAGTGGTGAGGGAAGGTGTCAGTAGTAAGGCTGGAGAGGCGAGTCAAGAGGATCGCTCAGAAGCGAGGAGGTGTGCTTTCAATCTGCCTTTGAATACATCGATGTAAACCGTGCTTCGAACTGCAGACGGGAGTTCCGACTAAGCGCAGTAGGAAGGGCAGAAGCGAGAGGAAGCACCGAGTGGGTGAGGTTGCACAAGGGTGCGGGAGGAGGCAGAGCGAAGGCCGGGAGAGGATTTGCAGGGGTTCAATTTGAAGGAATGAATACACAAATAAAAGTATGCAGTGTGTACAGTGGGTAACAAGGCACGTTCAAAGCACATCAAAGGGGGCATCGACCAGGTCGCCCCCCAGGAGAATTGCTTCCATCAGTGTTTCATCTGCTGGATCAAAGGAGACATCTCTCTGCAAAGGTCTTCTCTTCATGTGAACCAGTGTTAATGTTAAACAGCTTGGGTGATTGGAGCGCTTCGACAGAGTTCAATGTGTACTGCGATGCGCTTTTGGTATTCAGCTTCCAGCAAGTCAATTTAAAATGTGGTTTTATTGCTTTCAATGTGCAAACTGAATGCATGCATAAATGAATAGTGCTGTAAACTATAACGATGCAAAGACAATTGCCGCTACCAACTGCAAAGCGTACCCTATCGCTAAACCTTTTTTAAAGCGCTTGATTTTTGTGTTGGGCCTGTTCATTTGCGCGCCCAGTTCTTTGTGATGGGGGAATGGATGCACCAGGTGCAGACAGAGTTACCAGGGAGCGCACACATTCGGTAATGCGGGGACCAAAGTTCAGTACCTAGGCCTCGCAGTAAGAAGCCTAACCACTAGGCCTTGCTCAGCTTAACATGCAATGTGAATGCCTAGGGGCCGAGAAGGGGGCCACAGGGAGGCATCTCTAAAACCCGTCCATTCAACATCTCCTAGGACAGTGCCAGGTAATGTAAGCCTATGTTCTTAAGGGAGAACGTCCTTGGTCGCGTCTATTGGTTTGAATATAATTATAGAGCTGGTCAACCTATTGGAAATGCCAAGATGGAAATTCTAACCAATGGGAACAAGTAGATTGGCGAATGTTTCCCTCAGAGACCTTTATTTATTTATTTATGTATTGTGCACTTGTTAGGCGCTTATACAAAAACCACATTATGTTTCTTTATCAAAAAACTGACAGGCCTGACTCAACATTTCATCCTTTTGATGTTTAAAAATGGTGCACTACAAAATCGAGTAAGTACGGTGTCTCTTATTACAGCGCTTAGAAGTGTGAAGCTGGTGTGAATCACTATTTAGTAATGTGATATTACTATGACTAGAAGTTGCATTTTTATTGTAATGTTGGATCATGATCTCTTGGCTGGCGGCTCGAACAGCGATGGTCATTATCACACGTGCGTGAAATGGGCATGCGCGTGTGAAAAAACTCAACGCGGTCGGTAGCCGTCACGTTTGGGATGTTGATCAATAATTGTGCTTCAACGGAAAGGTAGCCCATTTTATGGGCAAGCTTCAAATGTGCCATCGCATCAACTCTAACCTGATTCATGGAATTATTTGCGTGAAAAACGCAGATTTGCGCGCCTTTCTGCCCGAAAATCCCCATACTTCAAACAGGGATTTTCGGGCTGAAAGGCGCGCAAATCTGCGTTTTTCACGCAAATAATTCCCTTGAAACAGGCTGTAAAATAGCGTGAGGAGGACAGGCTCCCATCACCTGAGCGGGAATGGCAGCGGCGGGCGGCCCTGCCACAAACGCAGGCAGGGAGCGGAAAGTCGCGAACTCTCAGGCAGCCCATCACTACAATCTGATAGTGCTTTTCCTTGCTTGCCATTAAACATTAAAGGCAGATCTGCTGTCCAGAGTTCAGGCGCGCGCTTTCCGTTCGCGTTCCCTGCTGGAGAAACGCCGTGGCCGAGGGACGCGGGACAGCCAGGGGAGGGGGCCCGGTGGGGTAACAGGCGCTGGAAAGCGCCGTCTTTAAATGACAGGTGCCTCACTTGCGGTACAACGCCCCCTCCATCCATATCTGTTGCGACTGGGCGAATGGTTCATGCGAACACATTGCATAGCCCAGGAATGCCATGTTAGAATAAAACCCCCGGAATAAACCCGGGGTCTCTCCCAAGAGACCACATCCGGCGTTTCTAATATCTGTGAGCAGACAGGATCCCTTTTCTCACGTGCAGACCTACATTACATTCCCACACACTGCTCTGGCCGTGAAGATGCCCACTCCCCCCACGCCCCCACCATGCGGGAGCAGCGGCACTGGAGGAACCCAGCTCGAGTCACCCCTTCGCTTCACGTGCAGCGCACGCGCGCTCCTCGCCTTTTCCGCCCATGAAAGTTTCCACTTAAAATTCGCCGCTAACGAAGGGCAGCAGACATTTCTCAGGCACGTGCAGGGAGGTAAAACACGTGCACGCCGACCTTGCCAAACATGCATGACGTCTGCAGCCCAGCAATCGCACTAGAGTGGGACACTCTTCTCAAAAGTCAAATTAAAAAACAAATGCACTTGCGCTTGTCAGGACATCCCCCTCGCCCCCCCACCCCTCCCCTCCCCAGTTGTTTCCGCCATCATCCTTCCTCTCGCCTTCACAACTCACAGCGACAAGCCTGCATGTACTCTTTATAAAGGTCCGCTTGTCATTGCATTTTTTTTATTTTTTAAAGATACGTAGGCAGGACACTGAAAAACAACACGAACACGATTAAGCGCATCTCCGAATTATGCACCCATAAGAGGCAATCTGTTGAACTGAGCGCGCCCAGCGCGCCTGCCACAGACCACAGCTGGCTGGCTCTTCTAATTGCAGCTGCTGCGCTGTACATCAGCTGGCAAACGAGGGACGTGCACCCATGAAATGGAGCGGTTTCGCCCGGAATGAAGACACGCGCGCGCGCGCGCTGTCGCCTTACCTGCTCTTGCTGGTGCACCGTTTTCGCAGGAGGGTTCGCTTCTTTAGCAGTGGTCATGATCAAACAGCCCGGTCCACCGGCGCCGGGGGAAGCAGCGGAGTGTGTGCCCCGATGAAGAAAAACCGACACACGCCAGCCCCCTCACGAGCACCAGAACGGATAACTACTTCCATGCAAACATTCTTGGTGAAAAATGAAATCCTCAAAATTCACTGTCCATAAAAAAGGATGCTTTGCTTCTCAATTAGCAAACAGTCCCTGCCATCGTCAGAGTAACAATGATAACTGCTTGGCAACCGGCTCCCGGCAGCTTAGCTAGAGACAACCAAGTGATGTGCCCCCCCCCCTCCTCCTCCGAGCTCGCAGCCCCCTCTCTCTCTCTCTGCCAGCCTAGTCAGCTGCACTGAGCATGCTCCAACCAGCAGGCCAGCTTCAGCAGCAGCTGAAACCACAGCTAAGACCGCCATACCATACCTTTTGTAACAATGCATTCAAGATGCAAGTTAGTCAGACCTCGCGTGTTGTGTGCAGGTTTCCCTACATTCTGAAGTGTTGCTGTCCTTTTTTCCTGTTGGTGAAGGACAGGCCTCTTGCTGATTGGGCAGTGTGAGTCGGCAACCAAGTATGGATCCATGCATACTTTAAAAAATGTTACACTTTCCACATTACTGCACATATTTAAGAATGGAGTGTCATGTCACATGGTCATGAATGTATTTTTCACAGCGCTTGGAAGCAGTAGGTGCTATACAAATATTAAATTACTTTGAAAATAAGCAGCTCTTTCTAGGGGGAACGGCTTTCTAATGCAGTGCTTAACAAATAGGTGCCCCAAGTATTGGTAACCCGGTAAACTTTGGAGACCAAATCAATCAGTTTCGGTTGGAACATTGGGGCTTATGGAACAAACACCAACAACATTATGGCGGGTTTATGGAGCCTGGAGACAAACCTTCTACCTGAAATGTGAAAGCAGAATAAACCATTTCAGCCAAGTAACCCACGAGGCGGCTCCACGCAGTATCAATCGCTGGAAGTTCACGTCTGGCACAGAGACAGAAGAGCAATGCACGGTGGGTATGCAAAGTAGCTGGAATGAGAGCCTTTAGCTGCAGGAACATCTTTGCCTATAGGGCAGGCTATTGTATGCATCGCATTAAACAGTTCTCAGGCATGCAGAAACCTGCATAAGTGCTTCACCCTTATTAGGGTTCATCAATGCAGTGCAATTGGATGACTCTGTGGTTGGATCATTTGGGCTTAGTATACTTTCAAATTATTTCAGGTGCAAGCTTTTTTTACCAAGTCTTTATTTTTATTTGTTTATTTATTGTGCATTAGTAAGGTGCTTACACATCAAGAAATTGTGTTTAAAAGCACCCACAGGGTAAAAGAGGGAGGGAGCATGGGAATAAAAGGTGAATAGAATAAAATCTGATGAACAAGGGACGGTCCTGCTAGGCCTTGTGAGCATTCAGAACGTGCAAGTGCAGAGAGAGAGAAGGGACAAGGGAGGGGGGAATAAGTGCTAGTAGTCCCATAGAGGAAAGTGACAAGGAGTCGGTTGCGTCGAACAGTACGAACAATAACAGTAAGAACCTGGCAGAGATGTGATATAATAAGTCATTTATAACGTGCCTGTACACAAGTATTTCTAGGCGCGATAGATCACTTGGTGCGGAGTGATAACCTCCCAATACAAAATAAGTGCAGGCCTGTGCGAACATAAGCTAGTGGGTGCCCAAAGGCAAATTCCGGGAGAGGACGGAGGCTGAGAGCTATTAGGTGGAAGGCCAGGACCCAGAAGGACACATAAGCGTCCAGGCCACCAATCTCAGTGACTGTGGGGTTTTAGCACAGCAGGCAGAGGGGAAGGAGGCGGTGAAGAGGAAAGTCTTGAGGAGCTTACAGAGTTTAAGGAGATACAGCTCAAGACGTAGAGGAAAAGAGGAAGCTGTTCCAGAGGAGGGAGCCAGCCGAGGAGAGAGAACAGCCACCAGCTCTCTGCTTAGAAAAGCGCTTGAGACACAGATAGTTAGAGCCAGAGGAGGCTAAAGATCTGGGGAAGAGTATTTGGTGATGGCAAGTTGTAGATAGAGTGGTACTCAGCCCCAGATAGCCATATGGATGATGCAGAGGGATTTAAATGTGATTCTTGCAGCAACCGGGGAACGATTTTAGGGCAGGAGAGATACAGTCCCTGGGCTTTAGGCCAAGGATAAGTCTTGCAGCCCTATTCTGGATTAGCTGGAGGGGACGTAGAGAGGAAGAGGGTAGATTAAGGAGGAGGCTATTGCAATAGTCCAGCCTAGAGAGTAACAGAGCTCTAGAGACATTGAGCTTCTGAGGAAAAGTGAGGAAAGGAAGGATACCTCTGAGGAGGAGGAGTTGAAAATGGGCCTCCTTGGCAAGGTCCAGGAAGTGAGGGAGTTTTGAGAGAGAGGGGTCGAAGGTGACTCCATGGTTTCTGGCTTCAGATGCAGGAGAAGGGGGAGAGCCCATAGAGGGTGGCCAGAGTGAAGGGAGGAAAGAAGGAGTGGTGGTCCCAATTATAAGGATCTCAGTCTTAGTGGCATTAAGGCAGAGATCATTAGAGGCACACCAGGACTGGATAGCAGATAGTCAGGAATGGTAAAGGAAGTAGAGAGGGGATCAGAGGGAAGTTTGAAGAAGAGTTGGATGCCATCTACGTAACACTGGAAGTGAGGGGAGAAAGTGGAAATAAGGTGAGCAAGTGGAGCGAGATAGACATTAAAGAGCCCGGGTGAGAGGTTGGAGCCCTGGAGAACGCCATAGGTGGATATAGAGGTAGGAGAGGACAAAGTGCCAAGGATCAATGAGGAAGGAGGACAGCCAGACCAGTGCCCACTCGGAAATACCAAGGGTATCATGGAGCTGTTTTATGAGGATGGAGTGGTTGACCGTATCAAATGCAGAGGAGAGATCAAGTAGAATGAGAACAGCACAGGAGTTAGTGTCAAGAGATGCAAGCAGTTCTTCACAGGTGTTCAGCGGAGCAGTTTCCATCTGTACCCTTTGTTGATCTCTTAAAGAAAGAGAGAGCAAACACCTGGTGGTGTACCCCATCTGATCAGTGAACAATCCCCCAAGCATTCATGTGAGCAAGTCACCTCAAAATGGCGATTCCAACTGTGTGGTGGAATGTTACACCCAAGTAACAAAAATAATCAACCTTGGGAGGATAGCCAGGCGGCATGGTGCCCGCCTTGGAAACAAGACGACATGGAGCAATACAGGTTCGATCCCCGGGTCTGCGCTTAGAAACCTCTGGGTATTAAGCGCGTTATAAATAACATATCATATCACATCATATCATATCCAATTCAATATTAGTTTCTTTCAGTTCGAATTTGAACGTTAATCTCAGCCCCACTCAAGGATGCACTGGGGACCAAAAGGGGCCCTGGAAATCATTTTCAAAAAGGACCCATTTACACATTTTGAGCAATCCCAACCCTTTTCCTATGATACCATTTGAAAATAAAATGGGTAACCACACCAAAGAGGCCCATGGAGAAGAGGCCCACTGTGGCCAGTCCAGCCGTGGGTTCTCTCCTAGTAAATAACCTGATTATTGTTATAATATAGTGAATCTGCAAAAAGTGGTCTTCTGAATATTTAAACAGTCTAGTTAATTTGTGCAGAAGCCTAATAGATGTAAAGTCCATCAACACAACGTCATTGGCATAGCCCAGCCATGCAATGTCACAGTTTTCTAACTTAATTATTGACAATTAACATCATCAAACCGTTTGCATAAATAAGCTATAAAGAAAATAAACAGGGAGTGTGTGTGGGCACATCCCCGTTTCGATGGGAATACTAGGGCTGATCATGCATTCCTCATTGATGCACACCTTGGACGTTGTATCTGAATATAGGGTTATGAGAATGTTCAACATTCCTGGGGGAATCCCCATTTATGCAGCAATGCCCACTGTTTTCCATGCGAGACAAAAACAAAATATGCAGTAAAGTTGACAAACACTGTGTATGTTAATGTTAATGTTAAAGGATATTTGTACCACGCACTATCACCACTGGAGTGTTCCCCTGGTGCTCTGGCAGCTCTGAAAAAAGGGTGGGGGGGTGTGTTAACAGGAATAAGCTGGAAAAGTGCAAGAGAGCAGTGATGTGCTGTTGGCAGCCTCAACCCGGTAACTCTGTTGGCTGGGCTTGGGGTGTTTTCCGGCCGGTAGTCGTTGTGTGCTGTTGTGTGAGCCTATGTGTGGTTTTTTGTTGTTGTTGCAGTGTAGTGAAGTTTGTGTGGATTGTTGTGTTATAGGTTTGTGGTTATGATTGGCTAGAGTATGAGAGGTGTAAGCAGAAAGGTGAAATTGTTAGTGTGTTGGTTAATTGGGCAAATGCTAACAATCACAATTCTATCTAAATTGGCATATGCTGACATTTACGATCCATCTAGATGCGATGCCGGATATTGTTCACGATTACGTCTAGGTGTGGCCTATGTTAATAATCACATGTGGCTTTATTGAGCACTTTTTCCCCCTTTTCAACTATCAGGTTATGGACCAACTATCAGGTTATGGACCTCTCCCTTGCACACTCCCCCTCCCTGTCCCCTTGCACTTCTCATTCTCACACGATCTGAATGACACAAGGCCTAGTAAGATCGTTTGTCTTGTCCTTCCTCTGTCTTCCCGCCCTTGTCTTGCCGTGCCTAGTAACACTTGTTTTCAGGCACGTTATAAATGACTTATATCATAAAAAGTGCTACTCACAAAGAACTACATTTGCCATTTATTGAGGATGCCACATGTTGTCTGCCTAGTTTACTTTGCTTGCTAATTTGCAATAATCAGAAAGTTATTTTGTCTAGAAAAATGTAATCACATGTAGTATCTTGAGAAAGAGCTCAGAACATTCCATGGGTGGGTATGGTTGAAAAGGAACTGTCTATGGTTTTAAGCTCAATTGCCGAAAATGCAAGATCACCCCTGAGAAAAAAGGCTATAACTGTTGGAAAAGATATGGGGAGATTTTGCTCGAGCAGAATCGGTAGATGGAGAATTGGTTGATTATTTTGTAGTGAATGGCAACACAAATATACGTAGGGGGTGCGTTTGGGTAATATAATGGTGGGGCTGGGTAGTTGTTGGTGCGTGGGGGTCTCACCCCTGCTTACATTTGCACTGAAATGTCCCAAACAAAAACAAAACAAAAGGCTAAATTTCCCTCGACCAATTGTTTTTGAGGAAATCACATAGAACCGTTGGAAAAACATCTTGCTAAACAGACATACCTGTGACAGATTTGACTCTCAAATCTTAAAATCTAGTAAAAAACAGATTGAATCATCGCTGTCTAATGCTGATGGGATGGCACCATATCTAAATTATTCTGCGTATTTGACTCATCACTTTCTGGTAGAACAGGAACATTTTACTTGGTTGAGACTTAATGATATAAGAGGGTATTGATATAATACAACTTTAGAGGGTAGGTTTCTTCCAATATGCCCTTTAACACTAAGAGACTATGTTACATTTGATATTGTTTTTCCTGAAATATAATTCAATGAGGGGGCTGTATATATTGCCTGTTTTAAGAAATGAAGGCTTCCAACAATGTTGCCCTGTGCTTATTCATTTATTGTGGGCAAACTCATTATGTGTGGCTTGGGCTTTTATCAAAGTGTTTATAAAATGCAGTCAAAATTAGGAGTAATGTTTTAATGGATAAGGAATGCATTTTAATCAAAATTAAATCTGTGCTTTGAATAACTGTAAGGTTAACAGTAATATTTGTATTTTGTTATTGTTTTTACTCTAGTAATAGTTCCATATGATCATTTTTATTTTTGGGATTCATTGTGCAGATATTATCCTAAACACTGATATTTTATTTTTCTTTACTGTACATTTTATGACTTTTATGGGAATTGATGCCTAAAATAAAGTGATAAAGAAGAAGAATTTGAAATTGTATGGTGTGAGAGGGTCAGATGCCAGTTAGCAAGAGGAAAGGAAGAAGAGACTTTAACCACATTAGCCAAGCGCGTAGAAACACTAACATCAGCTACATTGTTGTCAGACTGAGGAGAACCAACATCTCCTATGGTCCTCCTTGAATACCGTTTAGTAGCTTAGTCAACCTAAGGCTTACAATCGAAGAGGGTAATAGGCAATTCAAGAACAAAATTCAAATATATGCTAGATAAAAAATGTAAAGACCAGAAAAAGAAACTTAGAAAAGAATTGGAATGTAACAATAAAAAGCAAAAAGAAATCAAGGTAACTGGGAATAAAAGTCTTATCAGAAATTAGGATTTTCTTTCCTTAGAATTAAAGGTTATTATGGGGGCTCAGTAATGACAGCAATTGTAGAAAAATTGTCCACAAAGATTCCAAGTGGCTACAGAGGTATTTGACTGGAAAAGGCTCTGAGTTTGGGCCTGGTTTTGGCAGGGACAAAGACATGAAGTGAGGCTCGTTAGACACGTCTCATCATATTCAGTCACTTTCTCAGAGCAAAGTTACTCAAATGGAAACAGTTGGTCACAGGAGTCAAACAAACTGTCAATATCCCTGGTTTGTCCTTTCGGTTCCTCACCGTTGCCATGCTTATGTGCGCGGCCAATGCTCTTGGCTGAGCAGACAATCTACCAAAAAGGGAGGTACAATTCTTGAATCATGTTGAGCACCATGCTCGGTCCATTATCTTGAGAGCACAGAAAGTCATGTGTGTTCTTGCTGATGAATAGGGTGTTCACCAAAGACTTAATAGGCCTGAACTGGTCACACATGGGGTTCCTACTAAGTGCTCAACATTTTATGGAGGTGCTATTTCATTTTTATGGTCTTGTTTTAGAGCAAACAAAGTGCAGTAAAAATATTTGCATAGAGAATTACTGGGTTTAGTAAGAAATGTTCGGCATTTCACCATCAATAAATATAGAGAGACATTCAGTAAATCCTTCATTAAAACAGTGTTTGCTTATTTACCAAATTCTGACTAACTAAAAAAAAAAAAAGTTCTTGAGTTTTGTGAATGTGCTTATTTCTAGTAATTAGCACGAGAAGAAGAAAATATAAGAATTAGGTGTTTCTAATGAAATATTATCTATTTCTACTACAAGCTAGCCTGACAAGATTACATCCATTCAGTCCAGATGCACAATGCTGCGGCACTGGAACACAGCGGGGTGGCTCACCAGCGCAGCATAAATAACGCCTCTGTTGCCCAAGGTAAATCTTCCCAAACTGGGACTCACACAATGACAGGGGAATATTGTGGTCTCTTGGTTGCCTGATCAGTGCTTCAAACAGATGGAGGAAAGAGTTCAGTGAGCTTCGCCGAGGAACATTCTTACAGTGAATCGGGACTTTGGCGTGGCGCAATAGTAACAACCTATCGACAAACGCACTATGCCACAGATATCATGCCTTCTTCTCTCCAAGGTTGGACTCAGTGGACAGGCAGGATCCAGGTCTCTCATGAAACTGTGGGTAGCTTTACCAATCCCATATTTAACTGCATACCTTCTGAGCCACAAGGACTCTTTGGATGTATCCACTACCACTCAGGAGGAAACCCATGTGTGATCCTACAGCTGGTGCATGTTACGTAATTCTGTTTTACCCCTTACTGAAATGTATTTGCATGACTGGTGACTAGCGGAAATAACAATACAATGTTCTATAAATTACCTTCCAGTCACTTGGAGATTTTACAGAATGCATTTCCTTATGATCCTTTTGCCTGCTCTGCAAAGGCCCTTAGACTATGCAGTGCTACTTGTCAACAAGCATTATTACGAGTTTCCTGTTATGGGAACAATGCCGGTATAATTGCTGGTAATTCCGGCACCAGCATTTCTTCTGTACTGCGAAAACACAAGTTTGCTGTGGGGGTCAAGGATCTTCCTCCAGGCCTGACCTGGATGTAAATCAAGTCCCCACCAGCAAATAATGCCAGAATTACCTCCACATATGGGCGTCTCTGCCGCCTGGAGTATCCCGGTAGTACCGGGATATCAGGTGGCAGAAACAGTAGAGGCTATTTGCCAGTTTCCCAACAGATTACTGGCGGGATACTGGCAAACTTGTAATGAGCCCCAACATGTTCTCTGCAATGGATACAAAAACAATGCCACCCGACTCTTGGCATGAAGGCACTATTTTCAGGTCAGTGCCATTTGATCCATGGTGACCTTAGAAGTGTGGATTCAGTCCCTTTAACTGAATGTATTGTACGGTGGGCAGCATTGGATTGACGTCCTGTCTTCAAGAAGAAGCAAACATTTTCCATCTTCATCTTGTAGGAATGGTTGATGTCCTCTTCATTACTGCAAATGTCCTGGCAGTGAGTCTGACACGTCACCCCGCTACTCTTTGGGGGTTGGCTGCTATAAAAAGAAAATCCAATTAGAATGAAAATTGAAAGGTTTCTATCTAACCTCTAGCACCAAAGTAATCCTGCCCCCAAATAACCTACGGTGTTGGATAAGGGCCCATGGCAAATGGCCGAAGGCAGCTTTCCCAGAAGGCTTGCTTTCCATTTGAGGGCCAACATAACAGTTCAAGCTCTGTCCTCAGTGAACATTTACATTCTGGGGCTAGAGCTAAAATGTACTGCACTCCCTACAATGTGACTGTGCAATTTACAGAAAAACTATGTACCACAGGCCCATACCATTGTAAACCCATCCGACACTTCTCTGCTTCTTCCAACTACAGCTGCAGCCTCATCTCAGCAAACTCATGTCTGCCCATCACCTCACGAAGAAGAGTATATGAGTTCCTTAGGGATTCTTGTATACCATCCGGGGACACATAACATACACATCTGTAGGCAGACACACGGTCAGAGAGGATACACACATCCATTGTTTTCAGCCACGCTTGTTCAACAGAGATCGGGAGCTGGCAGCCATTGCTGCTTCCAAGAAATGCTGCAATGCTGTGGAAATGGACGGAGAACAAGGACAATGGGTGGCCAGGTGCATGCAATATGTATAACACTAAACACAAGGCAACATGGAGCAAGTGAAACTATTACATTGCAGGCTGCAGTCTGTGCATGCGCGGTTAGATAGCATACATTTGGGGTTTTGTAGAGACTGTTGTATATGTTAAAGGATATTTGTACCACGCATTATCACCACCTGAGTGGTCCGCTGGTGCTCTGGCGGCTCTGAAAGGGAATGGGGGGGTGAGTTAGTGGGAATAAGTGGGAAAAGTGCAAGAGAGCAGTGATGTACCGTTGACAGCCTCAACACGGTTAACACTGTTTTTCCGGTCGGTAGTCGTCATGTGTTGTTGTGCGAGTTCTATGTGTGGTTTGTTTTGTTGTCGCAGTGTAGTGAAGTTTGTGCGGTTTGTTGTGCTATAGGGTTGTGGTTGTGTTTGGTTAGAGTTTGAGAGGTGTATGCAGAGGGGTGAGATTGTTAGACGGTTGGTTATTGGGTTGGTTATTGGGATCGCATTACACGTAACACATGATCAGGGAAGCAAAGGTTCAAATATAGCTTATTTACTAATAGGAGGTGGTTGGGATAAACACCAGTGGGATCTAGGAATTCATACCAGGAACTCCCTTGTCGGAATCAACAGTATCAGGATGCGTCTAACCATCGAGTGCTCTGGGTCTTCCTATCATGGAGTAACTAATCCCCTCAGCTTCCCTAAAAGCAGCCCAGTAGCACAGATAATGCAACCAGATGTTCCCTACAAAGAAGGTGGGCTTTGTATATCGCATGCATGGTCTGGTGGTTCATTTAAAATGCAGCAGGATTGCCTCCTTGGGATTACTCTAACCCAACAGTGTGAGGATGGGTCAAATCATAATGTATCAGCATTTGGTCCAGGATGTGGGTATTGGTTCTCAAAGCACAACACTGTCATAGAAAAGTAGCACCCAGCATCCTCTTGGCTCAGAAACGATTGTCACAAGGATACAGAGCCAGCTGCTTCTTTGCCGCAGGTCCCCTTCACAGTGGCATAAGACCCTGCTTGCTATTTGTAATCCACACCGGCTCCCTCTAAATGATATGGCACAATAATCACCCCACGATATATGCAGCCCTTCTCACCCAGCCTATTAGGGATTTTGACTATCAGGTAATATTATCCCCACCAATAATATCGCCATATATTTGGTCATCGGGAACGGCCAAAGGCGATATTATAAGTGGGGATAAATTTGGAGGTAAATGGGAATGGGGGTGTTCCGTGATCTTTTAAAAATAATATGGGAGTTGTGTGGGTTCAATGTGTTAATATCGCCACAAAAATACAGTGTCATTCTTTTATGGCGATATTGTTGCAGGGATATTAACACATGGAACCACTTTGACACCCCTCTATTTCTCTCGCTCTCTTGCCCTCTCTCTGCTATATATGCTGCTTTTGTTACCTAAATGATGCAGGGCACGTTAGGCTAACTGCAAGGGAGTTAAAACAACAACAATATTAATAATAATAATAATAATAATAATAATAATAAAAATAGTTATGTTCTTATATACAACGTCATGACAGACTGGCCCATCTTCCAAGAGCTGTAAAAACAGGTGTTATTATGAGCTAATTTTGAATGGTGCTTGAGTTATCAACCCCAGAGGGATGAATGTCTAAGTCAGACCAGCCACAGTTTTTGAACTTGCGAAGTGCAGGCTGCACTCATGTCAAAGACCAATGCGTTACATGTGAATCTATCCACACTTAGCACTTTGCTCTGACAAGCACTATGTATTCTGTTAAGAATTTAAGAGGCAAATCTCCTTCAACCTCCTCTTGAGGCTCTCTGAAGCACCTGCTTGACTTCCTCTGGCTTTTCCAGGTGTTCTCACATTCGGCTACCTCTCTCTTCAGGTTTACTCTCTACCGTTCTGCAACTCCCATGCCAGTTGCTCTTTTTTGGTCTTTATATAAGACCTTTTGTAGACCTCCCATTCTATCTCCACTCTTGATCGGCCCCACGTGACTGTCTTCTGTTTGTGGTCTCCACATTTTTTTAATTCTGCGTCCATCTTAATTAAAACTCCTGCCACAAGTCTATAGTTAAGTGAAGTGATATAATTCCCAACAGCTATTTTTGAGTCAGGCAGCAGTCCCCCCACTCTCTCACAACGTAGATGAACCATAGAGTTCCTTGTAAAGGCCCCCTGCCAAAGCCAACATCACTGGGCTGGCAGCTCATTCTTCACAGAATCTTCATTCTCTTCAGGGTTGGAAGCGACCACACTCATGTCTGAGTATGGCTCAAAGGCCTGCGACCTCCTCCTGTACTTCCTCCAGATGTTGCAGAACTGTGTGAATTACTCTGGAAGTCATCATTCCTGGGCTACAGGGGCCCATCCATGCCCGCTGACGGAGTTAGAGGAATGACTTCATCAAAGGGAGGTTAAGTAGGAACAAGTGTTACTCAATGGTAATGGGCACAGGACTATCTGCATTGTAAGTAATTAATGGGTAGGATACACTAAGCCACTGTCATTTTGAAAATTTCCAAAACTAAACCAAGAGCAGCTATTCAGACAGTCATACATACAAATGATAATTAAGCATCCCAAGATGTGAACTAATGAACCTTCTAAATCGGTGTCCACTGTTGAGCCTCTTTTGTTAGTTCAATGATGTTGGATGCCCAGTTCAAAATGCCTGGGAGGTTTAGAAAATAAGTGATAAAGAGAACCATGAGATACAACAGTGGAATTTGTGCTCCTCTTCTCAAGGGGCTTCTCAAGCATTCTTAAAAACCTGGTTCTTTCAGTACTGACACAACCAGTCCCTTTGAGGCGAAGGGGAGGAAAACATGTCCTCAGGATTTATACAATGCCTGACAGCCCTTGTCGGTCTGAAGACCATCTTTCTGTAAATGGATAGCCTCAGCATAGGTATTGGGAATCAGTACCTGCTGCTGAAAGCATGCATTGGCTTCACAAGAAACACTGTTTTTTTCAGCAAAACCCAAGCAAAGTAAAAAAAGGAGTATAATATGATGTACATTCTATAGATCATTGATATGATCCATGTTCGTAGATCACACACATTTCCTTTTATGTATGTTATTTTTAGAAAAACTACTGTAAAAAGTGCAAATATCACTTGTTTCATTACCTCAAATGAACCATTGGGCCGCATTCAAATTTTGGCCATTCTCCTGCAGAACTTCAGTGAAAATACCATCAACCCTGGTTACAGCTACCACCACTCGGACTGGCGAATTTACTACCAGATTCTGAGTCATGTTGCTGTGGTGTTAATCCCCATTCTTGGAATTCATGTTTTTTTCATTCCAGGGATCCCCAGTTCTCTATAAAGGGAGGGACTAGCCTGATGTCACTGGTCTAGAAGTATGGATGAATGATTGATGCTACCAACCTTGTTTTCAAGCACTACACTAACACCTTAGAACCAGTCTACCCTTGCCTTCATGCCTGCAGATCACCAGATTACCTGATCAAACATGCACATCTGATCGTTCAGGAACCCCAGCCATGCTGCCTTAATTGCAGACATCTTCAATATACACTGACCATCTACAGATGAGACCTCAATATGCCTTGCAATCTGAGTGTTTCATCTCCTTTTCAATCAAAGAACCTTTCAGCCCTTAAATCCAGTGGTATGATATGATCTGGCATTTATAATATGCCTGTACACAAATGTTTCTAGGCGTGACAATACAAGGAGGAGAAACCAAACAAAGGGAGGACAAAATAGCAATCTTACTAGGCCTTGTGTCATTCAGGTGGCGCAAGTGCGTGGAAGAGAAAAGGGGGAAGTGCAGGGAACTCACAAGTGCAGCCACCGGGTGACTTATAACTGCATAGAGAAGGGACTGTAGGGTTGCAGATACAGACCCTTAACTGCTAGGGAGCCCAGAGGCAGTAAGGGGGACTCTGGACATGCAGGAGCCTGGGCCCGAGTTCAGAGGGTGACCAGGTGACCAGTGCGCAGAGCAGTCAGGTGCATCAGCAGGGGAGAGGAAGAGAGAAAGCACAAATTAAGGTCTTGAGTTGCTTCCGGAACCAGAGGTGGTTCTGCTAAAATTTGAGAGAGGCAGGGAGGCTGTTCCAGGGGGAAGCCCCAGCTGAGGAGATAGATCTGCCCCCAACTCTCTGCTTGGACAAGCGTCTAACCTTCAGAGAGTTGGAGGTGAATGAGCGGAGAGCTCAAGAAGGAAGATGTTATGGAAGAGAAAGTTGGAGGTCGAGCGGTCCCAGGCCACAGAAAGCCTTGTGGATGATGCAGAAGGTCTTGAACCTGATCCTTGCAGCCCCAGGGAGCCAGTGAAGAGATTTCAGAGCTGGATGGATAGGATCCCTGGGCTTGAGGCCAAGGACACGTTTTCCAGTTCTGTTTTGGATTAGTTGCAGAGGGCAGAGAGTAGAGGAAGGAAGATTTAGAAAGAGGCTGTTGCAATAGTTCAGCCTGGAGAGGACCAGGGCTCTGGAGACAGTGAGCTTCTGGGGGAAAGTTAAAACAGGAAGAATACCTCTGAGGAGGTGCAGCTGATAGTTTGACTTCTTAGAGATGTCAGATATGTGAGGAGAGATGGAGAGGGTGGAGTCAAAGATGACACCAAGGCTCTTAGCCTTGCAGGAAGGAGCAGGAAGAGGGCCAAGAGTGGGTGGCTAGAGAGAAAGAGAGAAAGAGAGAGAGGAAAGGAGGGATCGGGCATCCCAATGAGGGGGGTCTCAGTCTTACTGGCATTAGGGCAGAGATCATTGCTGGCCCACCATTCCTGAATTTCAGTGAGACATTCTGCTATGAGAGACGAATCAAGGGTAGCAATGAGGGGCAGCTGCTCTGCACCCTCAAATGTAGTTTGCTTTGGTGTGTCAAAGGAAAAGATGGGCATTGTCCACTATTGGAATGGTGTCATTCTGGAATCCCAATCTTATTAGCTCCCCTTTCTTGATGTGGGGAACCCATCACATCCCATCCAACCCAACAAAGTCTGATTAGAGGAAACATTGTGAGTAAGCCATTCCTGCCCCAGCAAATCATGGAGTATGTGGAGGCTTCTATTTTCTCTTGTGCATGCACTAAATCATTAAGACTACTAAAGAAACATGATACTACTTGGGTAAGGCATTCTGATATGCTGTATGGTATTTTTTTATATCTGTATTCATCATTTGACATATTTAAATATGAGGCTTTTAAGTGTGTGCATATCCGTTTTGATCTTCTGTACATACACAAACATACATTCCTCATGTGCCATAAATATGACACGTTGCATAAGCAAAGACAAGAGAATGGAAACATTCACCATGTTTACCAAAATTGACAATAACAACACAATCTTGATTTTTCACAACCATTTTCTCTAAAAAGACTGCCTAAAATGACTTAGTACAGTCTTGGACATGCCACTGCAAATAACATGTTGTCACTTCAACATGTTTCTGTCCTTATTTATTTAGTTTAAGCAAACACATTATTTACTTAATTCAATGTGGTCACGTTTTAGAAACAACTTTTGGCATATGTAATATCCTAAAATAGACATACATGCAACACTTAACAACAACCTTAAAAATCACAATAACTAATCCTTAATGAGTGTAATTGTAGCCAAGCATACAGGTACATACCAATAAGCACCAATTACAATCAACATTTACAACAACACAGAGTTAAAAAACCTAACAGCAGCAATACTGATGGCAATTTCATTCAAGTTTAAAATACTTTTTCAAAATCCCTTTTGCTTTAAACACGCCATGTTCCAAACCCATTTACCAAACAGTTGATTACGAATTTTGGACAGGGACAAACATTCAATGGATAAGTGCCTCAGGGTTTCGAAAGAGTTGTTACAGTGACGGCAAGTTCTCTCGTCCTTAAACATGCCCGCTCGCTAACCTAGAATATCCTTAGTCAGATATAAATTCAATTTAAATCTTAAAATTGATTTCTTAAAATCACGTGATGGGTGTTTAATCACATAAGGAGCAACTTCGTTAAAAGCTTTAATATGTTAATATCCCATACAAAATGCTCAAACACACAATATTCCTTCAGTAATTTTCAGTTTGAAATACAATCTGCCTCAACACATTTCTTTATTGAAGTTCCAGGGCATTAGCACAGCTCCTCCTCTGATGGACCAATTCCTCTTAACCTCATGTCACAGTTTATATGCTATGGGACTAACTCCTTTGCAGTTTTACATAGTATTTCCTCCTTGAGCCTGACAAAAACACTCCCAGAAGTAGATGACAAGACTTTCACATACAACTGCAACAGCCTCCAACTAGAACAAGCCTGAAGTGACACCAGACCCAATTCATGCCTTATAGCCTCTATAAGGATACATTGTGTTAGGGCATAGATTCTCCTCCAGACAAGAGCTTCAAGTTTAGACAAGTCTTAGACATGTAAATACAAATAACTTGTCGTTACTCCAACATGTTTCTGTCTTTATGCTAGACATGCTGACAATCTTCAGGGAGTAACCTTCACAATAATTTGCAAATAGAGAGGGCACACGGCCACTTATTGGTCTTAAGAAATAAAATAGCCTTCTGGAAGATTTGAATTAATGTCCAGTTTCACATGTATTCAATTGATTTCATCTATAAGAAAAATTAATTGTAGGTATTATTGGAAATGTATGTCCACATAGGCTAAATGTAACAAAAATGTATTTCACCCGCCAAACAAAGGAGAAAGATTACCCCTTATTTATTCTTTCTCTCTTGTGAGATACATTTTTCAGTCATAATATACACAATTTGGACCCAATTAATCCTTGTAGTGCCTGGCAAAAGTTGAACCAAAAAAAAAAAACAGTTTTCCCATGTGTGTATATTAATCAGTAATGACACCAAATTGTCCTAAGAAATAGCGAAAAGAAACTCTTAGAATATGTGTTTCTGCTACTCACGTATGATATAGTAGCCAGAAGTACATTTGCGCTGATTAATTCACACATCCGATTCTACCAGTAGATCATTTGATCATTAGATCATTTGTATATGTTCTTGTACAAAAACCTATGCAGAAAAAGATACATGAATGTAGCTCACATGTTTACTGTGAATAAGTATAGGAACATACTTGTTAGCAATGGTTCTACATAAAAGCCCACTCTCACTTACTTGAATGTTAGCAATAACTAGGGTTTGAAAAGAAACTCAGCTACAGCTCAGCAGCTCAGCATCTGTTCCGGTTCTGCACTTTTTTATTCACAATGTGAGATCAATACTTGCTGCAGAACACTTTGTATAGAACCAAACCTCGCCCCAAAACCTGTACAAAAAAAAATACATAAATGTATCTCACCAGTTTACTAAGGGTAAGTATGAAATGAGGTGTAAAAGCCCAATATGACTTGCTTGGATGTAGGCATTCACTACTTGGGCATGAAGAAACTCAAACAGAACTTAATGTCTGTCCAGGTTCTGTAGTGTGTGATTCACAAAGTGAGACGGTAACTCTCCAGGCAATTCTGCTGTATTTTTCACTTTTGTATGTAGACCTAGCATTGATAAATGCGGCGTGCCTAACTTCCGGTTATGTCAGAGTGGCAGTATAATGTGTGAACAAAGCCGCCATCTTGTAATATACATACTTAATGATGTACTTCAATGTTTTTACAAAATATGAGATAGAGGAATATATTAATGGCCTCAGTTCTGCTGCAGTTTTGATGCATCTTGCATTTTAAAAGATCTTCCCCTTGCTGTACTTCATTGTGAATAGCTTCAGAATACAAATCAGGTCAGTAATTTACAAAAGCCTGTGTATTTAGTACCACCCCAAGAAGCTGCTATAGGGATTTAATGTACTACAGTGTGAGTTTGGCCCTATTAATTTGGACAATCCCCAGTTGCATCCTTCTTTTCATGTAATCTTGTGACATATTTCCCAGAGTTTGATTGTGGGAACCTTTCCTCTCGGGACTTCAACTCAGTCTGTAAGGTTTTGCAAGCCGGATTGCAAATTGACACCAAGAAGTATATCCACCGTCAGTACCATGCCTTGACAAAGGTATTCTATGCATTCCAGGTTACATTGTAGGAAGCCTCTGTTCAGAGATTAATAGAGAAAACCTCCTTTATTATTAGAGATTTCTTCTACTATTAATTTATCTTTAAAGATCGATTGGATATCATCCATGGGTTTCTGCCTTTCTTAAAGCCTAATACATTTAAAGAGAGGGCCACAGAGGGATGTTATTGTGGCACTTGTGGTTCATGTTGTCTTTTTCAATAAGCTTGAGTAGTGCAGAGCTAGCTAGAAAGTAGTCTAAAACATTACTCCCAGTGTCTTGGTGGTTGAACCTCCAGACTTCATGAAGGGCAGGTTCAGCTAATCATTCGAGAGTTGCCCTGAGGTGATATTGCTATCTAATCCCTTCAGATTAGAGTGATCGAGAAATTTAAAGAATATGATATCAAAATCCTCAACTATTATTATCTCTGATCAGGATATGGTAGAGAAACTGTGCAGAAAGTCCTTTAGGAAGACATCCCTTTCTGTATTGAAGGCATAGACTGAAGCTGTCCTTAATGGGGAGTCAACTAAGGAACCCTAGTTTAGGGACAGATATCTACCCTCCCCGTCATATTATTATTATTATTATTATTTTTTTTTTTTTTATTAGCAGCACTTTGGTTTACACAAAAAAGGAAAACCTTTGGCTATTCCAAAAAAAAAAGAACACATACTTTTTTTTTTCTCAAACAGAACAGAATCTGTAAATCAATGGGTCAGTCAATTAATATGAAAAAAAATATGAAAAGCTGGGAAGGTACAAAGATAATAGAAGAAAAAGAAGAAAATTAAGAAAAGTTACAATTAAAATCCAAAACTCTGTTATTCTTAAATACAATCTTGATAGAAGGCTCATACAGAAAACAAGACTAATAAAGGGAGCTGTGTCCTTTCCTAGTCTCCTTGCCCTTTATTTTTCCTGTAGATTGCGCAATGCTTATGACTGAAAGTGTCCGCTATAGTTCATAGCCCTGTCATCGACCTGTACTTGACTCTTCCCCCTCTATTTTCCCAAAGATAACCAGCATGAATTTTACTACAGCCAAGTTGTTTGAAATCTTCTCTCCTTCTAGCAAGTGTGTCCACCAGCGGTCAATTTTGTTAAATCTATAGTCCTGCCAGATGTGACCCAAATAGGTCTGTCTTTCCTCTCTCAGGGTCGGGCATTCCAACAATAGATGTTTCAAAGATTCTGCCGCCTTTACATTTTGGCATAATCTACATTCCTTAGGTTCCTCTATTCTTCTTTTTCTGTAATTGTTAGTTCTACTTGGCCAGAGATTGAGGCGGAGTCTTAGAAAGCCAGATCTCAAGAAGCAGTAGGGGAATAATATTAAGTATTTCGGTAACCTGTTCAGCTTACGAGGAACTGCCCAGAAATCTTTATAACCTTGATATTTATAGAGGTCTTCTAAAGTTTCGATCTAATCTCTGGTGTACATTTTTTTTCACCTGATCCGGGTTACTTAATAGTGACTCTTCCGTTTCATTCAGGTTACAGAGGATTGTCTGACATGTCTTAGACCTTTCGGATAGTATTGGCTCCGAAGTGTTGGCCATTGTTTTTTTTAGAACTGCGAAACCGCCCGTTGTCGATGCTTCCATGCATTTCCTGAAGAAGGACATTATCTTCCACTCTGAGATGACTTTCAACGAAGACAGTGCTAGTTCTCTTCGGATTTTCTGGATTGTGAAAGATTTTGGCAGTCCAAGGGTTGTTCTCCAGAATATGCAATCTAAAGGGACCATATGTTGGCGTCCAAAAGAAGAGAGGTTTGTGATCCATATGTGAGGATTGCCACCACTTTTGCTCAATAGAAGTCTATCAGGGGTTTCAAGGAAAATCAACAGAATCGTGCCAGTAAGCTCTTTGCTTGGCCCATCAAGTTTCTTAGTTTGTTCTCAGATCTACACATCTTGGGGCTTCATTTCTGTCAGTGTTTACGCAGACCCCCAGGTACATAAAGGTAGACACTTCCATAACCTTTTTGTTATTTAGGAACCATTGAACATTTTTTGTTTTTTCCCCCTATTTTGTATTGGCGAATGTCAAAATCCTGGATTTTTCTGGGTTGATGGTCATTTTATTTTTGGCCACGTAAGTCTCAAGGGCTCCTAGTTGGTGTTGAAGGCCTATTGGAGTTTGGTCAATTAGGACTATGTCGTCCGCATAGATTAATCTTCCCATTGATACATTAGCGATTTTTGCTGGGAAGATTCTTGAGTCTACAAAGGCATCCTCCATGTCTGAGGAATACAAATTGTATAATTCTGGTGCCAAAGGGCAACCTTGCTTTAGCCCGATGGTCGTAAAGATTGTCTCAGACAGAAGGCCAGCATGATTTAGCCTCACTTTAATAGAAGTGTTTGTGTGTAGCTCTTTTATGTTGTATAGAAGAACTTCCGGACAGTTCAATTTTTTTAGTTTTCTCCACATCTCTGCCCGGTCTACTCTATCGAAGGCCTGAGATAGGACTATAAAGGCCACGAAGAATTTCACCTCTTTGTTTCTGAGGGTTCATGCTTTTAACAGGTTTAAGATGAAAATGTTTAATGGAGTGCCTTGTCCCTTTACGAAACCTGATTGCCATTCATCTTTGTGGCCAGCTCGTGCCGCCCATTTAGTCAAAGCTTTTAACAAGATGGTGGCAAAGCTTTTCCCTGCCACGTCTAATAAGGCGATAGGCCTTTAGTTTTCCGGGTCAGTTCTTAGGCCCCTTTTGAATATTGGTACCACTACACTCGTCTTCCATGAGATTGGTATTCTTCCTGATTTGAGGATGTATTTGTACAATTGATGTACAATCTTTCCCCATTCCACTGGGTCCTTTTTCAGTCCTTCATTTGTCAAGCTGTCGGCTGCCGGTGCTCTTGAGATCTTCAATTTTCTGATGAGCTCTTCTAATGTTGAGCTGTCAATGTCAAGCAAGCTCTCATCCATTCTAGCTGGAATCTATCTGCTTATTGGCGGTTCAAGTGAAAGTTGCCTTTGTTTATAATATAGTTGCCATTGTTTTCCTGGGACTGGATTGGCTGTTAAGGCATCTTGCAGTGTCTCCTTACTGTTTTTCAAGGCCCACGTCTCTGTGGTGTTCCTTTTGCAGATCGTGGATATCATTGCCTGCGAGTCGCAATTTAACATTGACGACTTAAGCATTCTTATCCAATTGTGAAAGGTGTGTTTTATTTTCTGTATTTCTACGGTTTTGTTCGTCTCATTGGATTGCTTCAACTGTTTTAGGTGTCTCCTTAAAGTTATTTTCTTCTCAAAGGTGCCGGTGTGTCATTGTTGGTTTGGTGCTTCCTGGCTTACTTGTGATGTTAAAAATGTTTAGTAGTTGGACGTAGTCGATGACCGGCAGGGTATCCTGAGACTGAAGGTCGTTTATCGTCGACAGATTTCCGTTCAACATGGGCAATTTCGCTGGATTAATTCTTAGTCTGTTTCTGCTGGCATTAATTTCCAAATTAAATGGATACATTTCCTTTTTCCTTTTCACAGACAGATTTAACCGGTTTATGATCACTTGACTACGTGGTTCCTACCTCTAGTTTTTGGATGAATATTGAGAGGTTGGACGAAACTAACGTAGTGAAGAGTAGCTTCAGATTTCAGACCTCGCCATGTTGGTTTCCCCAGGATATCACCCGGCGTGATCCCATTTAGAATTATACAGTCCCTGGATTGTAGGGTAGACCTCCAACTTATTCCTCTTTTTTTTTCATCGTGGCTGTTGTTGACGCGTCTTGAATTACATTGTTACTTTCATCAAAGCAGGTACAGTTGAGATCGCCTACCATTATTATCCAGGTGTCATGCCATTTATCTTTCAGATCATCAATTGCGGTTACAACTTCCTTCGGGAGTTATTTACTTGCTTTTGCTCCCGGCATCCAGTATATGTTGATGAGAAATATATACTACGCATGTTGGTCTCCTGGGTTCCCAGATATTTCCGCAACTAGGATTTGGATATATGGGGATGGGTTCACAGAATGGATAACGTTCCAATTTAGTTCCTCTTTTATTGCTATCAGCAAACCAGCCATTGGTCTTCCTTTTTCCCCTTTCTTGGCTGGGTTTATGCTTACAGAATAGCCTTCAAACAGGGGGCTTTCTCTCAACCAAGTTTCTTGGAGACATAAAATGTCCGGCATATTTTTTACAAATTCATTTTTTGTTAAAAGGTGGTTGAATCCCCTTGTATTCCATGTTATGAGGGTCCACGTTTCCTTCCGGATTTCCTTTTGGCATTATAGGGGCTTTATTTTTCCAGCTGCTAGCGTAGCCACCCATTCCCATCTAGCTGTTCTCCATCCTGGTGCTGAGTTACTTGGGATTGTTTCATGTCTTTTTTGTGCATGTCATATACCTCTTGGAATTGAGCTTTCTTTGATAGTATTTCCTGCTCTATTACGTCCAGTTCCACTTCTTTATTATTTTTTTCGGTTATCTTAAATCCCATGCTCCATAAGGTCCTCTTTTCTGATAACAATAGTTGGTGGATAATTTGTGAATAGGTTAATACCCGTACTCTGTCCATGTACATTTTATCAGGAAATTCGATTAGGGATACATCACTGGAGCTAATTAGTCTCAATGTTGGGATGTGGTGGAACAATCTTAGCACATTGGCCTGATTTAAAATTAGACCATCATTTGAGTGTACTAGTCTTTCCAGGAGGAGTCCCCTGCCTTTCTTTTCAGGGTTTAGCCTTCGTTTCGGTAATCTCAGTGGGCTTATCAAAAGTTTTTTGTTTCCAATGTTATGATTGCCCTCCTCTGTATTGTACTCTTTAATCTTCAATATAGGAGGGACACTATTTTGGTTCTGAACTTGCGGCTCCAATGTTGGAATTGTAGCCGGGGTGCTTGATCCGCCATCCTCCTTTGATTTTAGTTTTTTCTTTTGTCCACCTTCTGTATTATTACACACTAGCTTATTTACAGTTCCAGACTCATGTGAGTTACATTTCTTTTTGCCGTTTATGGTTGATGGAGCTTTTGGTAATGTATCTGATATCCTTCATGGGGTGTCTTTAGTGCTGGATGGTCAAATTGTTCGGTCTCCGATTGCTCCTCATTTGCTTGTTTTATTTCTTCTTCCTCCGAATCACTAGAGATCAGATCGTTTTCATCTGAGATTGAGTATGTGGACAAGTCCATTATATCCAGCTCAGAGTTGTCATTTGCTGCTTCCTCTTCGTCCACTGTACTTATTTTTTCCGGCGTATTAGCCTTTTTCAGACTACAAGTACTTTGGTTAACTTTGGTTGTCACGATGTCCTTTGGCATGGTCAAACATTTAAAACATGTTTTACTTTTGTTTGATTTCCGTGGCCTTTGGTGGGATTGATTTTTTGTTTTTTTGGCTAGCTGTAGTGTTTGGGATGGTCTTAATTTTTGATCAGAGGTGCTGGTTTTCACCATTGGCCACCTTGGGGCGTTCACCACCTCCAAGTTTCCATTTTCTTTTGTTGAAGATTTCACACAATTTCGGTTTACAATTGTTGACCTCAGATGATACCTTTTCCTTTAGTGGTTGCTGAGTAGCCGAGGTCGCTGGTTGTACAAGTTTTCCTGTACTAGTATTTTGTTTTACTTCTTCTTGTGGAACATTAACTGACCGAGTGATTGGACTTGTCGAGTGAATGTTATTTGGTGTCTCCATTTCCTGTAGTTCTTTGGGTAGGAGAGCCTTAAGGCTGTGTGGGATAGGGTCGCTGTCTTTGTTTTTTCGTTCACTGCTGTTCACCGTCATGGACACGGCGTCGATAATCAGGCCTTCCACGAGAGGTGTTGTTGGGTGCCCAGTCAAATCTCTTAGCCCTTCTGGATTCTTATTTTCAGAGTTTTTTTGAAGGTGCCCTTCTAATAAGTCTTTGTGAAGTTTAGTCTCCTTATATACTTGTTCTTTCATTGATTCCATTAATTGTAGAGCAGAATTATCGAGACCTCCTAGTGATTCTCTTGTAGGGTTTTTTCACTGAGTTCCCTTCTCTTTCATTATAGGTTCTAAGATGGTATGCAACATGTCGGAGATTCTTTGCTCGACATTTTGCATGTTCTTTTGTATGGCCGTTATGAATCCTTCAATGAAAATTGTCTTTGAATGTACCATTAATAGGAGAGTAGTATGGTCTTTTAGGGTGTCCGTGGCAGCTTAGTGTAATTTCGTGTAGGGGGCCAAAATTGCTGCCATTGTAGTGACCATCAAGAAGTGGTTTTTTTCTGGTCTTTCTTCTAGTGCCCCATGCTTAAGACGGGGCTCCCCAGGCGTATGAGGAGATTCTGTTGTTGGTAATGGCTCTATCAGTTTTGGCTCCTGCCGTTAGTTTGTTTGAGTTAACTGGTTTTTGGTTCCCCTATCCTTTGTTTGTGTCACCATTTCTGTAGTCAGAGTGTCTTTAGCCATTAAAACTGAGTTTACCAACATTATCGCGTCAGCGATTTCACTTAGTATTGAATTTTTGTGGGTCTTCTTCTTGGGAGTATGGTTATTGACTCCCCTACCAATTTAGTAGAGATTGTTTCCCAAAGAAATAGTTGTTTCTGTCTCGGGCATCTCCTGAGGATAATGTTTGAGGTTTCCATGTTTTTATTTTCCAGGTTTGTGTATCTGATAAAGTCCATTCTAATTAATTTGGGGGTTGTTGTTCTGCCATTTGTTGCAGTAGAGTTCCCATGTGACGGGTTTTCAGCCTGTTTACAGGGGGCATTTGGTTCTGTCCCTGGTCTTGTTTTTCAGCCTGTTTACAGGGGGCATTTGGTTCTGTCCCTGGTCTTTCCGCAAGTAGTTGATTTGGTTCACTTTCTTTGGATATACTTTCCGTTGGTACATTTGACTTTGAGTCTGATAAAATTAATGGAGTGCCGAGGACACCTTCCTTCGAATAGTTGGCCCTTTTTGGTAATTCTGACTCTTGTTTGGTAACTTCAGATTCGTCGTTTGGCTCAATTAGGACGGCTCCTTTTCTTCTCTTTAGGTCAACATTGCATTCTTGTGTCTCAAATGGTTGCGCATGCTCAGCCATGTTACATGTGGGGTTGGATATATGAATGGCCGTACCAGGGTTCCTCCTTTCCTCTAAGAGTTTTTGCAGTATATCCTCCAATTCCATGGTCGGCTCTGTTCGCTTGCCAATCTTGACTTCAATCGTAAACGGGAATGGAGCTCCCCCATGATTAAGGTCTTGTTATCTGAGCCCAGACAAATAGCTTCAACAGCTTCATCATGGAGGGGTGTTTTGAAAGCTTCATTGTGCTCATTTTTTGGTGGTAGATCCCCTTGAGTTGCAGCCAACGTTGAAACTTTACTTGGCAGCTGCGGGACCATACCTTTTGCTAAAGTTGTCGTTTCTAGCAGTTCGTTTTTTTGTTTTACTTGCCGCTTTTCTTGCAGCTTTTTAGTTTCCATTAGGATTTCCCTAAGTAGTTTTGTGGCAGCACCCCAGTTAGTAAACAGATGTGTCCTCTTTTGAGTTAGAGGCTGCATCCCTTTGTGGGCTTTGCTACCTTTGTATCTTAGTTTATAGCAGTAACGTCAGTGGGCGGGATCAAAGGGGACACACCGCAACAGTCTCCCAGTTCCGATTTCCGATTTCAGTATGGGCAATGGGGACAGCGTGATTGCTGGTCTGTATAAGTGTTTGTTTAAGAAACGTTGCTGTGGCTTGAATATATCACAACAGTCAAGCTTGCAAGTTCAGTCACACCAAAAACCCATTTACAGGTACTCACGTTTGTCACGGTCTGTTTTTTCCAGGCAATTTGGTTCCTCTACGTGGAACGAGAATGTCCAGCGTCCAGCCAAACAGCCCAAACAGCAGCGCCCTTGTCCTCGCAGCGGGCTTTTCGACACAAGGGCTGCTGATGCTGAATTTAAGTGTCCCGTCGGTGGTGGGCGGTGCCTAAGTCCTTAAGGCAACAGTAGGTGCAGAACAGTAAGTGCAGAATTATGCGGGTCAATTTACGGGCCCTTGTCCTCGCAGCGGCCTCCCGTCATATTTAAATAACCCAAATGGAAGGTGAAGATTCTGCGGAATACAATTGCCACATTAAACTAGGCAGGTGTAACTCACAACTGGCATATCCTTCTGCAGTGATGTGCTTCAGATCCGTTAAAATCAGGTGAGTCTCCTGGCTGTCCACCTCACCCTCGCTTGAGATAATGAAGAGCCTAGACATTCTGTTAGCAGAGTTCAGGCAGCTTGCATGTATGGGTTGCAAATAAATTGAATTTGAGACTGGTGGTACATCCAATCTGCCATCTCTGTCCATCTGATAGCTCCTTACAATTGTGACTTGATTCATACAACCTCTTCCAGCCCGCTTCTCCTGTACAGAATGACAACAAAAAGCATATTCAAAAAAGAAAAAGTAAACCGGTAACCTCAGTAACAACCATACCTTTCCTGGCCAAAAGAGATACAACATTATGCTGAATGCCATGCCCATCAGGTTAACTTCAAATGGAATGATGGTCTTGAGTTTTGGAAAACTGATTTCCACATTCTGTGGCCCATAACTTTAAGGAAACCAATCCAGTCAATGGTGTACAACTATTTGCAGGATTGAAGCTGTCAGCCTCACAATTAAGTAGGATCTGTGACCTTAAAATGTAGTATTGTGCTTTTGTTTTCAACACCGGCCCATGAGCTTTTGTTAAGTAGACTCGATCTTCAGTAAAGGAATGGAACCCCCTTCACAGTGATCTCCAGTGAGTTGCATCCTTCATGGACTGTCAACATTTTCTTGGGACTTCCCTCTAGATGAAAAGTGAACCATCTGGAAAAGCCAGCAGTATGTCATCTTGTGTTTATCTAGATGCTTTGTCACTGCCTTAAATTATTTTCTCTTCAGTAGAGTTTGAATAGATATATCTTGATGCATTTGGATCTTACTGCCTTTAAAGTGAATATGAGACATTTCTTTAAGTTCTTGCCAGGAGAGATTCCTTTGTTGTACATGAATATATCTTCACTAAAACATTGCTCAGGTGGTCAGCATTCATATTCAACTTGGGGCCTCCACTCTGTGCTGCATTGATTCTTAAGTTAAGCCTATGGCCGATTGGAAGGATATTAAAGTTCTGTCAGCATGCCACTTACAAATTACCTCCCAGTGCACCCATGTATACTTTTCAAATACAGATTCCCCATTGGTGTTCTGTTCACGAGGTTGTCACACTCATCCAAGAGCTGAGTGGTAATTGTCTGAAGTGCCAGAATCTCATCTTGCAGTTTAGGCAGTTAATTGGACAGATTGGTGATAAGTTCTTCTGTAAGATCAAACCTTTCTCCGAGGGCGCATATTTCCAACCTCATTTTTCAAGACTTCCCCATCTCGTCTTTCGGTATCTGTATATAGCGTTAGGTTGCAGATCTGATGTTGATTAGTCCACAGAATGTAAATCCCTCTCAAAGTAATAGAATATTGGGTAACAGAAAATGTGCAGTATTTTTCAGGATGTTAGGGTTTGCATGGATGTGAGGGTTTACATGGATTCAGGATTTTTTCAAATGTACGTGCCTGCACAAGTAGGGCCGAATGTGCATTACTGCCAGTTCTAAATTGCTGCTAATAAGTAAACATGTGCAAAATTGGAAAAAAGTGACCTGCAAAAATCAGGTGATTCACTAAATCTAAGGGCAGAAAATACATGGAAAATAGTAAACTCCTGTCTTACTATGGTAGAATAACTTACATATATGGGGTTTTGATTAAGATCATACTTTGGTGACATTGCAAAGAAAACTAAATCATGTACTAGTCAAATTAAGAGAATTCTAAGTATGGTAGATTTTCGATACTAACTTTGATACAATTTCATAAAAGCAGCATTATTTCAGTACTTGTCTTGATATAAGTCATCAAAGAAAATTGATTTAAACAATTTGAAGGCATTATTTGGAGGGGAGTCTTGTTACTACAAAACATGTCCCAATACCTATGATCAGACAAGAATTGGGACTGATTTCATTAGAAGGTTGGTATCTCTGGAGGAAGATTCAACTCTACAGACAGCTACTGATCTCTTATAACAAATCGCTATATGTAGATATGTAACTCAAAGTATTAAGGGGAGTCTTCAAAACAGATTGTGAAAATATCTTGACAAAAATAGATTCTTGTGCCAACATGCTGGTTACAAATCCAATGAGGTAAAGAAAAAGATGTTTATATTTTATTGGTGTGAATCCTGAAAAATGGTATTAAAATATCTATTGTATTCTCATTTATCAATAGACCTTCAAGGTATTGACATTTTACCAACATATTTAGAAACATTTTCGAGTGCTCCGTGGTGTATGCAATTTGGGCGAAATACACAGCTTAAGGGGTTTACAAGCTAAGGGAAATTATTTTTGCTAATATTGTACACTGGATAAAGAAAAAGAAAGTCTATCATTTGGTCATGAGGTGTCTGGTTTTAAATGAAATAAGGAGAGCTTTGTTCAATAAGTTCGTACATCTAGAAGACTGGATATTAACAGACTGATTTTGGTATCATATTTGTAACAGGAAAAGAAGTTCCTTTAGCTATTGCACTGATCACATTTTTTTAAACATTATGAATTTATTGTAATTACTGTAACTGGCACACAATTGTTAAATTATTAGGTAATTAAGGATATGTTATTTGGATTTTTAAGTAAAAATTGTTTCATTCATAATAATGATAAATTCTAACCAACATAAACAATCAGATAACTTTTAGTATGACTTGGATTGTAAATGCTCAAGGTATAACGCAATATTTGTACAACTTACTTTAGATTAATCTTATATGAATTTTCATGAACTTTTCTCGGCATTATGTAAGTTTTGTGCAACTGAAAATGTATCTGAATTACTTGTTCTTCCTTTTTGTCAGTGTGGCACACATTTTGATCAATTTAAAAATGCATTTGTATTGTTTGTTCTTTCTTTATATAAGTGTGCAACGTGTCTTGTAAACTATGACACACTATAATAAAAAATTTAAAAAATCTAGACAGGACCTTTTAAGACTGGTGTTTGGTGGCACTGGGGGTGACATTTATTGGGACAACACATTGTAAAGTGTTTGGACTGAGTGAAGAGGTTTCCAAACTCACTATTTTATCATGCATGTAATGTGATTTAAAAAACATGGTATTATAAAACATGTATCTCATACTTTAGTCTCCCATGACATAATGTCCTTGAGTATTTCAGAATCTGTGGAAAAATGTTTTGCCAAGTAAAACAGTAGTATGATGGTGCAGACAGTCTGAGAGTGAAGTGTTGTGTGTGCTGACCTTCTGAAGCTGGACCTTTGACCTCCAAATTTTGCTCTATCAATGTACCACAATGATACATGTTAAAACATTCCTCTTTTCAGTGCACTATAGATAATAATATGCACATGGTTGTGGAATATGCAAAGATGTAAAATATAATCATTATTATTCAATATGCATTATTTACCCCGATTTGGACTGTCCACACCATAATTTTGCTTTATGTTTACACGTTTGATTATCCTGATATATTTACCCGATTGGAAGATACTCACTTTTATTTATGCTCTAAGTGTAAATAGACAAGCCAGCTCTGTCCAGTTTTGGAGCATCAAACATGAAATGTATACACAGAGAATACTCTAGAGCAGGTGCATTACACTTACCTAGAGTTCTCAGGGGTTTAAAATCTGCATGATTTGGAAAAGGCCTGCACAGAATGTTCAGAACAATGCTCTAATAGTTCTGATCTTCCCATCCCTTACCCACTATCCCTTCTTGCAGTTGGTCTTCCCTGTACACTTTGTAACTGTGTATTTCTAGTAGTTCTGACCCCCAACCTCCACTCCACATTTTCTCATCAATGTGGTTTAATCACACTCTAAGTTCCCAAGATATTTAAACAGTCTGAATGGTTCAGACAATTCTGAAAACTCTGAACACCATACAACTGTTTCCTGAAGTGATTAAATCATTTGTATGCAGATGATTCACACACTTTCTTCTCTTTTAATGCTTTTTCCCAAAACTACAATAAACATTGCTTTTTTTATTAGTAGCTGAATTCCGGATGGAGTCACAATTTTAACCCTTTAAGGCAGTGGTTCTCTTTTTTCATTCAATGCCCTTGTACGGTCCTCCCACAGATAAAAATCTGCTACACTCATATTGTCTTTCTCCCGTTGCTCCTAACCCTGGCATTCAATTGATCAATCACTCAATATCCAGGATCAGATTGCAAAGGTCACTCAGACATGTCAAAGAAAACTACATTACATCAACGAAAATTGGGTTCCCTTACTGAATTGCCTTAATTTAAAAAAAAAATGTTTTCTACCTCTGGTGCTTTCTTGTGATGTTTACTGCTCCTCAAATTATTTCAGCCTTTGTCTTATAGTATTCATTTTCCTTAAGCAATTCATAATACTACATCAAGTATTGTATTTGGCCTATCACACCCATATACCCTCTGTTTTAGGACATTGTCTAGCCAGTCTAAAGTGGCTTCCCGTTTCATTTTATTTTCAGTTCCATATGATCTATTTTGTCTTAAAATAATATCACCTTACAGTGCTTTATTTATCTCCCTGAACCTTCTAAACCTTTCAAATGCTTCACCAGTCCCTTATGTCAACTCCAAGTTTGGGTGCCGCCATGTGCCTCTTCTCGGTTCGGTTCAAGTTCCCTCCTTGAACCCACAATTGACACCTAAGATTTCCTCCCCAATTAGTATTTGGGAGCAGTGGAAGGGAAAAGTGTGTGACCAGCAACAGATGACTATTTAGTATCCTTCATGGATGGTGGTGTTATTTAAGCATTGACCACTTGATCTACGAGGAGACCATTTTACCTTGTTGGGAAGACATATTTCATGTTATTATTTAGCCTGCAGTATCCCTTTGAAACATTGACCCTGCCCAACTGAATATAAAATGGTTTCTTGACTTTCACATATTGCATACTTCAAAACAAGAAGTTTGCTTTGTCTACACATTCACTTTGCAAATATTGATGACGAGATAATTTATCATGCTAATCTCAATATCAAGGTCTGCGAATACAGAAGTCGACTGTAGGATCAACTGTGTTGATGACAAACACCAACTGCTGATTACCTTTTCTACATCCAAACCATGTCAAGCACCTACCTGAAACAGGGACCCAAAAATACGGAATTTAGTTTCAAGGAGAATTCCACCAAGCAGGTACAAATGCAGCGCTGCCTGACAAAAATCAGCTAAACGTATTCACAGTACTAATCTGTCCACACGCAAAAATCCTCAGTGGCTTCTCATTCAAGACTCACATCAACAAGAACATTTCGATGGCTGGAAACCAGTTCTCCCTGCACTGAAAACTCAAACCCTTTAGTTCCACAATAGACATCTGAAACGTCATCTAGGCCTTGGACCTCTACCAACCGGATGTTAACACACTCCTTCTAGGGTACCCAGCCTCTGCACTAATCCACTGTAAGAGCCATTTACCATGCTGCCGAAACCTTCCTCTCCACAGGCCAGCAGAAATGCAACCACATCACGCATATCCTTAGCAAGCTCCACTGACTACTGCCCCAGCCCACATTGGGCCTCATTATGACCCTGGCGCTAAGGGGTTAATGGCGCTGTGAAAGGCTGCAGCGCCGCTGACCCCTTAGCGCCTAATTACAAGGTCCCTTTGCGGCTCCCGACCTTAATGGCTGGTCTGGACCAGCCGTTAAATTAGGGACCCGCAAAGGGACCTTGAAGGTAATTACGGTACCGCAATTTGCGGTACCGTAATTACCGCCTTCCCCATTCCCATTGAGCCCTATGTGGCAAAAATGGGAATGGGGAAGGGCAAATGGTGCATGGGGAATTACCGCCCCGCCAACCTTGGAATGGGGTGGTAATTTCCCATTGCACCATGGCGGACTCGTTACAATACCGGCAGCAACCATGGTGCTAATAGCGCCATTGGTTACCGCCGGTGTTGTAATGAGGGCCATTGTGTTCTAGGTAGTCTGCAATAGTTACAAGGATATGCAGACGTACACTGCATCCTATCTGGCAGTAAAATGTACCCCTTAAGGAGACACAGCACAGCACTAGAAGAGAAGCCATTGCCAGATTAAAAAGAAGCATAACACAATCACTTCCCTGCTAAACTGTGAGACTCTGGAAAAGCATATCACTGGCATTGGACTTGACTCCTCAGTAATGAATTCAGGAAAGAGATGAATATCCTGCTCTTCGAACAACCCCTGACCAATCATGGAATATGAGCAAGTTCACACCAATAACCTCTCCCCCAGTGGACATTGCCTGTCAATAAGCAGTTTTGTAAAAGTAAAGGGACGTAGGGTTCGGGAAAGAAAAGACAGACATATCATCATGTAAAGATAAGGTATGTCTATTTTATTCATTATGACACGTTTACTTCCCACTGCATTCAGTGTCCAGCCACCTTACAAAATAAAAAGTAATACATATTTGTTTGCTATATGCGTTTTGGGATTTGGATTTGTTTACTAAAGCTACATGAAGTCTTGTGCTGAAAGGTTCTTTAAATCAATGTTTAAATGAAGGCCAGTAACATCTACCAAACCTTCATAATTTACCTGTCTAATATGTAACAATAAGGACCACCCAGGTATTGTTAAATCCCAAAGACAAGGTCATAACATGGGTATTAGCTGCATTTACTTCCATATTCTATTTGAATATAGAATATAGCCTCATACTTTAGATCCAGAGATCTGCTCATGGGACAGCAATCCTAGATAGGCAGGTGCCGAAAACAAATTAAAGACCTGCCTGCTCCTCTATTTAGCTCATCCTCCTTATCTGTGTCTTGGCTTCATAATGCATTCACAGCACAAACAAAGCAGACTGTTTTTTTGATTGTTTTGGCTATTATGTGGTGCGGCCAGCTCTACCTTTAAGCTGACAGATGGCTTAATTGCTGCTATAGTCCTGCTCCTGTAAGCAGCATGTGTGTTTGTGCATGTGCTCCTTGCAAAAGCATTGGCAAAGTCAAACGTTGTGGATCTTGTAAGCATCACCATATTATGCATAGGTAATAATGCCATTTGCCAGCTGGCACCATCTTATGGCCTGGTGTTACCATTATGCAGTGCCTGGCAAATACCCATATAACGCCTATACGAGAACACACATTGTGGACTTTGCTAATGCTTGTTAATTAGGGTGCGTCGTTCTGAAATCTAATAAAGTACAAGGATGACCTGACCCTATTTTATTTCATTCCTCCCTGCAAACTACAAAGCTATGGTACACGTCTCTGTTATAAATAAGGGCACATATAATTGTTGGTATACTAGCGAGTTAAAAGGAGCGAATGTTTTTCTCAGTGGGGTGTGGAAGAGGCGGAGTGTTAGGAGGTGGAGCCAGTGCTGAGGTATGCAAACTGAACCTCACCCCCAGTTCACTCTACAGTCTCGGTCCTCTTATGCAGGTGCAGCTGCTACACATATATCGCGCCTTGAAACACTTGTGTATAGGTGCGTTATAAATGCAATATTATATCATATCAATGGGGCAAGGCCAAGACATTTGGAACTCCATGAGTCCTACAGGAATGAACCTATGAAAGCGCCGGCCCTCAACTAATGGAACGTGCCAGCAAAACACATGTGCCAAATGGTGGAAGTGGACGAAAAGTAGCAGTGGAACTATATTCCCTGCTGGCCTGCGCCCGCTCCCCACAAACGACATCGCCATGCCCCATTCCACGCACAATCTATTTAAGGGCAGGTTCTGTGCAGTGCACTGAAGGGCAGGTTTCAACTTCTTCCTACATGTTTATTCTTAAACGAAACCATGGCGCAACGGTTTCTTATTTTTTTCTAGAACTTTATTTCGTCACAAAGCCATAAAAGTTTGCACATCAACAATGAAAAACAATACAGTTCACAAATGCGAACCATTCCATATACAATTTCCAGTTCAAAAGCAGCATTGGATAGACAATGAACTAAAACAGAATCTCCTTTTTGGCACATGGATGGCTAGGTTCGTGAAAAGAAATGGATTGATGAGAGCCAGGGTAATGACATGACACCATTAGTGGACCGTGAACATTGGGATTCTAAGCCGATTAAAATCACATAAGGGCCTATTCCCCAGCGGGATGACGCGCGCTCCTGAGAGCGCACTCCTCTGGTTCGTTTTTACACAAGGCTGCCGGCTGAGCTCTATTTGGCTACTTGGCGGAGCCTGGCATCTCTTATTGAAATTCAAAACGCTCGCAACCATGCCCCCGGTCTCTAAAATCAATTCTAATGGTGTCAAGTGCATTATTCCCGGGATAGTAGATCCTAGTGCAGTGCACAATCTGCTTCTGCGAGATGAAGAGACATCGCGCTCACCACCTTGATCCGGTGAATGCACTTATTTAGGAGTGATTCGATAGACTCATGGCAATTGTGTGCCAATTTTGGGACCTTGTTGCGATAAAGCGTCCCTCCTCCCCTTCTGGCCATGGGGCTGGTCTTGTTAATGGTTAGCAAGTTTGACCTGCGACCTATCACTGGCTTAGGACCAGGGGGATGTTAGGGCATTGTGGAGATACGCTGATGGATGGTCCTACTGTGAGTAACATTTGCTAGGGGTACTTTGGATGGTCCTACTGTGAGTAACATTTGCTAGGGGTACTTTAGGTAGGTGCCCCATCTCCCACTGCCAAGAGCAAAGGGCAGGTGCTTGCTTCAGCCCCGGCATTAAGGCTTCTGCCTAACTTGGTGTCACTTATTATATTAGCAATTCTATAAAGAATAGATAGACCATCTTTCTCTTGTGGGTCTGACATCTTTGTTTCACCCCCTGCCCGGTCACGCACGCCTCCTTACTCATGCTCAGCCTCTTTCCAACCAATTCAGTCCATGATAGAACTACGGTTTTAAGGGCCATTTTTTCAGCACCTCCCGATATGGGGTGCAATTTGCAACTTGGACACACACAGAAAAAAGGATACAAGGGTTTTTATCTAGCAGAGGGACACTAAGTGCCCCCAATGATAGAGCCTATGTCCTCGGTTCCACAGGACCACTTCGCTCCATTATTTGAATCGCGTCAGATTCTTCTCCCATTACACGACCCCTGTGCACATGTAATGAGCCCTGCAGCGTGTGGATTTACAGTGGGGTTGTCAATGGGGACAGGCATCTTGGCTTGCATTTGGTTTCTCCTCCCACTATGGGCGCAGATGGTAATGGGGGCACATTACAATGACTCTCCAACTGTGAATTACTGGACAGGAAAAGAACAGGAGCTGCTGTAGAGATAATACTAGTGGTGCTGATCGTGGGGATAAAAACATGCCGCTGATAGTGGAAGCTATTCCAGGATCACGGGCTATATCGCCCTCTACAGTCATTTTTTGTGGGACATCCTTGGTCGTTAACTGTGGCACAGTACCCACGTCATCATTCAATAAACATACTGTTTCTCCGGACTTGTTAAAAGCAGCAGTATTCTGAGCAACAATACCCTCACGCCGACAGTTTGTGCCAACTGGGGCTCCAAATTAGCCCCGAAAGTTACTTATTTAACCGATTATGATTAAGGAAAAAGCCTGTCCCGGGGACATTATCGAGTTAGCCTCTGTATCAAATGTGGAAGGCAGTGTGTCTGCTGATGGATTTTTTTTTTAATTAACATAATTCTTTGTTGTAAAATTGGGACCGAAGCTGTTGGGGAGTGTGCCGGCATGGCACAGATGTCGAGGGCGTCAGGGGGAAGGTTACACAACATGGCAGTTGGACTCAACAATGGCACCATTTATGTTTAGTTTTGTTATAGAATTTGTAAAGCGCGCATTCACCAGTGGCATCTTTTGCGTTGGGCACAACTGATGTGGGAGTCAAAAGTCACAGCTTGGCACAGATTAGCACGGGATAGTTACGTCCACTTTACGTTCACGTAGCTCTCACCTTAGTTCTCAGCCCCTTAGACTCTGCCGCCTAGGCCAGTCCTTCCCTCCGCTCAGTCCTCAGCCCTTTCACAGTAAGCGAATGCCCACATAAGATGCCAACAAACATGTAGAGCCTCGGGAATGGCATTGTTCTACAGATCGCAAACACCTTCCTCCACCCTCGCGGAGGTGGGGTTAGGAGTCGTGAACTTTCCGGCGTCTCACTAGGGGCGGGGCACAGACACAGGTGTCAAGGGAATAGCAAATCACAGTAAAAAGATTCAGGGTGATCGGGTGATCGGGCTGCCACTTACCGCCAGTTATTTCCTACCATAGGGGTTCCTATAAAACTTCAGCGTCTTAATCCGTAGTGCGCTGCAAAATCAGAAGCGGAGGTCACGCTATATTTAGCTGTGGCTGTAGGCAAGATAGACTCGATCCCTATCTCCCAGCAGACTTGAAATAGACGTTAGGAGAAAAAGAATCCTCCACCAGACCACGGACATCTGTGGCGCCAAACACTGAGGTGCGCCCTTGACATTGAGGACTTCACCCTGCGGGGTGCCAATAGCCCTTTTTAGATCGTGGGGGCGTGGCTTGGTGGGTCCTGCTTCCCAAGGTGTGTACCTGCGTCGCCAAACACCACACTGCAGGTCTCTTTTTAAAATAAAAGTATAGGAACAGTAAAACTTTTTTTTTTTTTTGAATGCAGAGGAGCACCGCTCCCAACCACTTCTGGCCACTTCGACCACTGATTACAATGACTGATGCAAAATACATGAATACATATACGCAGCATAGACCGGTTGCAAATGATTTCGGCAGCAGGCACGTTATATATAGCACAGCCAAAAACCATTTAGAGTTGGCTGGTTTGGGTTGTACCTCTGCTAAATATATCAACGCCTTTCAACCTCCTTCCCTTTCTTCTTTTGTGCCGTTTAAAGAACACGGTCTCAGATTATGTAACCTTGTAACCACATGCCTTCATTAGCTTCCAGCAAAGGGCTGGCTCTCGCTGTGCTTAATGCAGCAGCAGCTTAAGAGGCAGGTGAAGGAAGGCCAGATGGTTTGCAGGACCCCGCTTGAGTCATACATCTGTGCATTGAATTGGCAGCCGTGTTTCACTCGAGCCTGAGTCAGAATGGAAGGGGGGGCTCTTAAAAAGGGCCCCTTTCTAATTATAAACAAGAAGAGTAGCTTTTAATTCAATCCTATCTTCTTCCAATGGGCCCAATTAAGGATTTCTGCCACAGGCCCTCCGCGTTATGTGAGAAGATCCTTGGTGAATAGGTCTATTGATTATACTGTAAATAAAATTATCTCCCCACTTGCTTTTCAGCACAGCAGCTAAATTTCTGGTTTTTCGCAGTATGAGCAGATTTAGTTTGTACTAGTTTCTCACATTTCTCTATTAAGCATGACACCCAGAGGGGCGGGGGGCGGGGGGAGATCTTTAAGAAGATCAATGTTGGTTAAGAGCGAACAAATCCTGCTAGTCTCAGTCACATCAAGGTAAGTTTATTTTAAGATAAAATAATCACCTCCCTCTCAAACGAAAAGGTGCATCAAATATACACTGTGGCGGCGTGGAATGAGGAGTCTGACCAAACGGTGGCTATAAACCTTTATTTATGTGGTAATCAAACCAGTATCCCTAACTAGAGGGGTTTCCCTACTTCAAATTAAAACTCATGCAGTCAGGTAGTCTGTGTAGTCCAAATCAAAAGTTCAACATCCTAGTCCATACTCCTATTCTATCCCTACTACTTAAACACAAATCCCAATCTAAGAAAAATAATTATTTCTAAAACCTAGGAGAATGACTCCCTTTTCCTGGGTACGAGTCTCTCAAGGTTCAACGTTCTCAACTTCAGTAAATGGATAGGTTGCAAGGTTCACAGCCAAAAGAAATAACCTTCCACAATATCCAGATGGGGCTTGGAGAATGATTGCCTTTTCCTAGTTTGCTCCCCAGCTCTCTATAAGCCTCCTCCAGGCTATCTTATCTTCAACTTCTTTAACAAACCTTGTAGTTCCCTCCGAGGGCTTCTTCCACTCTTTACTTTCTCGACTTTCTTTAACTTGCCCCCCTCCCAGAGTCCTCCTTGACTCGCCTGTACCATACCCTTGTGGAACTGGCCAGGGAGCTGCCTCACAATGCGTTTCACTACTTTCTCATTTTCTACTTCTTGATTCACCTTCTCAAACATTCGCAGCCACCTCCCGGACTTACTGTGATTCCCGTTACTGTCTCTTGGGGAATGCATCACTAGTTTCACCAGGGATCGCGGGTGTATTCTTCAATCTTCTACTTCTCTTTGTAGGCCTGCTTGTCTTATCACCTCCGACACCTTCTGAATTTCCTTGGTTGTGTTGATATGAATCTGATCATATCAACTATGCCTTCACTAAATATTTGTCACTCAATTTCAGGCATTTTGGTATGCAAACTCTTTTCCATGCTACTGTGGCCATGGCCTTCGGTTGTAGCCACTGTCCAGTTAAGGTCAGGGGCCTTGATGTATGGGTGTGGCCCATAGCAACAAGACTGTGGCCCAGTGACCCAATGCCCCCCTGCAAAGTAAATAAACAGATCCCACCAGTCATGGCCTTTGGAAATATCCACTGTACACATTGCAAAAACTAGGAAACAATATCATGGGCGACTATCCCTCTGGCTAGTAACCAACCATATCCCAGTGGTGCAGCCTTTGGCTGTGTCCACTGTCCACATTGCAACATTTAAGCAAAAAGACGGTGGCTCACTGGCCAATGCCTTAAACTGGGGCCACAGGTCCAAGAATAAAATATCACAACCTATGCCTTTCATCTGTGTGCAGTGACCCTGCCTATGGGTGAGACCCATATCCCACTCACTGGTGAATTTTGTCAGATCCCTGCCTCCAGAGGCACTATCACCTTCTCACCAACACCACTAAAAGTGAATGGGCCACTGACCATTGGCCCAGGCCCCCTTTCCTTTCCCCTCCTATTATTTATGTGTTTCCCCCACCCCGGGAAATTACCATGGAAACAATTCAATTCCACCCCATATTGCCCCAGTAAGCATTCCCACTGTAATTCATTGTTTGCCAGTTACTCTGTTAGTTGGAAAACGGTTGACAATTTAAAAGTCTTCACCATACCCAAGGCTGCTCTCCATTTGGGAAGTGACAACAATCTTAACTCGATGTCCCCCAATAGATGTCCGCTTTGATATTTTCATTTCATTGATGATCGCTGCTGCTATCTCATGTATGTCCACATGGACTGAGCAACAGGAGGGACTCCAAGTTAAGATTGACATCACTTCAAATGTCTGCTGAAATTCATGCTATTGTTGCAATGAATTGATTCATCCTAACTCTATCTTAACTGAAGTTGTTTCACTGAATATCAAGGGTTTTGTCACATTAGATCTTCTCCAGGGCCTAAACATTATAGACTTTGACTGTGGCTACTGTCTACTGTGCAGAAATTAGAATAAAAGAACAGGTCTATGACTGTGGCCTGTATCCCCCTTACTAGTAGATAACTAGGTTCGCTGGGACATGCCTTTGCACCAGAGCCACTGTTCACTTTGGAGAATTTGGATAATTTAGATAGAAGACTAGTAAATAACCAAATCTGCCATGGCCACATTGCACACATTAGGCTAAAATACCATGGGCCACCGGCTGTGGACCAATACCTCACCTCTTTTAGTTCCCCCAGTTTCATTTCCGTCACAATATCCCCTGAAAATGTTTTGTGGAAACTTTACTGCGATCACGGGAATACTGCCCTGTACTGCCACTGAAATCATTCATGTGATAATGCAGCATTTTACAGATTACTGTGGTAATGTGAAAATGGTTGAAAATTAAAAAGTCTTCACCATCCCCACTGCCACTCTCCACTGGCACTCCTTTCAATGCCCCCCCACTTCCCTCCAATTGTGTAAATACTCAATTACCCTCCTATGACAAGACCTGTAACAAGGCCTTGTCAAAGGGGAGCTGGAAACCTTTTCTTACAGGAGGTTAGAAAGATGGGAGGAATCCAGAACTGGCCCTAGCCCTGAGGGCAGACTTAGCCATGCAGGCCCCATTTTCTGCCCCTCCACACTGTGGGCCAATATGCTTGTTTGCAGACCCTTCTCTCCAGCCTTGCCTCTTATATTAGATACTCGCTAGTGCCTTTCTGTCACTTCCAGAAAGTCTGCATCCAGACTCAAGTGTGCAGCCCCAACAGAAGAAAAGGCAGTTCTAACTCCGGGGCAAAATGTGTCCAGGAGCAAGAGAGAGCCACCAATGAGAACTGAAGCACAGCCACTGAAGAACACCAGAGGCACTTACTCTGCACAACTGAGAGATAGAGACGCTGTGGCCCTAACTGGTAGCACAGAAGGTCTCATTTGCTACTGCAGGGAGCCGGTGAGGCTGCACCTGAACATCAAACCACCTCCAACAACCCTATAACTCCAGGGAATACAAAGGGAGCAAAAACCCTCCTTCTCAGGATGGTCTTCTCATCAAATGGGTATCTGGAACTGCAACTGGAACACTGAGTTGACTACGCTGCCATCTTTGTTTTGCAGCAAAACCTGCACAGAGAAAGTGGGCGGGGCATAGCATTCTTTTCAAGATTTGCCCTCAATCATAAACACTCCTGATGGGGAAGACATGGGCAGATTTACAAAGGAAATGTCTCCAATACTCACAGCAGAAGGAGGATTCAAGCAAGGTGCAGAAAACAAGAAGTGTGGGGTTTTCGGGTGAGGTGAAATGTGGGGGTGGTTGACGACCAAGAGAGCAGCAGGAGGGAGTGGTGGCTTGTGGAGCAAATGTTTGAAGTAGCTAAGATATTAGCTTAGGAGAAGAGGTGGTTCCGCAGTGCCAGTGCACATTTATGTGTGATGACTAAGTAGAGAGATTAATGTAAGGAATTAATGTACATTGAATGGTATAGGGTGAAAGGAGGGTGATTGAGTAATTGTTGGGAGGAAAGTAATAGTGGAATGAGAAGAGTAGTAGCAAGAGGAGGAAAGTAGTGGTGAATGGAGGAGAGTAGTGATGAAAGGAGGAGAGTGGCGGTGGGAGGAAGGGGAAGGAGAGTAGTAGTAGAAGGAGGGCAGTAGTGTAGAGGATGAGAGTAGTAGTTTAGAGGAGGAGGACAATAGTGGAGAGGATGGAGAACAATAGTGGAGAGGGTGGGTAGTGAGTGGGAGAAGATGTAACATCAAAGGGTGTAGGCAAGAACTAGGAGGGGGTAAACAGCAGAGGGATAGAGTAATGGTGGGATGCGTAAGAGGAGTGGTGAGGTTATAAGAACAGGGAAAGGAGATGAGAGTGGGTATGCTTGAACCAGTCCTAATTCAAACCAAGTAAGTGCAAGGCACTATCCTACATACCATTAAAACACAAACCCTTGGAGAGAGTAGAGACTTTCAGGAAGTCACTGAGGGGGTTTATAGAGCCTGCATGTAGAGAACCATCTGCAGTATGAGACAATATTTAGTCAGTCAGGTGTCGACAATCGATAGAACTAACCAGGGGTTAAGGATATCTGGGTTAGGAAATACATAGCCCTCTAGGGTATTTCTGGGAGAGCTATGTAAATTGTAATGTTTTCCAGAGTCTTCATTCCATCCCTGCCTGAGCAAGTGGAGAAATTCCACGAAAGCTGGCAAATAAGCAACATAAATTACTTTGTTAGGCTAATTAAGGTACTGACTTGGTTTCTTTTGGATCAACATTATATATAAGTATATAATACTTTATGCACCATGCAGTTTTTTGAAAATGTTTACAATACACTATGCCATCTTGCCGTCCTTGTACTGAAGGTAGCTGTGTGTTTATCTTATTTCTGAACATGCTGCTATTGACTGTTACCTTGAATAACCCCCTTTCTTGTACTTCTCATTTTAACATTTTGGATATTGTTCTTAAGGATCATCTTTAAAGGCATGCTGTTTTTTTGATGTGTGTATGTATTTAGACTTTGCATCGCAACCTCGTTTTGTCTATGACATAAACCTACCACGTTATTGCACTATGCACATTAACAGATCAAGTTACAAGTGGGGCCCACATTGCATCTTATATGGTCTGTCTACATAATCTGTATTCATGTCATTTTAACATTGTTCTGCTTATGCATCCCGTTCATGGTGAGGCTTTATGCTGCTCCAACATGGACAGCAGTGATTATAACCCCCCATGTATTTTATATGATATGGCAATTAAATCTTACCTTTAGTGACTTACCTTGCACCTTTTAAAAATGGCCGATTTCTTCACAGTGAGTGGTGTAGGAGCCTTACAGACCATACAGTTTGTTTGAACCTTTTAATCTGTCACATGCACAGGGCTTTTGCATTGCTGGCTGCCTCCTAGTCTGTCTATATATTCAGAAACTGAAACTAAAATAAAGAAGATTTCATAACAGATTGCTACTGCATCTTGTCTGTATTACGTTGCCTATCTTGTGTGACCCGGATGCCATTGGTATCTCTTGTTCTCTTCTATATATAATGTTGATCCAAATATTATATCTATATAACAAAGCCGTGTTTGTGGGTTTGAATGTGACAAACCTCCTCATGAACGGTGAGGTCCGGTGTCAAGAATTATGCATGGAATATTCTTTATTCCATTGCTGAATTAAAGCAACTATTTCTGCCTAGATAGGTCATCCCATTCCCAACAAAATTAATCTTTTTGGTTTTTCGGCTTTGTTTTTCAGCATTCGTTTTGTGGTGTCACACCCCCATCTACAGTTAATTTGTAGAAAGTGCCCATCATCGCGAATCAATGCTGAAATATAATCAACACCTGATTAATTTCTTATCACAACATTTTTTTAAGGACATGTACCTCACACTAATGACATCAAATGGAATATTGCTACAATTTGAAGATGACATAGTTGAATCAGTTCATTTGAATCAGGTTCCATGATTAACAAAAATATGTATTTCTTCTGTATGCTCTCCTTGCATTAATGCTTTAATCCCACACATATATTTTTACAGAAATGTCATGAAAAACAAGAGCAGTATTTAATCCCAACCGAATCAAAACAGAGCTTCAAATGCTGAAACACGATCAACATTCTGAAGAAGGAAGATCTCAAGACCATGAAGCTCAAAGAATTCAACATGCTTTCAGACAGAACAAGGAAAGTGCTCAAGAACCCAAAGCAAGATTTACTAATCAGAGAAATTGTGCTGCTAAAAAACAAAGTAACAATACTGCTGGAGGACCTGAAACACAAATTGCTTTTAAGAGAATTAGTGCTGCTGAACAACAAAGGAATGAAACTGCTGAAGAAACTCGAGCAAGACTTACTGATCTGAGAATTTGTGCTGCTAAAAATAAAGCAATGACATTTCTGAAGAAACTGAAGTGAGACTTACCGATCAGAGATTCAAAAAACTGAGAATGGACATACCGGGCAAAACTGAGCACATTTTACTAGCGCGTGGCATAATTAAGGTTAAGTGTAATTGTCTCTGAAGTTTCTGAAAATAAATTTTGTTAATAACTCTTGAACCCTTCCATGAAAAATTAGGAACAAATCCCATTGTCAAATGTTGAGGCAGCCATTGAGGCATAAAAAATTATGAACTGAAAGAAACTATGAAAATAGAGGTGCCTATTTTGAGATATTCAAGTTCTTATATTGATCTCAATATAAAGCATGAGCAGTATGAATGTGAGTATATGAAATGTGCCTGTACTTGTAGAAGGGGTACATTTCATACATGCACACCACTATATGTATAATTAGTGTGAACTTTCATGCATATATGAACTATGTAGGAAATATAAATTGCATACATGCTCAAAATGTAAAACTGATATACACCTACACGTACAAAAACTCACAGACTCGTTAGACCACAATTTCATGTGAGCTTTCAAAAATATATTAAGGATGCAAGACAGCACAGAATGAATGTACATCGGTTATACTAACTATACATGCACATGAAGGAGTACGAAAACTCACATCAAAGTCACAAATGAGTATGATGTCACTTTTTATAAGCATATTATCAGTATAGCAGATGTAAATGGAGTACATGTACGTAATGTAAAACTCTGATGTGAGTTTTTGTATCTATATAAGCCGTATCAAAGTTAAATCTCACTTTAATTTCATCTTTCACATGTATAAGATAGGCAAAATGTGAATGTGAATATGTTACAGAAACTCTAAAGGTATGTGTATGAAGAGTAATTTTCAAACATGTTCATTAATATACATTTAAAAACTCACATCAAATCAATGCCTGATGTCAGTTTTCCTATATAACATGTATAGAAGATGTAAATTGTCATTGCTCTTATCCCAGACATGCAATATCAGCGCATGCTCTAGCGCCACACACACTCATACCATGTACTTTCATACCACGCGCTCTTATGCCCCATGCTCTTAGGCCTTGCTTTTTTGCCACACACTAACATCACACACTTGCCTCATGATCTTACTCCACAGATTATTAGTACACTAATATACATATGAAAACTAACATAAAAATGTAATTTAAAATTCCATATGTATATGATGCTAATAAGAGATGTACGTTACATAAATGTACACGATGTACAACTCCTGTAAGCCTGCTACATGCATGTAAACTTACATAGTGATACCTCACTTTAACTTGAGCTTTCAGAAATATAGCAGGCATATGATAAATGTGCAGAATGAAAGTACATCTTCCATACAAACTGTACGTGCAGGAGATATATATATATATATATATGAAAATTGATACTAAAGTCAGGTCTAAATTTCCTATGTATATGAGATGTATAGGAGATGTAATTTGCATACACATATGAAATGTACTACTCCTATATGTATAAATACTCATCAAATACCTATATGAACTGTACACATGGTTTTGGAAGTGCACTAATATACATATGAAAACTCACATCAAAGTCGGGACTGACTCATGTCAGTTGTCATACCTATATGACACCTATAGGTGATATTAATTTAGGGACATATACAAAATGGAAACCTCTTCTCTGCCTACTGTACATGAAAAAAGCATAACATTCAAATAACTCTTTAATATCGGTTTTCATACATACAGGAGGCATATAAGACATGCATTTAATAATTCTTTAAATAAAACACGTACATGCTAATTATATGTGACATGCTCACACACTCATAGGCCATACATTCCTATGGTATGTGCCCATATACTTTAAAACATACACTTATTTGTCACACACATATGCCATCTACGCACATACCAAACACTCATTAACCACTCATACACCATACACTCATATGCAATATACTGATCCATGTTACACCATACTACTACAAATCCAACCTTGACACTCACATTAACTATGATAATGATGTGAGTGTTTAGACTTCAAGTTTTATGGTTGAATAACTATTGCCACTTGAAGCAGCAAGATGGAAAAGGTAAAGAAATCATACAACTATTTCCTTTGGGAAGACTCAGAACAGGCTGGCACAAGGCTTTCGAAGATCAAAGACTGAGGAACTAGTCAGGTACACACATATCAACCCACCACATAGCAAAACAAACACACTGTTTGTTATATATAAGAAATATCAGACATCTTCAAAATCAAAGAGGCAGATGTATATAGGAGGTCTATCACAATGATTGTAATCACCTTCCTTCCATAGAACAGACTTGCTCTGAGGGCAACCAATCACTCCATAAGGTGATTAAGATGTAAAAAAAAGTACATGTACAGCTAGCTAGCTCCGAATGGGCTCATGCATTAGCAGGGGATGGTGAGAGCAGTGGGAAGAGCTTAGCCATTATAGGGACAATAACTCTGAATAGGAGTGCACTAAGGATTCTTCAGATGTTTAGACCATTTGGATGCAGGGTTCTAAGCATTAGGGTGTTTTGTAATGGCAATGTGGGAAATCAGTTTATTGTTTTTATTCTTACTTCATTGCAGTAGGCAAGTCCAGCGAGTAGGGTGATTTGCTCCTCGTGATCTTGAAGTGACCTAAGATCATGTTTGCCATTTAAGTGTGCTGTTTGACGTGGATAGCCTTAAAGGTGATGCAGCCAATCTTGAATTGTATCCTTTTGCCTAAGGGATGGAGTTAATCAAAGACAAAGTTGTAACATAGTCCAATATATGTGCGCCTAAAATCAGTAAGGCACCAGCATGGATAATATAGCCTTATAGATAGAGGGGGGTTATTATTGCAGGTTAAGGGCTAACTCCAAAGTTGTGGTGTGAGATCAAACTGACGGACATGCGCTGAGAAAGAGTCCCCATCACAAGTTATGAGGACCCCTCCCAAGATCTATAAGACTATTATGACATAATATCCAGCACTTTTCATTATAAGGCTGGCGCTCCCGGAATGAAGGGGGCCGGTACTGTCGAAATAGAAATTATATTGTGCCTCCTATCGCAAAAAATATATGTATATTGGCCTACGCCAAGCTGCTTATAAATCGCTTGCGAAGATATCCGTGTTGCAAGGTCCTGACCTTAGAATCAATGTAAGCCGCAATTTTAGGTCAATCCGCCATTTTAGGTTCGCTTTGTAAAGTCACCCTGTGAGTTAAAATGATGGACGATGTCATTCCAAAATACAACATGGCCGCCTTGACCTCTGTATGTAGCTAATATGTAACTTGCCCCCAGGCCACTTGTTGAGGTCGTGAACTGAGACCTTGTCCTTCGTTGACCTGTGTGTAAAGAATTACTTGCGCAAAGAAACAAATCCTTGAGCATATATTAAAAACAATGTATTCAAATACTGAACGTAGAACACTTGTTTTACTACATTGTATTTATGTTTGGGAAGACCTACATGGAAAATCCCAGAATACACAGTTGCTGTATAGGCTTGTTGATATATGTATTAAAAGCAAACCAGTTATATGCGGATGTGCGAGACTTGGCATGAACCCTAGATCGGTGATGTATTAGCGGGATATTAACCCGAAGTGGGGCTGGACATCGTGCTCACAAAGAGTATAAAAAACCAATGCATTCTAATGCACAGCGTCTCTCACTGAACACACTGAACCACGCTGGAGTTTGTTGTGTTGCACTGAGGGCCGATAACTATCTGATTTTGCTCTGTTCTTAGTAACTGGATTCAGTATACAATAAAGTACTTTGTATGTTCCTTTGTAACTCGTGTTTGGTGTATTTCCTTAGGGGTACTCAGCCTCGATATTTCGATTTTGTTTTCACAGTTGTCGCCCGAATAGGGACCCTCAAGATTGATGCCGGATTGTTGAAGGTTGACACAGACTATCGGACCGGGATCGGACTGTGTGACAAAAAGGGGCCCTACTGAATGAGACGCGACACCTCAGCAGCACTGCACGACCTGATCCCTGGACGATTAGCTTGTGGTCCGAGACGGCATCTTGACGAGGGTCCACTTATCGGGGCGGACAGATTTTCCGAAATCACCATACACGAGGTAAGATTAGTTAGGTAAGATGCTTTGAAATCCGATCGGACCTCCTTAGGTTTGTTCAGGTGAGTCGTGACCCGACTCTTAATTCAACCCTGATAATTTGAATTTGGCAGATTGTATCTGCAGACACAATTATTGACCAGGTAACACCAATAATTTGATATGCCTGGGAAATTGTCTACCTGCTTCAGGGCGTTGTTCCACAGCGATAGACAATCTTTGCAATTTAGCCGTCCCGCACCACAGGAGGGGTCGTCGGCATGTACTATGTACTGTAAGCATGGCATTGGAAGTATAGTATTTCATGACATTTGGCACAGACAAACCAGACATGCCTCCGAACTTCAGTGGCCAATAAATGGTAGTTTTGAAATCCCTCGTATTGAGTATTTAGAGTCAATTCTATTAAAGAAAAAGGCTAGACCTGCAGCATTTGATGTTTTGCAGAGTTGGAAAAAGAAGCATTGCAACAACTTAAAAGTAGAGAAAAACATGCGCGCCATCATAAGACAAACGCCGAAAAAGCATTATTGTATGACCAAGATAAACATTCCGAAGCGACTAGGAATATGGATAGGGATTTCTCACTTGGAATTCAGAAAATCTATCCTTCCAAAGACCTCCATGCTTCCGATGAATTCATAGACAAATTGTTAAATGAATGAAGGCCTGGTGCCTCTGCGCCACCTCCGTATGTTCCCCTTCCTGCTGCTTTGCCTCTTCCTCCTGCTATTCCTCCTCTACTTGCTGTGGTTCCCATTGTTCTTGCCCCTCTTAATGTTCCCCTTCCTCCGGCTCCTCCACCTCTTCTTATCGCATCAGTTACAGTACCTCCATTGAATTTGCCTGCTCCCTCTCTTCCAAGTGGTCCTGAGCCGCTTGTAGTCGATCGAGGTGCAGGGACAAAGGTTGTCACTCGCAATACTGTACCACCAGAGAAGAAACGTGATTTGATTGCATGGGCTAAGCATTGTATGGAGAGGGACGATCAAGCTAATGTTTTTGCCACACTTTGTAATATGGATAATTTTCCTGAGAAAAATGCTTTTATTGAAGGTTTAGGGATTCATTTATGTGTAATGTGGGGAAATAATGCAGATCTCCCGCAAGAGTTAAGGGATCTAAACACTTTAGCGTTTTCTAGAGACACTGTGGAGAAAGTAAATGAGCATGTCGAGAGGTTGTTTGGGTATAGAAAGGAGTAAGAAAAGTTGCAGAATGAGGATGACGAGGGGGAAAGTATGTATGTGCAGAAACGGTTCCTTCCTTGTAGTAAATCGATATCTGAGGAAGCCGGAATTTGTACGAAGGACGCACTTAGATGGATTTCGGATATGTCGATAACTCCAGTTGAAGTATATGACACATATAATCTGTATATGCCAGAAATGCAGAGGAAAGTGATACAGGTAATGATAGAGTACCTACAGGATGATTGTGTAAAAAGAAAGATTAGTTGTCCTACAGAGTTATTGAGTATTTACAAGAGAGTTTTTTCACTTGACACTTCTTCGACTTCTTTAGCGCTCGATTTAGCTCTATTGCTTAGTAAGCATTCGGAGCCACCTACTTCTCAGTTGCCTATGAGAGAGGTTCCTCCGACATTTGTCCCAAAGGTCGAGATTGCGGCCGATGCTGCACGGGTATAGTCGCCGTGGACATTCCTACACATTATGTATCGCAGATCGTTCACGTCCCATTCTCAAGACAGGTAGTGAATACTATTAGACAATCTATTCCTGATATTAGGAAAAATCTGACAGGATTTTATAAAGAAATAGAGTCTGTCTTGCAATCCTCAGTGTTCACCTTACGCGATATCGATTTGTTATTCCCTGTACTTACGGCCTGTGTCCAAGGAAAGTCTGAGGGTGCTACCGAGTTCTTTAATCGGTTCGAACAAGTATTCTCGGATTTCAGTGGCCAAGACCTAGGCACAGAGTCTGGGAAAAGGTTATTTGTGGACAAATTTGTGTGTGGATTGGTGCCTGACATCCAGTCACAAATGATGTCTTCTGAGTGCGCTTGGCAGGCGAAATCGCAATCATGGCTCAGTACTACGAGAATCGTGTCAATAATGAAAAAGATAGAGTTGAAAAACGAAACGGTGATTTGAAGTCTAAAGTGCTATAACAGCAAATTGTTAGAGGCCCAAGAGGGGGTAGTTCTCAGATTAGAGGTCAGTATGTCCCGCAACGGAATGCGCCCTTGGGTCCTGTGAACATTAACCAGTGCGCCTATTGTCATCAAGAGGGTCATTGGCCTGCACAATGCCCCGTCCTTCGACAAAGGTCGAATAACACATTCGGGTATATGGGTAGACGATCTAGAGGTCGCCTGGGCGTAGGGGGCCCTGGTAGAGGTCAGTTTACACAGGATCCTCAGCAACCTTTTTCACAGGATAATCAGATTTCGAGTGTGGACACCAGGAACATATTTGATCATCCTTCTGCTGCATATTTATCTGAAGAGCTTCCTTTTGATGACATTCTGTTTTGTTAGGATTGCCCGAAGCAGGGTTTGGAACCTACACCTATTCCCATCAATCAGAAAGGTCCCTACGTTGAAATGGTGATGAGAAATAGGAAATATCAGTTTTTGATAGATACTGGAGCACAGAGGTGTTCCATTGATCATTCACGGGTTCCAAACATTCCACTGTCAGGGCAAACCAATGTTTCTGTAGGGTTTTCTGGCACACCAGTTGACTGTCCGGTTACTTCACCGGTACCCATTTCTTTGGGGCCCCTTACGGACCACTGTCCATTTCTGTTGACTTCGAATTGTGGAGAGAACTTGCTGGGGTTGAATCTGTTAAAAGAATTAAATGCAGTGATTTATTGTTCTTCTGATGGAGTGCGTTTGACGATTTCACCACAGCAATTTTCTGTCTCGCAATTCATGACTAGACCTTTGCCGCCAGAATTCATTAATGTACCAGAGAGCTTATGGGCTGTTGACAACAATGATGTCAGTGTTTTACAGATTGAACCAGTTAAGATAGTTTTGAAACATGGAATTGAGCTGCCACGCATTCCCCAGTATAAGATTACAGTTGAGGGCGAGCAAGCTTTGAAATTGATTGTTTCCGATTTTGTGCATCGCGGGGTGATTGAAGAAATTTCAGGACGTTTGTGTAATAGTCTGATTTTACCCGTGTACAAGAAAGGCGATAATGCAATTCCATTCCGTTTCATAATTGATTTATGTGCCATTAATAAAGTTGTCGCTCCACAATTTCCAATTGTGCCTGATGTAACAACAATTTTAACCATGATTCCAGCTACAGCTACTTACTTTAGTGTTGTGGATCTAAAGAATGCTTTCTTTAGTATTCCTATACACAAGGATAGTAGATACTTGTTCGCGTTCACCTTAGAGGGACGCTCGTTCACATTTATTTGTGCACCTCAAGGGTACATAGAGAGTCCTAGCATCTATAGTAGGGCTTTGAAAGAACAGCTTGATACCCTTGAATTGCCCTCTACTTGTACATTGCTTCAGTATGTTGATGACTTGCTTTTGGCTGCTGACTCTGAAAGCGCCTGTAAGGAGGGCATTGTGTTATTGCTTATACATCTAGCTAAGCATGGTCACAAAGCTTCACTTAAAAATGTCAATATTGTTGCCAGGAGGTCGCCTATTTAGGCTATCTCCTGTCAAAGGAGGGAAGAAGATTGCCACCTGAAAGAATAAAACACATTTCTGGCATGTCTGTCCCAAATACACACAAGGAAGTTAGAGCCTTGATAGGTATGGCTTTTTACTGTAGGTTGTGGATCCCAAATTTTTCACTAGTGATCAAACCGATGTTGGCTTTGACAAAGAAGGGCATTTCTTCGCCATTGCCATGGAACGCGGAACACCAGCAATCGTCTGACTTGCTTAAGACTGCATTATGCGCTGCACCAGTTTTGGGCACACCAAACTATGAAAAGGCCTTTGTGTTGTTTGTGCATGAATGTGATGGATGTGCTTTGGCTGTATTAACGCAGGAACATGGAGGGAAGAATAGGCTGTGCGGTTACTTTTCTTCCGCCCTGGATCCTGTAGCATGCGCTTTGCCAAGATGTTTGCGAGCTGTCGCTGCTGCTGCGTCTGTAAAACAGAGTGAGGGAATGGTCCTAGGCCATGATCTAACCCTGATGGTGCCTCACTCTGTAGATGTTCTACTGAACCGAACCCAAACGCAACACCTCACATCTGCACGGTTGACAAGCTATGAATTGATCTTGTTTGCTCCTCACATTCAAATTAAGAGGTGTTGTGGTCTTAATCCGGCTGAACTCCTACGTTTCCCGCAAGCTACTACTTGCGGCGATGAAGAGTCACATGACTGTCTGTATACTACCGAACAAGAAACAAAGGGTAGAATTGATTTGAAAGACACTCCTTTGGATAATCCGCAAGGAGAGCTGTTTTGTGATGGCTCTTGCTTCAAACTTCCGGATGGTACATCCACAGCTGCTTATGCAATCACCGCAGTAAGCACGGTCGTGGAAACCAAGAGAATCACGCATAACTCTGCGCAGGCCGCAGAGATTAGAGCATTGACCCAAACTTGTGAACTTTCCGAAGGGCTTGCAGTAAACATTAATACTGATACTCAATATGCCTTTGGGGTGGTTCACAACTTTGGGAGACTTTGGTCAGAGAGAGGGTTCCTAACTTCACATGGCACTAAAATCCAACATGGATCCCTAATAGTACAACTACTCTCAGTGCTTGCGCTCCCTATTCAGTTAGCAGTTATGAAATGTGCAGCACATCGAAAGGTTACAGATGACATAGGGAAAGGGAATGCTTTTGCTGATCAGATAGCTAGACAAACTGCTACCAATCCCCTTACGGAGATGTATGTTTCAAGGGAGACTGTAAATGCTTATGCAATGGATGAGGGTGTGGGGTCTGTACGAGATATCCAAGCCGATGCCACGTTAAAAGAATCCAAGAGGTGGGCTGAAGGTTTGGGGAAACTTGATGATGACGGGTGTTGGGTGGACATAGCTGAAGGGAAATGGCTTCTCCCTGATGCATATATAATGATGATGGTCGTCATGGACCATGGTCCTACGCATGTATGTGCCCAGAAGATGACAAAAATGTTAGAGAAAGTTTGGGCAAATGACAAAATTTCGAAACTTGCCCAGCGCTACGTCCAGGATTGCATGATTTGCCTACAACACAATGTGGGAAAGGGGACAGTAACTCCAAGGGAAAGTTTTGGGCCACCCTCTGTCCCCTTTGAAGTTATCCACTTTGACTTTATTGAAATGGAACGATGTGACAATAAAAAATATATGCTGGTGGTCATCTGTGTTTTTCGTAAATGGGTTGAGGCTTTCCCCGTCAAAGATGCTACAGCCATGACTACTGCGAAAACCATGTTTAAGGAGTACTTCCCGCGGTTCGGACTACCAAGAGTTATCTGGTCGGACAATGGTCCACATTTTGTCGCTGCTGTAATTCTGCAGATATGTGTGGCATTACAGATGACAAACGGTTCCATTCGGCCAGACATGCTCAAAGCGCCGGTCTAGTAGAAAGACACAACAGTATCATCAAGAACAAGCTCGCTAAGACGTGTGCCGACACCAAACTAAAATGGCCGGACGCTTTACTGATTTCGTATTATCCATGCGTACAACCCCTCAAACTAAGACTGCGCTCTCTCCATTTGAGGTGGTAATGGGGAGACCTGCCAATATCTGGAACCTTCCTAAATGCAATTCATTGAGAAATGTTGAAAATGTATTACTTTCCGATTATTGCAGCCAGTTGACTAAAAACCTGTATTTGATTTATCACCAGGTACGAGAAGCTTTACCTATGTGATACGAGAGCCTGGGCCACAGTATACGGCCTCGAAGTTGGGTGCTCATCAAGGCATTTGAGCGCTCTTCCTGCCTTGTGCCTCGCTGGCGTGGCCCGTTCCAGGTCCTGTTGGTCACCCAAACAGTGGTGCGGGTCTCTGGAAGAAAGAACTGGATCCATGCGTCCCATGTTAAGAAACTTCCTCACCCAGTACCACACGTTACAGAAGAAACAGAACCCCTCGCTAACGCTGCAACCAACGATCCCAAAGCAATAAATAGCGCTGAGAGTGTATCGGAGAACCTCTCTGAGCGCGTGAGGCTTGGTGAAGCCACCATTTTGTCTCCACACTCTAAAAAAGTTTTGCATCCGGAAACTGCTGTTTCAAATTCGGCATCTTCACTTGTCTCTGATACGTTGCTTCCAACAGGAAGTGACGACACATTGTATCTGGATCAATCAGTATCGGGAAAATTAAGGTACAATCTGCATGCAAGAAAATAGACTTACGGCACGGTTTTGCTGTGCATCTGATAGACTTACGGCACGGTTCGGCTGTGCATTCGAAGAAGAAAAGGATCACCGAGGGCTTGTTTTTGCCCAAATTTGAGAAAGGGGATTCTGTTGGCTAGGGTTGTGGAAGGACTAAGAAGTCGCACGGCCGGGAGGTCGCCAGCAATGAACATTGGGGGTATCCTTGTGAAGACTACAATGCCTGCTACCGCTACCGCTCGTATGGGACTTGTACATGAGGGGGTGACCAACCGGGACAATGGACAATATGCCTGGGCCCTGAAAACGTATTGCTGTGTTTTTATAATGATATTTGGGTTTATAATAGTCACTGTTTTAGGATTGTGGTACCTTGAGGAAATGCATCCTTTAGAATCCTTGTTGCCCACTGAAAATGTACCTGCTGTTCCTACTCCCTTTGTACATTTGCATACTCTGTCCCCTAGGGACTCTCAGCATAGACAAAGGTACCACAATATTACTCTACTACTTATCATGAATGCTACACATGCCATTTTTAATAAGTCTAACTGTTGGGTCTGTTCACATTTGCCGCAACACAGGGATAAGGGGCTAGGTTTGTATATTCATCCTTTACCTTTGACAACTGCTTGCTATGCTTCTCTTAGAGCACTGTTCTTTGGCCGTTGGAATGATAGCATCTCAGGGAACTTTGATGGCACCAATTTGAAAAGTTTTGAGAAACGTGTTTTGACTCCTCTGGGATGCTCGCTTTTCGCAAACAGGAGTAAACCTAACGTTGCTTCTATTAGGCCTTCTGATAGACTGTCTCGTCCTTTCCAATCTCCTTTAAAATGGCTCTGATAGGCAATAAGGATGCCATGCCTCCTTCTTACACTTTTAATCATAGCCCGATTCAGTTACTTTTTGTATACAGAGGAATGGAATTCAGTCAATGGGAGATTTTCTAGGTTGTGCCAACGTTGCAAATTTGACTGGGGAAAAGAGACCTCTGTATGTAGGCGAACCTGTCTACTTTGTCTGTGGTAATTTACCATTGCCATGGTTGCCCAGGGATTGGCAGGGAACCTGTTAGATCCTGTTACCTGGGGTGTTTATAGCTAGTACAAGAGAAGTTTCAAAGGCTCGTCCACGGCGGGACGAGAATGGTGACACCCCAGCACAAATCTTGGGAGATATAGCAAAATCAGTTGTGCCATTTTGGGGGCAGGTAGCGAATTCCGAAGATATCAGAAAACTAGCGAGAGTACTGGAGAGAACCATCAACCGGACCACGGACATACTCTATAATATGACATTAGAACAGAAGGCGATAAGACTAGTAGCACTTGAAAACCGGATGGCATTAGATTTCATTCTGGCTGAACGTGGTGGAGTGTGTAAATTAGTGGGGTCCGCTTGCTGTGTTTTCGCACCAGATTCCTCCCCAACCATCTTCAAGGCAATACAGAATCTGCACGTCCTTAGTTCAGAAGTGCATGTTCCCGAGGGAAACTGGGATATTAGCGCTTGGTCCTGGGGCTTCTTGCAATCTTGGGGTTGGAAGGTACTTTTGGTCTTCCTGATTATTTTGGGAATCCTATTGTTTCTTTGTTGCTGTATTCAGTGTCTACCTAGTATATGCTCAATGCTAGGGGGATGTTGCGCACAAGCGATAGGTACTATAGGACAAAGTGTATGCCCCAGATAAAACTTCCAAAGAATATGTGTTGAAAGAAGTTTTAGCGAATGATCTAACGGCAACAGATTTTTCCGACAGCGATTCAGGGTGCATGGAAGATGATGCATGGAGTTATTTGCAAGGAGATCCAAAGTAGTTTTAGCACTTGGCATAGGCCAAAAGGAGGGTTTGTCGAAAGAGAAATGATATCATGCCTCCTATCACAATAAATATATGTATATTGGCCTACGCCAAACTGCTTATAAATCGCTTGCGAAGAAATCCGTGTTGCAAGGTCCTGACCTTAGAATCAATGCAAGCCGCCATTTTAGGTTCACTTTGTAAAGTCACCCTGTGAGTTAAAATGGTGGACGATGTCATTCCAAAATACAACATGGCCGTCTTGACCTCTGTATGTAGCTAATATGTAACTTGCCCCCAGGCCACTTGTTGAGGTCATGAACTGAGTCCTGGTCCTTCGTTGACCTGTGTATAAAGAATTACTCGTGCAAAGAAACTAATCCACAAGCATATTTTAAAAACAATGTATCCAAATACTGAACGTAGAACACTTGTTTAACTACATTGGCCCTCATTAGGACCCTGGCGGAGAGGGTTTTACGCCGGCGTAGTGCATGGCGTACCTCTCCGCCAGACTACGAGTTCCCGTAGCGCCATGGATGATTTTTACGCCTGCTTTTTGCAGGCGGAGAAATCCATGGCGCTACGGGATCTTGATGTTAATTACGCCACCGTAATTTACAGTGGCGTAATTAACGCCTTCCCCACTCCCATTATACCCTATGGGGCAAGAATGGGAATGGGGAAGGGTAAAATGGGGATTGGGGACTTACCGCCCCGCCAAGGTCGGCATGGGGCGGTAAGTCCGCCAACCACCTTGGCGGAGTTGGCAGCTTTGCGCCATGGACCATGGTGCAAATTGCACCATGGTCCTCCGCCAAGGTCGTAATGAGGGCCATTGTATTTATGTTTGGGAAGACGTACATGGAAAATCCCAGAATACACACTTGCCGTATAGGCTTGTTGATATATGTATTAAAAGCAAACCAGTTATATGCGGATGTGCGAGACTTGGCATGAACCCTAGATCCGTGATTTATTAGTGGGATATGAACCCGAAGTGGGGCTGGACATCGTGCTCACAAAGAGTATAAAAAACCAATGCATTCTAACCTACAGCATCTCTCACTGAACACACTGAACCACGCTGGAGTTCGTTGTGTTGTACTGAGGGCTGATAGCTATCTGATTTTGCTCTGTTCTTAGTAACTGGATTCAGTATAAAATAAAGTACTTTGTATTTTCCTTTGTAACCCGTGTTCGGTGTATTTACTTTTGGGGTACTCAGCCTCGATATTTCGATTTTGTTTTCACAGTACGGGACCCGCCCCTTCATTACAGGAGTGTCGATTACGTGCTTCCCTTTGCGGGACCCGGATCAGACGCCTGGTAAAACCAGGTGTCTTTTCCGGGTCCTGCGAGGGGAGGAGGGAGGTAACAACTGGACACTCATAATGTGCCCGTTGTTACCTCCATCCCCATTCCCATTGAGCCCTATGGGGGCTCAATGGGAATGGGGAATTATTCCTGCAAGGAGGAATAACCGGGTCCTTCAATGTTGGAATGACCCGGTTATTCCTCATTGCAGGAACCCGGTAAATGAGCCCGGTTGGCAGCAGCCATGGAGCTAATAGCTCCATGGCTGCTGCCAAACTCATAATGAGGCCCTTGGAGTTGCGATGGTGAATTAAAACATGTTATTTTAATAATGATAAATGTGCACAAAATGTCTTAAGTAAATTAAAAGTGGTTTGATATTACAATTAATAAATAGCTAGGTTGTCCTTATAAGGAATACATTTTAATTTCAAACATGGTTGAACTGGAACATTTTTAACATGCGCCTGCTTTAGGGCAATATTAAAGTGATCATTTTATTTGCAAAAGAAAAAAACATTGTTCTATGTTTTAGCTTTCCCTTTGTTATGTTAAATTAAGTTGGAGTACTTGCTGAATGAGCTATTGCTGGTAAATTGCATTGCTGTTCTGTGAATGCAAAGACATGATTTCAGTAGTTATAGACTGCATTCAGAAGATACTGATTGGCTGAAACCAGGTCGATAATGATGTCTATGTGCTCATATCGTTGAGGGCAGCAAAGCTTCCCCTGAACAGTCAGAAAAAAGTTCATTCCTGATAAAGAAGGGAATTGTGGATCAAGGAAGACAATCGCTATTCAATTATAATGAGGGAGGATTTCTGATCGTTGATGTCCAAACTAGGTAATACTCATACATGTAGTTGCCATCTGATTTTTAGTCAAGGAAAAGCACATCCGATGGTGGCATGAAGTTAGGAAAATGAGACAATTAGTGACCCAGCTGCCACCATCACCACCTCCTGTCAGGATGAGGGTGGTAGCACTTCCGAGGTACAGGGTGCAACATGACATCGCCATACATTCTGTGTCCGCCAGCATAACACACCTGCATCCAGCCAGTCTGCCTGGTAGCTGTATCTACCATGGAGAGCCATATGCAGGCCACCATCCAACGCTGCTCTGGCATGAGGAGGGACTGGCCTCAGAGGCCGTCTCCCCACACGTGAGAGAGGAAGCGGTCCCTGGGAGAGCTTGTGAAATTTAGTGGGGGTGGGGGGGACAAAGCTCTGTAGAAAATCGTGAGAACTTTAAGGGGTGGCTGCAATCTCTGGGAGAACCCAAGAAATGTAAGTCATGGCAGTGGAAAGTTCTGTCCCTTTAAGGGGTGGCTGTACTCTGTGGGAGTGCCTGTGAAGTGTAGGGGATGGCCGAGATATGTGAGAAAGACCAATCATTTTAAGAAGTGGTTGTGCTCTGTGGGAGATACCAAGAATGTTCGACAAGTGGTGCATCAGATTCAAAAGTTGACATTCAAAAAGTGTACTGGCACAATAGGCAATGGCATGTGAAACTCATCATGTTGTGTTGAGTGGACCCTCACTTACTCCCACAGCTATCCATTTACCATTTATGCCATTAAAATAGCGCAGTGCTGTGATCTGCGCATGATCTGCCGGTTCCAGGTTTGAATTCAAGCAAGGCCAAGTTTGCCATTAATCCTTCCAAGGTTGGTAAATAAGTACCAACTTTGGTTGCGCGATAATTGTATGTAAATATGTGCTATGTACAATTCTTTGGCAGCAGTGCTATAAAAATAACACATCATTATCACAACAACATGAACCATGGAACGACCCTGCTCCACTTCTCAGTATCAGACGTTTACATGTACATCATAAGAAGTAATCGTCATCAGGCCTTACTCTCAAAAGAAGATCTTGCCGATAACGGATCGCTTCATAAAAAAAAACCTAACCTCTCCCGTTCCCTCTATTGAACCCAGTGTTCCTGCTACCCCTGCACCCTTGCTTGTAACCACCTGTTGTCTTCTCTATGTGGAGCAGTCTGTTGCTTCCCAGCTAGGGTCTAGCATTACAAATTCCAAACATACATCCTAGCTGGTGTGTTGGCTTTCGGTAGATGCCAATCAACAGCCTTCAACTATTACATTTCACATGTGTCAATTGTTCAACATGAGGCACTCCACACATTCTCTTCTGGTTACAGAAAATGCCCCCAGATGCACTAAAAACTGCCTCTGCCCACTCACTACTTGGGAGAAGCTTAGCAATGCCACAGCAACTTGCATTAGTGCTGCTGATCAGATGTGCAGCTTGCTGTACCATTAACGTACTGGGTCATCATCCCTGCCCACAGGTGAAGTGTGCAGTAGACCGGCATCAAGAATCTGTGCAGCCGATAGTCCACTGCCTATTCATCTTGATGATCTGTATATATGCAAGATACCAGACTCACTGAGGAGGGTATACCACAGTATATCCTGCCCATATGCTTTGTCTTTTCTGCTGACATAGCTTTCAAGAGTTGTCATGATATACAAAAATTGAGTTGTGCACCTCCATTCTGTTTTTTCGTTTCATATTAGGGTACCATTGAAGAGGTAGCTCACTGAATACAATTAGCTGGGCAATAAAGATGAACTCGACTACACCAAATCGCGCAGAAGTCCTCGACTTCAACGAAGATGAGGAACGCAGAATACTAGGTCTAATTGAATCCACTAGCAAAGATTTACTATCAAAAGACAAACTAGAGGAATTAATCAACCAGCTCGAACATTTAAATTGAAGAGAAATTAATTAATTGCATGCTTCCACTTTGGCCCACAAGAATACAACAATGACTAAGGTATCATTGGAACCAACATTTTGTGAAGAAAATCCATCATTCATCCAAAGGTGGCATAGATACTCTACAAATGTTCTTTAGATCTCATTTTACTGACCATTGAGAACTTGCAAAACATCTGAACCATTTAGAGGACGGCATACATTTAATTAAAAATAACCTGACATAAACCTTTCCTCAAGGGGAAAGCAAAAAAACCTTAGATGACACCAATCAAAAATTGGATCATTATAAACAAGAATTAGAATCCCAAAAAAATCAGGAAATTCCGAAGGGACACAGTAGATACTTGATGTTGTCTATGGTTGGCAAGAATATTATCAACAATTTTCCAACCTAAAAAGGTCAGTAACAAGAAAAAGAAGAGGGAGTGACTCCGAAACAATTTCATCAGACATTTGTAGCATGGAATCGGAATGAGGCAAAACACAAGAAAAAAGCATAGTAGGACAACCAGTGGGAGCGGCTAACGATCAGCCAGGAGGGGGGGCAGGATTTGCTTCTACATCAAAAAGACAGCTATCATTTTTTAGGAAGAAACCCACCAGAAGAGGTAACATGAAAAAATCCCCAGAGGAAAATAACACAAACAAAGAAGAGTTAGTCAACAATAGATCTAGTGTCCAGCTTACTAATTTTCAGAAGACAGTACTACAGAAGAGTTTATCCTTTGTACCACAACATACAAGTTCTTTGATACATGAAAATATCGACATTTACAAATTAATGAGGAAGCTGAAACTTAGTCTTTTTTGAAACCATGGAAGAAAAAGTAGAATCAGAACCACATGAATTGTTAGAGATTAAACCTAAGAGTTATTTTACTAATCAGGTACAAAACTTTATCTTGACAACATTTGAAAAACAGGTCCTGAAAGCTCAGAGCAAAATAAAATTCAAGCAAAGTAAATACAAGAACTTTACCAATAGGGAGACACAGGCACTCAAGGCACGTTTAGATAACCGGAAGATCAAATTCAAACATGCGGACAAAGGTGGCGCATTTATCCTCATGGACAGAAAAGATCATGTAAAGGAAATCAATAGACAACTGGATGTCAAATAAACATATAGAAAAGTTTATCATGACCCAACTGAACAAACAAAAGCCCAGATAAAATAAATGGTGGAGGAAGTGGTGCCACAAGGTTTAACATCAGAACATACAAAGAAATTCCTAATGGATGACCACCCAATCATTCCAGTACTATATATATATCCCAGGATCCACAAAAGCTCAATAGATCCGCTTGGAAGAACCATCATTGCAGCCATGGGCACCTTATTGGAACCGTTGCCCCAGTATCTAGACACGGCTATACAACCATTAATACAGAACAGTGCAACCTATTTATGGGATACCAGTGACTTTTTACTGAAATTAAAGAATGTAGACTTTGTCCAAAGACGGATGTAACTTTTCACCATGGACGTCACATCATTATATACAAATATTGGACATGCAATGGGTCCTGGAAGCCATGGAGTGGATTAACTCTCCACTGCCACATGCAAGACAGACAGGGTATTGCTCATGTTGTTACTGAAATTGGTATTGACAATTGCTTTAAATTTGAAGACTGATGTTTCGTCCAGAACTCTGGTATGACCAAGGGGGGCAGCGATGACAAGCTACACAAATGCCTACATGCTTTATTTAGAGACTGAGTTTGTCCTGAAGGTAGAAAGGTGGCAAAAGAATCTGGAGTATTACACTGGGTACAAAGATGCCATACTTGTCATTTGGTCATTTGGAGAGGCCCAGTAGATGAGTTTGAGAACTTCTACTTGATGATGAATAGTATGCATCAGCGCATAACATATACTGCCAATCAGAGCCACAGTTATGTCCACTTCTTGGATGTGGAAGTATATGCAAAGAACAACATGCTTAATACAAAGATATTTACCAAAAGTACTAACAGGAACTGTTTACTCTTGACCAAAAGTTTCCACCCAAAACGAACACTAGAAAGTTTACCAATCAGCCAGTTTATGAGGTACAGACATAACATCACATCAGAAGAAGGGCATTAAATCCAAGCAAAGCTTCTGAAAGATACATTTATTGAGCGGAAATATGATCCTGAATTATTGGAATGTAATCTGTAACCAAGAAAGTGGAATACATTTCAAGAGACGATTAGCTTAAATCCAAATCAATGAAGGAGAATCCACCACTGGTATATGACACTACATAGTCAGTGCAAAGCCAAAAAAATAAAGGAAAACTCAAACGGAACTGGGAAATCATGAAACTGGTTAGCACCCTAGAGAGACTATTTCCAGCATTAACAGTTTTTGCTTACAAACAATGAACGGCATTGAGAATCATGTTGATAAGATCTAAATTCAAAGAACACCAAAACAATGTGAAATATACAGGGACACAGTCGTGTCACAACTGTCAGCACTGTGGTAATGGTGACTCCATACTACACTCTACTACAGGTAAAAACATCCTGCTGAAATATTTGAGTACTTGCAACGTCGCAAACATGGTCTATGGCCTCAAATGCCCATGTGGGTTGTATTACGCAGGTATGACAACACGTAAGGCCAAAACCCATTGGACAGAGCACAAGTCTAACATTCCAACAAGGAATTTGACGACCTCAGTAGCCAGTCATTTTCTAGAGGCAAAACACAATATTGCACTAGTACAATTTGTGTTTCTGGAAAAGAGTAGTGATGTCAAAAAGAGGTGGAAATATGCAAAGGAGACTGTTACAGAAAGAGATTAATTGGATAGAACAACTAGACTCATTGAAACCATGAGGTATGAACATATATTGGGATTTAACATGCTTCTAGTAGGCAATCAGTTAACATACCATCCTGCTGAACAGTCTCTGTGAAAACCTGGGTATCACTGATCAGGCTCTGGCCTGGCTGACCTCTTTCCTCTCTGATCGACCCTCCCAGGTACATGTACAGGGTCCTTTCTTTCATCTATCTTCCTATTTTCCACCCTATCTGTAGGGCCTAACCTCTCACCCTGGCTTTTCAACCAATACCTGGAAACTCTCGCCCACTGCATTGCCACATCTGCTCAAATTTCCAGTGCTACGCTGACAACACTCAACTCATTTTCATGCTGCCCTCTGCCACCTCCTCTCCCTCTCTCATCTCTGATTGCCTAACTGCCATTCAAGATTGGTGTGCCGCCAATGATCTTTGTCTGAATGCCAGCAAGACGGAGATCCTCCTCATCGGCACACCTTCACCATCCTTTCCCCTCACTTTCTGACCGGCCTCCCTTGGCCTTCCTCCTACCCCCACCTGCGAGGCTAAGAACCTCTGGGTATCTTTGACTCCACCCTTCCCTTCTCCGCCCACATCTCCGAGGTCTCTAGAAAGTCAAATTTCCTACTGCACCTCCTCAGAGGTACTCTGCCTTTCCTCTCCTTCCCCCAGAAGCTCATGGTATCCTAAGCTCAGGTTCTCTCTAGCTTGGACTATTGTAACAGCCTCTTTCTAAATCTACCTGCCTCTACTCTCCGCCCTCTGCAACTAATCCAGAACAGGACTGCAAAACTTGTCCTTGGCCTCAAGCATCGGGATTATATCTCTCCAGCTCTGAAATCTCTCCATTGGCTCCCAGTGGATGCAAGGATTAAATTCAAAACCCTCTGCATTGTCCACAAGACTTTCTGGGGTCTGGGTCCAAAATACCTTCAGCTATCCCTCCGCAAATACCTCCCCTCTCGAGCTCTTCGCTCCTCTTCCTCCAACTCCCCCAGAGTCAGTCGTTTTTCAAAGAAATGAGCTGGGGGTAGATCTCTGACTTCGGCTGGTGCCTCCCTCTGGAACAGCCTCCCTTCCACTCTAAAACTTGAGGAGAACCATATCCGGTTCCGGAAGCACCTCAAGACCTTCCTCTTTTCTTCTGCCTTCGCTCCCCCTCTCCCCTGCTGATCTGTTCTCTCTTGGCACCGTGCACCTGGCCACCCTCTGTCCTCTGGGCCCAGGTACCTGCTCACCATGCCACCCTCCCGCACTGCCTCCGGGCAACCCCTTGCACTGGGGTCTGTATCTGTACCCATACAGCCCCCACTTTTTCTTCCTGCACTTATCAGACCTACCCTGTCTGCTGCCTTAAACCTAGCACTTGCAAATTGCTGGCTGCACTACCACTGTTTGTTGTCTTTATTATTTATTTATTATTTATCTGTTTCTCCTCTGCTTCGCACTTTCCACTTCTCCCCCCTTCCATGCACTTTTCCCCTCCCCCTATCCCATGCACTTGCGCATTCTCAATGTCACTGGGCCTAGTAAGATCGCTGTTTTGTTCTCCCCTGTTCCCCTTCCTTGCCTTGTCGCACTCTGAAACACTTGTGTACGAGCGCGATAGAAATAAAATAACAATATCAATAACATGAAGTAGATTGTTAACAGACCAGAGATTCGGGAAGAAACTGCAACTGAATGTTTGAAGACAGGGGTGTTGCTCGGTCTGGAAAAGATCTGGGCTATGCTAATGTTGGGACTGCCAGGACTCAGGGCTAGCTAGCCTTTTGGTTGTAGCCCCTGAGTTTCTATCCGGGGCTACAACAAGAAGGCCCAGGGCTATAGACCCCTTATCCCCCTTCCCCAGCAACTCCTATGTTTAAAGATCTGTATTTACATGTAATTTCTATGAACATGAGATATTCCTCCCATACTGGCATAGACTGTAACCAATGATCTGGTCTGGGAGGAATTTAGAACTACCTGTATGTATACAATTGTAGGGACACATTTTGTTGGATGCATAACTGCATAAGAAGGTTTGGTAGGTTTACAGGGAGCAGAATATGAGGAATTAGTATTACATTCACTGATACATTACACCAGGCCAAAGGTAGAGCAGTGGAGCATTAGGGAATTGAGCAGAATAAAGGTCCCAAACCTTTGCCCTTATATATATACACACACACAGTGATATAATTATAAGTGGTGCAATGACAAGAGACACTCTGTTTGGCAGACATTGCATGCTAATAATTATTTGTCCTGAAGGTGGCCAAGCATTCGTGCATGTTATTCACTACATGACGCGCCCAAGACGAGGAATCTGAGCACAAAGAGCAGGGCAAGTGTAAGCACACTCTAATACAGGAAGCCTTGTGTACTTAAGGTTTGGACTACATAGACGAACCATGCTAGAAAGGATCATTCTTAGCATGTTCATTGTCTTTTGAGGATTATCCATCAATATTTCATTAAGGTTCTCACACAGAATCCACTTGGTTTCAGTTAAAAGGAGATGCATATGAGTAAACATGTAGTTTGCTAATGAGTGGCAAAATAACTACACAAAGTGTTTTCCCAGCAGTACTTGGAGCGGGCAGAACTGAAGTGCCTGACTCCCACATTGGGCTAAAATGGCTGCCCTGTAATCCGGTGATTAGCCTCGCTTTCATTGCCGGCATCAACATGGGTTGGTGTAAACACAAAAGCAGACGCGAGGCACCCGACCGCTTAGCTGGTGGGATGCTGCACGTTCAGCTACGACAAAGTCTATCTTAGGCACTGTATGTACACGCATTAGGCACTGTAAGTCCCAAGTAAGATTCCAGTATGCCAACTTGATTGGCACTCCTCTGATGGGACCTCTTGTCCCTTTAGATATGGAATTCGACCGCAAGGTGAACATGCCGAATCTTGCAATCATGTCAAACCAGCCACAAACACTATCCGACATAAAGTTGGGAGACTGATCACAGGAGTGCTCTGTTCTGAACGAATTAAGCATTTTAAGGATAACTTTATGTAGTGTCTAACTGGGGGACTCAGTGAGGTTTGTTTTTTGATGTTTAGATATGCACAAGGTGAAAGAACAGTGAGACCTGGAGGTAGGTAAATATAACGTTTTTGTTACAATACGAGTGTATATCATACGGAAGATACATCACAAGAGATTCCGAGACTCGTTATCTTTGTATTATAGATGTAAATACACAATTTGAACATCAAATCAGTTTAGCCCTGGAAGAAGGATAATTAGAATATCCGAAAAGCATCAGCAATGGTTTATGTTTTTGTTGTGAAAATAACCACTGATGTGAAAGTTGGTTAATGTTACAGAATTACTAAATAAGTATTTCGTTCTCTATACTTTGAATTTTGAACTTGATATTTTAAGTTGGTAATGTTACATGTGAAATTTGTATAAACAAATGGAGTAATGTCAATTTGAGATTAATGTTTTTCTCGCCTCTCACATGAAATTAGAGATAAAGGAGAGATCATGCAAAAAAAACAAATATTAAATATGGATTGTGAAGAATGTACCCTATTGTATGTGGTTTTAATGTAGTGTAAAAACACAGGTGGGACCCCCTACTTCACGGGCACCTAGGGGTAGAACAATTATATATTAAACTAAAAGTGGTGCCCCGTGGAATTGAGGAGAACTAGGGAAAGAGACATGATTTTATTTTCATTATTATTTGATGTGTAATATCTTTAATAACTTTATAAAGTTTATAATGTGGACAAATAGTATTAATGGATATATCATCATTAGCAAGAAAATGTGAAATTAAAAGAATTGGAACAGAAGCCTTATATGCAAACTCTGGCTTTCGTAGATGAATTGTCTTAGAACGATGGAAATGAATGGTATGTATGGAATATGAATGAATGAAAGAGAGACAGTAATGATGTTTTAATGAATTTCTGTTGTACTGTTTTATACATAAAATAATAATGAAAATAAAATAATGTTTGATTTGGACCGCAGCTTCTGTCTCTTTCCCTAGTTCTCCTCAATTCCACGGGGCACCACTTTTTGTTTAATATTTAATGTAGTGTAAACATAGCAAGTTTTATTTTTAGGGGTAATTACCCAATTTGGAGTGCACACGGATTACCTGTTGGCAACAAAAGGCTTTTTTGTTGAGGTCCACAGTATAACCTCCCCATATGCTGGGTCTTCTCTGCTCAAATAGCTTTCAATAGATGTCAGTGATATACAACCTATCATTGCATCCAATCTGGAGCTTCATATTCCTGGTGTAGTTGGCAACATTTAGACGTGACTTGTTGGTGTTCTTCTTGCTGCCTGTATTATTTCTCAAATTGATTTTGCAAGAGCCAAAGAAAACCATCCTTGTACATTGTCACAGTTGTTTCCCCTTGCTGTGAATTCTCCTCGCTTGTGTGGCGCATGCAGATGGATAGTGACCACCTTTACCTTGTAAGGTGGGTCCATAGAGAAGAAAACACACACTTAATCTTACCTTTAAATGCAACTACCCATGAATCACCACATAATGTGGAAAGCAGTCCCCTCCCCATCTCAGCCACATCCACATCATCTGCCAAGGCATGGGATGTCACCATGTTGGATAGGTTCAGTCCAAGAAGGTGCACCAGATGGAGAACATAATTGAGGGATGCATTGTGATGGCTGACCTGCTTGGTTGCCTCCTAAAAAGGACATAGTTCAGATCAGACATTAGACATCAGCTTTCCCTTACACAGAGGTAAACATGCCCTACATGGAGCTCTGCTGCGAGTGTTGCAGTGATATGAAATTTGTTGTCACTGCACTGTAACCTGTCCAAAATGTGGCCACTCAGGACTGTTCACTGACAATTTGTGAAATGTAAGTGGACCTTCTGGGCCACACAGATGATTTCTTTTTACAGGCTGACAATTGCTGGTAACAAATGTGACTGTGAGGTGAGAGATTTGTGCAAAGCAGGAAACATGCTTGTCTTTCTAATTCGTAAGGCAGCAAGGACATTTGATCCATTGTCTGCTGTAACAAAGTCAAAATGCAAATTGTGATGACCTAGCTACTGTGCCTCCTTCAACTTCTCTTCAATGTAAACCGTCCAGTGGCATTTGCATTGAAACTCTTGAATGCACATATTTCACTGGTGCTGAACAGCATATACCTGCAGCCCTGTGCATTACTCTAGAATGAAGTGCCAAACAGTGTGATAGTGATGGTCATTAAAGTCAATACTAAGACCACTGGTCCAGATGTCCATGGGGAAGTGGATTTATTGGCTTAAGCACTGTTGTAGAAGTCACCCTTCAATAACCATAACCTCCTCATACAATTCAGGTACTGCTGCTTTGTGAGGGTAAAACAGTGGTCAGCAACTTAAAGAAAAGAGTTGGGCAAGCCCTGATGCAATGGATGACCCCGGCTTTGCATTGCTGGGAAGGTCTTGGTATCCCACTCCAAAGCAATGACACAGCAGCAGTATTTTTATGGGTAACTGTGCCGATTGGCAGGGCTGTACGGATTGCGTGATGGTATGGGAAAGGATGCACCTCTGATCATTTGACTTCTTCCCATGCCTGTGGATGGTACAACAGTATATGGGACCTCATAGATGTGGTACCCAAGTTGGTCCCCGACTTCACCCAGCACACCATTGTTTGACAGAGTGTGGAAGTGGCCAGATTTGTTTGATGTTTAGTCTGTGTGAAACACTGCCACACTTGTGTTTTATGTTTTGGGCTAACACCACGCAGGCTGGGCCCATCTGGGCACAAAGATGCTGTTGTGGTGGTTTTCTAAATTGTATGCAAGCATGTGATGTACTTTTGGATCTGTGACAAGAAATCTAATTCTCAAAAGGACTATGCACAGTTGGAGGGGGAAGCTTCTATTAGTATAAAACACCTCTATAACAGGCTCCTCATTATCACTGCACTGCAGCAGCAGCACATATTCCTATCTGAAGGTAATGGATCAGAATCACTGGTCTTGATCATCAGACATGTTGTTATCATTATCATTATTATCTGAATTATCAGTGGTTCAGGATGGCAGCGATAAAGACCTGGAACTGTCTGTCTCCTCTCAATGTTCAACTATGGCATGTGTTGCTTTTTCATGCTCTTAATTAGATACGACCTGCATCCCTCGCCCTTCTGCCATTGAGATATTGGAAGGAGTTGAAAGAGAAACCCTTCGGAAGGTCCTGTGGAAGTTCATTACAATGGAGCAATACCAGTTCATGTATGCGTTTTGGGACACGTACTCCAAAGCAGCTTGTGACATGGTCGTGGAAAGAAGAAAGCTGGATGATACCTTCAATTAAACATGTGCAATATTTCATGCCTAGTGCACAAAACAAGTGCTAGTTCAAATAACAAAAGCAGCATATTTTGCCCAGGACTCTGGCTTGTTTGTGTGCCGACATGGTGTCCAATTATGTTGTTCATTAACTGAATGATATATCACTCACCTCTCTGAATATATGCTACTTCCTCCCATGAAGAAGGCCCTGAACACACATCTCACACCAGTTTTCCTCAGAGATGTTCTGTTCCTGCTACCAAGTGACATCCTACGTCGCATGCCTGATCGACCATGACAAATTGTGGGATTCTGTCCCTTCTCCCCATGGGGGAGCCCTCCCTAGGGGTGGTAAAAAGTGGGAGGACATCACATGGATGGACTTCCCTCATGGGGATGGCGACTTCCATTCCATAGTGGAACTCCCTAACCCTCTTACCTTTGAGTCCCGAAATACGTGAAACCTGTAATAAAAGCCTCTGACAGTGCCACTGTATGTTGTTGTTACACTCCTCCTGTTCTTCCTATAAAACCTAATTCATTGTCTTATGGAAATGCTGTGAAGAAGATGACAGGAGTTATACAATATACTCTTTCATATAACTCCAAAGTACTGATAAGAGGAGGGCCCGAGGAGGCCTGGCAACGGCATTATTGACACAGACAAGGGACTTTGACATTGCGCTGAGGAAGACCCAGCCACTGACCATGAAAACAGAACAGGGACTGCCTGAAAGGGAACCCAGAGAGAAGCCAGCGTGAAGAGACACCTGCCCTAGTCCTAAATTGAGAGGATGGGATTGGAATGTCAGAGAAAGCCTTGTGAACTAAATGACACCCAACCAATGCAGAAGAGAGCATCCGGCTAGTGATGGCGCGACCTCAGATAGGTGGACCAGTTAGTTGCTTAAAAACATAGAGACTAATGAACCGGAGGCCCTGCAGAATCAAAGCGGGGTGGAGAAAAACAAGGAAAGAGCGGCAACAAACGCTGAATGCCAAAGGGCTGTCCAAACATCCCAGGAAGACATTGTGCCAGGAAGAAAGAGGTAACAGGAATCACGGTAGACCCAAAAGGGGCTCGGTAGAGAATACCCAAGGCATCAGCAGTAATCGCGTTCATCTCAGTCACTGTTTAAAAGCTGATCAAAGCATCAGGAGGGAGCTCTCTCATCACAGTAATTGTGATAAAGCTGATCAAAGCATTGGGAGTGATCTCCCTCGTCTCAGTAATTGTGATAAAGAAAATCTAAGCATTAAGAGTGATCACCCTTATTTCAGTAATTGTGGTAAAGCTAACCAAAGTCTCAGGAGTAAACCCGTTCATCTCAGTGCCTGGTGTAAAGATAATCAAGGCCCCAGGAGTAATCTCCCTCATCACATTTAATGCCGAAATGTCAACCAACGTGACCTAAACCTCGGGAGTTATCTTCGTCCCACTAACTGTTACAAAGTTTGTCAAAGTGATTAACAACAGAAACTAGAAGTATTTTGAACACTTAAACTGCATGTGAGAGAAGCTTGGAGAGAAGCTAAAGGCTTAATAAGAATGGTTCCAAACATCCAAGTGAAACAGGAGAGGGGAAGGTGAAGTATTCCCCCTGCTTATATGACAGTTTGTGAATTCAGAAACCAGAAGAGAATCTTGTAAAGAGCTAAGAGACTTAATAAGCAAGAAGAAGCCAAACAGTTGATTCCGATACTAGGGAAAAGCTTGCCAAATATATAGGCAAAGACATGAAACTATTGGACCAGGAGGAGGGAACCATCCTCCTGGTATTCTACATCCTGGTGGAATACAAACTTTCAGTTAAGACTTTTAAACACACACTTCACTGTGGATACCCGTGAACCAGGAGAAGGAAGTCATTTTCCTGGTTTTCTTTATGGTATTTGAATACTTAGTGAATAGCTAGAGGTAGGTCATTTTAGACATAGGACAGGGCTCTTTTTCATTAGGTCAACCATTCTGATGACGAATACCCGAGTTTTATTAGTTGGTTAGGTAGGGAATTCCCTTTAGAATAGGTAGAGTTAGGTATTTTCCTTTGTTATGTAATAGAGTAGTGTTTATATCACGCCACCCCTTTGTCCGACTCCTTCATCCAGCATGCCACACCACTCACTCCAAGTGGTGGACACTCACTAGTGTATCACCCTCCAGCCTGAATCTCTTCTACGACATTCCATAACAATCATGTAAGCATGAGTCTCAGGAAAGCTGCCATCAGGGATTCTCTGCTCTTAATCTCAAGTGTTGGCAACTGAGTTGGCAACTGTTTTGTCATTGCCCTTCAAAGGGAAGGGTCAATGGGGGTCATTACGAGGTGGGTGGTAAGGGATTACTGGCACCAGTGCCAGTAATCCCTTACCGCCCTACTACGAGTTCCCTTTGTGGGTCCTTCCTTAACGCCTGGTTTTACAAGGCAGTGCAAAGAGAACGTTCAGTGTGAACCCATCTCATCTTGCAGAGCTTGAGTTAATGCAGAAACCAAGTTGTACCATGTACGCCGCGTGCACTCCAAAGAAAACACACTGGCTCTCGCAGTGATGTACCGTGCATAGAATTTAAATACTCGTTGTTAAAGGGAAAAACTGATCAGTTTGGTCTCATTAACATCAACGAAGGCCACACTCTGGAAAGCAGTGATACTTTTAGGAAGAAACACATTACATATTGGTGCGCCATCATGTGCTGCTGGATGGTCGTTCCCCGTCTCCAAGCATCTCCGATCTGGCAACGCTGGAGATTACCATGGAGACGTGGCTTTTCCGCTGCCCGTGTTTCGGGTAGTCACGTGACACAATGACTACGCGCAATACGTGCACAGTGACGCCTCCTTTCCTCTTCAAATACGAGTGCCAAAGAAGTAAACGCTGCTTCTAATTAGCGTTACTACTGCAATTCCTTTGATCCAGATTCACTTCTTTAAATCTGAACTCAGAACGTCTTTTGACCACTCTACTGGATTACCCTTCGATTTGACGTACCATCCTGGCTGCTGCATCCTTCCAGCAGCTTTTTCGGCGGCTGCTTGCCGTCACTCCTCGCTGCCTTCGTTCCTTCAGGCAAACCATTCTGCCGGCGCGCCGCTCCTTGTAGCGGTTTCCTCACGCTGCCTTCATTTCATAAGGTAAGCCTTCTTGCTGGCCCTCTTCCCTTCACCCGACCACCACTCAGCCTACAACATTCCACTTATTAGCAGTTGCTGTTTAGGGGGATACATGAACACATAACAGTCCTTCTTGACCATCTACTATCATTCTGGACCCATTGTGTGGACATCTGCGTTTGGACTTTCCAGCACCTGTGCACATTCTGAACGCTCTCCTGTAGTGCACCATCCCGGATCGAGTTTGCGACCCTCGTGCCGTTCGGGGTAGTTTTCCTTTACTAACCTTCCTGTTTTTTATTTTTTCCTCCTGTTGGTTAGTACTTTCACTACCCGAAAAAACACCTATTGGGTAAGCCTTTAGTCATTTAGTTTGTTTTCCTAATAAGCATTAGACTACCATTCTTACCTGTCTCTCCTTATTTTCAGTCTTCTTGTTTTCCGACTACCCATATTGTCTTAGAGTCCTATCAAACCTTTACCAGGTATTGTTTGTTGGTTTACTCTTGAATTCACACAGTTGTCTCCAAGTCAGTGACATAATATTGTGCTTTGTTTCTTACAGCCTGGGTTTGGCGGTGTGGTTCTCCCCGCTCTTTTGGTTAATTGATTCCTCTGACTGTTGTGTTATTCAGCAGAGGGGTACATTGCCTTAAAGAGGTCCTCGCGTTGAGGAGGTCTGGTTCTGGATTGTACCTTGTACACTCCATCTTAGACTGAAAACATTCCGGAGCTGCTCCCTCTTCGGTTATCCCAAGGTCGAGCAATGCCCCGACCAGTTCAGCAACTGGTGAGTAACAGAATTAGAAGCCTTAAAAAACATGGAACCCGATCAGCCCATGGCAGAAGCCATACTGCTGGTTGATCCTATGGCAGAAATCCTGCACCACCTTGCGGGATTGAGAATGGAAATGGCTACCATGAAAGCCGAATTCCAGCAGAGGATTAATGAGATCCAATCACTTATATCTGCTCCTCCCGGGCAAGAAGGAAGAGCTGGGGCCCCCTCCGGCTCGGGTTTCCTATAGCTGCTCCAGAGACTCCTTCCATTGTGCTCTCATCCCAGTTCCCGCTGGCTCCTCCTGAACGGTTTATGGGGGATCCGAAACATTATCGGACCTTCATTAACCAGTGCAAACTACACTTTTTGTGTCGTCCTACCTCCTTTCCGACTTCAACCACTAAGGCAGCTTTCGTCCTTTCACACTTAGGAGGGACGGCCGCCTCTTGGGCTAATCCATTGCTGGAATCGAACAGTCATGTTCTAAACAATTGTGATGCCCTCCTGACCGCTATGAGTCGGGTCTTTGATACCCGTTACACCTCACAAGCTTCCGATCTGGAATTACTCAAATTGAGACAAGGGTCCACACCTTTGCTTGCCTATCTGGCCCGTTTCAACCAACTAGCTGCAGAAACAGATTGGCCTGAAGAAAAGAAATCTGCAGTTTTCTATCAGGGCCTCTCCGAGGAACTAAAGGACACACTGTCTACTGTACCAGTGGTGCCCAGCGCCTTTAATGAACTATTAGACATGGTTCTTCAGATAGACGCCAGAAGGGCGGAACGCAAGGGAGAAAAGCGACCCAGCATTCCGCTTTCTGTCCCAGACATCCCCACTGCGGGGGTTCCCACCCCGGAACCTATGCAGATTGGTGCCGTACGAGGGCCGCTGACTCCGGCACAACGTCAACACCGCCGTACACACAATTTGTGTATGTACTGCGGTTCCTCAGAACACTTGTTGCCAGACTGTTCCAAGAAACCAAAGAAGAAGGCGGGAAACGCCAAATCCCGACAGTAAATGGGGTCCATACGTCGGGAAAGTCAGTTTTGGACTCCCTCTGTTCCTCCCAAACCCAGACTACCTTAATCAAGCTGCCCGTCACCTTCACAGGTGCCTTGAAAGATCCTGTTCCGATTTCAGTGGTGATCGATTCCGGAGCCACCGGTAACTATATCGATCAAAGTTTTGCGACCTCCGCTGGAATAGCATTAACTAAAAAATCACATCCGGAAAATGTCAGTGCAGTCGATGGATCAGCACTCGTTTCAGGATTGGTGGTTCAGCAAACGATACCTATTACCATGACCACGGCCGAAGGCCATACAGAAGAAATATGCTTTGACGTTATCCAAGCCCCTGCCTACAGAGTAATCTTGGGCATCCCGTGGCTTAAACTACATAACCCGCTGATAGATTGGTCCTTAGGCCTGCTTCAGTTTCCATCTGTTTTTTGTAACAGCACTTGTTTCTCCTCATTAGGCATCGTTGACGACAATCCTAGCCGGGTTCTATCAGGTTTGTCCGCTCATGTAGGGGCAATCACCAAGACATCCGTCCCTCCGGTCCCAATCGAATATACACAGTTTCTCGATGTGTTTGACAAATGCAAGGCAGAGACATTGCCTCCACATCGTATTTATGATTGCCCCATCGATCTGGTGCCAGGAGCCAAGATACCTTCGGGGCGAATTTACTCATTATCTATTAAGGAGGACCAGGTCCTTAAAGAATATCTGGACAAAACACTTGCTACGGGGTTTATACGCGCATCTAAGTCCCCTGCAGCATCTCCCTTATTTTTTGTTCCCAAAAAAGAAGGGGACCTACGCCCTTGCATCGACTATAGAGCACTGAACGAGGTAACCGTAAAGAACCAATACCCTTTAGCATTGATTTCCACTCTTATTGATCAATTGGGCAACTCTAGCATGTTTACCAAACTGGACCTTCGAGGAGCCTACAACCTTGTCCGTATTAAAGACGGGGATGAATGGAAGACTGCATTCAAAACCCGTTTTGGTCTATTTGAGTACCTAGTGATGCCGTTCGGGCTCTGTAACGCCCCTGCCACCTTTCAGGCATTTATGAATGACGTGTTTCATGACATCCAAGACCGGTTTGTTGTGGTTTACCTCGATGACATACTCATTTACTCTGCCTCGATGGCAGAGCATGTTGAACATGTTTCCATGGTTCTACAGAGACTAAGAGAAAACCATCTATATGCCAAGGCCGAAAAATGTGTCTTTCACTCCTCCGAGGTCGAATTTTTGGGCTTTAACATCACCAACCAAGGTATCAAGATGAGCCAGTCCAAGGTCAAGGCAGTCTTAGATTGGCCTATCCCGAAGACAGTCAAGGAACTTCAATCGTTTCTTGGCTTCGCTAATTTTTATCGACGTTTTATTCACTCATTTACGGCTCTTACTGCTCCACTGACGGCATTGACTAGTTTAAAGGTCCGTTTCATGTGGAATGATGATGCTGAGTCAGCCTTTGAATCTCTGAAGGAGGCTTTCACCTCAGCTCCTTTATTACAACATCCCAATCAGGACGTACCTTTCTTTGTTGAAGCAGATGCATCAGGGTATGCCATAGGCGCCATTCTCTCTCAACCCTGTTCCCTCACAGGGGTAATACATCCTGTTGCCTTCTTTTCTCGGAAACTATCCACCTATGAAAGAAATTACCCTATCATGGAACGAGAACTGCTAGCCATTAAAGATGCTTTCATGGAATGGCGACACCATCTCTTGGGCGCAAACATGTGGTTACTGTCTACTCAGACCACAGGAGCTTGTTGGCATTCAAAACCATGAAGTGCCTTACCGCCCGACAAGCTCGGTGGCACTTGTTTTTCTCACAATTTCAGTTCATCATCACTTACCGCCCGGCACGCCAGAATGTCCCTGTGGACGCCTTGTCGAGGCAGTCGTTCGATGATAAAACGGTTTCCATGAATCCGGCGCCGTTACTGGGGGAAAAGGTGATATGTGGGTGCACTGCCCAGCCTTCTCTACGTTCCATCATTGAGGATTGGGTGAGTTCCAACCCACCCAAAGTAACATCACTCAACTTGGACGTCCAAGGGGGGCTTCCTTTCATCCAAGGATGTGTTTACATACCTCTTGGCCCTGCCCATATTCACGCCCTGCGCTGGGCTAATGACTCAGTGGTGGCGTCACATCCTGGCCACCAAAAAACGGTAGAGTCCCTTCGCCGGTGGTCTTGGTGGTCATCCATGTCCAGAGATGCCATGGATTACATCTCTGCTTGCGCCATTTGCGCTCAATGCAAAACTTCTAGAACCAAACCTGTGCGTCTTCTACAGCCCCTACCAGTACCATACAAACCATGGCAAATGATATCCATGGATTTTGTGGTGGAGCTTCCAGCCATCAAAGGAATGAATACTATTCTAGTTGTAATTGATTACTTTACCAAGTATGCGGTATTCATTCCCTGTGCCGGTCTTCCTAATGCCCCTACTTTGGCTGAGTTGGTGCGTATACATGTCTTTCAACAATTTGGCTTGCCTTCTATCATTTTTTCTGACAGAGGAACACAGTTTACCTCAAGTTTCTGGAGGGCTCTTACATCTTCTCCCCTTATAGATGACTGGTTTTCCTCGGCTTTCCATCCACAAACGGATGGGCAGACAGAACGCCTTCACGCTACTATGGAACAATATCTGAGGTGCTTATGTCTCCAGTTTCACTTTTCTTGGTTAACCGCATTACCACTGGCTCAGTTTGCATACAACAATTCATTACATACCGCCACAGGCGTGTCTCCTTTCTTTGCCTTATATGGTTTCCACCCGCGATCCTTACCTTTGGATCCGTCATTGCCCATAGACAACCCTGCGGCTTTGGCTAGTGTTAGGGACATGGATCAGCTACATGGAGATGTCCGATTACACTTGCTACGATCTCAGGTTAGCGCTAAGAAGTCCGCGGATGCACACCGAACCCCGGCCCCAGTATATACCCCGGGCATGAAGGTGTGGTTGTCAACTCGCAACTTGAAGATCCCGGGAAAAAAAATCCCTCCTACCTAAATATGTTGGCCCATATGAAATCACTGCGGTCATCAATCCTGTGGCAGTTCGGTTATCCCTACCATCTGCATGGCGAATCCATCCGGTGTTTCATGTGGCACTGGTTAAACCCTGCCTCCCGGCTACTCGTCTGTCTCGACGCCCGGCGCCCGTTCAGGTTGACGGGCAGGAGGAATTTGAGGTTTCTGCCATCCTTGATGTTAAGGTATCCATAGGGTCGCTCTACTATTTGGTGGATTGGAAGGGTTATGGTCCGGAGGACCGCACGTGGGAACCCTTGTCTAATATTCACTCACCTGCATTGAAGCGTGCGTTCCATGCTGCCAGGGGGTTGCCGTGGCCTTTGCGGGTGGATACTGTTATGAACCGCCGCCGCGTTCCCCGTCTCCAAGCATCTCCGATCTGGCAACGCTGGAGATTACCATGGAGACGTGGCTTTTCCGCTGCCCGTGTTTCAGGTAGTCACGTGACACAACGTCCATGCGCAATACGCGCACAGTGACGCCTCCTTTCCTCTTCAAATATGAGTGCCAAAGAAGTAAACGCTGCTTCTAATTAGCGTTACTACTGCAATTCCTTTGATCCAGATTCACTTCTTTAAATCTGAACTCGGAACGTCTTTTGACCACTCTACTGGATTACCCTTCGATTTGACGTACCATCCTGGCTGCTGCATCCTTCCAGCAGCTTTTTCGGCGGCTGCTTGCCGTCACTCCTCGCTGCCTTCATTCCTTCAGGCAAACCATTCTGCCGGCGCGCCGCTCCTTGTAGCGGTTTCCTCACGCTGCCTTCATTTCATAAGGTAAGCCTTCTTGCTGGCCCTCTTCCCTTCACCCGACCACCACTCAGCCTACAACATTCCACTTATGAGCAGTTGCTATTTAGGGGGATACATGAACACATAGCAGTCCTTCTTGACCATCTCCTATCATTCTGGACCCATTGTGTGGACATCTGCGTTTGGACTTTCCAGCACCTGTGCACATTCTGAACGCTCTCCTGTAGTGCACCATCCCGGATCTAGTTTGCGACCCTTGTGCCGTTCGGGGTAGTTTTCCTTTACTAACCTTCCTGTTTGTTATTTTTTCCTCCTGTTGGTTAGTACTTTCACTACCCGAAAAAACACCTATTGGGTAAGCCTTTAGTCATTTAGTTTGTTTTCCTAATAAGCATTAGACTACCATTCTTACCTGTCTCTCCTTATTTTCAATCTTCTTGTTTTCCGACTACCCATATTGTCTTAGAGTCCTATCAAACCTTTACCGGTATTGTTTGTTGGTTTACTCTTGAATTCACACAGTTGTCTCCAAGTCAGTGACATAATATTGTGCTTTGTTTCTTACAGCCTGGGTTTGGCAGTGTGGTTCTCCCCGCTCTTTTGGTTAATTGATTCCTCTGACTGTTGTGTTATTCAGCAGAGGGGTACATTGCCTTAAAGAGGTCCTCGCGTTGAGGAGGTCTGGTTCTGGATTGTACCTTGTACACTCCAGCTTAGACTGAAAACATTCCAGAGCTGCTCCCTCTTCGGTTATCCCAAGGTCGAGCAACGCCCCGACCAGTTCAGCAACTGGTGAGTAACACATACACATCAGTGTTGCCTCTCTGGAGTGTTGTACGCTGATGAAAAAGCAACTGCGTCAGCCTCTATGACTTTATCGCAAGATTTGAAGGAGTTGCGCTCAGAGAATGATGGTGATAGTGAGGAACACAAGAGCATGGCTTGTTGCAATTAGATATACCAATCCGTGATGACAGAACTTCTTCAGGGCATCAATGCATCATGTAATCAGGGCGATTTGTGTATAATGGTGTTGGAGAATGCATCTAGTCCTCATGGACTGCTTTGCCGCTGGTGTCTGTCAGTGCCCATAATATGAGGAAGGGTATGGCATGGCAGCTGGGAAGTGGGATTAGGATTGTCGAGTAGTAGTGTTCCTTTGCTGCCTTGTTATGACATCTACCAACAAAAACATTGCAGTGGGATGTTTCTGAGGATAGCGGAAGATAGTTTGCCACTTATCATTCCCTTTTGAAACTCCATGAACAACAGATGTAAGTGCACGCCCTGGCTGATGGGCTCTTACGCTGGAAAAGAAATGGAAGCCATTATTCTTGGGTGCTGAGGGCTGGGAGTGGATTGTCGATGATGGAGCAGGGATGCCACGGGAAGGAACCAAGTGGTTAGAGGGGCTGGTTCACACCCCCAAGGCTGACCTACAACAATTCCTAGGTCACCACACTTTTTGATCCGTGCCCTGCACAATTTCACAGGTTGTTTTTGAGGGAGTCAGTCACTCCTAAACTGCACCCATCATAGAAATATTTCCCCTTCATGGAAAACACCACAACACTCCTCTACTGGTACTGTCTGCGTCTGGATTTTGGTCCATGGTGACACTCTTTGCATAGCTCTCATATACACTTCTGTAGGAGTAGTGTCTGCAACTAGCATCCACCTTGCCAATGCTGGCAATTGTGGGCATTCCGTAACGCTGCACTTCACACTGTTATGCACAGCTTCACACATGCATTCCAGGGTCGCCTCTTTATTTTAATCCACACTCCCTTCATTGCACTTCAAGATCAATGTGGTGGTGCAGTCATGTTATAAATGCCTTCATTACACCGCCTGGTTGGACAATGGTCCAGTGTATTTCGTCCCAATATTAAGCAATTACATGGTGTAAGTCAACTTCCATCGTTCTATTTTGCATCAAACTTCTCTAAATAACATTCCGAGGATCTTTAAACCTTTTCTTATCGCACTTCAATATCTGTACAAATGGAAGCTTAACATGGGTCATAATATCCACACAGTTCAGGAATGTACTGAAACTAACATTTTCCTACACACAACTGCCCATTCTTCCAATTTGAAGAAACGCAGTGATCAATATTGCTTGGGTCTTTAGATAAACAACAACAAAAAAATAAGCTGTTGCATTTTCTTTCCATGGTTAAAGAAAATCGTGTAATATTGTCACAGGTACATTTCAGAACACTGACTTTCTTCAAAACCATATTGCACTGAAACAAAATGGCCTCCCCCTCTCTCCTTCATTTGTGCCCTAGTCAAGGCATCTTTATCTAATATGGATAGCATAGGAACAGGTCAGCTGACTTAGTTACGCAAAAGAAGCAAACAATAGGCTACATGTATGTTCTTATTGTTTGTACCAGTTGAATCTTCACACTTCATGTAATCGGGCGCAGATCAATTATGTGTTTTATAGATTTCAGATTTAGAAAGAAATGCCATTTTTTGGAAACAAAGATTCTAGCATTATAGATTACAATTTTACCTGTATAGATCATGCCGTAAATTGCGGTATGTTCTGTCTCCACTCTGTCATGTCAAGCTCTACAAAAGCACGTTGGCGTATCTAACAACTGAAATCATACACGAGTTCATGCGTTCGCTTATACACTTTATATGTGATTCGCAATTCCTTAATTGGCTTCACACTGACGTAGCTTTGTCCGGAGTGGCAGACAGACAGGACGGTAGAGTATGCACGCGATACTATAACACTACGGTTAAGTAAGTCAATGGCCATGGTAAGCAAATGATTGGTGTGCGTCCTTGCCAGTGTCTTTAACAAGATAGTTAAGCCACTTTCAAGCTTTAACAAGATGACTTGAGTACCTATTCTCAGTGATCTCTTTGACTGTCAACCTGTGTATTCACAGGAAAAGGGACTCGCATCAACCATGGGCAGAACTTGAAACACGCTTGAACCCACCAAGCCATTCTTGCCTGCCATGCCATACTAAGAGTTGTGCTCATTATCAGCGTCTTGAATCCCAGATCAATAATGTCAGGCCTAGTATTGATAAGTCACTTGTTGTTAGACCTAGCTCTTATTTGAATGTATACTTTCCTCACTCCCGAAATGCTTTTAAAATGTTAAATGTTCTAAACTCTCTCATCACTAAACATGTATTTCTTTCATGCCGCTAGTTTTGCAATCATCATAAACTGATCGTCAAGATCATTAATGTTATTATTTTGCTTCATAGCCCAGACATCTCTGAGGAGCAATGGAGAACTGTGCAGGTCATAGAGCAAAACATTGGTAGCGAGAATTTACCTAGTCGTCAAGTAAACAGTAGTAATTATCATAGTACAATACACAGATAGGGGTGTGCACACAATAGCTGGAATCTGGGTTACACCAAGGCGTTGTGGTCTGCAGTGCTGTCCTAAACTGAAGGAGACTTGGAGTAGTCTGAATTGCCACCAGAATTTAGTCCCAGAGGACCAGAGCATAGTATGAGAAGGACTGTTTCCTAGTCTTCTCCTAGCGAGCCAGTCTAGTTTCCATTCTGCTGATGATCTTATTGCAAGATGACCATGTGCCACCCAGTGTTTTAGTTAGGCCGTTAGCTAGGCCGACATACTGGCTGTAGTTGCTTTGCAGGTTAGGCATACGGTTTTCAACAAGATGATAGCCGAGATGAGGAGCCGGTGCAGTTCATGCAAGGTGGGGAGGATGATGTTAAATTTCCCAAAGCTGGCGATGTGGTGTGCAGCAGTCTGGTGAGACACTTTGAGAGGGGTCAGGTGAGCAGTCATGAGCTCTGCTAGGAATGTGTTATCCCCCGTGATATGCAAACTCAATAGGGCCGGCACCACGGTTTGGAAATCCAGGAGTGGGCAGGAAAACTTTATCTTCTGGAGCACAGAGATCCTATACCAAGACATTTGAACTTTTTTTCTGTATGTGTTGTTGGAATGATAGATTGCTATCAACAATGAAGCCCAGTCATTTTGCTGAGTTGGTGAGGTGAGAGTTGAAACCTTCTAAGCTGATCTGGCCCAGAAATTTCTGTGTGGGTTCCTGCTTAGAGGGGAGACTCAAAGGTATGAATTGGATTTTGGTTCGGCTAAATTGGCATCCATGATTGAATGGTTGCAAAGGGGAGTGACAATTTGATTTCTAGGTTTCACACGTGTATACACTGCATACTGGTGTATTGTGATTTTGGGGTTATCTAGGAGTGAGCCACAGATTCCATATAGAGATTAATTATAACTGGGGAGAGAATGGAACTCTACGGGACACTAGACATTGAGGTCTGGGTCTGCCAGATGTGTAGGCTGGGAACCATTTCAGGGCAGTGCCAGAAAGGTCCAGCCAGTGGGCAAGGAGGTTGAATAGTGTGTGATGGTTGACCAAGTCAAATGCAGCCCCAAGGTGTGGGAGGTCTAGCAGGTATGAGTTTGTTTAGTTGATAATCTGAAGGTCCTCGCTGACCACCTAGAGTTGGCTGTTTCAGTGCTGCTTTTGGGGTGAAGCCTAGATTGGTAATCCTGGAACAGAGTTGCTCGATTTTTTAAAAGTAGTTGGTTAACAACTACTTCACAATGGCTTTGCAGATAAGCTGGAAGCTCTCCATTTGCTGCTAGTTTTCTACCTCTGGGTGGAGGGAGGGCTTTTTCAGAATTGGGTCTATAAGGCCTGTTTTTAGGATGTTTTGGAATGTACCATCAGTGAGGGGGGTATTGACACACCTATCAAGAGCAGTAAGGGTGGAACTGGTAATTTCGTAAAGATTGTGGCTGGGAGGATGCTGTCAGTTTAAGAGGTTAGTTTTAAGGCTGTCAGTGTATATAAGAGATCCTACGGTGAGAAGGAAGAAGTTGGTCCAGGGTTGAACAGCCCCTGGTGGAATATAGGTGGGAGGGTCAGAGGATGTGGAATTTGATGGTAATGATCTTGTTGATAAGGAACATATTGATAGCTTAACACTTCACTCAGGATTCTGATACCATCGGGTCTGGTGTGGGCTTCGCGTAGTCGGACTGCTGCGAAAAGGGCTATGCTCCAGTTAGAGGCTAAGTATTGGTGGTGGCTTGATAAATAGCCTTGGCTTCAGATATAAGATTCTGCCATTTGGAACATAAGACCTTGAGGGATAGAAGATCTTCTAGCGTGCGGACCTTGTATTAGCATTTCTCAAGAGCTCTAATCGACCGTGTGTTAATAGAAAGCTGTCGAGTATACGGGGGAGGGGGAGCAGACAGTTTGTTTCTGGTGTGGCCCAATTCTTTCAGAGCAAATGTATCTGCCAACTCCCTTGATTTATACTGAGTTGTGTGGTATACTGAGTTGTGAAACTGGTGTAGTGTCATGTCAATTGTCTTTCTAAAACAAGAAATCCTAACATCTTGAATGTACATTTGCCCCTGAATTAGAGATGCTGACTTTGGTGAGACATTGTTAAGTGGAGGGTTTATATCGATAAACCAGTGAGAAGGACAAGATCAATGTAAGGGGGATGAAAAAGAGCTAATTTAAAGTGAAAACGAAATAAAACAAATCTGTGGGTTTTCTCCAAGCCGCAGAGGCCATAGTTTAAGAGGATTTAGATCTCACACTGATTACTATTACATGTGGGGGAATACTCTGGGGTAAAGTGGGCTAGGGCTAGCTGAGGCTCAGATGCCAAAATGTTACACATGAGCTTGGACTCTGCCAGGGTGCCACAACCTGATTTCCTGGCTCTATTAGTCAATGGAAATGTGGTAAGTGACATAACTACACTTGCCAATCGATGTCACTATCGTTTATGGTTAGAATCAAACCATACTGAATGAAGGCAACTATATCGAAAGACTGCATTGGTTGGTTTTTCTAACATTGTTTTGAACACTTCATCAGAATAATGTATTACAAGTAATTAATACAGAAGAGTCATGGATCTCCGTCAAAAGGACTGACCTTCCTTGACCCATTCTGACTTCGGTTTTCTAGTAGAATATTTTTATTCGAGTACATTTTACTCATTTTCATCTTAGTTATGAAAACTGGACTGTCTCTTGTAGGCAATACCTCTAGTTTCTAGGCTGCACATCTTTCAAAGGTTCCTTAACTAATTGTAATTCTTAGGCCACACCAGTGACTTCTCAGGCCTCACCCCAAAATATGTGTTCAAGACTCGTTAGGGCAACCCCTAGATTTCTCATCCACTTAACGCATCGGGAGTACTCCCATGTAGACCCTTGACTTGCAGATTACACCGAGATTAGTGGTGCTTTGAGTTTTGTGTCTCTTTGATGCTACTGCTTGATGTTAAGGGCCCACTGTTAATGTTAATTAGCAGTATAAAAACATGATCATGTAGAATGCAGAGACTCCCTTTCCACCAGGAAGCCACCAGTATTATAATTATAATTGTTCTTTTATAACATGCTTAATACCGGGGACCAGTTTCTAAGCGTGAGCCGGGGATCCAAGCCTGTGTTGCTATGCGTTGTCCTGCTTCCAAGACAACCACGTTGCCCCTGGGCTATCCTCCTGGTCATTCGTAGGTTGAGAGCATATTGAAGGATCCTATCTCACCATCATTGTAATGTGAAACCTGGGAGTTTGTGTATATTCTAGACATTCTAGGCATGTCATTATGAACACACCCATGAAACAGCTCTGAGGCACCAAATCCCAAACATGGGATTGCTAGGCACAATATTCAGACCTTCCCTAGCATGCCACCCACAGATCTGTGAACCTGATGTGACTGCAATGTAACATTGAGGTCAAGGGAGAAAGGCAAAGATTCAACAACCACCAGGGAAGGAGTGACTACATAAGATCAAACTCTGGGGCACCCCACAAAGCACAGTGCTCCACTGCATCCCAACTAAATGTGTGCTTTATAAAAACTATACATGAACACACATATGTGTAGTTATACAGTGCCAAGGCAGGGGGGCAGCTCTGTCCAGAGTAACCTGAGCAAATTATGAGTGATTGTGCAAGAACAAAGAGAACTGGGCCTGCCGCACTAATGCGAGAGGATCAGATGTTACTGACCATCTCATGGTTGACACATCATCTAACAGATGAAAAATCGCTGTGTCTGTACTACAGCAGGGACAGAAGTCCGATTGTCAGCCCCACAGCAGAGAGTGAGTGGATAGGTGGTGGGGAAGTTGAACAGCTGCAGACTCCTCAAGGAATATTCCCACAAAAAGCCAGGGAAGCGATGGGACGTAATTGCCATTGTCGAGGGAATCAAGTTCAGGCTTTCTATTTATTAATGGGAGTTCTTGACCAACTTTCAAAGACTCAAGCAAACTCCTCTGTTGAAAAGAAGACTTGATTAAAGAAAGCCAGAGGGAGGAATAAGACTGAGAAGTATATCTAATTAAGGAAGCCGCCATAGGATCATCAGACTTTCAAGAAGAAAGGCAGAGTAATAAAGTCGGAATCAGAGAGAGGAGATGCAGTGTTCCAACCAGGAGTATGGGGTCTATAAGATGAAAAGATCTTGCATTTATGGGTGATATCAACATAATAAGAATGAAAGAAAGGTGGACATGCTCAACAGAAAACGAAGTATAGGTAGAGATGGCTTTCACACAGTGTTTTATGGTCTGGAATAATTGACACAGATGGTTAACCATATTAACAATTTGCGTATAAAAACATGAAGGTTTTGCCTCACTTATGTGTTCTTTATAGTATATACGTAATGTCAAAGTTGCTGAAAATGAGCACTGTTCAATGTTTTGAGCTGCTGTGTTCAGATTGAATATGTACAGAACCTTGTCCTAATTTACCTATCTCTTGCCTGTCTCTACTTCGTCGTTCTGTTGACCTCCTGTGTGCAGGTCATGTTTGCCCTCTCTATTTGGCTTCAGGGCACTATCTCTGCTCTGGAATTAGCATGGCCTCCTATGTGCTGGATCTGTTTGATTCATTGACCTACATGTGGTTCTGCATTGATCATTAACAATGCTACCTGTGTACCACATCTGGACTTCTATTGCTCATTCAGTCTATCTCAGATATTACCCCATTTTCAATATCTGTATTAATATTCACCTGTGTTCTTTTAGCTCCGATCCTTCGCGGATTGGTTTTCATCTTTGTGCCATTGTGGGGTCCACCTCTGGCCGATGGATCTTCTTACAGGACAGGTTTCTTGCTGTGTTAATGATACTTTTTTTCATCTCCCTGTTGTATTGTATGAATGTATGCATGGGATTTATAGAGCGCAAACCTAGCTGGGAAGCAAAGTAGAGCTGTACATATGGAATGCACCCATGGGTTTACTAGTTGCAGGGTTAGCACAGGAGCTTGGATGGATAGAGTCGTGGAGTGCTCCTGAGCAGCAGAATGATGCATCAGTTGAGCAATCAGTGCAATATTCCTTCAAGAGTGGAGTCTTCAGGTCCTTCCTCAGGTGTACGACTGAGGGAGTCAGTCTTATCTGCATTGTTAACATGTTCCATAAAGTGTCTGTGTATGTATATATCTCCGGAAAAGCCCTGTTCCATGTTTCTCTTTTTTCTTCTATTTCTCAGTTTCCAGCCTGGTGATGATGGGGGCTTGTGGTGGTGCAGTGACATCTGGATATGGTGTGTTTCTCAGCCAGGTGCAGCATGATTTTCATTGTGACAGCTTTTTTAGGTGATGCAGGCTGCCTTGACTATGAAGCAGGCTACAAGCGGTAAGTCTGTGCTGCTTTTTGAGGATTGTGGTGATGCAGTCAAACTTTCATACTCCTGTTATGAGGCATGCTGGACGGTCTTCAGAGGGTTCAATGTGGTATCCGGGACACCTGTGAGAGTGTGGCCACAGTGCAGGTGGAGGATGACCATGGCTTTGCCAACTGTTCTGAAAACTCAAGCATGGTTGAAAGGCTTGACCTTGTGAAGGAGTGCATTTTGGTACAATTTTTCTTGGGTCTTCTTTGGTATGATTGTTTTGAAAGGTGAAATGAGAGTTAATGGTAAATATAAGAGATTCTGTGCAGGGGGAGAGTTGCCAGAGTCCATCAAGCTCCATGTCAGTCAGTTTTGGTTTTGCTCATGCTTGAAGGATTTCTTAGGAGTATAAATATGGTTCTGGTCAGGTTGAGCTTCAGGTAAGTGCTTGACATCCTATTAGGCATGAGGGACACAGTGCTTGAGGTGATGGATGTCATTGATGCAGTTGATCTTTAGGGAAAGCTTGGTGCAATCTGCAGATTGATATATATGAATACTGGTGTTGCCGAGGAGTTCCCAAATAGTACCATGTAGAGTTTGAAGATGAAAGGGGGCAGGCTATAAGCATGAAAGACTAGTTTACTATATGACAAAGTGATATGTTGTGGCCCATCTAGATGAGTTGGTCCCTGATGGAGATGTAGGAGACAAACAACTAAAGGATTGTGCCTTTGAATCCAATCTGCATGGTGAGAATGTTGAGGGTGGATATATTGTAAACGGTATCGGCAGAGAGGTCAAGTAGGATTGAGTGTCCAGGTATTCTGTTGACTTAAAGTGAGTTGTATGCCTTTTATGTGTCGCCTTTACCGACATTTGTCTTTGTTACACTTTTGTAGCGTGGGTGTGACGGCTATGATAGATTGCGCGTAATGTACAAAGTTGCTGAAAAAGGGCATTGTTCAATGCTACTGTATTAAGATTTAGCACCTGGTGATGGACAATCAGATTGTAACAATCGATCTGATTGGCCTTAGCCAGGTCATTACCACCCCAATAAAGCCATACCTGCTGTTGTTCCAATTTTTGTTCCCTTTCTGCAACGTGTTGCCATGGAAAGGGAGAAGGGACTATGTGCAGTACCTTATCACCATTCCATAGCGGCCATCTTCTTAGCTTTCTTTTTCCTTCATTTTTGAATGGCCGTCCATGGCAGCTTTTTTAATTTGTTTTTTGTGTTGCTAAATGCTGAAGATGTCTTGCAACTTATAAAATACACTATTTGTACCACAGTCTTATGGATCAGAGTACTGATAACAATAAGCCCCTCACTGGGGGGAGCATTGCTGCTTCAGGTAATGCCTCAGGGCCTGTGTTAAGCCCCTCACGAAGCAACGCCCTGTAACTATGGGCCTGGGCCATTACCTGAAGCAGTAATGCCCCACCCCAGTGAGGGGTTTATTGCTTAATGTGTGCACAACCTTTTACTGACTAACCTACTTCCTGCGTGTCTCTACTTTGTTGTTCTGTTGACCTCCTGGGTACTGGTTACTGCATATATTTGCTCCCCTCATTTGGCTTCTGGCTGCCATCGATGCTCTGGTATGTGTCAGATTTGTTAGATTCTTTGACCTACCTTCTACCTGTGGTTCTGCATTTATCTTTAACTGCACTACCTGTGTACCAGATCTTGCCTTCCCTTCCCCATGCAGCCATGGTCATCTCATACCTTAGACAGTACATCATTTTCAATATCTGTATAAATATTGCTATGTGTTCTGTGAAGAATACTGTAGATCGCTCAGCAAATCCCTGCCTAAATACTCCTCCCAGGTTGCCAGGGAAAGGCAGACACTTTATGATCCTGGGGGTGGTGCTCTGCGGGAGGATCACCTCGGAGGAGAAAAGGCTCAGGAAGGTGAGGGGAATCATTGGGGTGAGACACAGTATTTATCTTCCTCTAAGGCAGAGATATTACAACTACCAAAATACGTTATCGCTTATTGCCACAATAATTCACTTTTCCACTCGTTGAACATCTAAATCTGGGTTCAATCAGCCAGAATTCCTGTGGTATAAAAGTGAATAAAACCCAGTCTCAATCTCATAGAGCTAATTGCTTCCTTAACCCCTCCCATTACTGTTTTTTTCCTCCCCACGTCCCCTCCAGCACTATCTCAAATGTCGTCAGGCATAGTATGATAGTCGCTTGTTTTGTTCCTCGCCTCCCTTTCTGCACCCCTCTCCCTCACCTCTTGTTTTTCTCCGGCTCTACCGGAAATGTCGTCAGGCCTAGTACGGTAGTCGCCTGTCTGTTTCCATTTCCTTCCCACTATCCCCCTCCCTTACTTATCTTTGTCTTAGCTCTTGCACTATCTGAAATGTTGTCAGGCGAGGCCGAGTACGATAGTTAATTTCACATCATTACTGTTCATGGCCTGTAAAAATGTCATTGTATTTTCCCTTGTTCCCTCCCTTGCCTTGAAGCGCTTTGAAACACATTGTGTATAGGTGCTATAAAAATAACCTATCATATCATATCATAACTCAAAAGGAGGAAATGGAATGAAGTCTAGAAGCCTAGAAAACCTTATTCCTCTTTTCAAACCAAACTGGTAATCGATGTGCATATTTCTTCAATTAATGTTGTAGAAAACAGAAGGCAAATCAGTAAAACAGAAAGAGTTATAAAAACTAACTTTGTTGTCAAGTACTTCAAGTCCCATAATTCCCTCAGCACTGGTATGAGGAAGATGGATGCAGAGGAACATTACTGTAGGAGTGGTCTCCTTATTAGTGTAGATGACCTAGACCTGAAGGGGACTGTGAGGCTTAAGAAGCCCCCTCAGATGCAGGAATCAAGAAAAGGAGAAGGAAGAGAAGGATTAGAGCAATGGAAGAAGAATCAGCAACGCAGGCCGTGATTACAGCTGAGAGGGAAGCCTGAGGAGAGAGAATACGCCAAAAGCCTCAAGCAGTGGTGGGTCCTGAGAGAGTCTTTGCCTTGACTCTCCCTATTGCAGAGGTCGCGCAGCAGGACGTGTAAGGAGACGACACTTGGCCAATTATGATTTGTTGCGCAGAGTTCACACAGCGGAAGCAGCAGTAGTGAGGGAAGTGTGCCCTCTTTTGATGTACCCGGTGGCAGGGTTGCACCTGGCCCTCTCTGGAGCAGAGGAAACTCCATTACTTCAGTGGCATGAGTGGAGGTGGACCAGAGGAGGCTGTCCAGCCAATCATTAGAAGCCACAACTACCGAAGACCTGCGAACACCAAGCAGAGCGTAGTCGAGTGACTTACCCAATGAGTTCACAGCTTGCAAGTGACTCTGAAGCACTCCAATGTTGTGCGCATGTTTACGGCAGGCAGCTTCAGTCACGTGTGGGTGAAAGCAGTAGTAACTGCATTTCTGAATACTGAAATATACGAAACCAACAAAAGTCATACCAGGTGAGACAAAGTGACTGTGTAAATAAGGGCATCTGATTGTGGAAAGCCTGAAGATCCTGTGAGGAAGATGGAAAAGGTCAAAAATCTTACAAATAATACCCAAGCTATTAGGGTGTTAACAACCAGCAATAGTCCTATAACCAACAGTGCTCAGGGCAAGAGGGGAACACTCATTTCCACCTGGCTAAGCAGGAGACTGCTGCTGCAGCTGCCCCTCCTATGCTGGTGAGCCCCTCTTGGGGATTTTGTATTATCTTGGGCGGATTGCCTGTTTGTGAGTGCCCCTAGGCCCTGCTTGTCTCTCTTCCCTCTCCGTTTACATCCTGCTCTTCCCCACTCTCCCCCCTTCCTCCCAGCCCACCCTCCACCGTGATTGGACAGTGCTGTGGCCCTGCTGCCTATAGCTGCTAGCGGTGCTCCTCGCTCACCATTTCCACCTGGCTGAGCGGGTGACCGCTGCTGCAGCTGCCCCTCCTGCTCTGGTGAGCCCTTCTTGGGGATTTTGTATTATCTTGGGCAGATTGCCTGTTTTTGGGTGCCCCTAGGCCCCGCTCGTCTCTCTTCCCTCCCCGATCCTTTGCTGTTCTCCCCGCCCTCCCTCCTCCCTGCCCTCCCCCCCACCGTGTTGGCCAGTGCCCTATTTTACTGCTCCCCCTGGGAAACTTCCCCCTATTTGTATAATATGCACTGTATCAGTATTTAGAATTGCAATGTGAAACCTAAGCCTTTTCTCCCTCCATTCAAGATTCTCAAACTTAGGTGTGTTCTTTCCCGCTGTTTTTATAATATGCACTGTATCAGTATTTAAAATTGTATCGTGAAACCTAGGCCTTTCTCCCTCCATTCAGGATTTGCAAACTAGGTGTGTTTTCTCTCCTGTCTTATAAATTTGCATTTTGTGAGTTCTACAATCCTGAGTTTGTCATCCTGTCCTTTTACTCAACCTGCTTGCCTCTCGCTGTCTTGTCTGCCTACTCTAGTGTCCTTCTCTAGTGTCTCCAACTCTCCATTTCCACCTACTCCATGGTGCTCTCTGTCTCACCTATCTTTTCTAACTGCTTCTCTATTGACTATCCTGCTCTCCTCACTAAATCTGGTAGGAAGTGGTTTAAAAAGGACATCCTGGTCTCCAACCCAGGCCTCCCTATCGCTGATCCCTACACCAGTGCCTCCGCCAAGGAAACTCTCACCAACATCCTCTTTGTCGTTCCATCGCCAGACCTAAGGACCAATCATATGGTCTCTGTGCTCTCTCCTTTCTACTCTTCTCCCATTAATGGTGCCGCCCATTGGGACACCCTCCTGGCCTCCTTCCACTCCTCCAAGGTCATCATTAATGTATACTCTAATGGGACTGTCTTGTTCCAAGGCCCTCAGGCCAACCTTCACCTCTTTGATAGATGCTTTCTGTACCTCATCAGTTTCCTTTCTTCTCCTGCTGTCCCGTCTCCCCCTCCCTCTGCTACCTTGCCTCCCCCTTCTCCCCCCTCTGGGACTACCTTACCTTCTCCCAACCTCTCTGCCCCCTCACAGGCTCCCTCTACACCTCCGAAGGGCGTACCTCTGATCTGTACCCCTCCCGGAAGTCCTTCAAGGATGGCAACCTTCTCCATATTGCCACTCTTAACTCTCGCTCTGCGGTCAAACACTCCTCTGACATCTGGCGCCTTCTGGAAGAACTTGACCTTGATGTCCTCGGTCTCACCAAGACATGGTTCATGGCCAGCTCCGTCACTAGCTTTGACACGCTCCTCGCTGATGGCTACAAGATGCTCTCAGCGCCCAGGTCCAACCGCGCTGGAGGGGTTGTAGCTCTGATCTTCCCAGAATGGATTCCTGCCTCTGTCACTCCTGCACAGGCCTACTCCTCTTTTGAATGCCTCGTCTGCAGGCTCTCTATCTCCCCTAGCTATTCCCTTACTGTGGCTACTATTTATTGGCCACCTGGTCAGATCTCCTCCTTCCTCTCTGAGTGGGTGGATCTCTCCTCCTCACTCCTGGCCTCGACTTCTCAACTCCTCCTTCTTGGAGACTTCAACATCCACTTGGATGCCTCCTGTCCTCCCTCTGGCCTCTTTCGTGACCTCTGCCACTCTCTCTCACTCACTATTCTCCCCTCTGGCCCAGCTCACTCTGCAGGGCACACTCTGGATGTTCTTATCTCCTCTGACCTTCCCCTCTCTGTCCCCCTCTCCACTGCGCTCTCCTGGAGTGATCACGTTCTACTATCCTCCCACCTCACCCTCCCTAACACTCAGGCTAAGCCACCTCCATCACTGCCACTCACCTTCTCGGTCATTCGACCCATGAAACGCGTGTCAGATGAGGCTTTCGCCACCACCTTCTCACCCCCTCCTCCCCCTTTGGCTGACTCTCACCCTGACACAGCCCTCTCCATGTTCCACTCTTCTATATCTGATACTCTTGATATCCTTGCCCCTGTCATGAGAATCTGCATGAAGCCCAATACTAAGTGTAACTCCTGGTATGACTCAGATCTCGTCACCCTAAAACGCAAGTGCAGGGTGGCCGAGAGGAAATGACGTGCTTCATGTTCATCCTCTGAAAAACTGGCCTGTCGCCTGCTGCAAAGGCAATACCGTCTCTCCCTCCTCACCAAGAAGAGAGCTCATATCCAAGCCTGCATCTCTGCGGCATCTAACAACTCGGTTGAACTCTTTAAAATCTGCAAGGAACTGGCCAATCCTGCCACAGTCTCTACCTCTCCTGTACCTTCCCAAGCCCCCTGCACGGCACTGGCTTTTCACTTCATTTCTAAAACTCAGGACATCCTGTCCTCACTCTCCTCCTATCGCCTCCTTCCCTCTATTCCCTGCTCCTCCTCTGGCCCTTCTGCAGCCCCCCCTCCTTCTCTGCCTTTCCCCTTTTCTCTGCATACAAGGTTTCTATACAAGTCCGATCTATGAAAGTCTTGTCGAAACAGGTTCACCCCTGTTCCTCCAAAACTATCAAGGACCACATCGACTCCCTGGCTCCTGCCCTGGCTGATTTCTGTAATCACTCCTTCGCCACTGGAGACTTCCCATCCCCCCTGAAGCACTCCCTTGTGCTCCCTCTTCTTAAGAAACTCACTGCCGACCCCTCCTGCCCGGCTAACTATCGCCCAATCTCCATCCCCCCCTTCCTGGGCAAGCTCCTGAAGAAACTGGCCATCACCCAGCTTAATCTTCACACCGAATCGGTTGGTTGTCTTCATGACCATCAGTCTGGCTTCAGAGCTTCCAGAAGCACGGAAACTGCTCTCATGAACATCCGTGAAGACCTGCTCTCTAACCTCAATTCCAACACCCCATGTGTCCTCATCTTGCTTGATCTCTCTCCTGCCTTTGACACTGTCAACCACGCCATCCTGCTCAACCGTCTCCGTGATAACCTGGGTATCACTGGTCAGGCTCTGGCATGGCTGACCTCTTTCCTCTCCAACCGACCCTCCCAGGTCCAACTCGGGTCCTTCCTCTCCGATATCTTTTTCTCTTCCTGTGGTGTCCCTCAGGGATCCAACCTCTCTCCCTGGCTGTTCAACCAATACCCGGCACTCCTTGCCCAACGCATCACCGCTCTCTATCCCAACTTTCAGTGCTATGCGGATGATACCCAGCTCATTTTCAGGCTACCCTCGGCCTCTTCCTCTCCTTCCCTCATCTCTGACTGTCTGTCTGCTATCCAGGAGTGGTGTGCAGCAAATGACCTCTGCCTTAATGCCAGTAAGACTGAGATTTTACTCATTGGCACACTCACTCCTTCCTTCCCTGCAGCTCTCTGACTGGCCTCTCTTGGCCCTCTTCCTGCACCCACCTGCAAGGCTAAAAACCTCGGGGTCATCTTCGACTCCACACTCCCCTTCTCTCCTCACATCTCTGATGTCTCCAAGAAGTCACATTACCATCTGCACCTCCTCAGAAGTATTCTTCCTTTCCTCTCATTTCCCCAGAAGCTCACTGTCTCCAGAGCCCTGGTTCTCTCTAGGCTGGGCTATTGCAACAGCCTCTATCTAAATTTTCCTGCCTCTACTCTCTGCCCTCTGCAACTTATCCAGAACAGGACTGCGAGACTTGTCCTTGGCCTCAAGCCCAGGGATTGTATCTGTCCAGGACTGAAATCTCTGCACTGGCTCCCAGTGGCTGCAAGGATTAAGTTCAAAACCCTCTGCATTGTCCACAAGGCCTTCTGGGGCCTGGGGCTGCAATACCTTCAACTCTCTCTTCCCAAATATCTTCCTTCTCGAGCTCTTCGCTCATCCGCCTCCAACTCCCTCAGGGTCAGTCGCTTCACCAAGCAACAAGTTGGTGGTAGATCTCTCGCCTCGGCTGGGGCCTCCCTCTGGAACAGCCTTCCTGCCTCCCTGAAACTTAAGGAGAACCATCTCCGGTTCAAGAAGCACCTCAAAACCTTCCTCTTTGCTTCTGCTTTCCTCACCCTCTCCCCTGCTGAATTCCGGGCTAAAACTGCACTAGCTACATGGCCACCCTTTGTGACCTTGGGCCCAAGCCCCACCATTTGCACACCTGGACTGCCTCCCTGGCAACACCGCACCTGGGGACTGTATTCTGTATCCCTTCAGTCCCTCACCAGAAGTTACGTCTTCTCTTACTATGCACTTACCACCATCATGCCGTTTATTTATCTTATTTATTCTACTATCCCATATACTGCACTTTCCCCTCTCCCTTCCCCCACGCACTTCTTCCTTTTCCCCCTTCACATGCACTTGCGCGATCTGAATGACACTTGGCCTAGTAAGATTGGTGTCTGTCTTCCCTCTGTTCCCCCTCCCTTGCCTCGTCGTGCCTCGAAACACTTGTGTATAGGCGTGTTATAAATGCCATATCATATCATAAGAGGCTTAATGGTTGTAAACGACTTGCTGCTTATGTGCTATGAGACACAGATCATCAGGTGATAGAAACCGACATTGCTAAAGCCAAGATAGAAGAAAGGTGAGACTGTCTTTTGGTAATTATTTGTTTGTTGGTGCAGAGGGGAAAGAAAGGTGGTAAATAGGCTGCCCTTCTGGAGAAGGTTATCCAGAGGGAGAGGAGCATAGTTGCCAGGGACTCTTGAAGAGCACCAATGTGGTTCCTTGTTACCCCATAACTTGTTTTGATGTTAAACAATTCTAATGAAGTTGTTGTCATTCTAAGTTGGAAGTTACCACTGAAGCACTTTTCAGTTTTCTTTTATTAAGAACTAGATGGGCAGGCAAGTATACCCATATGGCAAGAAGTTGTTGCCCAAAAAGGCCTAGCAATGGAATAAACCAGGTAGTAGTTGATGCAAGGGCAAAACTGTGCATCTAAACAATGCATGTTAATTTGTGACATTCCCAGAAGAATTGTGAAAGGTTGTTGAGGAAATGTTCCAATTCTTTTTTAAACCAAAGTTGTGTTAAACCATCCAGACAAAGACATTTGTTGTTGCTCATCTAAACAAATACAAAGGTGAACCCTGTTCTTATCCTGGAGGAGTTGGAATAGACTATTTCTTTCTGAGACCAGTTGTTGTCATGGCCAAGGCTATTTCTGTTGATTACTTGGAGAAGACAAATGTGAGACAGTTCTTATTCCAGGAGGAGTTGGAACTTACTATTACTTTCACTATCTTGATAAAGCAACAGAACTGTATGTGATCAAATAGAAATCCTTAAGTATTATATTGGAACTTTGTGTCAAATGAATGTCATTGTTTCTTTTAAACTGTGGGGAAAACCCTTGTTCAGATCTGGGGAAGGGAAACTCACCCAGGCTGTAAGAAGGGACACTGATCAAATTGTGAAACTAATCATATGTTATACCATAGTTGTATTGAATTGCAATATATTTCCTTATTGGTGGGACAAGTGTGAGGGACAGACATATTTTTGATAGAGTGTTCCTTTGGTTTATTTTAGGCAGGGAAATCCTTGCTAGGGCATGTATCCAACCTTTTTATTTAATAAAATGGCTTAAGTTGAAAACTCTTTACAAAGTTCTCGGCTGTGCATTTCTGACCCCTCGCTGTTCCTTCAGGTCATGTCCTTCACAGGTTGCTTTTCATCTTTGTGCCATTGTGGGGTCCACCTCTGGCCTGTGGATCTACTGACAGGGAAGGCTTCCTGCTGTGTTAATGATAGGTTTTTAAATCTCTGTGAGGTATTGTATGAATGTATGTATGGAATCTATAGAGCGCAGACCTAGCCTGAAAGCAAAGAAGAGCTATACATTGCTGATGCACCTATAGGGTTACAAGGTGCAGCGATAGCACAGGAGCTTGGAAGGATTGGGGAGCGGGGCGTGGCGCACTCCAGAGAGGGAGTATTAGGCTTCAGTGGCGCCATCGGCGAGACGCTCTTTGAAGCTCAGACTCTTCAGGTCCCTCCTCGAGTGTTCGTGTAGTCCTTATCAGGGGGTACGGTAGCCTGCTCATAGTGGGTTAATGATGGCCACAGGCATCCACATGCTTCCTTACAGTGTGTTAAGCAACCTTACTCCTTCATACATGCACATGTTTAAGTCCAAGAGAACCAATGCTAATGCTCTGCCTTTTAAATGAAAAAATCCTCACAGGGCACCTTAGAGATCTTTCAAAAAAAATCTTAGTCTGGATTATTGATATTTTATATATTGTTCATATCAAACAGGAGGGCATGTAGTGTACCACGTTATTGTACTCGTTCATTGATAAGCAAACTGGGGATTCCTTTTCTGGGGAAAGAAAGAAACACCCACCTTCTATCCAATGAAACAAACTCAGCCGAAACTTTGTTTTGGAAGCAGATGTTTTGTCATAGTTATGACAGTAATTATCTCCCCACTCATAAAGCACGGAAAACCTTATTTGCCAGAATTATAGGTGAAAGTGTTTTACTTAAATGACAAACTATCCATGACATGCAGGACACACTCGTATGTAAAAAGCACTTGATGGCCAGAGAGCTAAGTGAGTGACGCTCCGGGATCTGAATCCCACCTGCAAGTGAGAGGTTCGGACCCTATCAGGGCATCTGCAGTAGAGAGTGGGCGCCACTGATTGGGCAACAGTAGCTTCTAAAATTTACATACCAGCAAAATAGAAAAAGAAAACTGCAGCGCGAGGTGAACACAAACAAAGTATAATTATTAGCCAGTAGGTGGCCTTTAAACGAAATTCTGCCATTAGATGGAGTGGGCGGGAATATTTATTTTGGAATTACTTTTGCAATTAAGGCGCCAGATTGTTCTTGCTGATTAACATATTTCACTTTTGTATTTTGAAGAAAAAAACTTCTTTTGTCGGTGGCGTGGGACATGACCTTCTAAATCCTTGTAGTAGAATGGCTGCGCTGGAGAATGCCTCTCAAAGCACAGCATTGCACCGAGCATCAGCCGGCAGCCTGCAAGCAGCCCAGATGGCACAATATTGTGCAGACAGCTATTAAAATGGGACCCATTGACCTGCACCAGCTTAGCTTTGTTTTTATTATGTTGACATGATCATGCAAGGGATCATTACGCGTAATATGCGGCTTGGGATCACTGGCTGTTTTGAAATATAGCAGAACAACTCAGTCTGAAGTAGGAGGGATGAATCCAACAAAATCAGCTCATAACTAAAGCAGCTGCCAAAGATTCCGCCAGTTGACTCGACGCGAGCAGTTGCAATGAGAATACAAAGGCCATGTTTGTGAGCGCGTCCGCGCGCTCTCCTCTATTTTTATCTATATATAATACAGGGCCTGCAGTAGCAACCTTGTAGTTATGATTAACTTGCTGAACCCATATGAAGATCACTTTTTGTGCGGCTTGTAACTTTACTCCCCCCGCCCCTGTCAAATCCTCACGTAACTTTGAACAACAAGTATACAGTCCTGTCAGATTGATTTAGCAAAGTTTGGTGAGGTTTCGGTTAGGAGGGGCAAAGTTATAGGGGAGTCCCAAAATGTGTGGTTTTTCCCATAGACGCAATGGAAAATAATTTTTGCTCATGCCTACAGCCCAAACCACTGGACATATTTTCACCAAATTTGCAGCAGGTGCAGCAGCTTGGTACTGAAAACGTGCTTTTGTAAGTTTTCCCCATGTATAAACGTCTTTTTAAAATCCCTTCCAATGTGGATGTCTCATTATTCTTTCTATCTTTTACTCACTGTCTATTTTGTTCTCTCTCTGCAGCTGTATCAGTTTAATAATATTTCCTTATGATGAAGCTGGCAATCAAAGAAACACGTGTTGACGATCGATAATGTTACCATGAGGATTGTGATTGAAACTATGTTATGAAGATTTGAAAATACTTGCATCACATCTCTGATAAACCACCCTTCTCACCACTTTAATAAAACTCCCTGCATAACAAAGAGTGATTAATTCCTATAAATGAGACAACATAGTGCAAGAAACAAACACAATGTTCTACTCTAAGCATGCGTTAGGGTAATATCAAAGTAAAAGATTCCTTCCTGTAAAAGAGAACACGTTCAGCTCGGTGCATTAGGTTTTGCCTGTCCCGATGGAGGGGCAGTGAAAACAATATACTCCCAAAGAGGGAGTGTCTTGTTGGAAGAAATCTAACTGGAAATTGCATGCTGTTTCTTGAATACAGGGATATGTTTACAGTTGTTCCCCTGTATTCTTATGAAATTAGAATGCTCTGTATGCAGGCATTAAAAAGGGTTCTGCAGTCCCAAAAAATAATTATCGACCTCCTATGAGCCAATCGGAAGGCTCAGAAAACAATCCATAAACATGTGTATGGGCTGCATTCCAAGTTTCCTGATTGGGTCAGGGGTCATTAATGATTTGTGTACTACATAGCCCCTGTTATGGACTGCATGCCGACTATTCTGATAACATGCAGTCTGGCCTGTATTTGAGCTTTCTGAGTGACTCCGATGAGGACAATAATGACTTGCTGGTGTAAATGAGGTAACATAGCCCAGGTCAGAGGGGGTCCCTATCTTTAATGGCTTGCTGCCTCAGTGAAAGGTCCGCACAGAGCCTTTAGCAGCCATGTATGATGACTGTGGGAGCTAGACAGAGAATGTGTGGGCTTGGGAAGGTGAAGCCAGCCAATGTAGGCAAAAGACGAGGGTGCAGCAGTATTCAGGGTGCTCGGAACGTGGGCCTACACCGGCAAATGCAGTACACACATTCCAAGCACCCTGATTGGCTAGTGCTCCCATCCAAGGTGACAATTCTACTTGTTGAGGTTCCTTTATGGTAATCATTTAATGATGCCCCCAGTTACCTAAATAAAAGGAGATGTTTAGAAATAGTGACTCATTCTAAGTCAATGAGACAGGTCTGGCTATCTATCCCCAACAGGCCATTTGTCAATCCAAAAAGCTCCATTGAAAGCATTGGCAGCTGGAGAGCTATGATAAATGTATGCAAGCAGCTTCCACAACTCTCTTACAGAGGGTAAGTGGCGATTGGTGAAAATATGATTCATGGCATCTACAAACTTTACATGAACCAGTGAGTTGAGAAGTAGGCCACTCAGTAAGAGATAGGTTCGACTCAGATGTCTCAAAGACATTGGGCCTCATTCTGGGTTTGGAGCTAACCATGGAGTAATTAGCTCCATGGTTGCCTCCGAAACGGTCCCAATTCCGGCTTGGTGAATGGAGTAATTACCGGTCCATTCTAGGGTTGGAGGGACCGGTAATTCCCCATTCACCTTTTGCCCTTCCCCATTCCCATTTCTGCCCCAAAGGGCTAAATGGGAATGGGGAAGGAGGTAATTACGGCACCGTAAATTATGGTACTGTAATTACCTACGAAGTACCTTTGCGTGTCCCGTACTTTACTCCTGCTAAAAGCAGGAGGTAAGGAAGGACCCACAAAGGGACCTCGGAATATGGAGGTAAGGGTTTACCGGCATTGGCACCCTTACCGGTGCCGGTAATTCCTTACCTCTAACCTCGGAATGACCCCCATTCTCTTATAAGCCATTCCAATTTACCGTCCCCAACAATGCAAAACAAAATACACTGCGTGGCAAAATAAATGCTATACTGTATGTGCTTAACCTTGATATGGGGATGCATAGAAAGATAGTAAGACCACTGGACCGACACATAGATAGAAATACTGAAAAACAGCAACGAAAGCCATTACTTCAGTGCTGGTTTACATTCTAAAAAAGTTTCAGAATAAAATATTGAGCAAACATTTTTAAATAACAAGAAAGGTATGTCCCTCATTACCTAGATGGCAGTGCTCACCAAACCAACACACTGCAGATTGGAATCATGTCATTTGTACATCCACGTGGACTATCTATGTGCAATAATTACATATAACGCATGGCAGTGGATATGATTATATTTAAATTAACTGATGAAGGGTTGCCATAATATTTGCATCTCACAGGGGAGCACTTAATCTTTCGAGATCCAAGATTCGCTGTTTGGTTTGTGGTCCATGAGTTGGGCTCAGTCGGCATGCATGCCGCAAACAGAATTGGGAAAATGCATGTTTGAATCAAATGGACACCTTGGTTAACAGTTTAATCAAAATATGAGATGTCACTTGTTTCATGTTACCAGGAATGTCTAGCTGCGGAAGGATTTAACCAATGTCTGCAGGTCTTTTAAAGCACTCCAGTGCCTACACTTTCAAAAGCCAAAACTCAATTCAAAATATTACATTTCTGAGTTGTTGTATCTCTTTTCCTCTGCAAAAATACAAGTAAACATTTTTTTTCTTTCCAGAGTTGTATTTGTATACTGATTCAATTAATTATTTCTTTAATTGTGAAAAACTCAATTTCCACTGGTTTGTATCAGTTCTATCTTTATATCATAAGGAAGTCTGATTCAATCTGTAAAAAAACGCGAATAATGGGGGCACTCACTGCACAACAATGGAAAGCAGAATGAAATCACACTGCATACACTACATCATTTCCCAAGTGTACTTTTATTGTTTCATGCCGTATCAAAAGCGTGTTTGCATTTAAGCCCCCACATGAAACGTTGGAGTTCCTCTCTCCAGGACATGGGATGGCCGTGCGTTTGATTCTGAATTTAGTTTTTGGAAAAAAAAAGGTGGCTTTAGTCCTACTATTAACATGGAGATTACACACGGACTTAAACGACAGGGGTTTACAGAACACTGCAATGGAGGAGTAAGTGCATTGTTGCACAGTATTAGAATCTGTTCAATGGAACAGGGTATTGCTAAAACACAAGGAAAAATGCAACCGGGCCAGATGTGCTGTTTTCTCACATCATGTAAGACATGCTGAAATAAAATTTAATTTGAAAGGCAAGCTTTGTAGTACGTGAAGTCCTTGATATGTTTAAGTCATGTGGCAACGAATAATTAACTTTTAATAATGTTTATTTCCATAACTGATTTCAAAATGCACTTGTCATCCCTTTGTAAAAATGCTATCTCAAAAAATTGTCTTTAATATCTGGGAATTAAACTGCATTAAAGATGCAAGACAAATGATGCATGTGTTCATTTGATCTGTCAGATTATAGATGGCTAGAAGTGAAAAAAGTATCACCATTTGAAATGGTATCCCGAATACATGGTCCCTTTAAGAGGCACATCAGTGCAGATCTACTATCTGAATGCCTGCCTTTGAAGCTCAGGGGGCTAATGGCTTTTGAAGTCCTGAGTCAGACACCTGCTAAAGCCAGAACTCTCATCAATCTGCAGATGAACCATTAAAGCTGGGTTGCACCTACAAAGTCACATGCTCAACTTGGAAAATACAGAATAAATGAACGTAAATACACCCTTACAATACATGTTCACTGTCTTCTATCCACTTTGTGACTTGGAATTAGTCACATGTTGGAAGGCGGGAGTTTTCAGGAATAAATACATCAAAGTTTTCCCCAGACAGATTTCACCTTTGACATCTAGCTTGTCCATAAAATAACATCTATAGGTGCTTAATGAAAGACTTGGATCCCCAGAGTAATGAGCCAGCTAGGTTCAAATTAATAATTAAGCTTAAATGGACCTCCATGTATAGAAATGTTCATTTAAAATGACCAATGTACTTTGCACTATGGTGCAAAACACCCGTGTAATTTAAAACTGTGCAACAATACATATTTTGAGAAAGCAAATATAGCTTTAGATTTGGGGGGAGCACTTCCCTCAAAATAAGACTGAGCATGATGTACTAATTTATATCAGAAATTATTGAATTTGCATATGTAATAATAACCTTGTCATCTTACACGCTACAGGGGCATGTCAAATGTGTACTGGTGCGGGTTCGCTGTGGGATTTCCAAAATGGACACTTCAATGATCAGCAGAGTTTGGAACAAAACTAATGGAGGAAACATGGATTTCAGTCTACAATTATCATATGCTAAATATGTTGGACCTATCCAATAAGGGGCTGTTTTCACTGTGAGTGTCAACTCCTGAAGAGAACCAATGAGAAGATGCCACCAATCAAAAATTATTAATGCAAATGAGACTATGCAGGAATATTCAACCTCCATATAAGCACAACTCCATAAGAAGTAGTACAAGCTATGGGATTCTGGAAAGTCTGCAGATGGGGACACACCACACAAGAGGATAAGTGATAAAGTGGGATAATACTTTGAGATGATCAGAAGACTCCCAATGAGGCCTTGTCCAGAGGAAACCTGAGGCAGAACGTTGCCTACATAGGACCCGATTTGCTTATTAGAATTCCAAAGCAGAGGCAAGGAGGCTCTCTGGAGCTGTGATATGGCATGCCAGTTCTGTGCATTTAAAGACAAACCCAGAACTGAGCATAGCAGCCTCAATGCAATTAGATGTATTTACTCATAAATCATCTACCTACTAGGCCTCTGAAGCCATTGAGAAAACAGATTTAAATTAGAATACTGCAGCATTTTCAGCACACAATTCAGCTTGCTCTCTGAAAATACCCTAGATGACTGGGGAATCATTTTTAAAAGAGAATGATAGCATTCTGGCATGAAATGTAAGGTCTCCTCTGACATTATGTGTGTTGCTTATGATAGATTTCAAGCTGCAACTCGAAAAATTCAAAATGAGAACATTGTTTTATTTTGTATTGGTTTGTAAACTTCACAACTATTAAAATTATATTCTGCATATCCCATTCGAATTTAATATTCTGTATCCAGTTCTAATAGTAAGCATCATTCCTTTTTTTCCTACCGTCCCATTGTATGCTCATAAAATCTCTAATTGCTAATTACAATTTCTCACTAATTATCACCTTGCGGCAAACACGTGTTTCACAATATTGTATTATATGCTAAATATACATTATGAAAGCATCTTCAGGGCATATAATAACTTAAGAACAAACTAGTCACTGTATGAAGTATGCATTATAATTTATAAAAAGCACATACTACATACTAGAGGAATCAAAATAACCTATGCAGCTCCACCTCCACAATGTAGAAAGCAAAAATGGGTTTCACTGCTTTGGCTGCCCATCAAGAGATGTTCGGTGGCTGAGGAGGTGAAGTATTTTCTCACTTTCCATGTCATGGAGGCGGCACCGCAGGGAGAGGGGGAAATCGTGGAAAGTCAGCTGGCCCCAAACCTAGCCCATCAACCTAGCACCTGGCTCAGAGGCTAGGTTCCAATAGTGCGATTGCCTGTGCCAGCTGGCAATATGGACTCCTATGTGCCCTCAGCTCTCCTTTTGAACCCTGGCTTTGCTTGGGCCCACAACACGGGCATGTGAGGCCATAATGCTCGTTTCCTGTGGAAGATTAGCTTTTTCCAGATTAGTTGGATTGCCACTCGTAGCCTATGCCTGAATGAAGACAAAATCAAGTTCCTTGTAATAGGATCCACACACAGGATCAGCCACCTCAACTCCTCTTTCTCATCATTCTACATTGACAGCACACGCATCCTTGTTTCGAAGCAAATCAAAACCCTTGGTGGTCTACCTTAATGCCCTTGCTTCTTCCACAGCCTACACAGCTAGACTCATCTCCCCGAGTAGGCAGTTCCTCTTTCCAAGCAACTGCATCACACTAGCACATGCATTAATCCTTTCAAAACTCAATACATGCAACATCCTGCGTATGGGCACCTCAAACGCCAACATGTGAAAACTTCAACTACTCCAAAACAAAGCACTGCCCTCTGCCCTCAGCCTCAAATGCTCAAACCATTTCTCTACTGCCAGATGCAAAGCCCATTGGCTGCCTGTCAAATCCCGGGTAGAATTTAAAACACTTGCAATCACTCTTCATTGTGTGCACAAACATGAGCCCCAGTATCTCAACAACGGCATCACCCAAATGGCCCCTACACCCACGCTCAGATCAAACTCTAGTATTTCCCTGTTTACCCCACGCTTCCAGAGAACTAGAGCTGGTGGAGTCAGCTTTTGTGTCACAGCTCCAAATCTTTCCCATCTTTTAAAAAACTAGCCAAAAAACATGGTTGTTTGACAAATATGAATATCATTTTATCCTTGTATTCCCCGATTATTGTTCCTCTTGCTCTCACCACTATGCTGTACTAACGCTGCGATGCTCTTGGGTCTGGGTGTTGTCAAAAATGTAAAAATAAATAAATGAGTGCAGGTGTTTATAAGGGTCTGTGTGTTTTGGTTGAATTTCAGATTTTGACTCCCTTTTTACCACAAGGTGTTCTTGTGACCATTTTATGCTGTAAAATGGGGGAGCCCTCTTACATCCTCTTCACCACACCCCCTCCCTTTTCTATATTGCCTAAAAAACATTGATAAATGAATCCAGTATTTGGAGTTTGAGCAACACCATGAACCGCAATTAAGATTTAAATGCATGTTCACGCAAGTTGCGAGCGCAGTTATAGTGTTGTGCAACTTTACAACTAACTTACTGCAATGCTCTGCTCACATATGAGATCTGAAATGCCACTTCGTGGACTTTACTGGATCTGCTGCTATCCACAGGGTTGCATTTACCCCTCAAACACAATTACGTCCACTGTCTCTCATAGTTGTCCTTTAACGCAGCACCTAGAGCCCGTAGGGGTCCCACACCACTTACGGTTATGGATGTTATTTATTTATTTACCTTGTATAGTAGCGTGAATGATTTCATGTGTGATAATTCCACAACTACACTGGATATACTATTTTAAGTGGAGTCTCTCAGATGGTAAGTGTGTAGATATTCTAGACAATTATCACATTTGCTCTTCCAAATCATGTCTTTGGCTCCAGTAACATCTGTTCAGCTTATGGAGCATGTGTTCCTAGTTTGATATATTGCAGTTAGGAGAAGTCATGCTCAGAGCACAAACCCAACAGTGAACCCTCAGTGGCTGACCAATCAAACCTCTTCCCATGGATTAATTAGGAGGCACCACGCTGTATAATGTAAGCCTTGCCATCATGTATACCCAGGCATAGAACTAGGCCCATCCCCGGTTTCTGCAAAAACATTTGTGCACATTTGTGATGTACCCCGAAGCTGCAGGAGCCCCCAATAAATTGAAGATCAGTGGGCTAGAGTCCTTTATAGCACAGCTCACAATGTCTACGCTGAATTGGACTCTTTCCAAAATAGTATCTCTATTAATACTCTTAATTCAGTGAAATGTATTAGCAATTTCCTGACTTAACATCCAGCCACTATAGACTTTAGAGAAGTCCTGGCATTTTATGAGAATCATGAAAAGCTATTAAAGGGACTGCCTCAAATTGTTTTTCACATTAAAGGCACTTCCCTGTGATTTCTCTCCTGGAGTCCTGACCTCTCCTCATTAAGCTGGAAAAGGTCGTCCAGTGGCTTTAGCAGATGTAAGAACAGTCTGCAAATTAGCGGGAAAGATACATGGGGATCCTAGCCTTATGGGGGCTTCATGGTACAGAAGAAACAACGTTTTCACAGTGCATTTCCTTCTCATTATGTTACCATGGCTACGCATTTACACACGCACATGTGTATTGACATCTCTTTGGGGACATTGACTATGCACCAAGGAACCACTGTGAAACGCCGTAATATTGAAAACCACAGATGAATAATAAGGTGCATTACGGTCACATTCAAATCAAAACCAATGCATATCATCATATCATAAAATGCAACAGAGCTGTAGAAGGTGTGTCCCAAAGTCAGGGGTTACAATATGTAGATCTCTTCTGTAAAATGGTGTGGGGGTGCTAAGGCTGAATGCCATCACAAGGTTTAGAAAACAACATTGTAGGACGTCCTTTGGGGCTCACTAGGGGTCGCAGCTGCGACCCACTGCTGTCTCCCTTGCTACCCCTGCTGTCTCCCTTGCTACCCCTGGGAAAACAACATTCCAAACTCCCGTTACTTTAGAACTCAGTGGGCCTCATTACGACCCTGGCGGAACGGGTTAAACGGCGCCGTAAAAGGCTGCAGCGCTGTTCAACCCGTTCCGCCACATTACGAGGTCCCCTCGCGGGACACGTTAAGCACGCCTAGGAAAACCAGGCGTGCATAACGGGTGCCGCGAGGGGAAGAGGGAGCAAACAACGAGCCATCTCGTAATGGCCCGTTGTTTACTCCCTCTCCCATTCAGCCCTTTCGGGGCTGAAATGGGAATGGGGATGAACCGTGTCCGTGTCCTCGGGTGAGGAATTACCGGGCCATCCGAACTCGGAATGTTCCGGTAAGTCCTCATTCCGAGGACACGGACACGGTTTTGCCGGCAGCCATGCCGCCAATAGCGGCATGGCTACCGGCATACCTCGTAATGAGGCCCAGTGTGTTAAATGACTTGCTGATTCAAACAAGTACTGTAACGATCCGTGTTCTAATGTTTGGGTTGCGTGGGCGACTTCTTTAAACATAGGGAGTATGCACTGTACTATTAATGTGATCATGTCTTTTGCTATTTTCAATATTTGAAATCTAGGTCATCTGTATGTCTTTTTCTACATTTACGATTTTTTTCTTTAAATTTATTCACAATAAATTCAATATGCGTTACAGATGTTTTTCAACTTTAATCAAGTTTATATTAATAATGTTTTGAAGTGTATTTTTTCCATGTGAAAACAGCCCAGGAACACTTTTTGTGTGTTGCTTTCTCCCGGCTCAGGGCCAGTTCCTGCTAGGCTTGCTACCCTAGGGAAAGTTCAGATACATGTGCGCAGCAAAAGAAAGACACACGTTTAGTAGCACAGTTCTCAGGGACGTCATTTGGGGGTCGCAACCGAGACCCCAAAGTCTCCCTTGCTACCCCTGTGGTCTCCCTTGCTACACCTAGAAAAAAAAGAAAAATATATATATCTAAATATATATTTTTTTAATGGAAGCTCCTGGGCTGTCGCTTTGTTTCTGGAGTGGCTGGCTTTCTTGTTCAGGCCTCTTAAAACAAACATGGGGTTGCACAAGTGTAACACTTTAAGCAGTGACCCTAAATAAGGAAGAATAAGAGTCTTTCTGGAATTCTATACAATTGCTAGATTCATTAAAGGTTTATTTCAGGCACACTTCAGGGGGTGAGTCACTGGTTTAGTCTGTTCTTAAACCCCTCAAATTCACAATGCAGAAAAAATCTATATGTATTTTGTGTTTCGCAAGTTGCAGTTATAGCATGTTTTTTTCTGCCGTTGTCTCTGTTACGATCATGACAAGACATTCCATTTCGGTGTCCCCAGTCACTAGACAAACTTCTTGTGCCTAAAAGCTTGTGCACAGTGCATAAATGTTTGACCATAGCACATCCAGTGACCATTGATTTCACTGTGCCACAATTAATTTTTTGTTGTAAGGTGTCTATCTTTCCTATCTCACTGGCATGCTGTTCAGGATGTTTGTTTGCATGTATGAGGTAATGAGTGTCCAGAGTACGGGATGCCGTGTGAGTGTGCTTCTTTCCCTGCGCTACTCTAAATTTTGTAATACACAGTTAGGAACTTGCTCAATGGTATGTATTTGCCAACCTCTGAAGCCTGAAAAGTAGATCCACGGAGGCTTGACATGTGGCCAACTTTGCACCAGACCTGCAGATAAACTGGCTTGCAGTTAAATCTCAGTTACCAGTTTATTGGTATCCACTTTAGAGTGTAATTTGTTTTGACTTTGAGAACATTCTGACATGTAATTGCTCATTTTACTATAACCAGGAAGATATCTATAGTTGGTAAGATGGATCACTAGGTTGAGTGCTCACTGCTGCGATGTGTGTGCGATCTGCAGGTTGCAGGTTCGAATCCCGGCAAGGCTAACTCAGCCTTTCATCCTTCTGAGGTCTATAAATGAGTACCAACACAGGTTGGGTGATATTGTATGTATATTTGTGCTATGTAAAACACTGATCCGTAAGTGCCATGTAATAAAATATAATTATTATTTGGCCTTGGATGTCTGCTTGCACAGTAATTTGGTAATATGGGCCTGTACACACTGATATTAATGATACATATGGTGATTAATTCTTATATGAAATGTGTATCACGTTACAGTGATATCGTAACCATATTTATCATACTGTACTTAGGAACAATGCTATGTGATGCCACTTCCTGTTTTGTCAAGGGGTGAAAGGTTGTGTTCCATTACTTCCTATGATGTCATTTTGGGGCGGGGTCAAATGACATCACTTCCTGTGATGTCATCAGTGGTCAACGGTTGTGTGATGTCACTTCCGCTACCCGTGGTATTTTGGTGAAATGGTGTCCCTGATAGTTCCCCACACTGGGCAAATCCTTATAGCTGACGTGATGAAGAAGAATGTCAAAGGACTACAGATTGTTACCAGTCATCCTGGGTAGATTTCAGGGACTTTCAGCAATCTGCCTTGGTTGCGAATGTGCCTGTCTTTGATATGTTTCTTTTTCTGGCTCCTGCACCACAGCTCAACGTTGGGTGCAATGTCTAGTCTTGGAATACGCCAGGGAGCCTCTAGGTCAGCAGTCATGGTCTCTGGACTGCTAGGAAACTTTTCTTTAGTGCTTTGATTTACTTTTTCCACCAGATCCAGTCCTGCAGCCACTGGCCCACCCGCTGCTAAATATTCCCAGCATCCTCCTCTCTTTTGCTTGGAGGGCTTGCTTTAGGGTCATTGGTGGTCCTGCCAATTCTTCCAGATCTTGTCCCTCTCTGGGAGCACCTCCATCCCTTGCTTATTCTGAGCTGCTTAAGACTGGGCTCCACCATCTCTTGCACCACGTACGCCAGGCTTCTAACAGCCTTTGACCATCTCTCTTGCTTGGCCTCTCTGACCCACTAACACCATCTCTGCTTCTTGGTCATCTAGATTTGGCAAGTGATGGCCTTATCCCTGGGTCCCTCTGTTCACTCCTTTCTGTTGGTTGGCTCCCCTCTTTGGCTCGGATGCTGTTGGTCTTTCTCTCCAGCTTCTCAACTGTTTTATTAACCCTCCTTTGGGACCTTCTAAATTATCCAACCTCCAGTGATGTTCCCTCCTTTCCCCTATTCCGCATGCCCAGCACCATTCTCCTACCCTTTTCTTCTCTTTCCTCTATTCACCGCTCCTCAAGCCTCCACTGTCCCCTCTACATCTGAAACCTTTCACTCAGAAATCTTCTTTATCTCCTTCTTATACTTCTGTCTCTTATTGTCTCTCTTTCCTCTATTCACCGCTCCTCAAGCCTCCACTGTCCCCTCTACATCTGAAACCTTTCACTCAGAAATCTTCTTTATCTCCTTCCTAATACTTCTGTCTCTTATTGTCTCTCTTTTCTCCGCCCTCAACCACAGAAACTTCACCCACACAAGAGTTCCTTCCTCTTCCTGGGCCTCATCTCCCATGCACGCCTTCCAATCCCTTCCATCTCTTGTCCACCTCTTGTCCACTCCTATTCACTGCTCTGCAGCCTCCAATAGTCTGCAAACCTCTCTCACTGTAAGGACACAGGGCCCTTTCTATCCATCCCTCCTAGACCAGCTGCTTCTGGTGCAGGCTCCCCCTTCCCTACTCTGGGTGTTCCAGTGCAGAAGCATGCACATCTCCTTGTAGGGGGTTATCATATATGAAGGAGAGTAGTGGGGGGACACAATTCTCAATGTCCCAGGAAGTCATATGCCCCCTCATACTGTTTCCTTTCCCTTAATTGGTTTGGGAAATCTCAGATGGGGTCTGGATTTTTTGACTGGGGAACCAATGCATTTTGGTTGACATGGTCTCACATCTTCCCATCCCGAGATGGTTCTGCTTCTCAGCCGCCTACTGGCCTGTCCTCATCCCCCTACACTCCAACATCTTCAATAGAATCCCAGTGGATGTTTACAGCCTTGATCACGAGACTTTGCACTGTTGCCCAAATGAAGTTTTGCTATAAAGTCAGATTGACTATTTGCTCACCTGGCTTAATTAATCATTGCAACATTTAAATGTGCTTAGACTATGATTAATTGAAGTGCCTTTGAGAGATGTTTTCAAAACCGGTTTTACATTTTTCAAAAATGTTAGTAACACTGCCGCATTTTAGTTAGATAGAATACACTTTTAAATAATAATAATAATAATAATAATAATAATAGTCATTTATATAGCGCTACGAACCCTCAGACATCTGAGCACCGCTTATTATTACCCACGCTGTGTGGTGCTCATTTATCGACCTCGGAAGGTTGAAAGGCTGAGTTTGGCCCTGTCGGGATTCGGCTCTGCACGGATGTCAAAGCGAGCGCTCTACTCGCTCTGCTATCTGACCGGCTGTTGGTGTCAAACTGGTGAAACAAGTAGCATTTGTTCACTTACAAATTCTGTAAATAGGCAAAGCTGGACTCGATGTAAAGATATAGTTATTTCTGAAACATAATGGCAGGAGCAGAACGGTTAATGGATCCGAGTGGCACAAAGGCATCAGTAAGGCTTCGTTATAAAGGCCAGGATATGGAATTATCGGACCTGATTTACTGGAAGGAAAAATCGCTGAAATCCATGTTTATGGATCGTCTCTGTAAATCCCGGGAAAATCAATGGATGTAAATCAGACCAGGAGACTTGACCTCATTTTCTTGTACTCTGTTTTGCTAGAGCTGCTATCGATCCATGAGCAATGCCGGAAAAAATAAGTTACTTCATCCAAATGTTTATCTTCGATAGAAAACTGTCACTTTCTTTTGCAAATTGAGCGCACACTTTGGGCTACATTATAATAAATCGTGCACAAATGGCATTAGCGCCAATACAAATACAGTGCAGATAGGTTTGCATTGGTGCTATTGCCATGTGTCCATAGGCTGAAGGCATTTGCACATGTGCAAACTGCGATTGCACGTGCCCAGTTTATCATAGTGCCAGTGTTTACTTCATGCTCTAGATGGCTGAGAATGTAAAGTTTCTGTCAATAGAGCAAGGCCATGTTTAATTAGGGCCGAAGAGAGCTTCAGCTCTCAACCAATTCACATCAGAAAAAAGCTGTAGGGTCCGAAGTGCAGTCACTACACAACAAAGACAAAGTCCCAGTTTTCATTGGTAGTCCAGTACACATAACGGTTCATTGGTGGTTTAGGATTTGGCGTTCCAAGATGGAGTCCCTGTGGCAGGATGCTAATGCAAATGGCCGCCTCTCAGCCCCCATCCCAGAGAGCAGGGGCTTCTCTACAGCATGCCAGGCCACATACCTAAACCCACCAGCATGCGGCTGAAACCGACTCAGGCCTGGGGGTGAGACACTGTTGGCAGGACTGGAAAGGCCATAGGGTAGCTGACTCGTTGAACAGCAGGAGGCAATACGCTTGGGAATGGGAGTGGATCAGGTGAAGGGAAGACCACCAAAACGTAGGCAATTGGATCGTCTCTGGTGCATGGTCAACATTTAGCTGTAGCCAGGTGTACCAGCTGCTACCCCTGGCTATCACCATGCACGGCCTCTGCAACCGATGGCCCTCACACTACGATGTCAAAGATTGATTTATTGCTCAGTGAAAAAAAACACTTGTGTCATGAAATAAATCACTTTCGTTTCTAAGTGTGTTCGATCATATTTACCATTCCAAAATGATGACTGCTTTTACATTTGGAGTCACTAGAACAGGTACTTCTCAAAGGGGTGCATGTTTTGCCCACTGTCGTAAGGACACTTTAAACATTTTCAAAAATAGCACATGCCATGACATTTTCAGAATCATTCTGTACAGAGCTGTGTTCCTCTGCTTACATTGGGCCTCATTACGAGTCCAGCGGTAGCCATGCCGGTAAAACCGGCAGGCTGCCGCTGGACTCGTGGGGATTTACCGGCTCTGGACTTGCAGGAATCATTGAGGCATTGCAGCCCCGGTGGTCTGGTAATTCCAGAGCCGGCATTGCGTTATACCCCATTCCCGTAGGACTCCATGGGAACGGGGCAGTGGAAACACCGGCACCATGCTGTAATGGTGCCGGTGTTTCCACGTCCGTGTGCAGCCAGTGGCGTTATGCCCGCTAGGTCAGAACTGGCGGGTGTAACACCACACGGCCACATAACTCAGTGCTAGCCGCTCTGGAAAACAGTGCCAGTACAGTTTTACCAGCACTGTTAAATCCGGACCGGCTAACTCGTAATGAGGCCCATTGTGTCAGTGTGTGTGTGTGAGACCTGACAGGGTCAGTGATGTGACCCTGTCAAAAAGGAATGGGGACCCTTCTCAACCTGGGACAGAAAGCCTATCAAGCTGTTTGCAAGAGTCAGTCCTGCCCCAGACATGGGTGTTGCAGTTGGGAGGACACCTACCTGCGTTCCTTCTACATGTGCCACTTGTTATCAACCCATACTTCCTGTGCAAAATGCTCACAGTGTCTTCTCGGTTCTTCTAGGACCGCAAAATCCAGAAGACGATGTGGCAGAGGAGGGGCTGCAAGATCCACCAGCGACACAGGAGTCCGAGACAAACAAGGCAGCGGAGGCTCCAAACCATGCCCCTATGAACTTGGAGAGAGACCGTGTTTACCGTGGGCTCCCATTTCAGAACTCCGGCAGGCCCATATTCAACAGGCTCATGTTCAAGGACAACATACATATGTGAATATGCATGTGCACAGGTATAGGATAGATATGATTATCTATTTCACAGGCCCCCATTGAAGAACTCCGGCCGACAATGGCGGACCCACGTTGGAGAAATGGGTGGTGATTCAGAGAAAGTTCAAAGCCTTGAACCTGGATGACACATCCCGGGGGGAAATCAGGATAGTGAATGGCTCAAGGCCACCACGCGGAATGCAGGACAAATGGGAGGTGGAGGAGGAGTATAAAGAAGGACACAGGAAACCAGGTGGTGTGAATTGTTCAGGTAAGGTCAAGGCGGAAGGGTGTGGTCCAAGAGACCAAGATGAGGAAGGATGGTGCAGCACAGTGCAGCTCAGGATTGGAAAGAGTGTGTGCAAGGTGAGGTATTGGCTGATGAGTGGAAGTGGTTCCTTGTTGTGAGAGTGTATTTATGTTTAGTGAAGAGAGTGACTGAGATTAAGGATAAGAGTAGTGGGTGTATGTGAGAGTGAGTGTACCAGGAGGATGAGAGAGTGAAAGAAGAGTGACCATGAGAAACCGATTGGTAGAGTGCGGTGCAAAAGTAGAGTAGCGAGGTGAGGAGTATAAATGTGTCCTTTGCCTACTTTCTCTTCTGCTATAAACCGTTACTTCAATCTTTGATTCTGTTGCGCCTATACTAATGTTTTTCACTTGACGTTGGTTTACTAAATGTTGCCTTCTTTCCTTTATGTTCCCTTCTACAGTCTGCTCTTTGGGTTCTTTTCTACCTACCTCACTCTTCTCATATTTCCCCACTTCTTGCCAGTCTCAAGTGGTTACCGGTTCAATGGTGCTGTGAATTTCGCTTTCTCCGTTTAGTCTTCAAATGTTTTCATGCACTTGCTCCTTCCAATCTGTGCACCTTGATTTCCCTAGATCAACCCACTCATGACCACGTTCTACACGCCAGTTTCTCGTTTCTGTTCCACATCTTCCTTTTACTGCCACCCACATTCGTCCTTGTCAAGTTTTTGCTCCCAAACTGCTGTATTTCTTACCCTTTGATATGCGTTCTTGCCCTTCTCTTTCACAATCCTAAAAAGTACTATCTATTTACTACAGCTTTCCTTTCCTGAATAATGTGTGTGAAACCTCTTTTTGATTCATCATTGTCTCCATTTGTTTCATATTTTTGTAGGGGAACTTTTTTTGTGAAGCCCTTTGGGTAAAAGCGCTATATACATAATTCTGCAAATAAATAGCAGAAGGGAGAGTAATAAAGGGTAGAGGGGTAGAGTGGAGAAGGGATAGGAGTAGAGTGGAAAGTAGTAGAATGGAGAGAGGAGAGTATTAAATCATAATGAATAGTAGCAGGAGATGGAAGGACATAGGAGGGACAGAGTGAGGAAGACAGAGGGATATACAGAGGAGAGTGGGAGGAAGAGAATGGGGAGGCTAGAGGAAAGGAAAGAAAGGAGAGAACATCAGGGCGAGGAGTACAAGGGCAAGGCTAAGTGAGACCTTGATGATTGAATGGCAACATTTCATAATATCCTTTTGTTTTTGTAGAACCCCGTTATGATCTACCTAGACATTGTGAGGGAGAGCCAGATAGTGAAGGTGATTGCCTTCTGGCCCTCAAAACAGTAGGGGGTTACCAATCTCTAGTGACCACCTTGGGATTTACGGACTCATGGGCTAGGAAGGGAAACTCTCCCAGGAGATGAGAGAGCAAGGTATGGGGGTAAGTAAAATTCAATTGAAATATTAAAATAAAAACCCTTGAACCATCTACAAGAGTTGGTGTGTCCTGGAGGCCATCTGTGACAGAGATGTTAATGTTTTATATGTGACAATTCACTGAAAACTGTTCTTTCTGTTCTTTTGTACATTTGGGGAGTTACCTTTGTATGCAGTATATAGAAAGGGATGGAGATCTCTGTGAATTGAGTGCTTGACACTAGTAGCTCTATTCATCCAGAATCCCACCACAATTGTGTTCCCCAGCAGCTCTTTGATGGAAAAGAGGCATGTTATATTTCCAGATTTACTAAGAATGTGGTTTGGTATTCACATCTTTAAACACAGCAACTAGTTTTGCTCATTAAAGAACACAATCCCGAAATCTTAGCACATTGGTGAAAAAGGCAGGGATGGGCTGGTTAGAGATGTGATGTATTGTGTACATTGGAGTTAGTGAAACAGTCACATAGTCGCAAAATCTAGCTTCTGGGCTTGACCAACATGTGTGATCCAGTGCTAAGCACTTTCCCATATCACACCTAATTGTCTTTAGCCTTTCACATTGAGATAACCTAGAAGTGATTCAGATTAAAAAACATGATGTATGTAGCGTATCAGGTTTCACTGGTCATGAGATGGCAGTCCGTGGGCTATTGAGACCACGCCTGCAAATGATGATGGCCCTTGAGCTTGAGAGGCAATAACTTGTGGTTGATGGCATGGCATACATCGCACCTGAGACCTTGCCTGGCATAAGATGGCACTACTTTCATAGACACAGCTTTCTGCACCCAACATATTATAGCAGTGACCTGGCATGCATGGTTGCAACTAGCAACATTTGATTATACCTGAGGCGGGAGGAGTTAACAGAAATTAGATGGCAGTACCTGGAAATATGAGTCTGTACTGGCATATTAAAGCAGTACTCACTCATGGTCTATGATGGTTCGACTGGCTGCAAGCACACCATAGTATGACTGTACCCATTAGATAACATAGCAGTACTCCAGATAATATATGGTTGAAACCCACCATATTGTGGTGTCCTTATATTGTATTGATTGTACACATATTCACATATTCTATAATTTTCTTTTACTTTTCTGATGCTGCTTCCTAAACTGTCACCAGGGGCAAATGTCCTATTATATCACTTGGGATGTCATCAGTGTCAAAGTTCATATGCTATCACTTCCAGTGATCCCATTGGGTACACAATGTAACTTCTGCTACCCCTGGCATTTTGGTGGAATTGTTGTCTCTGCTCTGGTGCCCCCTACTAATTTCTGTGCAATGCTCAAAATCACCATCACCAGGCCCCAGCTATAAAAATGAAGGTTCATTTGCATTCACGCGTTTCCCTGCCTCTGCCATGGATCTTTGGTACATGGCTTATCCATTTTCCAGTGCTTTATTTGCAAAAAAGTGCCAGGGCTGAAATATTTTGAAGAATGCCTGTTACACATCGGGCGGGCAGATCCCAGTCCACTGTTGCCGCTGGTTTAGAGTCATAATGTCGAAAAAAAAATGTCGACAAACAAAAATGTCGAATTTTTTTTTTCGAAAACAAAAATGTCAACATCCTATACTTATAATGTAAAAAGTCATTTTTTAGAAAAAAAAATGTTGACAAAAAAAATGTCACTTAGAACTATCAACACCTCACCCAACAACCCCCTGCCACCCCCCCTCCACACCCCCCACCACCACCCTCCCACCCTTCATACTCAACACATTCTAATTATATATTTATTTATTTATTTTTTCAATAAATAAATAACCAAAAAGAGTATCATTTACTATTGGGGGGGGGTCCCCCCCAACCCCCCTCACCCAACACCCCCCTGCCACCCCCCCACAACCCCCCCAACCACCCTCTCACCCCTCATACTCAACACATTCTAATTATATATTTATTTATTTATTCAATAAATAAATAACCAAAAATAGTTTAATTTACTATGTGGGGGTCCCCCCAACCCCCCTCACCCAACACCCCCCACACACCCCCAACCACCCTCTCACCCTCATTCTCAACACATAGTAATTATATATTTATTTATTCAATAATTAAATAAATAAAAAGAGTATCATTTACTATGGGGATGTCCCCCCAACCCCTCTCACCCAAGACCCCCAGCCACCCCCCCACACCCCCCACTCCTCATACTCAACATATCTTAGTTATATATATTTATTTATTTATTCATACAATAAATACAAAATTTCGAAAAAATGTCGACATTATTGTTTGTCGACATTTTTTTCGACATTTATTTTTCGAAATTTTGACTGTCGACATTTTGACTGTCGACATTATGACTGCCCACCGTTGCCGCTGCCTGTGGGTTCCTCATCACAATGTAAGAAAACTTGGAGTTAAAGCTGTAACTCTCACCAGCTCATTGGGGTTGATGGACACACTACCCAAGGCATATGTGCGTTTTACAGATATCAATCAACCTAACACAAAATAACTCAGCATATTTGTTGTGTCTTCAAGTGAGGAAAATGTTTAAGTGCTTTTTAAATCATTGTTAACATGTGTCTCTGGTTCTATGAGTAGCAAGTGGAACATGTTGACCATCTATCCACAGAAAAAAGAGCAAACGTGCTTTCCTCCTATAGAAAATTGATGAGCAAATTCAGAAGAAAAAAAAAATAACCGAACTAAGGAACTTCCCTGCAGCTATATCCTTCTGTATAGGTTGGTACGCATGACAGGCACTGCTCGTGTGTACATGGACCTCTTCCTTGTTCTTTGCCCTATGTTGGCGCTGCTGGCATGGTCACTGTCCTGTCCACAAGCATGGAGGATTGGCGGCCACCTTCCACCAACTCACTGTTCTCCCTGAAAACAGATAACTAGCATTGCCCTGCCCACCTGAGTCACCAGGTGCATGAATAGCGATGAGCTGGCCCAGGATGCAGAGACCCTCGCCATTGTACACTGCAGTTGCTTGATGTTTGACCTTGATGAATCGCAAAACAATAAAGTTGCCAAAACACCACATCATAATCAAACTGAGCCTGGGACAATAAGTGCTAGAGCTTAGAAATAAGTGCCGGGGCTAAGCACCCCCACAAATTAAACACTGCGCCTCTTCCCATCTTCTTGCTCACTCAATATTCATTTTGGAGAAAGTCCCTCTGCACAGGTTGTTCACTTCTGTCTGCTTGGAGTGATCCACACAGATTTTCTCTTTGGAAAATAAGCACAGCATGTACTAAGTCGTTGTACATCCCCAGTGCTTATTTGCTGCTAAATGAGTCCAGTCATCCCTTTTGGACCCGGGTACGTGACCACAAAGGGAAACGGGTTAACACGATTGCTGCATCATTTAATTTCCTTTTTATTTTATTCAGACTACTTATAAACCAGAAACTCATTACATAGTGCAGCAGACACATGTGCAAAATAGCATACAGACACACATGAGGCAGCACCAGGAAAGTCCTAAAACAAAAAGGTAAACGCTATTAAACCAAGGACACCCATAACTCTAACGTTCCCAAAAAGGAAGCCACGTTCCTACACATAAAATAAAGTGCGTCACTTTGTGCCATGCTTGTGAGATAGATATATATATATATATTTACCAGTGCCCTTTAAAAAAAATAATGAATGCAGTCTCGGGTCACTGCTCAGGAGGTCCCGGTTACAGTTGAGCATTCGCCGATTTGACATCTCTTTTCCTAAACTCCTTAGGTCATATTTCATAATTCCATATCTTACCTCGGCGTTATCAACCTTCACTCGATACTGCTCAGAGAAACCAAAATCTGTGTAATGTAGATGAGCAACCAGAGAGCCCAGAACCCCTTTCCATTTCTGTCAACACTAAGCCCCTCCCATGTTCCATTTAGGACTCCCTTGCTCCTCCCACCCGCTGCCTAATGCGGCATAACAGCAGCCGCCTCGTCTATATTTCTGCTTAGTAATAAAAGTAGCTGACCTTTTCCTATGGACAAACGACTCCTGGGTCAATACTGGTACATTAAGAAACTCCATCGTGTAGCACAAAAGAAAGTGCTTTGATGGATTCGATTTTTAATCTGCTTGACTCTCAGTTTGAGCTACTCGCATAAAGCTGAAAAAAATGTACCTCGCCAAAAAACGGACATGTAAATTAGGTTCCACCGTGAAAATACTGAACTGTGCATATGCATAAACTGTCCTTGCACAAGAAGTGTTGCAGGACCTCCCTACACAAACTCTGATGTGTTCTAATTATTAGGACTTAAGTAGAAGTTAAAAGTGGCAGCCGTTCATGAAGTATTTTTATTTATTTATTCGGAGGTTTTGTAGAGAGCTGGGTTGCAGCCAGATGCTACAAAGCAGTAGGGAATTTACACACAGGGAGTCCTGCACAAGAGTAGGGGCTTTAAACAGTAGAGCTTATATTGAGTTCCCAGCAGATTGGATAGATTAATGGCAAATGAGGATAGCTCAGGGGTAACGTGCTCACCTTGGAAGCAAGACGACACGGAGCATCACAGGGTGAAGCAGGATCCCCGGTCCTTGCTTAGGAACCTCTGGGTGTTAAGCGTGTTATAAATAACCAATCATATCAGGTTAACAATCATATGATGACTAGTATCATTATTGCCAGGGTATTTACGGATCACCAACCTAGCTTTGGGAAGCAACAGAGCACTTACAAGGCTAGAGGGAAGTACGCTGTGGGACAAGTAGAGCTATGCAGAAGCAGGGAGCTAACAAAAGGGCATGGGGAGGGCGGGCACTTTAGTAGCAAAGGATCTGCCAGCAACCAAGGGAGCCTAGAGACCCAAGCTACTCCTCACTGATGGCACCCAGTGAGGCCGAAACATGCCTGGGGATGCCTGTGGTCTCGTACAGAACGGATGTGACCTAGCAGTTCCAGCCGGACTGACCCTTTTGGGGTGGGACCAAGCATGATTTGGATATGGTCTTTCCCCTTCTGTAATGGCATGGCAGGCTGACAAATGATGGTCTGGAGGTTTACCCAAAGCTGTACCAGTGGTGTGATAGATTCAAAACCTTCCAGACACAATTGAGTAAGGTCATGTGGGAGCCCAAACAGAGGACACAACATTTAATCCTGATGGTCAGAGAGCCAAACAGTTTAAGTTGACTGCTACTTTGATTCTTATTCAATACAATAGCAGTGTGTGTTACATATACATTTGTAGAAACAAAGGATACTCATCAGAAAACATGAACACAAAACATGGCATGGTATATAAACATGGCCCAAATACACATTTTGGGTTTGAATTTCCAGCAATTACAAACTCTGCATTCCCTACTAGGGGTGAAGAATCAGAGTATTGAGGATGTAATTGGGGTACATATTTAACAAGTGTGTAGGGAATGTACAATAGTGAAGTGTTTACAACACAAGCGATATGGGTCAACACAACTGTGTTTCGGCCTTGGGGATATCTTTGGAGCTGTAGGTGGTGCGGCCTTCATCAGGACGGGAAACGTGGTGCACGCGGGAGAATCCTATGTATATCTGTCAAAATGTATGGACAGAAGAGATAATCAGGATGATGTGAGAAAAGGGTTCTATTTAAATAATTGTCAAGCAACGAATGCATCAGTGGACAATCTCGCGGGAGATGATCAAGAGATTGCGGATTTTACCGTAATCTAAAGTCCAGTGGCAACACTACTGGTGGTCTTCATCTTCAGCGAGGGACAGTGGACATGTTTCATCTCAAACATGCCGGGTCTGTGGATAATGACCATGTATTAAAGAGAATCACATATGTGGGACATTAGTGATGGGGAATGTGTGTGCAGGGAAATAAAATGTGTTTACCAGATTGCATTCCGAAAGAGGTCCGGAAAAGTAAAATTGGTCCGGAGTAATCTGGCCGTGGGAGTAAGTTCCCCAGGGCGCGTGTTGAAAAATCAGAGCTGTGAAGAAGTGGGTAAAAACAGGCATTAATCGACTGTCCACCATCTACTATGACTCAAATTGAGTGCACGGGCGCTGTGCTGGCTAGGTCGGTGCCTGTATTTTCTAAAAAAGCTGTCTAAATGTGGCTATTACTAAAGGAGAACACATGTAATATGGAGTATCCCCAAAACTCCTATTGATACTGTACCCAAGTATATACACCATGAAGGTAGAGTGCATACTTCTGTGCTTCTGCCTAGCGCTATATATGTGCAGACATGCAGGGGTCTTTTCATCGCATAATGGAGGCTGGCCCGATACAATCTATACCCTAACGCCAAAGGAAGCTTGGTCACACGTGCCACATGATCACGAGGAGCCGGCATGTAACAATTTGCGTGTAAAACTTACCTTGTGCGGTCCTTCGAAAACACAAAGATCAGCCCTTCGGGGACCCGAGGTATTTACAGTCCTCCATGTAGTTGGCGGCATGTGCTTGCCATGGAAACAGCTTGTATATATGCCGTTGGCCATTTTGTTTTGCCTACGTGCCAGGTGGTATAATTGCCATGCTTATGAGCTGTCCGAAACCGTGAATTAGGTACTGTACAACCTCCTTAAGGAAAAAGGGATATGCCAGAGTGGTATCGTAACTTGTGGTGGACGAAAAAACAGTTGTAGAATGGTTGCCATGGCAACCAAACACACCAAACGTAGCGTTGAGATAATGTTCTACTACGCTGATGGTAAATCAACAGTGCGGCTAGTTGAGGGAAAAACTAGCAATTTTTGTAAAACACGCCGGAGGAACAATTGTATGAGTGGTAATCATGGCAACCAGACGTCATGCTCAGATGATGTTTTACTATGCCCATGGAGGTAATTGAACAAAGTGGCGTGTGGAAAAGAGGCACCTTACTGTCTCATTTTTAAAAGGCACTTGGTGGTGCATTAGTGTACATCAGCATCTTGGGAACAGGTTGCAAGGATGTCCGTTCGAGAATAGTCAGAGTGTACAGAATGTCTCAAAATGTGAGAGTGTGTATATTCATTCTGTTGTTAGTGAGCTTACTTATAATGTGGCTACTATGTATTGGATAGCTCCTGTTTCGTAGATTCATCCGTGTACATCCCATTTGGCGCAGCCACCTCCAGTTGCTCTGCTCTCTCACCAGCTCTCCAACTCCTGTCACCGCAATAGCATCGATTGAACCTTCTTCCCAACTCATGGATGGTGCTACTTTTTCCTTGTATATGTTGGCCTGGGTGCTAGGACTGTTTGGTCAGTTTCACCATTTACTTCTGCTTGTTGATTGGTGCATGCCTAATCCTTCCATCTCCTCTCCACATGCATGTCCTGTTCTTTCACATGTTTGAGACTCTTGTGGCCCCTCAACAAATGCAATTTAACCCCTCACCCAACTCGCACAGCCCGAGGCCTCCAAAAACCTGGTCAGCATCTTGGCATCAGGCACCAGAGTTTTAGTGGATGCACAATCCCATTTTCTGGCTGGGCTTGCTTCAAGTAAGTTTGCTTGCTTCACTCCAGTGTTTGCACACTGTGGTAATTGCCTTCCCTGCACTGGTTTCCTGTTGGGCTCTACTTGATGATCTGCTCTAAGGCTTGCAGGCCCGAGGTCCTAGATACCCTCTCCATTTGTAGTCTTACAAATGGAACCCTGTGCTTTCGGCAAATCACTGCTGTTTACTGATAAACCTGTCCCTGTCTGTTTTTCACCAGGTTTATTCGCCTGTAAATCTATGCTTCTCAGATAACGGTGGTACTCCGAGCATTGCCCCTTCCTCATAAGATACATTTCATGATGGGAAACAATGTAGACATGCCCTTGTATGGGTGACAGCACCGTAGATCACTGGGCACAAAAGGGGTGACCGGGGGAACTCAGTGGAATCCTCCATATTCCACCTGCAGGGGTTGCATTGCACAGCTGGCCGATCGCCCTGTTCCCCACAGAACCACAGCCCCCCTCTAATGTCCACCCCACAGGTTACTCCATCACACGAACACAGGCAAAATAAGTCCACAAAAATGGAGAATCTCGATAAGGAAGCGGTACAAACAATGTTTGCTGAAAGTAACTGAGCAAACGAAGAATGCAAACACAACCTGCCTTTGATATTTAATTAAAATAAAACATGAAGTAGGACAAAAAAAGAAACATTTAAGGACAGAGACAGTTTTATAGGAGGTGAGCAGGGATGAGGGGGTTGGAATGGTTCTTAGCAGAATGTGAAAATAGATCCCCCTGCGCCCCCCATTTTAAGCTGCCCCTTAAGGCATGGCAATAGATAACTAACTATAAAAGAAGTGGTGAGCTGCGCTAATAATCAAAGGGAAGTGATGCATATAAAAATATAAGGAAGAAACCAGTAAAAAACAAGAATTGTAAAAATGTTCATTTATAATGCCTTTATTTTTACTATTTACATTGTGTTTGATGTTTAATAAGTTCTTTGTGTGGCTTAATTATCAGTCCACCTAATTATTGTAGAGGTATTTTCATACGGAATTGATTAGGATCCTAAAGTACCGAATTTCTGTTTACATACCTTCATTTGGACGTTGAGGAGGAGGAGGAGGAGGAGGAGGAGGAGGAGGAACAGCAAAGGTGACACGTGGCATCAGTTGCTCTGTTCTGCGAGTCATGCTCTTGGACCCTTCTCCGTGAACATCACACTACACACAGGTGTCACCCTCTTCTGTTTTCCTCCACTTGTCTCCTTCATGTGGGTGTTGGCTGGGGCACTGTTCACACCACTTAAAATGGTTGGAAGACGAGATGCAAATGTAAGGAACAGTGCGGAGGACATCCTTTACAAAGAAAGCCCCAAACGGTTAAGGATGGTTTTCAATAGAGAAGAGGACGCAGAGATGTGACCTTACTGCTCAGAATCGCTGCATGCACAGGTCATGTGACCAGTTAGCTGGGGGTCAGTCCAGGTACAGAGCAACCGAGAAAGCAAGGAGCACAGGACTAAATGAGCAGTTAAACTAAATGCTCGGTAGGAGACCTTTTTCCAAGAAACAAGCAATGACCTGTAGAATATTGTTCTCACGTTATCAGCTGGCAAGATAACTCAGTGGGTTGAGCACTCACTGCTGCGGTCTATGTGTTACCTTCAGGTTGCAGTTTCGAAGCCCAGCAAGGCCAAATCAGACTTTCATGCTTCTGAAGTTGACAAATGAGTGCCAACTTCGGTAGGGTGATACTAATTGTATGTAAATGTTCTATGTACCATGCTTTTGCGAAATTGGTATACAAATAACAAGTTCCTATTAGTAGTATATGGAGACAGGAAGCGATATCTCATTTTTATTACTTGGAACAATAGTGTCATAGTTTGATGCAAAGTCTGTTTTCTTACCTGCAGAAGAATCATAACAAATTAAAGATATTGACTAACTTTGCAATATGATAGCAGGTACATTCATAAAGGCAATAAGCCCTGAGCCGGTGGGCTGCGTAAGGTAATTCCCCCAGGGCCCATAGTTACAGGCCCAAACATAGCAAGGCCCTTAACGAAGGCCCCGGGGGCATTACCTTACGTGGTAATGGCCCGGCGGCAGGGGGATTATTGCCATTAGTACCCCGGCCCGTTAGACCGGGGTACTGATGATGTTTTTTGTCAGTTGCGAGACGTGTTGCGTTTCGCAGCCGTAAAAAAGAAAAGAAAAAGAAATAGCCGCCGTGGACTGGGAAACAGTCTTTCCGTGGCGGCCATAGTATACAACGAAAATGGCCGCAATGGAAGGGGAGATGAGACTACACGTAGTTCCTTCTCCCTTTCCATGGTGGCCTAAAGAAACAAACCAGAAAAAAAAACAAAGACCAGTGCGAGCGATGCCCAACAATGCATGCGGGTTTACCGTGTGGTAAGGCTTGCAAGCGCACCATCGGGTGCGTTTGTTACATGTATAATAACACGCGCTGGGCACTAATGAATCATTGAAATGCAGTGCAAAATCTTACTGTGTGCAATTTTAACATTGTCATGGGCAATGCTGATACACCATCATTATTCACAAACTCTGTGGCTGAGCAAAATGGACTGATGACATGGATCAGCAGGCGAGATCTATATCCAGGATGCCGAAACCCCAAAATGTATGAATAATTCAGGTCCCTATGCATTAGGCCCGCCAAGCTAAAACACGCAAAGTGCACTTAACTCTTCCTCCAGTAAACTGATAAATTATCTGAATAATTGTATGCAATATCAATATAATATTTTAAATCCTTTGAAGGAGAAAGATGCTTTCTTGGAGGAGTTTGATGGCAATTTGCAAGCCTGCCCAATTTATTCTGACAGTAATTGCTGTAGGGCTGTCTCATTTAGAAGGAGAAAACAGGATGCCCTGTTCATCTTACAACTGCAGGAGACCAGCTACAATGCGGATTCCTGCATCTGTTCTTTGTGCTGGCAGGCAGAGTTTCAATTACCCAGCCAAGGCTGGCATTCCTGGTATCTGCCACCGAGAAACTTTACAGTAGAAATTCAACTAACATGATCATCCTTCGCATGCTGACAGCCAACTAAAAAGATGTGTTTAGATTTGTTTCAATTTCATTATGGTTATTCATGAGACAATGTACAAGAATCGGGATCTACGGGAGCAGTGTCATCTACATGATTCTGAATCGGATCATTTAAGTAGCACACGCTAGATCCAGGCAACTCGCAGACAGATCACTGACATTCTTAGGCACATCGGACATGGTCCCTACTTCTCCAAAATGTATTATAGGATCACTTGCTGAAGCACATTGCACACAAAAGAAAAGCGTCAGCAATAAAGAGGGAGGATTAAGGGGGTTGGTCGCTGTTGAAAAAATATTCCTTTTGTTGAATTCAATGTCATACAAGAGAGAGATTGCCCAAAAAAACATAGGGCCGCATTACGAGTCCGGCGGTAACCGAGGCCGCCGGACTCGTATTACCATTCCGCCTCTGTGACTCCCGGAAATACCAGGGCATTACGACCCTGGTGTCCCGGGAATTCCGGAGGCGGAATTCGGTAAATCCCCATTCCCACTGAGTCCCATCGAGTCCCATCTCGTGATGATGCTGGTGTTTCCACGTCCGCCTGCAGGCGGGCGGTGTTAAACCCGCCAGGTCAGACCTGGCTGGAACATCACCTCCCGCCTGCAGGAGTCGGGATCGGGCGGTCCGGAATTAACAGTGGCGGCGGGTTTACCGCCATTGACAACTTCTCAATAAGCTGTAAATTGTGGTGCACAGTTCGTTAATTTTCATGGATTTTGCAAGCCCACATTGGCTGTAGAACCTACAAGAAAAACATGCCTGCATACTTGTCCCCATCTTACCATGGCAACAGACTGTAGATGGAGAGAAACTTGCCATTGGCAAGGAAGCTGGTGTCCAAATTATCCGGTGCAAGAACAAAGAGGAGCATGAAAGTGTAGAGCGGGGGTGCATTGGCAATAGGAACCATACACTGCAGAGATGAAACGATGGACAGATGATCCATACCGGCAACATTGGACACCGCATGGAAAACACATTCATGGCTGGGACACAGATTGGCTTTAAGAAGCCAGCTCTTCAGTCATTGTGCCTGAGATGTGATTACTAATGCCCCCTATGCTTTACGCAGCTCAGCCTTAGAAGCCAAATAATATCGAGAGGTAGGCGGACTAAGGTAAGGGATATTTTTGGGGACAGGCGATAGAGAGATGAACAACAAGGAAAAGCAGAAAACATGGAAACAAAATAAAAGGGAGAATCTGAGAACAGGAGGACAGGAAACACATCAGGGATATATATATACCTGGTAGAACGTGTAAGTAAAATGTGAGGGACAAGCAGCAAAAGGTGGCAGGGGGATGCTCCGCAGTGGCTCCGACAATAAAAAAAAAAAAAAAAAAAAACAGGAAAACAAACACAAAGGGCAGACGACAGAGAAAGCAACAATTAGACATGAAAGATTTGGTATAAAGCCAAAACAAACCAATGATGCATAGATGGTTGTTAACGTTCGGCAGAACACATTGTACCAACAATCTACACACAAACATAGTAGGGGAAATGTCGTAGAAGCAACACCTACACTGCTGAGCTGATGTATTCACTGAGCCTCGGGGCACACCATGGATAATGCAGAAACACGAGCGAACCCGTGGAATTAAACTAGGGGCTGGACATGCGCAGTGCAAGAGACAAGCATTGGAGACATGAGACGAAGAATAACAAAGCCTGTAATCAACTATTGGCAGAAAATACCTCTGAACTATAAAAGTCACAGTGAGGACATGACCCACACTGTCAACATGAGGAAATGGCGTGGTGAATACCACCCGCTAGGAAACCAGACACATGGGACATGCGGCAGATAGTGGTGGCATGACATACACATTGGAGAAAAAGGTGGCATTAGACATATGATAGCACAAGATCATATGGGAAACATCAATCGAGAAGCCACAAAACAAGGGCATGATGCAGACTTCCCAAGCATCCCATCAAGGCCCTCAGATGTACTAATCACCTCCAGATTGTCTTATTTCTCATTAGCACCCTCCTGGGAGGAGCCACCCAATCAGCTGGCTAAGAACCAGCGATCTGAGCTTACGTTCCAAGCCGCCTGGCAGCTGGTTACCCTGGCCGCCATCTTCCCACTTCCCTCTGTCTGACCTTTTTTGTATCATTCCCAGCCCCCCCACTTACCTCATTTTGCAGCGGTTCATGCCACAGCCGCTCCTTCCTCTCTCTGCCACTTCCCTTTCTATTGCAGTTATCTTTGAAAAGTCTTTTCGGTCCATGAACAGGACGCAGCGAGGCGCCCCATTCACAGAACAAAAATACTTTTATTTACCCCTGTTGCAGCCCATGGGACGGGTGCTAATGGGATTAAGCTCCCGTTCCAAGGGCTGGAATGGGTGGGCATGTCACGGTGCCCTCGTTCTAGGCCTTCACTTATGTGCCTATAATCCGGTCTCTAAGGGCGTTATCACCCATTCCAGCCCTTGGAAGGTGTGCTTAAAGCCACAGTTTGCTCTATGAAGGATTGTCTCACTCACTCTACAAACACATTTGGCCTGCCCACCTGCTGGGAATGCCCCTCTCTTGAGATACTTCACTATTGTAGCAGTTAGCAGATTTGCATTGCCCAGGAAGGCCACCAGTATGAAAGAGGGCCATTAACATGCTAATGCCACAGCCGGTTAATCACTGGGTACACGGTGCTGCAATCATTTAGCAAATCATGAGAGGCTAAAAAGGAGAGAGGAAGGGCAATGCATACGCACATGGTTTTCATAGTAACCAATCAGTGGCACACAGCAGTGTTGTAGCCTTTCACAAATGGCACTTAAAAGTGCACAGGAGCTGTCGGGTAGGCATATCAGGTCTGTAAATCACACTTGGACAAGCCTAGCATAGCATCTGCTCCGTTATATATCTGAGAATCAACCTGTGGTCATCATAATTGTCATTACAAATGTTATCTTTATTAGGAGTAGTAGAAATAGGAGGAGCAGTAGTACATACACATAGTAGTAATGGTAGTATAAGTAGTAACAATAATCAAAAAGCTAGTAATAGTAGAGGGACCAATGTTGCACACAATACATTCCCCACCATTTCTGTCAAGACTTGTTTAAGAGCAAGTCTTAATTCTTCAAGTAGCATGTTTCCAATTTGCTCTTCAACTTATAGGTCGTTATTAGTGAGTAATTAAGGATGGGTAATTTAAACATACATTAACACCTATTTGCACCCGGGGCAGAGAGCCAACCAATCTGGCTGATCGGATCACGGGATAAAGCCCACAATCCAGGCCCACGTTACAACAACTTGATGACTGCTTCTGCTGCCCTGCCATCTTCCCCCACCCTCCCCTCCTTTCCCCTCAGGTCTCTGCTAACCTCCGACCCCCGTTCCCAGATTTCTTTTGGTAGCAGCTGGACAACTGCTGCCACTCCAGCCTCCTGGGCCGTCATGGAAAAGTAAGAGGGGCTCCAGATGGAGCACCATTTCCATATCCAAGGCATGCATCTTAAGTATTTTCGAGGCATCCCGTTCATTGCTCTTACCACTCCAGTTTTCCACATTTAAAACGTGGGGTGCTGATAGCAATAACACCTGATCTGGGCCACTGGATCGGGTGGTAACAGCACAGGGGCACATCAGTAAGGCTCTCGCGCTTTGCCCCATGCTGTTACCACCTGATCCGGCCCACCAGATTGGGCGTCATCACTTAATTATATACATGTTATAAGCATGAATTGGCCCCACAAGGTGGGATGCTGTCAAGAATATTGGCCCTGGTGGCACGGTGTACTTCTCTTATGTCTGACCACACTTCATCTAAACCTGTGCCTTATACTGCATTATATGTATGTTATTTCAATGTATATTTAAAATCCTGCAATTACAATGCCCGACTTTGAATATATTTCTGCTGGCCTCCATGGAATAAACTACTTATCTTAAACCTAAGCAATGCAAAACAGACATTATCTTGTTCTGGTATTAGTTATGGAGAAATACAGAGATTCCCCGCTTCCCCAGAGGAAGATTTAAGGGGAAGCATTTACTTCCACTGTTAGGCACTATAATGATTCAGTCATTAACAAATGTGCTGTTTGCCCCCTATACCAGATAGAAAATAGGGGATGGTATGGTGATTTGATGAAGTTAGTCTATTATTTCCTCTCCTCACTTGATCAAGCCGGTAAGATAGCTCAGCTGGTTGAGCGCTCGCTGCTGTGACCTGAGGGTGATCTGCAGGTCGCAGGTTCGAATCCCGGCAAAGCCAACTCAGCCTTTCATCCTTCCGAGGTCGATAAATGAGTACCAATTTCGATTGGGTGATATTGTATGCAAATATGTGCTGTGTAAAGGCTTTGGATAAAGGCGCTATATAAATAACCACATCATTATCATTATTATCATCCACAATTGCTTCTGTCTATGGCTGAGTTTTGCTTCCCAAATGCGAAACACAAACTGTGCATGGAGTCTACTGAATTAATATTTTATATGGGGATCGTCATAAGCAAGACTGGTTCTGGCTCCCGAGGGCCCTGGGCGGGAGCTTGTCACACTCACCTTAGTAATAAAGCGGTGGTATAAACTGGTTTCATGGAACTCAAGAGGTCACAGGGAGCTTTGTGCAAATACTGACCTGAGTAAACATCTGAGGGATTGTTCGATGTTGTTACTACAGGAAACCAGGGATACAAACAAGATATATATTGATGGTTATTAAACCCTTGTCTAAACAGCGATAAAGGGTAATACGGGATCTCCGTTTGGAAGACTCCTGACTACAATTGTTAGCTTCTTGGGGGAGGGGGTCAACTCAATTTGGAGCGAGTACCCGGGTCTGCTGGTGGTTGAATATAGCACTCATGCCAGGAACCCCTTGATTGCCAATGTATACTGGAACCCGACAAGACGGGACATTTGTGAGTACCTAAGCAGATTGTCTAATATTGAAGCAAGCCGCGGTAGATAAAGGATACATAATGGTAGCTGGAGATTTTAACAGACCAGACATAAAAAGTCCTTGCACAAGGCATGGAAATTAGCAGTTTTCTTTTTTTTATTGAAGCTCCTCACCTGCTAACGCCTGGGTGACACTTCCCCAAAACTAGGATCTACATCTTTTAAACATCCATGTGTTAGGGGATCTTGTGGGGGTGAAAACCTGGCATCGAGGACAGCAATCATCAGCTATTGACTACATATGTGGTAGCAAACACTTATTCCAGAAGTGTACTAGGTTTTTTGTAGGCGATGCATGGTCTAGTGGCCATCCTATGCTAACAGCGGACTTTGGATTGCCGACACACTCCTGTGGGATGAATGGTCCCAGAAACCTAATTATTAAACCATCAAGTGGTAGGATTGACTGGAACCCCCAGAAGATTGAGATATCTAATAGACTGGTGGGTTCTGACTTTATGGGCAAGGGCAAGTATGAGAAAAGGAGTTGTTCTCCTCTTTTCTTATAAATATGTTCCTTAAAGGGAAGTATTGGGCGATTGAATATAAGAGAAAAAAGAGATATTTCCCCCCTGCTCATGCATTTGACCAACAGGCAACAAGCTCTGATATTAATCAAGCACAGTGGGAGGGATCTGCAGAATATAATCGATGCCTACAAGAAGTGCCAATATTATTAAAAAACTGGCTAATGCAGCACAAGCACAAGATGATCCAGATTGATGCTGAAATCAAAACATCTGGACTGTTATTAACAACTTACAGGGCAGTCAACTAAAAATGCAGATCAATCCCATCTCTGAAACTGATTGGATTATGCACTTTAGCTCAGTTTATACGGATTCTTCCAATTCCAAAGGGGGAATGGATCCCTTTAGTGATGAATGGTCCTGGATTTGTCCTATGAGGATGTGCTGCTAGCTATAAAAAAGGCAAGCAGACCTCGGGCTCCTGGCCCGAATGGACTGACTAATCATATTCTGAAGACCACCCCCATTTTCTGGGCCCATATACCTACTACGTTTTTTGAAAACATAACATAATATCATCAAGTGCCACCCTCATGGAAATACTCGTTTGTAGCCCCCAACTTCAAAAACGGAAACCAATTGGACCCACTAAGTTATAAGCCTATTATAATCCTGGATGCTGATTCTACGATTGTTTTCAGTCCTAGTACTGAAAGAACTAGAATCCTGGGGTATAGCCTCTGGGCAATTGAGTAGATATCAATCAGGGTTAAGACGAAATTTGGGGACAACTGTGAGAAACCTGAGGGCGTCCTCACATCTACCCCCCCTTGGATCCTCTTCTCAGTTGGCCAGGGAAAGGCCATTGCTCTTGGATGCCAACTTGGGGGTGGAGAAACGAGGGAGGATAACCTGGATAGAGGGTCCTTTAGGATTAGGAGTGAGATGTCCTCAGGCGAGATACAACATTCTGCATCTTCCCTTAGTGAAGAACCCTCTATCCCAAAGGTGGTGATGGGGTATTTGCTATCCCTGCCCCTCTGACCTGGAAAATGCTCAAAGACATTACCACTCTACAAGCATCAGAATGAGAGTGAAGAAGAGAGGGGTTAAGGATAGAACAGGCAAAACATGGTATCCCCTTTCTCCATGGAAGACCAACCTAACTCTCCACCGGCCTTTATGGGCTAATATAGAACTTCTCCCCTCATTTCCCCTAATTCAACCTTTGATAGTACTGGGACTAAGAAGAGACGACATATAATAATGCACACTAAACCTTCCTTTTACCACTCTAGTACTGGGAAGAAGATGCCTGCAGAGTACTTGCAAGGTCAGGCAGGTCCCATTAATCACAGCCAGGCAGCCATTAATCACAGCCAGGCAGATCCTATTGGAAATCCACACCTGCAGCCTGTCAAGTGTTTACAGGTGTAACAAGCAAAGAGAGCAACAGGGAGACAAGCAGGGAACCTGTGTCGTGAGGAAACAGCCATGGTGGGAACTGTGAAGGAGCCAGGATACCAGGCAACATCCCAGACAGCTTGTGGAGCCCAAGACAAGTGGGCTGTGCAGTTGCCACACGTGTGGGAGCCTCAAGATTGGAAAGTGAGCAGCCGGAGCTGCGAGCAAGTAAGAAGAGAGAACAACGCCACCCACTTCCTTGCAGGAGCACTGAAATTGCCAGCGTGGAGAAGACATTGCATGAGGTAAAGTTTTACTGACCTGAATCCAAACGTGAAATTAAGCAGAACTATGCACATTGAATACCAAACCAAATATAAACTTGAATTTAAGCGGAACTCTGAATATTGAATTCTGAACCGAATACAAGTTTAAAACTAAATTGAACGATACATATTGAGTACTGAACTGATTGAAAATTAACAACTAAGCAGGATTAAGCATACTATTGAATATCAAACTAAATGAAACATTGAAATGAAGCATTAAGAACACTAAATGGAAATACAACTTTATGGGCAAAGCAAGTAACTGATGAAAGCTAAATAAGGAAAGTGCCCAAGTGAGAGTACCCTACGAAAAAGGGTGCAAGTGTTAAAGAGTGTAACAAAAAGGTGGGGCATGAATCAGACCACAATAAAGTGAACTTGTATTAATGGATACAGTACGGAAAGGCAAGAGTCTGGCAAGCGGTGTGTGAATCTCTATGGCAACGCCAAGAGGTGATCCAGGGGACGTCAAGAAACTGTACAACCTCCAATAAAGCCAAGAGGCACACAGAGAGAAAATAAGAATGAAAACCTGTGCACAGGACGGGTAGAGAAGAACTTGTGCGAGCTGATGAGCCTAGAGATCCTGGTTGCATGATCTGTGATGGGTGGCCCGTGTGGTCTGACAACTGCTCCTAGACCAGTGACCCCTAAATTGTGAAAAACAAAGACATTGTAAAATACAACCAAGGAGAAGCACAGCAAGCAAACTGATCATGTCATTCGGAAGGAGGGTGGGGTTGACCAAAATTTGGGTTGAACTTTGATAATCAAATACTAGTTGTTACCTTAAAGTCTTGGCGAAGGGAACCCTGAGACTTGAGGAGGTGCAAGTGCTGTCTTGGGGACAGAGGCTCAAGACCTGTTTCTTTTGAACTGTGTTGCTTGTAACTTGGAGAAGGGAACCCAGAGGATTGTGTGAAACTGTATTGCATTAAACTGGAGAAAGGTAATCTTGAGTCGTTTATGGAACTGATTTGAATTTAGGGAAGGGGAGCTGAAGAAGAAGCTAGAGCTGGAAGAAGCTCAAAACGTTGTCTTGATCACTATTTCTTTGGTTATTGACATCCCTACACATTGTTCAGCTTTAGTTGCGAGGGCAAGGAGGGTTTTGGATACAGGCAGACTTTGAAATTGACCTCTTTGATTTTCTTTTCTTAGGTTTTTTCAGGTAGGGAAATCCCACCTTAGCATAGGGTAAATTAGGCCTAAGTCACGGGTAGTATAGCTCAGTGGCAACGCACTTGTCTTGTAAGCAATATGACGCAGGGCAACACAGGTTCAAATCCCAGGTTCCACGCTCTGAAACCTCTTCAGTGCTATAAAAAAACACAATTATAATTACCATCCTGGCATTTACTTTAATAAATTAGATTATTTTGAACTTTGAATCTGTTGTCTGTGTCTTGCTTAAAGATGCCTTCGTACAACCATTTTCAACATCTTGCATAATCGGGCTAATGGCCCGACCTCTCGGCATATATTTCTTGGTTTTATAGACTTCTCTTCTGCATTCGATACCATAGATAGGAACAGACTGTGGGAGAAATGATCTGGCTGGGTCCTGCTATCGAGCTTAATCAGCATCTTAATATACCTTCACACAGACACGGTGCTCCAGGTATGCCTTGATAGCAGGGGAACCTTTTCAACACATATTAATACAGGTAGGGGGCTTTGTCAGGGATCTGTGCCAGCCCCCTCTCTGTTTAATGAGTACATTTCTGACATAGGTATGTTGCTGGAGGCTGTATGCTTCGCTTCTCCTAAACTGGGCAGTCGCCACATATATTGGCTTATTATTAGTATTATTAGATCAAAGCCAATTTGGACTCCAAAGAATGATGAATAGTCTAGAAGGTTACACAGAAATTAATAGCCTGCAAGTGAACAGAGTAAAAATGCAGATTATGAGGCTCTTGGTGGGGCATAAGAAAGTGGGGTTCAAATGGCGTCTGCATTACAAATCTCTGGAAGAAACAAAATTCTTTACTTACTTGGGGGTTCCGATCTTTAGAGGGAGGATTAAGGGAGCTCACTTCAAGATCCTTGGTGTCAAAAGGGACAGCTTTATTCCCAAAATGAGAAAAATATTGCCAGAATTTGATAGGTTCTCCCTTGTGCCAATTGTCAAGTACTATACCATGAAGGTTGTATGAAGTATAATTTATGGCATAGAGACAAAGATGGATGTTGACACAGGATTGTTTGATGTCCTTGAAGCTGGACTGTGGCGCAAAGTGCTGAGGCTACCACATGGTTTGCCTGGGCTGCTTTATGGTTTGAACTGGGACTCATTTCATTAAAGCGCAGAGTCTGCTGGAATGTTCCACTTCTATTGAAGAAAATAAGATCCCCCCCACCACCAACTCAAAGGACTCTCTGTTTTGCAACTTAAACCCTCTTTTATTAAAATATTAGTTTGAATGCTTGGGGGAGTGGGCACATAAATGTGAGATGATCCTGGAGGAAATTCTATTGAATTCCTGGAGGTTCGGATGCACACAGTGAAACAGCAGCTTTGGGATATAGATTGGGTAACTACATGCTCAGAGCTTAGGAAATGTAATTTGATTTGGGATCTAAAGCTTGAACATAGAAAATGACACATTTTACCAAAATACTTACAAAAATTCCCTAAATGCAGAGATAGAACACTTTACATGAGATTCAGGATGAATGCGTTAAATACGAGGGAGATTTTGAAGAGCAGGCGGGATTAGCCCTGCATGTCTTGCCACTATTGTGACAATTTAGAGGTCAGGGAAACCCTAAGGCACATAGTGAGTGTCTAGCTTTTTGTACGCTGTGCTGGGTGGTACTCAATATAGGAATGTGTGGTTGAAAACTCAGCATCATTGGCAAGGTTGTTTTGAAGGGAGAATGACTAGAAATATAATCAAGGTTTTAAGATGTTTAAAGATATTAGACTGGTTAAAAGATGTGATGGCTTTCTAGTATAACATATGAACAATGAACTACCCCATTGAAAATCTATCAAGGATTTTGGATATTATTGAAAAACTGTGATGAATTTGGCTGTATGTTTATATTCTAACCATGTTTACCTGTCATCTCATTATCTTATCCACATTATTCATGAGATTCTAACTGTTGTCATGATATTAACTTTGTTATATAGCTTTTGTGTATTGAAAATGTTGCTATGGGAAAGGTTGGTAAACCAATGCACAATAAACCACTTTAAAAAAGTATTATTTTATTTATAGTGTGATCCTAGCTCAAGAGCAGTGGGAGAGCTTTACAGCAGGATTATTCCAGAATTTGGCTCGGCACCTTATACAGTAATTTAGTACTGTTGGTGGAAGGAGAGAGGGATTTGTATGCATCTGGAAGGTATCGTTGACAGAGGCATGTTTTTAGTGTTTTGTGGAACTGGAGGATGCTAGAGGCATTTTGAGCTTCTACTGGGATTGAGTTTCAGATGGTCGGTGTGTGGCAGGAGAAGGACTGCTTGTGCTTCTTATCTTTGTGGACTAGCTTTGATTCCAACATTTTGATATTTTTTTTTTATAGTTTTGCTACGTGGAGAGAGAGCTTTCATGGGTGTGGAGTTTAGCCACTAAATATGTAGGTGTTAATATTAACGGCTCCAAAATTGGCCAATATAAAATAAAAATAAAAATCGCTCAAGATTCAAACGTTTCTCTTTGATTCAAGTACATGTTTCAGACATTTTGAATGGGTGATTAGATAACATTTGACAAAGTAAATCCAATGATTTTACAAAGTTGTTATGGTTATTTACACAAACCAAAATATGTGGCTGGCCATTCGAGAAGTTTATCTTTTTGTGCATTTGTAATCAAAGAATTTCATCCCAGCTCAGTAATTTTGTGGTTGGCCATCCAGTGTCTTGGTTAAAGGATGTTCAATTGATCAAATATTGATAGCCCTTCTCAATATGATATGGCATTTATAATGGCATCAATCAATGTTTCAATGCTATGCAGACTGTCAGTGGATTGATATACTAATTATGTTATCTAATAATGGAGTTAAATAACGTTCAGTAAACTACCAAATTAAAGTCACAGAAGGCAGCCATTTTGTATGCTATTCAATTCCCTAAAAAATGGAAAAGAAGAGAGAATGACTTTACAGTTAATGTGTTAATCAATCAATCAACACGTAAGCCATGCATTCTATGGTCCTATTTGGAATTACAGATCTACGTAGGCTATGAAACGTGTGTGTTGTACTACATATCATCATGACTTTCATTGATGACCCCCCCACACCTCCAGGACACCTCGTCTGCAGATTAAGTAATGAGAGAAAGCACTCCAAACCAATGAATTTTCAACCTCTTTTTGACAAATTACCAAACATACAAGTAATGTTATGCTGATGTAACAATATCATAATGAGACACAGGACACACTGTAGACGTTATAGAAACACTGGGTTGATAAAAAATACAAGGGGAATTATATATATATCCATGTATTTCATCAGAGCTACAACTTGAAGAGTCGGAGAAAATAATGCACATATTCAATTCAGCATCTTCTGTAGACAATTCTATGTTTGACAAATAACTTTGGACTGTATTAGAACAGTCACTGTCAGGGTTATTTATTCCTGACATTCAGCACAGATTCACCTTGAATAATGGGGTGGTGCACAGTGTTATTCAAAATATCCTGAATCAAACTGATTATTGGGGCTCAATAATATCATGGAAATGTGCCATTTATTAGAGAGGGAATTTCAAAATTGGAACAACAATCTGCCTTGATTAAGAAGAGCACCCCGGGTAGTAATGTACAATAATGAAACATGTATTAAAGGGTTGACTATAGTAGAACAGTCTATTTATAAAGAGTTAAAGGTGCTGGGTAGGAAAGAGATAGCACAATTTCACACTTCAAATACTCAAAATATTAGTAAATTGGAGACATTTAAGGACTCGGTATGGTGATGTTTGTTGGTTTGATAAGATCTGAAAAGTGAAGAGGAAGGAAGAGATCGGCATGCTCAAAATAGTCCCCGGAGATGTGGCCACCATGCATCTAGCTAGGGATAAATCGAAGAATATAGTAAACCAAAATCAGCAGACCTGAGTGTAGAATGAGTTTTTGGAGGCAGCATAGTGTAGCCATGTGTCTACATTTTGGAGCATAGTGGCTAGGCTTCACCATAAAAGGGTTAACTAACCAGGGTGTGAATGGGTATCTCTTTAAAAGAATTATATGAAAAATACTGAAGCTCACCTGTCTACTAATGACTTAACGCTCACGGTGGCTCATTGCTGTGTTCCTTTATGAACAGGGAGGTGGAGGAGAAAGAACTTGTTTGCCAGCCACGGCTGAAAGCACAACGGGCACTTGAGATACCATCTGACTTTTTCAAACTGTATCCTAGTTTATGGGCTCCTGTTGTGAAAGAGCCTGCCTAAGAACTGTTCATCTTTTCTGGGACAAGAGTACCACTATACCAAAGTGTAATCGGTGCTTCCCGGAGTCTCATAGATCCTCTCTGTATCTTCAAAGGTGTTGGCAAACATTTCCGCCTAATGTTGATGAGAAGGATGGAGGAAAAGGGCATCCTGTGTTAGTCGCAGCTGGGGTTCCATAGAAATATGGGTGTAAGGCGACTCCTTAAATTATCCAAATATTTCTTTGGACAGACACTAGGATTTATGTTGCCTATTGCAACAGACTTTGTCAACGGTCTACAAATTTGGGATTCAATGGAGGGCTGAAGCATCCCTAAGTCATCTGTATGTACTCTGGTGGAAATGTACGGAGATAATGTGCAAGTGTGGGGTGCGTACATGATTGGGGAGTTAATGGAAACATGTGATATTAACATGGGTGCAAGACAAGGCTCTGGTCTTTCAGTAACCCTATTTTATTTGTATACAGATTCCTTTTCAGATGTGTAAGGGAGTGTACCCCTAATGTCCATAAGGTAGGAAATAAGCATGTTCCAATCTTGAGCTACACAGGCAATGCTGTATTAATAGCTAGAACGCCTGCAGGATTAAAGACTTTGGTAGCCTCAGTAAATTATATTGAATCAAATGGTTTGATTGTGAATTGCAGAAATTCGAACACAATCGTATTGGCAAGAAAGACGTGTAATGTAAACGCAAGGCCGATTAATGGGGCCTACTGGAAAGTCGAGCTACCTTTTCTCATCTTGTAATCAAATTGAATATCAGTCTGAAAATGGGATGATCATGCATCTATCCCAGCTTTGAAAACGCTGCAGGCTATAGAGCAACACGGTTTTGATGAAAATATGAATATACAGGCTTTTCGAAAAGTACTGGAGTAGTACAAATGAGCCGTATGGTACTGCAGTTTGGGGCCACTCTCAAGCAAATCAAATTCAATAAGTACAAAATAGTTGAATTTTGGCCCTGCCAAGGTCAGCGATGACCTTTATAGTGCAAAGGGCAGTCGGTATTGGATGTTTGAGTGATCTAATTGCACAGATCTAACAGTTCATTTTTGTATTTTTTTGGGTTAAGTTTTGGTACAATGAAGAAAAAACCCTGACTAGATTGTTGATGAAATATCGTGTTGACAATTTTAATATAAGCAAAAGACTGTGGGCCTCATCACGTGTTCGGCGGTAATGCAGCGGTTTTCCCGTCGAGCGTAAATGGGTAGAACCCGTAAATCCGGCGCACTGTGCGCTACCGCCATACTGCGCTATTAGCGCACGGGAAACGCGTCACCACCAGAACGGGAAACAAAGCGGCGGCCATCTTGGAAATCACAATCCGTCGGATATCACAGCCCCTAGAAGCCATCCACCACTGTGAACACCGAATCATGTCACAGGAGCGCACTAGGGGCAAGTCTGCCCTTGACAGGGTGAGGAAGTCCAAGTAGGAGGAGGCTGAGATCCATCATGAAGAGCTGCAGCAGCGCAAAACCAGTGGCCAGCGCAGAGCACAGATTTGGCGCAACATCAGCCAAAGGGTAACTGCAGTGGGGTGCGTGCACCGGGCTGGCGAGGATTGCTGCAAGCGCCTCAATGACCCGCGTGTGAGAGTCCACAGCATCCTCTCACAGCACAGGAGTGCAAGCAGGGGCACTGGAGGAGGGCCACCACCACCCCCACCCGAACTCACACCCTGGGAGGAGAAAGTGAGTGCCCTGATTGACATCAGCAACATCGAGGGAATTGGTGGAGCAGAAGCACTGGCATTTATCCGACTGCAGGTGAGTCCCACCCCAAATGCATGCAACTGAAAGTACCACACATGCAGACCCTGAGTGAATGAATGTGAATAAATGCGTGTGAGGCACTGCAGACACCCATAAGTGACCCCTTGATCCGTTGAACCGTAGTGCTGCCTAGACTACCCTGCATGTGCAGTGCATCAATAGAAGGTGCAGGGGACAGACATCCATAGCCATGGGACATCTACGTAGAGTGTGTGTGTGCAAGAATACACCCACAGGACCCTGAGCGCAGTGCACCCCAACCCCGCATGTAATCTTGTCACACAAACATCCCCATGCAGTGTACCTCCACACTCACACCAAGCACCACATGGTGACCGAACAAAATGCAAGTTGAATGCATGATTGATACTGTCTACAATCCCACTTGATGGCATGAACTGCTTGATACTCATGTAGGTTGCCTTGAACTAAATCCACACCCTATGACCCCACAGGCACACGGCAAAGCCCACGGGATGAAGATGATGCGGAGGAGGCCACACCATCACTACGCCCGTGGCACCGTGCCTCCACCAGCACCACCACCCCACAAAGGGGCCGCACGGAAGGGAACCGACGCAGGCCACCTCCCACTTCACCACAACACAGCCCAACCAGACCGCTGCAGCACACACATGTCTGCAGGGAGTCCACGGCCAGCTCGCCCCAAGCCACCAGGCAATGCCCCGATGCAGAGGGAGTCACCTGGGGATCGGAGCCCAACGTGGGAGTGACACCTCCACGTGCGCATCAGGCTGGATGCCTGCATTCTGCCAGAAACAGTGACGCTGAAGGGACGGGCACACCACAGGGGACCCCAGGGCCAGGCACACAGCTAGCACAAACCCCACCTGTGCATGTGAGTTCTGTCCGCACACCACAGCCAGACGAGGACATGCCATCATATGGCAGCCCTGAAGACTGGCACTCCGAGCCCGGCAGCCCAATCCCAGCTGGCAACATGTCCCCATGCAGCCCCCCCCCACAACAGTGCACAAGGGCCAGGCTGGTTCCTGCCACACCAGGGGTACCCTTTATCACGGGGGCAGCAGTGATGGGACGACTGGACGTGATCGAGGCCAAACAGGCCAAAGTTGAATCCAAGGTGCACAGCCGGCACATCAAGGCCATCAGTGCATCCATACACCATGGATGCAAGTACATAGCGCGAGACAATTCGCGCATACGCAGAGTGGTGGAGCAATGCACTGCAGCCCTGACAGGGTTTGGACAAAGGGTGAGGGAATTGTGTGAGGCAGTATCAGCACTTGCTGAGCAGACAAGGGAGGGGAACAACCTTCTCCGACAACACTTGCAAGCAACCGGGTCAGTCCCATCAACCTCCACTACACCCATGGAGGGATCCCTTGAGCCATCTCCTAGGCGTCGTTCAATGCACCACCTGAGGTCACACACACCAGAGGGGCCTGGACATGGAAAACGCCCACGAACATCGTAGTCGGACATGGCATTGTTGTAGGTGCCCTGATAACAAACATGCACCTACCTGCACTGTTGTGGGGTGTGCACTGGGGGGAGGGGGATTGTGTGCTGGGTGTTCAATGGGGGGAGGAGGGATTGTGTGCTGGGTGTTCTCTGGGAGGAGGGAGGATTGTGTGCTGGGTGTTCGCTGGGAGGAGGGTGGATTGTGTGCTGGGTGTTCACTGGGGGGGGAGAGGGGATTGTGTGCTGGGTGTTCACTGGGGGGAGAGGGGATTGTTATACTGAGAATACATTACGTTTCATAAATCACAAAGCATGGACAGTAGTGATTGTGAAAAAGTGCTATTTAATGTTGAAGTGACATTTGTTAAATGTAGCCGTCACCTGTTTAAAAAAAACATCAATCAATCCCTGTCTGGCCAACCTCCCCTCCCTCAGCCCAACCCTTTGTGCACGCGCAACACCTTCAGGCACGTCATCACCTTCACTCCCATCCTCAGGTGGCTGCACATGAGCATCAGGGGGCAGTGGCACATTCCTGCGACAGCAGATGTTGTGCAGCATGGCACATGTCAATACAATTTTTCCAACTTTTTCAGGTGCATACATCAATGCCCCTCCCGTACGGTCTAGGCATCGGAAGCGTGCCTTCAGCAGTCCAAATGCCCTATCCACGCAGATCCATGTACGAGCATGGGCAAGGTTGTATGCCCGCTCTGCTGCAGTGTGTGGATGACGCTCAGGGGTCATGAGCCATGTGTACTGGGGATATCCAGAATCACCTGCAGGGGAGAGAAAGCAGGTTGGGGGACAAGGTAAATTCAGTGGGTGTACAGGGCATCAGTGTAATTTTTCCATACTTGTCCTTTGGAGTGTGCTGTGCTACGAGCAGCATTGATTTAATGAGGTACTCACAACTTGGTACACCTCTGTTTCAGTATGTAACAGTACTCATTCACTTGTCACTGGGGAAGGGGGCCCTTCCATCTGCTTGTGCATGTGAGAAGTGGCGACCTCATGTGTCATTGCCATTCCCTTTGGCTGCAGTTGCCTTTGCTGGTTGTCACTATTCTGTACTGTTCTCCAGGCATTTCATTGGCCATTCAGGGGACAGGGTTTGTGGGATGTACATTGGCATTACTCAGACTACTTATGTGTGGTGCATTTGTGGATGTGACGACTTTTGTGTTACATTTGCATGACTTTCGGGTGGGCAGGGTGGGATGTTTGAACTGTGTCAGTGTTGGAAGCCATAGTGCTACTAACACAGGAGGCTTTGGGGTGGTAGGCCTTCCATATGTCACTGTGCTGCCACATGTCTTTTACATCCTGAATGGGTGTCTTCTGCTGTGTTGGACATGTCCAAGGTTTCTCGTGCAAGGTGCTTGATTGGAAATGCTGCACTGATGGTGCTGCCTATTGACATTCAGGGATTTCTTTGTGTGTGACCAGCCCCATCAGTTGTGGATTAACATGCATTATGGTATACATTTGTACTCACCCAGCAGCCATGTGTTTTGCCCTCGGTGCCTTTCCATGTACGCTGGCAGGGTACTGTTGCACAGGACCATGGAGTCGTGGGTGGATCCTGGGTAGCGGGCACAGCAGTGGCTGAAGGTGAAGTCAGGGCCACATGTCATCTGCACATTCAGGGAATGGTAATGTGTCTGGTTTCTGTAGGCTGCCTCATGTGCCTGGGGTGGTACCAGTGCTACATGTGTGCAGTCCATGCATCATGGCAACGGTGTGCTGGTAGCTGCCAGTCCCGAGGAATTGTAGCACAGACACGAGCTTCACTAGTGGAGGTACTGCTGTGCTGATGGCTATGTGGCTGCCGATGCCAGCCTGAGATTGTGTCCGGCAACTGGGTGATGGTTGCCCTGTCCAGCCGATATTCAGTCACCAACTGGCCATCAGTCAGGTCCCAGGGTGTTGGCCTGACCTTGGGGATGGCTGGCTGTCTTGCTGGTGCTACTCCCCTCCTACTTCTCCTCATCCCCACCACCCAGTGCACTCCCAGGGCCCTGGCCTGGTCGGCTGGCCTCTGTAGCTCCAGGCGCAGCAGGTAGAAGTCCACATCAAGGGTCCCGGCTCCAAATGGCAGCATGGTGTTTGGAAGTGTTGTGTTGTGCATGGGTGGGTTCTTTGTAGGCCTCTGATTTGCATTGGTTTCACCTGGGCCCTTATTGCTGTCTCCTTCCTGCTCCTACTGGTGGAATGGTGTTGGGGAGGGTGTGTTGTGCATGGGTGGGTCCTTTGTAGGCCTCTGATTTGCATTGGTTTCACCTGTGCCCTTATTGCTGTGGCCTGTGTTATTTTACCTCCAGCTTTTTGCTGGGGGTATTTTCGGCAGATTGTCTGGCGCTTTTCTGGCGCTAATTGCGGCTATGCCGGACTCGTGATTGCAATGTTTTAGCACGAATGGTTACTGGTGCATTTACAGCCGACGCTTGTACAGCCGGCTGTACTTGCGCCGGCTGTAATGGCACCGGCGGTATTTGGACTCGTGATCCAACGGACCCTTAAAACCGGTGCGGATAGTGTTACTGCCGATTTTAAGGGTTACCGCCAAACTCGTGATGAGGCCCTGTGGCTAAACTATCTAAAAGACGGCCTAAAAATGCTTGTTCTGATTCTTTAGGAAACAGATGGGATAAGGGCTGGTTCTGCTTTGATAATCAAGCCACTACTATTGCGAAGCAGTGGCAATGCCAACAGTTTGGACAATTCTGTAGGCATCGGAAAGGCACTTGTCAGGCACTGTCATAATGGTATTAAATGACCGTCGATGGAAGCAGGCTGAAAATGGTGCGTGTACCTGGGCATCAAATAGCAGTGCCTGGCAAATGCCTAATACTTATAAGCAAGCCAAAACTATGGGCTTTGTCAATGCTTCGTTTTAACAGTACTTTAGTGAAGGACACACATAGTGCTTATAAATATGAAGGCAGAACTGGTTTAGATATTTTTCAGAAAAGCAATGGCGTGGTAAAAACTGACAACTATAGTGTGGCAAGAACTACATGTGTATTAATGAAATGGGATGAAATCATTATGTTGAAAAAATACAAAAAACTTTATTCGATAAATATTAAAAAAACAGAAATGGCTGTGTTTCGTACAAAATGCAAGCATAACATCACACAGTAAATACAGTGCAAATGATCAAATAAATGTGCAAGATATGCATATCTTACAAATGTTTCAATCGTTTGCACTGTATGTATCATTTTGCACAAATTGTTCGTAAACATTTGGTTGAATGGTAGATTTGACCGAATTCGGTCACCACCATCGAAGCCAAAGATACAGAACATGAAGATGAGTGGTTGTTGGGGTGTTAGTCTCTGTGATTCGCTACCAGTCTGTGCATTGGACAGTATGGACAAATCTGCTCTCCCTCACCTCAATAACACAGAATCAACTGACCTGATAATCACTTTAACCATGCAACCTCTCCATGAGCCCAGGGCAGCACTTACCACCCAGCAGAACCCCGAACATCATGGGGTGAATCTGTAAATAGCATCTAGCCATCAGGTATAAACTTTCAACAATGCCTCCCTTGGAGCCAAGACTCATGGCAATCATGTTCTTCAGGCACCTCTCCTTAACACTAGATCACTAAAACCCCATGACATCTACATAAAAGAACAGAATATTGACCTACTATGTCATAGAGAAACCTGGCTTCAAGACTTTAATGGCCTCACTATCAATTTAACAGTACCAGATAATTGTGTGCTCTTCTCACAAAACCGGGCAACCGGTAAAGGAAGGGGGCAGGTGGTGATTGTAGCCAGGGAAGAATTACATCTCTACGAAACCCATATTACCTGCTCAGGGTGTGAGATCCTCCACCTTAAATGCACACCTACACATGAATACCTCTCCTGCATTGATAACCTTCTTGGGTATGCCAGAAAAGATGCCACATTTTAATGAAGAGCTCATTCAAATAATGCAACCCCTTAACAAAGTGGGCAGTGCCAGACTAGTCCTTCAATCGCTGGTGGGAGACATCTTAGACCCCAAAGCCATCAATCTTCAAACAAGTCTTAACAATTGTGATCTTACTGTATTAAATCGGAACCCCACCCAGAACAAGAGCAAAACATTAGACTGAGTGAATATACCCTCCAGAACTGTTTAAAAAGCAGCCCAAGACACTATAAAAAGTCCAGACAAGAATCTCAAAGAAACCATTCCTCTGACCTCTCCTAGGAGATCACCCTATTACTCAAGGACTCCACTGACGAGGACAGCCCTAAAACTTTGGAAACCTCTTATGAACATCATATTACCAGCATGCTCGACAGTTTAGCACCAATTAAAACAATTACAGTGAGAGATGGGGACTCATGCAATAACTGGTTCACACCGACACTCCGAGAGCATGAAAAGAGGAGACAGGCCGAACTTGTCTGGTTAAAGTCCAAATCCGATCACCATAAAGCAACATGGAGGGCTTTGGAGAAAACCTACAAAACAGCAATATAAAATGGCAAAAGAAAAGAACTGCCACAAAAAAAATTCAAAATTCTGAAAACAGTATAGAAACCAAATGTCCAACCCCAGACTTTCCAGCCCACAAGAAACAACTGCGCCAGTGTACAGCAAGCCATTTCAGACAAAATTGTAGCCGTGCGGGATAAAATAAAATCTAACTCCCAAACTGAACCCAAAATCTGATCAGCCTGCACTACTAAGACTACCCACAGGCCAGAAAAACAGGAACAGGCAGTGGAACACCCAGCCTTCTCCTTTGTGGCCATTACCATTTCCAAATGTATGGATTCCCTTAAGAACATGAACCCCACCATCTGCCCGGGTGACGTCCTACCCTCCAAACTCATCCTGGAGAATGAAATGATCTTTGCCCCATTCCTACCTATTTCATTAACTCTTCCTTTAAGAACAATACTGTCCCCTGTCAAAAGAGAAATTATATCGTGCCTCCTATTGCAATAAATATATGTATATTGGCCTACGACAAGCTGCTCGAAAGTCGCTTGCGAAAGAATCCGTGTTGCAAGGTCCTGACCTTAAAATCAATGTAAGCCGCCATTTTAGGTCAATCCGCCATTTTAGGATTTGCTTTGTAAAGTCACCCTGTGAGTTAAAATGGTGGACAATGTCATTCCAAAATTCAACATGGCCGTCTTGACCTCTGTACGTAGCTAATATGTAACTTGCCTGCAGGCCACTTGTTGAGGTCGTGAACTGAGACCTTGTCTTTCGTTGACCTATGTGTAAGGGATTACTTGTGTAAAGAAACTAATCCACGAATATACTATAAAAACAATGTATTCAAATACTGAACATAGAACACTTGTTTAACCACATTGTATTAATGTTTAGGAAGACTAACATGGAAAATCCCAGAATACACAGTTGCTGTATAGGCTTGTTGATAGATGTATTAAAAGCGAACCAGTTATATGCGGTTTGTTCGAGACATGGCATGAACCCTAGATCGGTGATGTATTAAGTGGAATATTAACCTGAAGTGGGGCTGGACATCGTGCCCACAAAGTGTATAAAAAGCCAATGCATTCTAATGTACAGCGTCTCTCACTGAACACACTGAACCAAGCTGGAGTTCGTTGTGTTGTACTGAGGGCCGATAGCTATCTGATTTTGCTCTGTTTTTGTAACTGGATTCAGTATAAAATGAAGTACTTTGTATGTTCCTTTGTAACCCTTGTTCGGTGTATTTCCTTTTGGGGTACTCAGCCTCGATATTTTGGTTTTGTTTTCACACCCCAACTGTTTCAAAAAGATAAGTGTTACGCCCCTTGTCAAGAAAGACGGGCCTTGTCCTGAAGACGCCATCAACATCAGGCCCATCACCATTTCTTTCTTTCTCCTGAGGATGGTGGACAAAATCATCACCAGGCAGTTCAAAGGCTTTCGGGACCAAAGTTCTATTCTACATCCCAACACAGTACCGAAAGTGCCCCGCTGGACCTCCAAGCCAATATGGCAGATATGGATGACAATAACAGGTGTGGTCTCCTGGGGCTACTGGATCTTTCTGCTGTGTTTGACCAACTTGATCATGACATACCACCCCCCCACCCCCAACGGTTGGCAGATGCTCCTGCCATTCTATATCATGAATCTACTACTTTCTTTCTGGCAGACTCTCAGAAGTACACTGGTGCGGCTCCTTCTCAGACCCTGCCACCATCTGCTGCAGGGTTCCCAGGGGGATGGTTGTAACTGACACACTTCAATTTATATATCAAGCAATTGTGTGATCTTCTGGCTGAGACTAGTGCTCACATCTCAAACTACGCTGGCAACACAACTTCTACTTACCATGGGTGGTGACTATGATCACGACTCCACCAAACCTAACAACATCTATCATGAGGACAAGCAGTGGATGACCACACATCAGATGTGTTTAAAACAACTTAAACCCTGAGCGTCTAGTCTTTGGACCACAACATGCAAGATCTAAACTGGATGCTCGCTGTGCTAATTTTGAGATGGAAAACTGTACCATTTCCACCCTGAGCAAAGTTAAAACCCTGGCCACACACTTGGGTTCCTCTTTAAGCTGTGACACCCAGGTTAACTACCTGGTGAAGACCACTAATTACTATCTGAAATTGCTCAGGCAAGTCAAACCTTTCATTTCAGAGAAACATTACAAAACCCTGGCAGGAACGACAATTCTCTCTCACCTTGACTACTGCAATGCGCTCTTGGGGGGCGCAAATAAGGGCATCATCACTAAACTCCAGAAAATAACGCTGTTCGTATCACTGAGCATAGGAAGGGCCTCCACTGGCTCCCGGTGAACTCTAGACTTCACTTCAAGATTCTCACCATAGTACATAAATGCATCTATGGCAAAGCCAGCCCCGCCCCACCTGAAAGAGAAACTAATAAACTACCACCTTCAGAGAATGCTCAGATCTAGCAACAGTTGCCTATTGGTATGCCCCAAACGTGCCTGAGGAAAGGGAAGATCTTTTCTCTTCATTGCAGCCTCAGCCTGCAACACTCTCCCCCAAGCATTACAAGAATCAGCTTTGGGGTCCTCTGCAAACAACTAAAAACCACCCTATTTGAATAATGTACCATCTGTCTATTCCCTGGATTGTTCCATGCATTTGTTGTTGCCTGTGTGTTTTTGTCCTTGTTCTGATGCCTGTTGGTTTTCATCACATAATAAATAAATAAATAAATAAAATAGGCGGTCAATGGGTTAGCAAATAACTAAATAACAAGTAGTGGGTCCCTCCTCATATGCATGTCTCCCTATCTATACTCTAATGCAAACATTTCGGCTTATAGGAGGCAAGCACCATCTAATATCCCAAACTAAAAATGGCTGCTGAAAGAGAAGATCATATCAACAGTAGAGCAATGGTGAAGTCATACTTGCCAGAAGCTCCAATTACTGCACCAGTGGCATTCCATTTCCTTTTTTAAAAATGGCCTCTTGCTTGTGTGCCTGCATATACTGGTTACAAACATTGTTTCCCTCCATGCAGCAGAGCATGCTTGGCGAAGCAAATGAATAGCTGCATAAGCTCTGCTTACTTTTCAAATGTATTGGAATGTTATGTGTTTATTAGGAACATGTTCAATATTTTGGCAGCTGTCGCTGTAAATGGGTTTGCAGATATGTAGGTTACATAACATGCTTTCTGAATAGGAAACTCCTAATGTGATAAAGTGCGGCCAAAATTATGACTCGTCATCTTATGCAGTCCACTTAGGCCACAATTTAATATCTACATAGTTAGAAATATCAGCCAGATGTACGGTCTAAAGAATTCACTGCGCAGAAAATCCTTTCTCTGGCTAGTCGTGGGTGTACTTATCAAACTCTGTGGTCATGGCAACGGCACGGTGCACTGAATCAGTTTTAAGCCTAATTATGCATTTTATCGAACTGCGTTTAAAACTGTGACACCTAGAAGGCAGGGATGTGAATGTACAGAGCCTGTTTGGGTCAGCAGATCTTCAAACATTTGCTATGCAGTGCTAGCCACTACATGTGCCAATAGTATGCCCTTCTAGTGCTGTGGGGGATCGAGGGGGCAGGGAAGAAGCAATGGGGAGGAATGCGAGTAGTGGCAGAAGTAGTATTAAATCAGCCATCATGTCATCTGCAAGTTGTCCACAATGGACTACTTTTATTCATGATTGGGTAAATGCTGCCACGTGCATGCACACAGCATCAAATATAAAAAATTCCCAGGAACTTAAGCCCAACTTTGTAGTTTCAACTGTTGTATGTTCCCACATTGACATGGGTGTTGCTTCTCGTCACTTAATTATTGTACATAGCATAGACATGTACGTAAACATCTACCTAAATAAAACGCTTGGGTATGTTTCCGTACTTAGCTGATGCAATTCATCATTATTAGGTTGCCCGCTGCTGTCCAAATGGCAAGGTGCACCTCTGTGTGCCCTTCCACTTCAACAAACAGCCAACATTTTAAAAAACAGAATGAGCATGGTTCTACAAGGACACCTTTCACTATTACAAACATTCAGAACAATTTGAAATTACTTCTTTCTACCCCCACTTCTCTTCACACAGGGCACATCAGTTCCAATGTAAATGAACAGTTCATTGCCGGCTCAATGTTGCAGACTCTAAAGAGCGAAACCCTGTAGGATGAATACATCCACCTGAGGTAAAACAAAGCAGTTGCTGTAATTATGCTACTACGCAATCTTATGCCATCACAGGGACTCTTCAATGGAACAAGGTTGACAATGTGTCTACAAAAACACATCATATAGGCCTGTGGAATCGATGGAACTTAGATACTGCTGCTATACCAAGCATACCTCTCATTCCATCTGATACAAATATGCCTTTCAAATTCACAACAAGACAGTTACCTATATGTTTAGCCTTTTCAATGACCATTAATAAAGTCACAGGGACCTACGCCCTCCTTCCTGAAAGTGATCAGGGTTAATTCCGATATTTAAGAAGGGGGCAGAAGTGACCTTATGAATTACGGACCGATGCTGATCTTTAAGATATTTGTCTTCTTGTAAAGTGGAACAAGTGGCAGACTACAAATACTTGGTTGTCATTTTTCAACCAGGATTACGAGGCACTAAACAAACAGAATAAACCAACAGCAGCTCCTGGGAAGAGAATATAAAGGTTATAAATGTAATAAAGATGTTTATGAACAGTCTGGGTGCTAGAGGATGCTCAGTGAAAACGGTATTTGAGGCCAACATGTCTCCTATTTTGTTGTAAGGATGTGAATGTTATAGCCCCTCTCCCCTGACCCCACCGAAGTACTATTGTAGTCTGCAAATGTTAGAAAGTAGAGCGTGGAAACATATTCTTTCCAGCTCTAGAACACCAAATGAGTGGATTGGGAATTAGTGTCATCGTTTTAAGGTGGCTGCAGCTGTATTGAGCTACTGGCACAGGCTGTATTCAGCTGATGCAGGCACTATCGGTTCTTTACCCCTTTTTGAGATGAAGCAAAATGGTATTCATCATAATATTTTTGGGGTTAATTGTACTTGGGAAAAGCACCAACTAAAACTAAGTGAGGAAGTCATACTATTCATATGCAAACGTCAAGTCTTATTTAAGAAAGGGCTTACTATGGAACATTTTAATTCAGATTATTCTAGCTGTTATACACAGACGACTTGTGGAATCTGGATGAAGTCCTCCGTAGGACTCTGTAGAATAACTCTTTTTAAATTTTAAGTTGGGAGAATTGCAAACTGTCGAGTTTACTGGGGCAGGGAAGCAGATGGAATTATGTAGAAGGATTTGTCTCTTGGTCCCATGAGGTTTAAAAAATCTCATGCTTGTTTTACTTCTTTGTTCTTAATAGTATTGTTTAGGGAAAAGATATGTGTAGTCTATTTGTTTTAGATATGGTGTAACGACTATTCAGGAGGCATTCACTCTTGCTCCTACAAACAATATTTGTCTTAGGCTTTGGAAGATTTGGATCAATTGCAATTGCATGTTTTCTATTATAATATGTAAGTATGCTGCATGGTTTCTGAGGAAACCTTTTTTATTAATAACTAAACACATCTCAATATTAAATCTTTCCCCACACTGACACCCCGGTACTGTGGAAGGCCTAAAAGTTTGACCAATGCAGAGTCAAATATGTGCTTAAGTCTTAACATTTTGTACAAATGGACACGCCCTCACTCTCCAAGATTACTATGGTGGTATTGGAAGCAGTAACAAAAGAAGAAAAAAAACACAGAACATTTCTCCAAAATGAAAATTGGAAATCATGATCATTTTTCAGGGAGTAGCGAAAATGTCTAAGTCAGATTTCTGACATATAACCAGTCACAGCTTTTGTTATTAATAGGGTTCTCAGGTATACAGGTTGCCCAGGTGACTGTTTTCCTTGCCTGTGATTCTGTCTTCAAGCACATTCACTTCTGTTTCAATCCAATTTTCTCCACTCTCACATGGTATTTTTGTAGGGCCCATGCGTACACTGATCTTTGGGTCTACTGGTGGTCTCATTGTTGGATTGAGCCTGAAAGACGTCCTCCCTGCTTCTCACTGCTATGGTGTTGACCTACCATGGAATAAAGCACTGTACAAGCAACATCATTTGCCGTCTAGATGCCACTGCCTCAGAAGCCTGAGGCACAAAAGGTTGCGCAGAAAAGCAGGGCGCGCTCTGCGTCAGGCTTCCAGGGATGTAATATCTAGAGAGTACACAGCACAGGAAGCAGGGAGTCAGAGGCCGCAGCAGGTAAGTGGGAGAGGGGGCGTAGCAGATGGAGGGGAGGAGGTTGCTTTGTAGCGGTTGGCGGTGCATGGGTGAACCCCCCCAAAAAGGGACCAGGAGAGGGCCGGTTACAATAGGCTGCACCTGCTTAATCCAGCCTTTTGTGTTGGAATCTGCAGGTACAGCCTTTTCTAAGTGTAACATACCATAACAGATGGGTGCAAGGCTGTCACTGCATACATTGCACGGCAGACTCTTAATACCCTTTTGGAATTAAGGTGCCAGATTTGTTCAATTTGACTGTCCTACTTTGACCGCTCCATTCCATTACCGTCTGTAACAGCAACATGAACTTTTATACACAGTCTATTCTTGACTATGCAGCTTTTGGTTGAGGCTTGTCAGACAGAGAATGACACTTTGGATTTTGATCTGTGTACAACGTACAGAGATGTCCAGGCAAATGAGCCACCAAACTTCCAATATTACCCGAGCAAGCTTTAAAGCCCCTCATGCGTCCAACATAACATTGTGTACTAAATTATAATTCTCGATAACTGCCTTGAAAATACAACCCAATTAGTACAACACTTGTGCAATTTCTTTCGTCCAACAGAAAAAGGTCTGTATGTCCATGGTGGCGACACACTATGGGCATCATTTCGGGTTGGGCGGTCTGGTAAAAAAGTGCTGTTATTCATGAATACCAGCACTTTATCGGACCACCTGACTGCAGGTTTGCCAGTGAGGCTCCTGGGAAACCAATAGCTGGAGGTAAGCCAGGCGCCCTACTGGCAAAAAAACCCTCATTACCAGTAATGATGGCAAATCCCCTCATGGAATCCAATGGGACTCCATGAATGGGGATTTACACAGTCATTCTGGCATTGCTGCGGACTGAGTGTTGGAAACAGTATCTCCATTTGCTGGTATACTGGCAGCTCCGCCGCCTTGATACTGCCAATCTCATAATGTCTCTTCATGGAAAGCCTAAGTGCTCAAACTGCCTACAGTGTTGATTTGGTGTGGTACAAACTCATATTAAGCAGCATAACATAACATTTGTGAAAGCAATGATATAAATGTATATTTATAAACTACAGAGAGGTAAAAACCTGTTCAGGATGTCTTTAGTTTGTTGCACTAGGGAACTGAAACATGAAACATTAAAGAATGTAGGGAATTAATTAAACAGAGATAATTTGGGCATTGAATGAAAATGTGTTTTCATAAATGTATCAGTTGTATTTCTCATATGTTAGAGCAGCCTGCTTAATGATTCAAAACATTGTTTTTGATATCAAGGAACAGTATTGGTCTTGATTTACAAAGGCATTTTACAATGGCACAATCCAATTGAAAAATGATTTGTAAATCAGGCCCATTGTACTGATTAAGTTAAACTACCAAAAAAAAATAAAAACACACATTCCGAGAAGCCACATTCACAAAAGAAAAAAACAGAATGAAAAAACATAAGAGATCCTGAAACACAACGGTCTCCCTTCATCCAGTATACATATTCTTAATACTTTCTGACCATTGTGAGAAACCTGAAGGTGTCTCCCTAGCTAGTCCCCAGGGATTTGTCATCCAAGTGAACACGGCCATTGCTATTGGACGCAGTTCCTCAGGGTGGACCAGTAAGGGAAGATCACCTGGATGGGAGGTCCTTGGGGATTAGGAGTGGGACACCGATGGGAGGGATGCAGTTTCCCCTTTCTTTCAACACCTTTTCCCCATCCACCACATAGGATAGTCCAAAACACTGCCCCCCTTTTTCCGACACAAACACTTTTGCACAACGGACTAACACCAGAGCCGTTTACCTGACATGTCCCCATACAAAGGTCAGGCAATTGACCAGAATCACACACAAATGACGGCCCTTTAACTTCCCCATAGGGATAAAAGGTGGAGCACGAGAGCACAGAACGAGCAAGGCAGACCGCACAATGCTAGAGCTAACTTAGCACGGCAGTTCAAAAGGAGGTGAAAGACAGCGCATACAGAGGGGTGTGACAAGGAGAGAAGCGACCTTGCCCTTTCAGACAAAGACCCGTGAAACCTCTGCAGATGGAAACCTAAGACTGAGAACAATAGCCAGCGTGTATTGCAACAGATGCAACAGTACGCAAGATCCTCCTCCATTGATAACCAAGCCAGGGAGAGAGACGCTGGTCTCCATGGTACCAACCTTGACTCGAAGGAGAAGAAAGCCAAGCAGTTCATCGCAGCCTGTGAGCCTAGGGGAGAGTCAATGAGAAACCAAACTGTGTTGAACGAATAGTAGCATACAGCTACATTTTGAACGTTGAAAGATTGGAAGGAACAGTTGAGAAAGAGGGGGAAAGCCTGCAACAGAGGCACCACATGGGTGTTCATGGAGGAAACTCTGGCCGATTAACCAGTGATAAGATACTACTGTAACCAAAAGGCCTTGGGAAGAGGCAAAGATAGGTCAAAGTGATCATACAGGAGTCTTGTAAAATCATCTGTACTGTTGAAAGCCTTTGACCGACAGAGGATTGTGAAGAAAAGGGAAATGAATCCCGCTTCAAAAGAGTGATGCAAAAGTTGGCAAGAGTGAACCCGGCAGAGGGAAGCTAACGAGATGGGGCAAAGACTAAAGTCCCATCGTGAACCTTTTGTGTAAAATTGGCATGAGTGAACCCAGCTGAGGGAAGTCGATAATCAGGGGGCAAAGCCTGAAGAACTGTTTAAAAAGACATTAAGACTCGTGAAATTAAGAAGCATTAGAATACCAGGGGAAGTGAATGGTCACCCTTGTCAAGTGGGTCCGTGCCCGGTCGAGGGACATACAAGGGTGAAAAGTCCTCACCAAAAGTCCATTGAGAAAGTCACTTTTTGTTTGTTTGTTTGTAGTTGAATACATAAGGCCCTCGAAGGCAAGAGACTTTTATTTAAAAAGAGACTTTACCATCGAAGAACCTAATAGCTGGAATGGAACTGTCGGCTCATGCTGAGAAAGCTTCAGCGTGTGCTATGCTCCGAGATCCTGCCTTGTCCCGTGCAGAAAACGTGGGAAAGGGAGACCCCTGTCAATCACATCCTGACTCATGTTTTGTTTTTATTTATTGAGCCCTTATCCCCAGTGCTTAATCTGTAAAAAAAATAAGTACCAGGGCCCAAAAAATATTGACCCCATAATGCCAGCCCTGGGGCCGGCTGGCGCCGCCCACAGTGTGAGCAGCCCGGGCCAGTTGAGTGCTAGACCTAGATTGGCCCAATCCACAACATATGCAGTGCTGCCACCGCAACCTGGGCACAACATGGTCAGTACCAACACATGAAATAGCAACAATGCCCCCAAATATGTTCCAAGGCACTACTACCCCACTGAAGTAGCACCGCAATTAAACTTACATGTGAAGAGCCCCCAACCCACTCTGTGCAGCACTAAATTCCAATTTATATAGTGATCCAGCTGGGCACCTATGTGATAGTAACCAGCCACGCACCTTCAGTTTTAAGCATATCTGCACTCCCCTCCCTCACCCCACATCTGCAATGCTGGTACCACCACCACCACAACACCTGTAGTGCCAGTGCCACCACCATCACAACCTCATGAAATTGTGCAGCCACAACTTTAGCATCTGCACCACCAACACACCACTTCAACTATGGTATTACTGCCACAAGGCCCATAGCACACCACACCCGTTTTCTATTCTGCGCCCCCAGGATTCATTTGCCTTCTATCACCTTGAGTTCGCCGACTAATTATTGGGAAAATCGTAATGAGGCCATAATACATTGGAATGGATGGTTATCCTCAGCCCCACTCTCCAGTCACCCGCCCCACCCCCTCCCCCATGCCCTGCTACTAATAATACTCTGAGGCAGCAAGCCCTGGGCATGTGTATTTTGCAAGCACTGCAATTCCTTCCTCACTGTGCGTGTGCACCACTGCTTGCATTACACTAACCCTGCCGTGCTGCTCCAGGCCAAGCCATTCCTCCGTGCTTGAAATACAATAACTGGTTGGTAATAATCACTATAGCTTCAGCTGAGGAGATAGCTCGGTGAGCTAATGCACCTGCTGAGGAGGCGGAGGAGGAGGGGGCCAGGAGGTGGTGTTTGTATGTCACGGGTTTGAATACCTGCCTCTGAAGACAACTCAACCTTTCATGCTTCAGAGGTTGACATTATAAAAAGGCCAACATACTATTAAAACATCAAAACACAATTCAGTCATTGGAATAGGACACGCTAAGCACTGCCGACAGCAATATTGCACATACATAGCCATATAGCAGTGCCGCTGGCTGACAGCAGTAACAGGCCTCTCTTCACATGAGAGGAGAGTGAATGCGCCATGCCATGCCCTGTCCGCAGCAAGGCTGACAGGAGCTGGGTCTGTGTGCTAATCTGGCCTATACACAGCAACAATGACAGCAGACAGTTTGCATATCATATGATATGTCCTGACCCCTGTTCAAGGTGTATACAGTATATACATACATACATACACTGCAATCAGGGTACATGCACATGTACACAGCCGCACAGGCAGCCGCGGGACTCACCGTGGCGGTGGAGAACTTCCTCCTCAGGGCCTGGTTGGCTCTCCACAGCATGGTGGCAGCCAGGTCAGGGGGTGCTCGGTCTCCTCAGAGGGGCTCGCGCTTGCGCTGCAGCTGGGGTTCTGAAGAGGCCTCCCTCGCGCCATGGCCCGACTCACCGTGGCGGTGGAGAACTTCCTCCACAGGGCCTGGTTGGCTCTCCAGTCTCCACAGCATGGTGGCAGGTCAGGGCGCAGGGGGTTCTGAAGAGGCGTTGGGCCGCAGCCTGACTCACCATGGCAGTGGAGAACTTCCTCCACAGGGCCTGGTTGGCTCTCAAGTCTCCACACACAGCATGGTGGCAGGTCAGGGGTGCGGGGTTCTGAAGAGGCCTTGTGCCACGGCATGACTCACCGTGGCGGTGGAGAACTTCAGGGCCCGATTGGCTCTCCACAGCATGGAGGCAGCCACATCAGGGTGCGCTCGGTCTCCTCGGAGGGGCTCACGCTGCTGCTGGGGTTCTTCTGAAGAGGCCTTGCGTTGCGGCCCGGGCTTCCCAGGCGGTAGCAGTGGGAGAAGGAGCCCTGCGAGGGAGGGAGGGGATGGGTAGGCCCGGCGGCGGCTGTTGCAAGCTGATACAAGTGCCCGTCCGCCTCAGCTGCCTGCGTGCCAGGCACACACACGTGCACTGTAGACAGGCAGGCTGTCGGGGCTGGGCAGCCTGCAAGCAGACGAGCACTGAGCACAACATAAATTATTCCACAGAAATGAGTCAACAAAGTTTTGTTTGTTGACTCACTTCTGTTGGATGTTCCAGTGCCCAAAAAAGAGTGCCGGTGTTGGCCACCGGCAAACACCGGCACAAATTAAGCACTGCTTATCCCACAGTCTTTTTGTAATTAGTTGTAAAGAATTGGCAATAGGTGTTTCTTAGAATAGGCTCTTTTATTTTGACACAACGCCACAAGGACTGCCTTATTTTTCATTTGATGGTCGACGCTTGCTCCCATCTTAGATTTAGGCTTTTTACACCCTGCATTTACAGTTTAATAAGCACCTTTGAAGTGTTATCACTTGTGTCTGTCTTTGCTGTTGCCACCTTGAGTTCCTTATACCATATTTCTTAAAATGTTTAAAATGTATGTGGTCAGTTCTTAGGAAGCAGGTGTGCTCCTGCGAGGATCTAGTCAAGGGGAGTTCCAGCTTCTACCAATTCCGTCTCAAAATGACAAGCTACCATATCAGACACATTATGTTTTTCAGCAACTGGTCTATACAAGTATAATGATTCAATTGCTGTTGGATAGTAACTGTGACATGATCCACTTCTAAGGTTTTAGTAAGCATGCCTTGACAGGGATATTTAACCCCATTTTAATGCTATTATCCACATTAAATATTCAGCAAATATAATTGCAGCTAAATCACAAAGATAATTCGTTTTTAAAAATATGAGCCAATTTACAATTACATTTTTCAAATTCCTTTTAGAATTAGGAGGGATAGAGGGCAGGCATAGATGTTGTTTTCAATTTCCTTGCCAAGAAATGTTCCTAGACTCCAATGAATATGTTCTGTGCAAATATTGTGTAGTAAATACTGTAGTTGTTGGCACTTTTAAAATAAGTTCCTTCTTAACGACCCTCCAAAGCAATTAGGGTCAATGAGGCAATGACAACAAAAGTTTAGATTTCCAGAGGAACGAGACAGGGTTATCCCCATCTCCCCTAATATTTGCCCCTAGTGAAACGGGAGCTGCTGGGGCCCCCTTGGACTTGAAAAAAAAAAGGTTTTTTTGTAGTCACTCTGCCTTCATAAAGACAGCGTAACAGAAATAATTTCTTATGAAGGCAGAGTGACTACAAAAACAAAAACTATTTTGTTTTTTAGTCTGGGGGCTCCCTCCACCCCATGACATAGAAGCCTCTCAGCTGGAAGCCGCCATGTCATGAGGTGGGGGGAGCTCTATGACTTAAAAAATAAACTGTTTCTTTTTGAAGTTACTCTGCCTTCATAAAGAAATTATTTCTGTTATGGTTTGGTCTTTAACAGAAATAATTTCTTTATGAAGTTGTAGTGATAGGGCTCCACTCAACCCTGTGACATGTGCGTGTGTGAGTGTATGTTGAAAGGGTGCACACTTACATGTATGGGTGGCTGCCTGGGTGTGCCTGTATGGTGAAAGGGTGCACACTTAAATGTATGGGTGGTGGCCTGGGTGTGCCTGTATGGTGAAAGGGTGCACACTGAAATGTATAGGTGGCGGCCTGGGTGTGCCTGTATGGTGAAAGGGGCACACACTTACATGTATGGGTGGCTGCCTGGGTGTGCCTGTATGGTGAAAGGGTGCACACTTAAATGTATGGGTGGCGGCCTGGGTGTGCCTGTATGGTGAAAGGGGCACACACTTACATGTATGGGTGTCTGGCTGGGTGTGTATGTGTGTCTATGTGGTGAACAGTGTGTGTTCTTGTGTTCAGGGGTGCAACAAAACCTATATTTTGGGGTGTGCGGTAGTGCTAATCCTTCGGATGGGCCTCTAACTTCTTTATGCATGCTAATGAGACTAGTCTAGTGCAGCTTCAATGTTACAAGCAGTTCCCTCTCTCCTTTAAGTCTGAACACACTCACTTATGGACTGTTGTGAGAATAAGCTGTTTACTGTCCCCTCCCTAGCCTTCAAATCACTTCCCTGGCATGCAAGTAATAAGGCCACATCAAGATGTCAATTGCCTAAAGAATTACGCATTTGAATGCAGTCACTAACAGTGAAATGCTTTATTTTAGTAACTGTCAGCATTTGTTAACATGTGTCCTGTTCTGTCAGGCAACAGCTCTGTAGGTCAAGCAGGTCGAGTCAACATAGCCTCACATTTTAGAGGGGTGTGGGGGGCAAGGACTGAAGCCCAGTCAGCTCAATGGTGTTGCACCACTACTTGAGTGTATTCCCTTGGTTACTAATTGGTAATCTTCATTACTCATAGCCATATTCTTCTTCGTCTTAGTACTTGTGTATGATACCTCATACACAAGTACTGGTATGAGGTAGAGGGACATGGAAGTAATTCCTGGCTTAGTTACCTGTAACCTTCATTGCTCCTAGTCCCACTCCTCATCCCAGTACTTTCCTATGAGGCAAGGAGCCTCATACATAAGCAGTGGGACAAGAAAAAGGTTTGTGGAGGTAATTCTGGGCAGAGAAGCTGATTTTGGGGTTTGGGGCAGTGGGTGGGAGGGAGAAAGGAAATGTGGGAGGGTGGGGGGACAGGTATTGTGTGATAAATCGTAATAGTCATCCGTGTCTAGGCTAAGCAGGCATGATATGTGGTATTAGTGGGTACATAGGCATTTTGGTGCTGGCAGAATTGTAGTTTGGCTTGACTTTTTTTTAACTGGGCATCTCTGATAAAGCAGTCCTGCTAAGTGTAATTACCTGCCTAGATTGGGATTTGGGTGCTGCCAGTCTAGCTGTTTCTTACCACGGCATTGTATATTTTTCTGGGGATCTGTGATAAAATAACCATGATAAGTGTTATTGCTTCGACTGGTATTTTAGTGCATCCAGTCTAGGTATGTCTGAATGTGGTTTGGCATGCTTTACTCTTTACTGTAATATGTTATTACGTATCTAGACTGATCTACATTGTGCAGCCAGTTGGACATGTTTTCAATGCGGCATGGCATTTATTTTTATAGCAAAGCATTTTATTAATTAAAGCATTAATGTTCCTGTGCACTGTTGCTGACTTGCATGTATTGGATTTTTGGATTGGTGTCACCCTACAAAACAATTGCAAACGCTCTGGCCTTTTAGCCAATTTTTCTCAGAAAGTGTGCTCTATAATGCATTAAAACACATTTATATTGTTCTCCTAGTGCAGTGTGAGGCATACCTCTGTGTAAGTGTGGCTAGCCCAGAGTGTGGCGTGACCTGTGATTTGTTGCCGATTGGGTGGGGGCGGGGGGCCTCAGCATGGCTTGCAGGGAGGCCCCCAAAGTTTGTTACGCCACTGCTATTTGCTCTATCCATGGGACTGCTTGCCTCTAGATCCAGGGAAACATAGATACACATGAAATAGAAGTTAAGGGTAGGATCTACAAAATAGAACTGTATTCTGATGATGTAATGCTCACTTTACAAAAGATTGACACCTCCTTAAAGGTGCTAATGGCTGAGAATGAGCAGTTCTGTCACGTTTCTAGATTATTAGTGTATTACATAAAATCTAGTACTTTTGGGGTACAAAACAGCAGCAAAGGGAATTTTCCAAAATTGGTTTAATTGGCTGGGTTAGAACTCTTACATAAAATAATTGGGGTCTGGATCCCAAATAAGATCTTGCAAATTTATCACTGTAATTTTCCACAAGTATTAAGAGAACTTTGCAATGACCTAGATCTATGGGATAAACAAGAAATCTCGTTGTTTAGTACGATAACATCAATCAAAATGAACATATTCCTGAGACTGCTCTATCAATGTCTAGCTCTACCAGTAAATATCCCTGAACTAGAATTGAAAAAGCTTGAGAGTAAGATAATCAAGTTCATGGGGGAGGAAAAGAGCTGAATTACATGGAAGGTAATGCTTAAAGGAGTACGAAATCAGGTGTTGGTGTCCCAGATGTCTTTAGATATAACATCTCAGTGCAAATATTGCATCTTTTTACTTGGAATAAACAGAGGAAGCACCTAAATAGAAGCAAATCGAGGAGGCTTGGTCTTTAATGGCTCTCTCCCACCTTCCTCACCTAAAGCTTAGACAACATAATTCCGACTTTAAACGGCAAAAACCATTTATTATTGGTGGAAAGCCTCCCCTGGATGGGGCATTAAAATGCCATGGGACCTCTCACCCCAATTTGGAGCAATCTGGACTTCCTCGCAGGTAAAGATGTGATTAGATTTAGGAGCTGGAGAGATGGTGGTATCCAACACCTGCACGATTTGTATGACAATGGGAGTTCCCTAACATTTGAGGAATGCAAAGCGAAATTGCAGGTTCAAGAGACAGAAAGATTCCAATATGCTCAATTGTGGCACTCGGCAAGAAGAGTATGTAGGGGAAGGGACCCTAAGGCAATAGGACTAACAATAGGATCCATATACATTCGGAAATACTTCAAATCTGAACAAGCTACTAGATAAAGAGGGATACTTGAAAAAATGGGAAGAGGGAATAGGAAAGGAAATGATTGAAGAGGAATGGAACCGTATTTGGAGATGCACCTTTGGTAGTTCTAGATATGTGACAAAGAATACATGGTGAAATGATATTATAGGTGAGACATGTCCCCAGAGAAATATTTGAACAAAATTAACCCCTTCTACTCCCCGTATTTCTGAAGAGGCTGTTTGGCAATAGGTTCTCTCCTACATTTAATATGGACATATGGAAAAGTCCAACACTTTTCTAAGGCGATACTAGAACAATCTAAACACATCTCTGGGATCAATCTTCCGATGGATCCTGGGATTGTGCTGTTGGGAGATACTGAGGGTGGATCCATTCCAGTGTCGGGCTCAATAGCAACACTGATGCTCATCTATTAATAGTGGCTAAAATCACAATTGACCGCAATTGAAAAATCCAGATGGCCCTTAACTCAAATGTGGTGGGTAGAAATTTGGGAGATGGTGGCTGTCAAGAAAGTCACTGCCTTGAGTGGAGGGTTGTCTGGGAAATTTAGGAAAATATGGGCCCCATTTTTGGAGTATGCAGAGCGGGTCCCAGAGGTAACTAATTAACCCCCTTCTCTTTGCTGGTTCTCTGATGTATGAAGGATGTTATTGTTTTTGAGTCCGGTTCTGTCGATGGTGGGCTGAAGAAGTCTTGACGAAGGAAAAGTATGAATTTCTGGGCTCTGTATAGGATGACGCAATTTATATGTCGAATTCATGTTTGTGTTGTGACATTGTAACTATCACAATCTGCTGTAACTGTCCTTGCAGTGATTACATTTTGTAAAATAAAAATATTTGGTTGAAAATAAAAGTAGTTCCTTCTAACAACAAAGCGTATAGAAACAATTTTAGAAATTAGAGAGGTGTGACCTCTTCATGTCTTATCTGGAAATATATATAGACATTTCTTTGAAAATCCCTATTTTCCTTTCTTTCAAGCATATTAGAAAGTTGACATTTTGTTTGTATTTCCACTGTTTCTGGCTCTATAATTTAATCGAATTTTCGACCATATATTCAGGATATAGTTTTGGCTTAAACTTCCTCTTTTCTCCCACTGGAGGAGAAAGATCTCAAACATGGTTGATTTTAATTGATAAATAACTCTACAGAGATTTCATTTACAATGTTTTCAGATGCTTCTTGCTATGCATTCCCACACAATTTTGGAAGTGCATATTTACTGTATTTAGAAACTAGTCACTTTTCTCCCCAACAAATGTAATTTCACACCGACCAGTAGGCAATGGTGTGTCGATTGATAGTTTATGGAAGGTATGATATTTGCCTTTGTATGCACTTTCACTAAATGTACTTACTCCGAAACAGGAAACAATTACCCAATATGAATTAAATTACACAATGCACATTTCTAGTTTCTACTTGGTGACCGTCTACATTTTAACCCATTCTGTGCACAGTCACTTCTACACATGCTTGGGGGATTTCACTGGGGTTTTTCAGAGTTAACAGATATGTATCCCCTAGGTACATTCCCGGTGTTAACAATAGGTTATGTTGTTTTTAAATCAAAAATAGAAGCTTATGTTATTTGAATGGCTTCAGATCGTTTGCTTAACAAAATAATATAACTTAATTCCGTGTTATAATGATCTCTGCAAATGGACTAAAATGAGTGACTCACTGCTAACAATGGATCTGCATTTAATAGTAAACATTTACAATTTTTTCTAAATTCAGTACAGAAACAATGCATGTTCCCTTTAATTAGTATAACATACATTAATGAAAAATCAGTATCAATTTCATAACTGTCACCATTTCACCATAAGAGTGAACAAACGGGTCTAGGAACATTTTGAAAGTTAAGGCATATTCTCCTGTGCATTTGTTAAGAGCAGTTGGCAGGAATTTGAGATTTCTGTGAAACTGCCCAAAATAAATGGCTGTGCCCATCTGAGGCAATGCACACATGCTCACATGGACTATTGGGCATCTTCCCTGTTCATGCTGCACTGGTGGTTAGCAGTTGCATGGCTTTCAATGACTAGCACATTGATTTGAATCAATCAGTATGTGATTTGACAAAATGTGCCATTGAGCGATAGACAGATTCCATGAAAAAGCAGTAAATTGGGCTCACACCAACAATGTATTAACTGCAGGCCTGTTTAATCATGCATTTACCCGCCTCAACACTGACAATCTACTAAACAGCCTTCCAAGTGCAGAAGAGCCCAAATATCTTAAAACAGAAATGCAAAATCGTATATCTGTGGGGCACACAACATTTAGAAAGAACCTTACTTTAAGACATCAGGAAACTTAAGTACTGAATTCTCTTAAGTTACATGAAATGTGTGCATTGATTGGTCTGTTGATCGAGCCCGGAACATTTTCTGTGATGAGTCTTGTACATTTTAGAAGTTATCTTAACATGCAATCTGTTTTTACTTGGTTTAATCTATGAAAAGGCAATGTTTCCAACATAATCTCCGTTCTGAATTGTAATATGTGAGTTTTTTTTACCAATAATAATGTAAAGATTCTTTTTATTAAAAAAAAAGTCGAATCATCATCCTACTTTTTTTTGGAGAAGTGTCTAGATTTAAGCAGCAGTAACATTATGTTTCACTAACCATCTCTACTCCTCCAACCCACATTGAACTGATCTTTGTGTAAAATTGATTAACTGTTGATTCTAAATCTCTCAAATATGATCACAACAAACACCAATATAACTTCATAAAAAATACATGTACACGCTTAAACTGCACATATTTTGAAATATGCTTACCAGATAATGTAAACCTAGTGAATCATGAGGCGATCTAAAGCTTATTAGTACCAAGCTAATGAGAAGGCTCGGAACCACCGCTCCAAGCCGCCTCATGGCTGGAGGCCGCCGTCTTCTCCCACAGGGAAACGAGATAAGTGTGGTTCTCCTCCCCCTCTCCCCACCCACAGAATTCCCTGCCCACCCTCAAACCCAATGTTCCTTCTTTGAAGCCCATTTCAGGAGAGGACATGCTGGGAACACTTCTGTCACCCAGCGCGTACGCTCCCGATCTGCGACAGGCTGCCATGGAAAGGAAGAAGGGACTTTCGATGGCTAGCCTTTTTGTTTGGTTTAGTTTTTAATGTGCACCATGGACAGAGAAAAGGGACTATGTGTATTTTCTTCTCCCACTTCCATGGCAGACTTTTTTTGTGGACTTTTTCAATGGCTGCCATGGAAAAGGAAAACAGACTTCATTTTCCCTTCCCTGGCGACCATTTATTTAACTTATTTTCGCTTCCGAAACGCCAGAGCATTTCAGAACGAACAAAAATGCTTTTAGAACCAGGTCTTATGGGCTGGGGTACTAATAGCAGTAAACCACTTGCAGGAGGGGCATTACCACTTCAGGCCCCAGGGTTACCTGAAGTGGTAATGCCCTGCCTGCTAAGGGCTTATTGCTTAAGTAGAGATATACTAGGATTATGTCATCTTTGCAAACTAAGTTTGCTGAGTGTGGCTCCATTCATTATTTTAAGAATTAAAATGCTCATTTGTTAAAATATTACCCAGGCTAATAATTGCTGCAGTTATTCTCAGTTCTTTTAATCGATTGATAACTGCCAAAATCTTTATAGATTTCAACTTTCCCAAATCAGGACTCAAGCAGATATAAAACGCATACAATCACAGGTATGTTTGTACTATCCCAGCATACTGATGTATGTTATGTATCTAACCGTAAAAAGCAAGAGTACACAATATTTAAAGGACTGTGTAACTAACTGAATGCCTAGATTAGGGATAATGGACTGTTTCAATCACAATTGGTGTTGAAGTGAGCAATGATCACCTCAAGTTGGAAGTTATGTGATGCCAGTAAGTCTATCATATTTAAGCCCTGGGCAACTTTTTTTTAAAAAAAATGAACCGTTAAGCCTCGGTCTCTATAGTACAATTAGACAGTCAGTTGTTTCATCGAACTGCGGTCACATAATCTGAGTTGTATTCTGGAGCAAACCCATACTACCGCCTACCAATATGCCAATATACATATCATAAACACTGTGCTAGTTTATCCGTATCCCATGTTGAAAAGTAGAGCAGTAGTAGGAGTAATACTAAGCAATTATGAGTTTGGATCATAGCAAGAGCACTCTTCACTTCAAGTCTGTAAATTGATGACATTCGATATTTACATAGCATAGAAAGGAAAAGGTACTCTTTGTTCTATGTCACATAAAAGAAACCTCACCTCGACTATCCTCTACTGCAGACAGCATGTGTGATCAGACAATGTCAGACAATGTCTTTCTATTGGCCACTCGCCAATTCACTCTCGCAAAGACACATCAGTTTCCTTATTAAGACGTCTGCTCAATTGAAAAATAAAAAAAATAAACAATTGAAAGAATGGTGTTTTTAAAAGTGTTTGAAATAATTAAATGTCATTATGGAGTTATGTATTTCATAGTTTAATACCTCTTTAAATATGTTTGGAAAGATTCCCAGGGACTGTTACGATTCAAAAAATACCAGAAGCCAAGGAGCAAACAATTTCAGAATCAAAGAAAGTAAATGCATTAAAATAACATAGCTGGAGAGGGAGCTAAGCTCATGGCAGGGCACTGGCCACCGAGCTGTAGCCCTTTTTTGGTCTGACCCTCCTCACCTACATGGTCGTGAAGCTGCTGCCCCCGTGGCAAAGCCCATGTGGCCAAAGGCTCCGACAGTTGGGGCAGTTGTCCTATTGGCGTTGAAGGAGTTACAGATTTGTAGCACTTTTCCTTCCTCCTCTTCTTGACCAATATAACTACTGCTGGAATGTACACTTTTTGTTTCCTATTTTCTCTCTATGAGTCCCTCAGAATGTAACTATATGTAGAATTGTCCCGGTGTATGGTGGGGGAAACGTACTTGTGACAGGCCCCTTGAGCCAGTCGGGCGTTCCCCATACACGGGTGATGAATTTCATATAAGATGGCTACAAGGAAGACTAGCATTTTGCAACTGCCAACTGTTCCACCAAACAAAAGAACAGTGTCAGCTATATTATCTGTTTCAGGCTTTTATTAATTTAGCTGATCTCAGGCTAAAGTTTGTATTGAGGAAATTGAACTGCTACTCAGATATTGTTGTACCTAGCACTCATTCTAAATCAAATCAGGTGGTTTTGATGGACAGAACGATTAGGGATGGAATCTAAAATTCTTCATCAGTATGTCTCCCCCAATTAGTAACTGCTTGTCAAAACAAAACAGGGACTTGGTCCACGTATCCCGCATGTCAGCAAGAAGAAATACAGATAAACAAGATAACTGTGTTAACACTATATTATCTGCCCCCTCGTTAGTTTCCCTTACAAGAAATAGGAAAGTAATAATTCAAAATGACACCAGATCACACAGCAAATCACTGATAGTGAGGGATGAGAAAAAAGAGTAATGACCCTTTATTTAGTGAATTGATCCCAACTGGAGATACTGTTACCAACAAATCAAACCATCGATTGAATGGTACTAAGAAATCAGAAAGCAATAAAAAAACAAGTAGTTATAGACACAGAGCCAGGTTCCCTTTATGTGATCAGAGTCGGAGAACTAACAGGAGAGGCCTGGGATAATATTGAGTGTCTCATCAATAAATGCATACATTGGTTATGCCATATGAAGGCCTGTGTCAGCATTATAGGCTTGATATAGGTGTTGATTACTCCCTCATTGAAGGTTTACTGTCTATTGAATTTAGAACACTTTCACCCGCAGTTTCCGGTATACAGCTGAGATGCAGACAAGTGTCCTTAGAATATTCAGAACATACAACAAGAGCTGTAGAACTAGGAAAGCAATGACCAATGATCATTTTGTATTGATGTCTTACAACCTGTAGCAACCCTTGTAGAATTGTGTACACAGAAAATATTGTTGATGGAAATAACCACATGATAACAAAGTTGCATTTGAACATCCAAAATAAAACCCTCTCCTGGAACCTAAGAGCCCTAGGTAGCAGGGGCGATGATGCAGAGTGGCATGAGTATGTCGCCAGAGCACAGATTGAATGTAACCAGGAAACTTGGAAGAACAAACCAGTACACACACTTGGATATAAAACATTTGTCCTGCCTCTAGAGGTCTCAGACGTCACTCAAAGGGACCGGGGAGGAGGGGTTATAACATGGATACACTCTAGTCTGGATGTAAAATATAAACTGATGATGTAAACTCTCCAGGAAGTTAGGCGTCACTATTAAATCTATGGCCGGTGTGGTTCTGCACCAGCTGAATGTCTATCTTTCTCCCTCTTTAGAAGCTCTAAAGCCATTTGATATAATCCTGGCATCATCATCATCATCATCATCATCATCATCATCATCATCATCGTCGTCGTCGTCATCATAATAATACTAATAATAATAATAATAATAATAATAATTTCGCATTTATATAGCGCTACAAACCCTCAGGTATCTGAGCGCTGCTTATTATTACCCACGGTGTGTGGTGCCCATTTATTGACCTCAGAAGGATGAAAGACAGTTTGGCCCTTCTGGGATTTGAACCTGCGTTTGCAAGCTCTGCACAGACGTCAAAGCTCGCTGTGCCACTTGATACAAGAATATGTATTACTATGATCAAATATTGGTAACAGGGGATTGCAACTGCCAATATGAATATGATGGTCCGTTATCCTCAGTACAGGCCTCTGAAGATGAATACTGGGCTATACCAGAGTTATATTCACAGGCTTCCCCCAATTACTATGTATTAGTTAAAAAGCTAGCTAACATTGTCATCTCACATGGCTTCAGGGCTCGTCATGGCCATATAACCCTGGACTGTCCTGCTGAGCCTACCTTTAGGACAGATGTAGCCCAGACCCATATGCACTGTTGTGGATCTTGAGTCATGGCATGTCGATGGAAGTAGTCAAAATACCAGAAAGTGACCACGATCCTTTAGTGCTCACGTATTTCTTAACAGAGACTAATTAAGCTACTATAAGCAACCAAACTAATTTACGGCCATATAATCATTCAGAAGCTCTGTAATGGCAGATCCTCGAAAAGGAAACTGTTTTGCTAGCATTTTACGACATTATATGAGGAATTATTGCAAATAATAATGGAATTTATATCCCTCTAATGCTTAATTGACTTTGTATGATATGGTGGTGGCCACTGGTAGGCCCTTTGTCACATGTACAATAAGCACACATCCAAGGGAAAATAATATGATAAGGAATGCAGGCAAAACTGGACTTGCTCTGGAGGGGAGAGGGGGGAACCACAATGAAATAATGCAAAGCCACCTTGTTTGTAAAAATGTAATAGTCAGGGAAAAAAATTAATCTTATTCGAGAAACAATTGGAGGCATTAAAATTAGCTGTAGCATCACACAGAGTAATTTCTGGAGGGTAGTTACACATTGTATGTCACCAAACATTGATTACAGGCTCTGAATAGGTAGCACATTACGGTGCGCTGTAATCTGACGTTCTGAGAATGAGGGATTCTAATATGTGTGAAGCTAATGTCACGTATGTGGATGTTGAGTGTAATCAATCTCCCACTCCAGGAGGATGTAATCAGGTAGAACCTTTGATATTTACCTTAAATGATGTCCAGAGAGCTCTAAAAGAGCAGAAATCTACGTCCATAACTCTTACACATGGATCTATGTAGAGATGCACCAGAGATCTGGGCTGCTTTTATTGCCTACGTTGTTTTAATGGCTTTAATGCAAATCATGAAATACCACATAGCTGGCATGGATCAATTATTATCCCTATATTTAAAAATGGCTATCTTAGTGTACCAGCTAACTATCGAGCCTGTATCCTTACCGGACTCTGTTTCTAAACTTTATGCAAGAATTCTAATCACGAGATTGGTACAATGGTGCGAGGATAATAGTATCCTATTGCCCGTGCAGGCGGGTTTTTAGGAAATCAGTATCAACAAGTGACCAGTCTTTTAGACTCGGCCTGCTGTTGGATACATGTGTACATTCGTGAAGGATCCCATTGTATGTTAACTATAGTGATCTGCAAACAGCTTTAAATTCAGTAGCTAGAGTAGCTAGGCACCATGTGTGGGGGTTATTGGAGAAAATATGTGCTCGAATGCAATTGATACAAGCAATGAGTGAACAGTATACAGATAACTTTGGAGTGGCTTGCTGGAGACCAGATAGGGCTCATATCACCTCTTTTAATATTACTAGCAGAGTCGGGTAAGGCTGTGTAATGGCCCCCTCTTATTTTTATATTTCTATAAATGATATTGCAGACAGTGTTAATCTTATGGAAGCAGATGCACAGACAGTGAATGAGAAAATGGGGTATTCCTCTGTACACAGATGATGCAGTGCTGGTCTCAAAAACCCGAAAGGGCTTCAAAATCAAATGAACACCTTTGCCACCAGATTTAAGATTAAAGAACGCAAGAACCATATCTCCAAATCAGAAACTATGATTTTTACCCCGAACAAAGTGTCTAAACATCGTAAACATAGCCTTTTTATTGGTGATACCGAACTAGTATATGTGGTTGACTATGATTAGATAAGTCTGCGTGTTCATAACTCAACAAAATGGGGTATCCCTATGGAGAAAAAAAAAGTGCTACCTCATTAGTCAGAAGAAGCATGGCAATAATAAACTTCACAAAGCATTATGGGAGGCAGAGTATTTTGCATGCCATGGAGTTTTTCGAAATGCAGGCAATACCCGAAGCAACATTTGGAGTGGAAATTTGGAGACACACACATATTGACAACCTAATATCAGAGGAAAATAGGATCCTGAAGCTGCCCCCGACCCTCCCAAATACCGCACCAAATGTACCTACTAGAATGGAGCTGGGGTGGTATGGTATTTAAATGCCACTGAACATCAAACACCTACTATATTGATAAAACTATGGAACACCCACAAACGTATGATATCGCTTGATGGTTTGTGAGATGCCCTAAATCCGCAAGGAGGTACGGGTCTTCTATGGTTCTCCTTCATCAAAAAGATGGAAATAAAACGAATGTACCTCTCCTATGCATTAATACTGTAAGCTTTGGACCTCATTATAAATCTGTCCTGGGGAATGCATTTGAACAATGGTTTATTAAAGAGCAAAGTAATATAAGAAGCACGTTGACAATACCTTGAACTGAAATGTAATAGATTTTGAGAAATATTTGGGAATTCCATGTCACAAAACTGTGAAAACCCTGATGGCTAAACTCAGGATTGGGCATTTTACCACTACAGAGCTGCACGTCTTTCTGGAGTAAAAGGCCTGTTGGGGAACTGCATAAAGTGTGAAACCTATGAAGATGTACAACATTTTATATGTATCTGCTCGTTATATAACAGCCAAGAAGACCATTTTAAGACTGTTGTTTTTATCATTTAATGTAAGGACTGTCAAGAAAGCTATCTGGCTAATCAGAACTACTACCAGACATGAGCCTACATGCAATATTGAATTTCTTTGGGAAGCCCTGGAGATACGAATAGCGTTTATGAGTAATGTTTTATTAACTTCACATTTCCTCTGTCACATATTTTAACATTACTGAATTGGATTTTAATATCTAGAAATATTTGCTGTTTTATGAGCAACTGTTATGTATGTTGGTGTCTGCAAGCTTGTATGGCTTTGCCAAAATAAAGATTTGAAAATGTATATAAAACAAAATGCTGACAGAGACTACAAAGATCAAAATGTCCTAACTGGGGCTGGTGCAATGTTAAATTACATACGTAAAACAATGAGGGGACACTTAAAATGTGTTGATTTGGTGCGTTTCTTGGCCCCCACATATTAACATGGTGGGGTAGCGGGCTGCTAGGGGAGGAGTTGGTTGAGGTCTCAATCTGCTGTGCCTCCCTATGGGTGGACAAAGAAGGATACTGTTAGCCTAATAACGCCCCAGGGACACTGTATTCATCACCTTTTCTGAGGTCCCTTGGTGATGGGCTGACGCTAGTAACTACATAGGCCAGGATGCATTGCATCATGTACCCACAATGCAGTTAATTGACACTTTCAGAATCACTTGCAGAAAACAAAGTCTTTGAACGCACAGTAGCAATGGATTTTGGGAAACGTACAAAGAATACCTGCAAAAGGATCATCAAGAAGGTTCCAACCCAATGCCAGCCTCAGCATGTCGAGGGAGACCGTGAACTGTGCGGTACCACCCTACATAAAGAATGGGTTGTATACGAATTGTTCGTATTACAACTGTTCGAATGACAATTGACCTTTTCACAATTGACCGAATTGTGAAGGCCAATTGTAACATATATGCGGGGGGAAACCCCCCGCAACCCCCCACCTAACCCAAACCCGCCCAAAACCCATATATATAAACTTTGTTAAAGGGACGTTATGGTTCAAAGTAAAACCGAAAAACCCCTGAAATTCGCCAGTTATGGTAAGCTATGCAACCATAACTCGCGCCACCGTGCACTGCTAACACTAACACCCAGGACATCAAAGATGACATCACAAATTCTGTTTATTTACGAACATTTCAGAACAGCCGTGTTGTCCGCAGAAAAATCGAACACAACAAAAGCGTCTAGCACATAAAAAAAACAGAACATTGAACCTATCTCATACTCCCCCACCCCCACCAAACACTCTTGCACACCAACACACTCCACTAAATACAATTTTTAATCCAAGTTTCACCACGCTGTCCGCGGTCGTCGGCGAATGCAAGATGGCGGGTGCGACAAAAAATCTGACGCACTCCACGCCCCACGCCGTCCAATCAGCAAACACGTTGCATGTCCGCGGACATCACGCAAGCCGCCCGGCCAATCAGGGCACTGTCCGCGGAGCGAACCGGGAAGTATGTCCGCGAAGCGAACGGAGATAGCACTAATTTTTTTGCCTTACATTTTGGTCATTTTAAAAAAAAAACTACTGGACGGATTTACACCAAATTTGCAAAAGCACGCTTCCGGGAGCAAACCCCCGCTCCTGCCGCAAATTTGGTGTAAATCCGTCCAGCGGTTTGGGCTGCAGGCGTGTGCAAAGTTTTTTTGTCTATGGGAAAAACCAAAAGGTTTGGGACCCCCCCTATAACTTTGCCCCCCCTGGACCAAACCTCTCCAAATGACATTCAGAGTGGGCTATATACTTTTTTTGCAAAGTTTCGTGAGGATTCGTCCAGAGGGAGCGAAGTTATAAGCCACCCAAAAAATGCTCTTCCTATGGAAACACCAACTTAACCATAACTACATGGACGCTATCGCGTCCATGTAATATTACCAAAGTGATATATATATATATATACGGTCAATTGTGAAAAGGCCAATTGTGACCCTTTAAACTTCGGTCAATTGTTCATTCGAACAATTGTAAACAAACAATTTGGGTAATACCAAAGAATGAGATTCCAAGATGCAGTTACCTTTTAATCCTCACCTGACCAATTCAGACTATCAGGTAATTAACCAAGCTGAGAAACATGCTGAAAATATATTAATAGTAGACATTAAAAACCACTTGGTGAATATCCAATCTGAAGTAGGAGTTAAAACTCAAATGAGACATAAGCATTCAGGATTGAGGCCAGAAGTCAAGCCCCATTTTGAGAAATATAGAAGGGTTGTGGCATCCCAAAGAAGTGTGTAATAAATCAAAAAGGATGGATACAAAAGTAGTAGTTTGACCCACATGTGTGGCCTTACCGGCACAATCATAATTCAGTCCAGAATAAATTGACTTACACTGCCCTAAAGAGTATTACAATGATAAAAAATGGTGTTACAGTTAAAATAATAAATACACATAAACACATACACAGAAAAAAACAATTGTAGTATGTATGAATTTACATGCATCAAATCCTACCCTTTTCAAAATGATCATGCCACATTTGTTGTCCAAGATCACCAAAGTTGATTATTGAACAAGCTTAAAAGCATGCAGTTGCGTAAATGTACACAATTCTGTATCATTTTTCAGTCCTTAATGCTGATCAATGCCAGACATTCCTCAGCAGCTCTGATACTGTATGGCATGTGATTTAAAACTCCCACTCTACTACATGATGTAATTCTGTTCCATCAATTTTACTATAGATGATTCTCCTATTGTACATAATCTAACACATCCTACTTTGTTCACCACCTTGAAAATCGCCCTTAAATCATTCCAAGAATTCAGAATATCAGGTTTTCATAGTTGTTTTCTTTTGCATTCATACAGCGAGTAAACCTCAAGATCCCATTTTGGCCAGGCAACAAATGTGCAAAACTGATCATCAAGAGATGGTTAGTCAAAGCAGCTGAAGGGAAAACTTTCTTTTTTTAATTTTGATTCTTTAAATCCAGTTGCAAAACGGTAACAAGCAAATATTCAGAGGAATTTAGTTTTGAATGTGCATTGTATTTATTTATATACCACTTAAGCCTGTAGGCATCAACGCGCTGCAAAAAGAAAATAGACCGAAAAGAAATAAGACCACCGTAAATGGATTATGAAAGAGTCAGTAGACACGCTTGAAAAATATCGGGTTGCATCTCTTAAACAGATTAACCAAGTATGATTCTTAGGTTGGAGGTTTAGGACATATTATTCAGATTCTTACACTGACTCAGAAACAACAGGAGATTGCTCGGGCCCCAGCCTATCAAAGGACAGTCTGTATTGTTCATTGTACACCAGTCCTTAATCTGCATCCTCCAAAGGAGTCTCGAGTCCTGCACTCTGATAGAGCCTTGACCCACTTGCGCATGTATCCAGGCAGGGACTTTGTTTACGAGTGCCTTTCTAGGTTTGTTCCCTTCCAGCCTTATCCACATTTGCTGTTATCATGTTTCTGTGGTCCATAATGAGTCTTTTTTTATTACGAACTCAGGCATTCGTGATTTTATGGTGCGAATGTCACTCCCATGATGGGGGGATGCTTGATATATACATAGGATTGGAAAAATCCACAAGATTTTGGAAGGATGATGTGACACCACAGGGAGAGTTTACGGGTGCTAGCAACAGCGCAGAGCGGTATGCTGGACATATTGGCTCAATCTGAGATTCAGTGATTTCCTTAACAACAATTACTAGACTACTAGCTTCTTTTGGGTCAGTTTGACAGGTTTTACCCACCATATTGGGAAGTACCTGTGTTTCATTCAGGTCAGTTTGACAATATTTATCCATCCTATTGGGAAGTGGCTGAATTACAACCCTGTCAAACGAGTCCATCCATAAACAGATATTATTACATTGGTTGAGATCACTAATAATCTTCTCCTTAATATATTGCCAGCTCCCAGAATGGATGCCTTCTTTGATGTGATCCTGGTCAGTTCAGAGCAAAACTCTAACAACATTGGATGCTCCTGAGGCTGTACATAGGTATGGAATTCTGATCAACTTCTACATTTGCAGTATTTAGCAAAACCGCAAGAAACTCAATTATTTGAGTTCCATTCAATGTAAGCCAGTTCCTGTGCATCAAGGGTAAAGCAAACATGACTGGCCTACATTGTAAGTAGTTCAGTCCGACCAGGTAATAACATGTATCTTTACTTAACCTAATGCACAGTCACTATGCATCAAGGTTAAAGCAAACATGATAAGTGCCACTACCTTCCTAGCTGTTACAATTGATTTATCCATGATTTACAGTTACTGTGCATCGAGGGTAAAGCAAACATGACAATTGTTGTCACAGGCCTAAAGGAATGTTGGCCAATCTAGCCAGGTAATAACACTTATGTTTACTTTACCCTTGATATACAGTTACTGTGCATTAAGGGTAAAGCAAACATGATAAGTGTTATTACATGGATAAACTGTTGTACATTAGCAGTGTCAGTCTGTGTATACTTTCTTAATGTGGCATGGCATTTTTACTTTGCATCAAGGGTAATGAAAATATGACAACTGTTATCACCTAGCTGGACTGGCCTACATTAAATGGAGGTAAGTCTAGCCGGTTAATAACACTTATGTATGCATTACCCTTGATGCCAAATAAAAAAGCACAATGCCAGATTAAGAAAGTATATGCAGATTGGCACTAGTAGTGTTAGTCGGCATATACTTAATGTGGCATCGTATTTTCTTTTTTACTTGTCATCAAGGGAAAAGCACACATACATGTTATTACGTGGCTAGACTGACTTACAATAATAGTGCCAGTCTTCATTCACGTTGTTAATGTGGCATGGCATGTTTTACTTGACAACAAGGATATAGTAAATATGAGAAGTGTTATTACGTGTCTAGCTTGACTTATGTTGGCAGTGTGCATTTACTTTCTTACTGTGTCATGGCATTTGTTAGTTTTTTTACTTGACATCAAGGGTAAAGCAAAAATGATATGTCATTACGTGGCTAGCCTGGCTTAGACTGGCAGTTCCAGTCTAGCCATATGCTCTTTGTGTGTCAAGGCATTTTTGTACTTTGCATCAAGGGAAAAAACAAACATAAGTGTGATTACTTGGTACACTGGCCTATCTTAGTATAGCCAGTCTGGATTTACAGGGAGAACTTAAATGGTAATACTGGGATACATTGTGCAATATGTATGGACACAGCCAGCATGAATATGTTTTATATACTGACATATGTTGTGGCAAAGGCATAATGACAATGCATTGGAAAGTGGACATGTGCGCATTGGTAACTTGCATCTATTGGGCTTTTTCATGTGCTACCATACAACATCGCCTCTAAACTGTGTGGCTTTTACTCAATTTTTTACAGAAAGCATTGTAAAAAAGTACCTTTACACCCCTCCAGCAGCCACCACTGCATCACTATATTTCCAAAGAGGAAATACTACCTGTGCGTGTCTATATTCATCGGCAGTGTAACAGTGGAAGGTGGCAGTGTTGCTCCAAGAGATTTACAATTTAATAAAATATAAAAGTTTCGGGTGCGGCACCCGAATCTCATTGAAAAAGCAGGTCATGTTTCTGGAGTACTGTCCCCCAAAAGAGTTTGGGAGTCACTCTAAATTGCACAGAGAGACCTTGTAAGACTCGCAGTTAGATTCGTCCAAGCCTTCCCGTGTTGCTTTGTCCTGTGCCTTGCTCAAATGAAGAAAAAGATCACGTGGCTTTTTTTTTCCGTAAGGCAACACATTTCTGCTGTGGGGTTTATATAACAAGGCCTGGAGATAGAGGCGTTGCTGTGGGGGGGTGGGGAGGGGGACTGAGGGGGCTATAGCCCCGGGTCTTTTGGTTGGAGCCCCGTATAGAAGCTCAGGGGTTACAACCAAAAAGGCTAGCTAGCCCACAGTCCCGACAGTCCCCGAATTAGCATAGCCCCGGATCTTTTCCAGACCTAGCAACACCCCTGCCTGGAGATGACCCATGTAGAAGTTGAAGCAGTGCCAATCACTTTGGCCCATCCTTTTCATTTCTCAGCATGAACGGTTCGGTAGTGGCATTCTGAAAAGTTCCCCATCCAAGGAGGACATTTTGGCGTTAAAACATGAAACTACTCTCAGAGCCCATTTAAGGAATCACGTTGACAGCAGGTGTGGAAGCTATACCGGTTTAAATCTGTAATGAGGAGCCCATGAGGCGGTATAGCTATTCCTGGGCTGGAAAATCGGGATAGCATGGCTTTCCCCACTCACGCAACAGGGTCTCGGAACCTCAAATACATGCAAACAAATCTTTATACTAAGGTACTTGAGCATTCTCCGTAGCAGCTTCTGCCGGAGGTTTATGCTGCCTAGGTGTCTTGCGACACCAATATCATAACATTCGTATCAGTCCATTATGACTCCTGCTTTCCTCAATCCACCTGAACAACACCTTCAAGGTGACTGGCAGACACAACAGAGGCGCGTGTCATGCTCTGAGCTGGATTTTTGAATGTGGCAACCATGTAACATTACAATGTGCTTGCTAATGCTGCTGTCCATGGGGGCTTCCGTCCCGGCCAAATGCTCAGCACTGTGTTTATGCTTTACTGCAGTCATAGGGCAGTGCCTATATCGACACGATGTGCCCTTCATGTACAGTAAGTGTGTGTGCGTGATATGTACATATATAAAGCCGGTCCGATAGCACAGCGAGTTGAGCGCTCGCTTTGACACCCGTGCAGAGCCTGCTGACACAGGTTCGAATCCCGGCAGGGTCAAACTCAGCCTTTCATTCTTCCGAGGTTGATAAATGAGCACCACACACCGTGGGTAATAATAAGCAGCACTCAGATGCCTGAGGGTTTGTAGCGCTATATAAATGCAAAATTATTATTATTATATATAATCTGGAATAACAACATCAGGCTTTAACATAGCACTCCATGCCACGCCCAATCCCTCCCACATCAAAGCTGTTGTTATTACCCAGTGCAATGCTACTCAAGCTATGACTCTCGGAAGGATTAGGAGCTGGGTCAGCCCAGCCAGGATTCAAACTTGCGATGCACAAGCTTTACCTATGTGAAGGAGTGCTTAACCAGCGAGCTATCCACCCAGCCTATTCCCTATCGGGAAACAGATTCACTTGTTGCACTTAATCAAAACCACGTTCAGCAAATCAAACATGTCATGTCCCAATGTATTAAAGAGAATGTCTATGGATGGAATAAAGGCGGTGTTGACATAATGTAAGCCAGTTCTCCATTTAGCAGGCTTAACGCGTACAGGACATATTGTTGAAAACCTATACAATATATAGAACATCTGCCATTTTCGTCAATGTTGAACATATACAGGCTTCTATTCTTTGGAAGGAAACAGTTAACGCTCTCCTAAACAGGTATAGGTTAACAATGCACATGGACATTGTGTATGCATGAAAGTCAATTACATGGGCATTCTTGCCATTTACTTTTGCAATCTCAACATAAACTGATGCTGCTCTGGCTACAATCTGCACCCATCCACTGACTAGCGACATATCATTGTAGCACCCTATGCAATACTGTTTCCAATGCTACACAGTATCCATAATATTCATTGATTTGGAAACACACAAGTTTCCAAGACCCCCAAATCCACACAACTCGATCAACACCTTTAACATGTAAGCCTGAAATGCAATAGGAACACATTTAGCAATGTTTTCAATATTTCCCAAGCACACACTCCAAACAAGGTCTATACTATGGATCATAAAAACAGGAATATACATTATAAAATCTCCCTGAATACCATTGGAATGCGGCTTACCCTCCATAGTTTCTTAAAGCTCTGCGACCGGGACAGTTTGTGCTTGTTCATCCTTGGATCGTGGTCGTCCTTTGTGTATCCTGCGCGGCACCGCGCGCAAGGCAGGCTCAACAAGCAGCGTGCTGCTTCAAGGAGTTGAGTGCTTCCGCAGACATGCTTCCCCACAGAGGCACTCCCAGCTCTTAGCGCTGCTTCCCATAACCACACAGTTCACAGCTCAGCAGAAAGGAAGCGGTAGGCGAGCATGACGTGAAGAACCTCCACAGAGAGCCGAAGAAGAGCCACGTTGGGTCTATAAACCCACCACCACTGGATCCCGAGCCCACACAAATGGAACACTTACGGCTTCATAATGGCTGCACTAGGCTTTTGGCGACGTCACATGTCAGCCTTTCTTTGGCTGAGGCACAAGGATGCTTCTGAGAATGATTGAACTGCTAATTATCTTGCATCCATTATCCCGGAACCATTTGCAACCGAGTGGAAGCTAATGTACACGACTCCTGCCATGATTCTAGAAAAACACAACAGCGTTGCAAATATTTCATCTACATAAATAAGTATTGGTTAATTGCCCAACCACCCGGGCCATTTTTTTTTTAAGCTGTTATCCCATGGGTTTTCAAATTAGTTTCTAAACCCTCAATCACAATTACGTGGTGGACGTTGGCAACATACCAATACAAGAATTCCAGATTTTGGGCTGTGAACTCAATTATGTTATCTGCTGCTCTGACCTCATAGATATGATGGCCTTCTCCGGGGTTATAGGATGGGCACTGGGTGCGTGGTGGCAAGGCTGGGTGGTTCTAATCTTTTTTATGTGGATCTTGCTGGGTGTCATGTTTGCTGCATGCTTATACATAAATCTAATGGGTTCCAGTGGAACTATAACAGTTGTTACACTTCCTGCAGGCGATGCCTTGCCACACCTACGGAAGATGTGTGAATAATGTGGCATGAGCAGGTGCCGTCATGACGAAGGATTTGGATGTTACATTTCATGGAGTTGCTTTTTGTGAGATGGGAGTCCAGGAGAGCAGTGCGGTTGGTTGGTTGCCTAGAATACTGAAGGCGTTGTAGTCTCCTTGGCCCTACAGCATGGACATAGTCCAAGATGTGGCCATTGTGTCTGATCACTATGACCCATTAAAGCATGATCATGAGAAATATTTACCACTGTGTGGCCTGAAGAGGTTGTAGGAAGCATTACGTCTGTGCCACCAGAGTGTTGTAAAAGCACATTTCAATGCTCCCATCATGGACCGTGCAGCGCAGAGAAAGACGTACGGAATAATTGGCCTCATTACAAGTTTGGCAGCGTGGTAAAAAAGTGGTGGCAATTCCATCAAAATACACAAGGAGCCCTATTGTCTCAATAAATAAGGACTAACACCGCCATACCAGCACTCAGTATCCCGTGGTAAATCCACAGGACCGAGTGGCAGCAGCGGTAACTGATTCGGGCAGTAACTCGGCAGATTTGCATCCTAATTTTCCCTGCAACACCTGTTTTGAGGCAACATGCTCATTCCGTCATACTGTATATCAACTAGGTACACTGGCCATATATGTGATGTATATATTGCACAACTATCATACAAAACAAGTGTACATTTGGAATGTGCTATAGGTATATCACACATGTTTCACTTACATGGCATAAATGACTTAATAAATTGTTGCTGAGGTTGACATACACAAGCAACCAGTGAATACGGGTCAACCTAAAACCTTGATTTTGCTCTGTAACAGCAACTAGGGACTTCAGGGGGTCCCATACTTGGGCACCCCCTTAAAGGAAGTCGATTTCTTCCTTTAAATAGCACACTCCAAATAGTGCCTAAGGAGGTCAATCTAAGGGAGTGAAAGTCGTCAGGGGGAAATCGTGGTCTGCCTACATGGTACCCTCCGCAGCTCCTGAGCCTGAATCAGGATTCAGGGGATTTGACGGGCTCTGCAGAGTGACATTTCAGAGTAAAGTAGGGGAGAAAGGAGCATCGACACCCTACAACACTAATCAAAGCAGTCACCCCAAACAAAGGAGGACAGGCCACAGGGACTGTAGAGCTGGATAATGGTGTACCAACACTGCAGCGGGACAGGGCCAATTGCTATCATTCAGACTAGAAGCATGAATTCACATCTAGCGATGGGATTCTGACACCTTCACAGGACAGGTCATGCATGCAGCCAACTGTGCAGATGATGAGAGCGGGGTTCAATGCATCAAATTCATGTATGTGTCAAAGTAATAATAATGATGAATGCATTAGCAAGTGTTGCCTCTAAAAGTCATTTAAATGTAAATGTGTCTTCTGCTTTAATGCCCATGTGATGCATGTCTCCGATTCAGGCCCTGATTCTGAGATGAGGGAAAAACTGGAGCGGAAAGCCAACATTCTCCCCTCCAGTATCCAACACCACCTTTCTGGGGTGGATAGGAGGGTTTGGGGGGAGAGCTTTCCAGCTGCAAAAGCTCATAAAACCTTTCATTGTGGGAACAATGTGTGCACCAGTGTCACTGCGAGGATTACTAAAAATGTGGCTGCTTTTCGTATCTACTAAAGTCTTTTTGAGCAGTCAGTAAATGAGAAAAGAGATGCTGCTATCAAGGAAAAGCCTCGTTTTTAAAAGAAAAACGTGTGTAGAAATGTTAATGACAACTCACAGGCTCCATATCTTAACTACTTTATAGAAACACGCACAAGAAGGGCTCTGCAAAGGAGAATGTCCTTGCAGGGTCTGCCCTTAATTAACAATGATTAATAGGGACATTGGGCCACATTACACGGTAGGCGGTAACCATGGCGCTATTAGCGCCATGGTTGCCGCCGGTATTGTACCGTGTCCACCTTGGTGGATGGCGGAATTATCGCCCTACTCCAAGGTGAGCGGGGGCGGTAATTCCCCATTCACCAAGGCACTTCCCCATTCCCATTTTTCCCCCCATAGGGCTCAATTTGAATGCGGAAGGCACTAATTACGGTACCACAAATTGTGGTACCGTAATTAGCTTTAAGGTCCCTTAGCAGGCCGGTCCCTAATGGCTGGTAAAACCATCCGTTAAGGTCGGGTCCCGCAAAGGGACCTCGTAGTAAGGCGGTAAGGGTTTACCGGTACCGGTGCCCTTACCGGTACCGGTAAACCCTTACCGCCTACCGTGTAATGAGGCCCATTGTCAGGCCATGAATCAGGCACATGCAAAAGCCTGGACAACACATTCTTAGTTTAACAGCATATGGTGCTTCTACGAAAAGTGTTGCTCCTCCGCAGAACAACATTTTTCCTACGTGTGCATGCAACTCAGAATCAGGACCTCCTTCACACAACGTCTCTAATAAACGATCACATGCAATGTCTCACAATACAAAAGATCTCCTACTCTGCAAACTTAGGCCACTATTGTTTTGGTTTTGTGGACTATTCATACTAAAGTGTTCGCACCTGCGTTGTATGGTAGGGGGCTGCCACCCAAGTTAGAGTGCAGAGCAATGGAGAGGGATGCTACGGAGGGCAAGGGTCATCTTGCACACAACAGAGCCCAATGATGCAACTTGGGCTGGGCGGATGGGAGGGCAGAGGGCAACCTCACTTTGAGCTTTCTGGGACACAACTTGTACATGTCTCCGTGACCAGTGGCCAGTGTGTACACATTACAAAGGGAAGCTTGGAAAGAAGCACTTACAGGCTGCTGGAGCCTCCATTGCAAGCTTGCTGATTGGCTAGAGCACTGGGGGATGTGCGAAGAGGAAGCATCATAGAATGTGGCTAGAGCCTGGATTTCACACTTTAGGATTCTCAACATAGAAAGGAAACCTGCTCCAATGAATCACTTGGCCATTCAGAATTCGTGTTGTTAACTGTATTCTGACATAATCTGTAGCAATATCACATGTCAGCCATCCAGGGAATTTAGGTTATCGTGCCCAAGTCATTGGTGCACATTGATCAAGTAATATCCGCTGCTAGTAGCAACTGCCAAGACATTCTAATTTAATAAACTATGTTCACCAGGAAGAGCCACATTTGATAGCTGAGCAATAACTGCTCAATATCATGCTCTGTTATATTATATGTGTGTTGTGATCTCTTGCTGGGATGTATACTGTGCAGCAATGCCATTGGCATGGTCTCTGTCGAATCTAAGGACTGGAGGGGTGGGGTATTCGGTTAGTGGGGAGAGATGGAAAGTGCAATATCGTTTTCTTCTGCTGGGTTGATGTGTGCAGGTCAGAGGTACCCCTGTACAGAGTGTGGCTGTGTTTCTCGGTGGTCTGCGTCCAGGCCATTGTGGCATGGGGATCCATATCACAGCCTGTGGTGGGGTGCAGTGGCCAGGCTGGTGGTGGTAGCCCTATTAATATGTGCATGCGGGATGGCACTCATGCAACCACTGATGACGAGAACATACCTACATTTTAACCGTATCAAAACTGAGCTTGTGTTCCTCTGGAATGTAGAATGGCAGCCAATCTGGCATGAACCTCAAAAGGTCCATGGCCGAAATATCCCCTGATGACAAAGCTCAGGGTCCCATAATTCACTCACTCTCGCATTCAAACAGTCCATCACAAAAAAACAAGGCTGGAATTAAATAACCAATGTCACTGTGGCCCCCAGGCATCACATAGCAATACAACAAAACCATGCTAAACTATTCGCTATCTTCAAATAGTTGGACACAGGTCTCCCTCTCTTGGGGAGCTATACTGCTGCCCATTATTGCCAGCATCTTCTTAAAAACAGCCTGTACCTCTTTAAAGGCTGTGTCAATTCAAGTGCCCCCTGATCTGTCTGGAAAACTAGCCATCTCCAGAGATCAGCACAATTACAGAAGCCACAAAACCATGAGACAGAAAGCCAGAAATGCAGGAATCAGAAGACCAGGAAACAGTCCTTCTCCTGATATATGCAGTCACTGTGGAAGAACCACCTACCAGACATCCACGTGACCCCAACACCCTTACAGTTCAGGCGAGAAATAAAAACCCTAGTGTTCAAAGAGTTCCTCAGCTAGTGACCCAAACAAGCACACCTCCTGTTGGCAGCCTCGTATATACTAGTTATCCTCCATTCCAATGCCCTTTGTTGCTTGACAGCGAAGTTCTTACTTTATGAAAACCTTACATAACTTAGAACACCATTGCATGAGGGGCATGTCTTCCATGAAGATGCAGACATCTGGTGCCCAAGCACAGATTTCCAATATGGGGCACCAGGGTAGAAATTGGAGGCAGGCCTAGAATATACAGCAAGTAGGCTATGGTTTACATTTTTCTTTGAAAAGGGCATTTTTAGGGGATCACATAAGAACATCCATTAAGGGACAACAGCTCTCACTAGGATTCACCTGTGCAGGTCCAGTTAACATTGGATGACCCGTGACTTTGCGCAGGCTTACTTTCTTTATTGGAGCCTCAAACACATTCTGTTCGGACATACATTCTGCAGTGTTGTGCACTGTAGAAGTACACACCACATGCAGTGTTTTTGGCAGGTTACCGGGGGTGGAATAGCGTGTAATGGCAGTTTCTGATCTGCATAATTTCGATGGCATAATCAAGCTATGCAGAGTCTCTCTCAAGAGGTCAGACCCTACATGTATTTACCACGCCAGTAGCACGCTCTTTAGTTATCACTAGGACTTGATTAGATTTGTTTAAGAAAGAAAGTTCAGGAGGACTTCAAATCAGATAACTTTCTGAGTTCAGTGTTTGGCTATTCATTACTGAGCAGTTACGCAACAGTATTTGGAATCTTGATTGATGCATACCTTTTAATAAACTTTATGACCACAAACGCCACCTGGAGTAGGTCTCCTTTTATTGATGGGTCCTTGACAAAGACTGAATCTACATCTTCTCAACCTGTAGTTTCGGTAGAGCATCTTCCCGGGTTATCTCCCTTTCTGACCTTGCCTACATGCTAGAATAGGGTCCCCTCCCATAACACCCATTTTGCCCTATCCAAACTTTTTCCCCTCAAATCAATCTACACCTTTTCCTTAAAATTCCTGATTTAACACTTCAATATTAATGAATGGCATTTTTTCTGGAACATGTTTCCATAAAAGGCAATTTGTTAAGATGAAGTCAGGATACTGGCAGCATCATGTATGGATCACCATGTAGATTCAAACTGAAGTCTAATGCTTAAAGATGTCTTTAACTCCAAGTCCATACATAATGTGTTCGCAGTTTCTCATGTTTGCAGTGAGACGTTTGCAGCTGAAACCAGCCATACTGTACATTCTGAAAACCTGGAATGCTACAGTAGCTGCAAGAGGATCATTTGATTGATTCTGCCCATTGACTTGGGGGAGAAGCAGCAACATTTCACATAAACCCCCACCTGCTTCTCATATTGACATTTGTAAGGCTATTTAAAGAGACAATGACAGTAAACTCCCATTTAAGGAAGTAATCTGGTGAAAAAGAATTTACCATGCCCATCAGTAACACAGAAATTATAACATTTTAAAATACCTTGGTAGGGTTGCTGAATGAGATCAACAGCACCACGGCTTCCTTAAATGTTCTTTTAGCACCCGGTCACCCGCTTCACAGCTTCCAATATAGGGAAACACAAGGAAACAGCAAATTCTATACTGCCTGCCCCGCATATGCATTGACATGTCAGTGACTTTTCGCAAACATTGCTCCGGCCCCTTCCAGATCTGCAACCTGAAGCTGCCCAAAACAGAACTTGAACACTCGCCTTGTCTCAGAACACACAATCTATCAGTGATGTGTCTCATACTGGTCGCCAGTGTTCCCCCAGATGACATTGGCTGTCACTCTGTGCTCGGGGGCAGTGCTTTAGCAGTGTCCCAGAAAACACATCTAAATACATAAACGTATACAGCTCACGGATGTCATTTGTGGGTTGCCAGGGGACGCAGCTATGATCTCTGGTGACTCCCCTGTGATCCCTGCCACTGCGATCCCTGCTGAAGGAGTGCAGAAGCAGGGCTCCTGCAAGGACGTGCAGAAACCAGGAAACTCTGGTTTCTTTTCTTGTGCACAGGAGCAGAGAGGACTTCCGAAGCAACATCCAGACAAGCACTGACCGGAGGCAAGTGAAATGGAAATGTAATTTTATTTGTGTATGTTGTATGTATGTATGCATGTGTGAATGAGCGAGTAGGTGCTGTTAAAATGCTGTTTGAATGCGTGAATGTGTGTTTCAATGAGCTAGAGTGTGCTGTGGTAATGCTGTTTGAATGTGCGAATATGTGTTTGAATGACCGGGAATGTGCTGTGAAAATGCTATGTGAATATGTTTGAGTAAAGTGAGTAAATGCTTTTTGAATGCATGCATATGTGTTTCAATGAGCGAGTAAGTGCTGTGTGTATATGCTGTTTGAATGTCTGAATATGTTTGAATAAGTTAGTAAATGCTGTGTGAATGCTATTTGAATGACGGAATGTTTGAATGAGCAAGTTAATGCTGTGTGAATGCTGCATGAATGTGTGTTTGCATTAGTGAATTGATGTGGATATGTTTGCGCCAGCCTGTGAGGGTGATTTGGGTGGGGTGTAGGTAAGAGGGGAGGATGGGGAGTAGTAGAGATTTTTTACTGGGCATTCATGATACTGCATCATAGATGTCCAGTAATAAAGGTCATGCCACAGTAAGAAATGGCTAGACTGATTGCATGAAAATGCATTCTCGCCACGCAATAACACTTATCGTGTTTTCTTTAAAAGCGCGCTAAAGCAAGCATGAGTGTTATTATGTGGCTGGACTGGTATTTTGATGGAATTCCTCTAGCCATTTCTCACGGTGTAATGACATTTTTTACTGCTCATCTATGACAGAGTATCATAAATGGCCAGTAAAATGTCATGGCACAGTAAGAAATTGCTAGACTTACTACACCAAAATGCCAGTCTAGGCACATAATTACACTTATCATGTTTGATTTAACAGCATCATAAAGCAAGCATGATAAGTATTATTACACCGATAGTATGCTTTTTGATGCAATCAGTCATGCCATTTCTTATTGTGGCATGACTTTTTGCAATGGGCATCTAAGATACAGCAGGCATGATGTACGTTATTACAGGACTAGACTGGCATTTTAGTGCAGCCAGCCTAGCTATAATATCTTACTATGGCATGGCATTTCTTACTGATCATCTATGATGAAGCAAACGTAATAAGTGCTCAGGACTGGCGTGCATTGGAGCAGCCAGATGAAACATGTTTCTTATTGTGGCATAGCAATTTAATGGCAAAGCTAACAGGAGTATGTTATTATGTGCTAATTGGCATATAATGGCAAAGCCAGTCTAGAAATGTTTTCTTATGGTAATATTACTGGCATTATGTGTGCAACATGAGCATGTTCTTATATCGGAATACTGCCAAATATAGGGGCAGGTGCAGTAAGCATGCAAATGTATGGGAACAGGCAGAGTAAAACTGTTTTTATACTGGCACATATTGTGGGCAAAGGCATCATAAAAATGCAATGGAAAATGCTTCTGTGCACTCTTGGTGACTTGCAAATATTCGATTTTTTTCAAGAATTATCCAACACAATTGATTGCAAATTGCTTGGCTTTTTAACCAATTGTTCACAGACAGTGTCCTGTGTAAAGCACCATCTTAACCTATTATGCAAACATTTTCTTGGGGGAGAACCAGCCAGACTTGATTGGTTCAGGCTCCCTCGCTATGCTCTGTTTTGGTCGCTTGCAAATTTGTGGCAAATATTTATGTCCCACCAATTAGAAGTGTCACCAGCCGCCACTAGCAGTGTGGAAACAAACATAAAATGGGTTCTTATAACCTACGTTATTTTTGGAAATCACGCAGTGAAGGTTGGATTTCTCTAATGTGTCATTTTTGCGACATGCAGGGCTTTAGATTAGTACATGTCTGTGTATTCTAGACAGAGTGGATGCGCCACATGAGCTACATACTCAGAGTCAACTTGTTTGTTTTATTTTTCTGAGGCCTATCACGTTGTGCAAAAATACCATTTTAAAGTTACTGTGGCCTAGGTTTTCCCATACCTCAGTACAATATTTAGTTCTGCGTCATATTTTTATGTATAGCACTTCATGTCTGAATCCTGACATCACCTGCTTTTAAGTGCTTCAAAAATAGGTGTTATTAGTATTGTCAGTGATGAGTGTTGAACTCAATGAGCTATCCAATAGAGACACATAATGCTGTTTAATCAATTGTGCCATTACATTTTTTTTTTCAGGATACTAACATTGCCCTTTCCTGTTCCCACCAGGACTTTTAAAAGAACATATAGCACTACTATTATGAGGTTTACGCGTGGCCCACGACATTACAGTATTTGGTATTTTATTAAATTTAAGTTTTCTTACGTTTTAAACCCACCATTCACTTCAGGTTATGACATTGGGGTAAATGTCTTTTGATGTAATGTCACCAGGGTCCAATGTCATATGACATCACTTCCTGTGATGTAATTGGGTGTGTGATGTCACTTCTGCTACCCCTGACATTTTGGTGAATTGGCGTACCCGATGCAGCTAACAGATTGATCAGCTAGCATGCCATGTTGGTCCACTCTCCTCGGAGGGCAAAGCATACCTCAGGTGCCTGCCCACCCATGCACTGGCAGCCGATTTATCCAGTTTTGGCGCATTGGGTATTGCTTCTTAATACAGGACCAGTGGCATGCTCTGTGACAACCATGCCAAAAATGTTAGGCCTAACCAGGAACTACTTTCATTCTGGCATCATCCTGCCTTCCATCCCTCAGCAGTTGTGGTCTTCCCTATAAGCTTCTTCCAAAAGCACGATTGAATCACAGGGCCCACTCTTGCCAGCTGAATAGTCATCCTACCTTTGCTTCTCGTCATCACTGAGGTCCCTACGGAAGAGAGCCTCACTCCCAAAGATCCATAGCTGGAAACCCAACCTTAAACATTGCAATTCTGGAGAAATAGCAGAATGATTGTGTGATCATGAGGATCTGATAATGGCTTTGTATCTACATTACAGGGGCCTTAAAGATGAACTCAAAGTAAAGAATTTTAATAAACAGAAATGTACATCACTGTTTATTACTGTGTTTTTTTCTCTGTTCTTTTGCATTAATAATCAGTAAGGAATGAGTTACTTAAATTAACAATTTACTCCAAAAATGTTCTGCAGGTTGATATAGTCATTCAATATTAATCCCCACATTACACAATTGCACATACAATAGAAATCTCAACAGGGTCACCTCCATATTGTTTGAAATTAATCATTTCGACACGTTTTTAATTAATATATTTCTTTAATTGTTGACTATATTTAAAATGCACTTTTAAACATAGAAATAAATACTTGGGTTGAACTCAGTGGTAATGGTCTGGGGCCCCAATTCATAGGCAAGGGCATTAACGCCCGGCTCCTGTGCCATTACTACCCAGTTCAGCCCCCAGAATGGGTGCCTATTGCTATTAGCACCCCAAGGCAAATCCAGAGGATCCAAGAGCAATGTATTTGTGAGAAACAATGGGTTGCTGCAGTCAGCATGTGACCCATCGATTTGCACAAATGCATCCTCACCCAACATGGCCACTATGGAAATCGAGGGTAAGCTCAGTACAGGGGCCCTCTTGAATTTCTATTCCGGCAATGGGCAAGCAGTAATGAGAGCCACATAGGCACTGCTATGATGGAGCCACAGGTAAGTAGGGACAGGGGAGGGTCATGACAGGTGGGGAGAAACAAGGCAAGAGGTGTGGGAGAGAAAATGTCCGGCAGGTTTTCCGGACACGGGTTTGGTGCGCCGGAGCTCGGTCTTGTCTCTGTTGAGGGCTAGAAATCTGTCAGCCATCCAGGTCTGCATCGCATCATACACCACATTAAGGGACTTGGAGTCCTGGGTTCAGTTGCTGGAGAGCTCAAGGACCACCTGAGTATCATCAGCTTAGTTGGTGTACTCCACACCCAAGTGATAGAGCAGACTAAGCAAAGGCCTGATATAGATAATGAAGGTTGTCTGGGCAATGCAGGAGGCCTGTGGAATTCCACACGTTTGAATTGTGGGTTATGAGCCTGATTCGGCCACTGCCGCTCTAACTGTATGCTGCCCAATAAATGACGCGATCCAGTGAGCAGTCAAATCGGAAAACAAGCAGCCTGCTCCTTCAACATGGAGACCAACAGAGAGTGATCCACCAGGTCAAAGGATGCTGACAGATCCAGCAGCATCAGCAGGGCTGGGTAATCGCGATCAACTATGCTGGCCAAGATGGATTTAAGGTCCAACATAGGTACTTCTTCACTGACAGAAAGGTTGATGCATTTTGTTATCCATGCACTAGCAAATCAAGGGAGCCTTTGATAATATTGGCCGGACAGCTGTATCCCAAGCAGGAGGTAGTTGTCATGCCAGTAATAATTTGGTAGATTTCATCTTCAGAGCATTGGGAGAAGCTAAAACAATTCTCCCGTGACTGTGGGAGAGAATTTTCCTCTTAGCACTCCGGATCGCTCCGGCAAGCCGCTAATGCTCTGCCTATGTCCATGTATTTTGGATGGCAGTTCATCATGTATGGTTTGACACCAGGTTGAGTCCTTGGCAAAAGTTTGATTCGGCTTAAACAGAGTCTTGAAATCAGTGAGCACCTTGAATAGTTCACTGGAATTTGAGCAGGCATTTGAAATTCTGGAATTAAGATACGTTGACTTAGCTTTAATGAGGGCAGTTATGAATTTGTTCACACCCTGATTATACTGAGAAAGGGTGTGAGGGTTGGAGCTCTTTTGCCACTCTTTGAAGTCCTAAACCTGACTTTTGCAAACAAAAGCATAGACTTATGTTACCATGCTCATATTCAGGCTTGCGCCTTCTGATGTGCGTCAAAATGTCTGCTTGACAGCTGACAAACAGTCGTATATATGTTTCACTTTGACTTGTACAGATGACAAGCTGGCCAACTGTTATGTTCCTTGCCAATATTTGGGAAGTTGATGTCTTAGTGGAATGGAATTGAAACTCAGGGACTTGAATGAAATACTTTTTATCCCCAATCATGTGTATTTTTCTTTAGTCACAAAATTGCCCTAAGCCTTCACATAAGAGATCATTTTTCAGAAACGTATTGGATCGAAATACTGCTCGTGGATACATGTGATCGGATCATAAAATAGGGAGTTCAGGTTTGTCCGTCCACATACCCTTTCTGGAAAGCACTATCACTTTCCTTCCTGCCCTATCCTCCTCATGTTCAGAAAAGCAGGAGCTGTAGGTTAATATACACGATGATCTTCTGGATCTGCGTCATAGGCTGCGTTCACGTAGGGGTAGGGCCAATGCGTACATGGATAGTTAGCTTGTTAAATTTACTGTATAGATATACAAAGGATTTAGGATGCAGAAAATGAAACGTACTTCTGGTGGGTCCCTCTTCCCGCTTTTGAATAATGAAGCTATTTTTTTACAATTTGAAAAAAGAAATGGAATATCGAAGCTCTTGATTTTGAGGTGGACAGCTATTCCCTCAATATATTATCGTGCATGATAAACAAATGTACTGTGTGCATGAAAAAGGATGTCTGACTATGCAGCATCTTCCAAACCTCAGCATTCCTAATCTGGAAACTTGGCCTGCAGTCCGAAAATGTGGAATGATGCCTGCTAACCTGCGGTATATTTGCCGGGTAGCAATAAACAGATTGTGCCACAATTAGCCAAATAACCTGGCCTTGGTAGAAATAAAAGAGATCTCTTCCAATCCAGAGCAAAATGAGTGAACTTGCTTTTATAAGTAATTAATTTGTAGAGAATATTCAACTGGAGTGTTGAACACATACCTGCGTGTTGACTATTGAAAATTACGGTTATATTAGAGTGCAAGGGAGAATGCCAACCATTTTGTTGATGACATTTTCCATTTCATTAATTGCACAAAATAACTCTATTATTTTCACATTTTCCGCGTGGTTTGTGACTAGACCGTGCTCCAGTTGATGGCTGCACGCTTCACTTCAGTTGATCCGAAAATATAGCACTGAGTGGCTTCACCAATACGGGTCACTGCTTCTGAGGTTTCCCGATTTGCATCACGAAGTTGCTAAATACGTGTTGCTCAATAATCCATTGGGCGTGGGGGGTGCAGATCAAGCTCACAGTAACTGTTACAACAAGTCAGCCCCAACAAGAAAACGCATGCTCTGAACTGATAGTAGAAAGTGCAGCCGATGAAACTTGCATTAATACAGACCCTGGTTGGGATCCAGCTACTCTGGTTGTGCCAAGATAGGCCAACCTTTAACTTTATGCTAAAAGATGAAATGCCTGTTTTCAATACAGGATTCACTGCATCCTCAGAAAAGCTTCCTTTTCAGTTCTTTGCCACATATTGCAAATGTTACTATTCTTTGCTCAGGAAAAAGATGGTGCCGGGTGGGTTGGAATTGTCATGGCTTTTGAAATTGATTCAGCTAAACTAGCTTAAATCTAACAACATTGCAATCAATTAACTTGCAATATCATATAATTTTGATTAGAATGTCAGACCCTGGCATGGTCCCTTTTAAATAAGTCACATTTCATCTGGGAGTTAACCGTCCCACTTGTTTTCAGAACTAATATGTTGATTTTAAAACCCAAGATTCCCATGTTAGCATATTTTAATTTTGGAGGACAGGACGTATTTTGATAAGTATTCTCATTATTCTGAAAATGTGCATCTTTTCATTTGCATGCTGCAAAGATGGATTCGCACTATACACGGTGGGATTGGAGTTTTTTAGTGTAAAAAGGAAACACTAAAGTAGGCTACATATAAATAGAGGTGGCAGCCAAGAGGCTGGCAAGAGCTAGTAAAAAGCATCGACATCCTTTCGATTGGTAGTCTATACCTCTAGAACGCTTGTGCCATTAGAGCTCGCAATGGACTGTTCAGTTCACTCTTCTGTGAAGAACGATGTGACAAAATGACTTCTGCCCTGCAGGAGTCCAAGGATGAGTAGTGGCTAAAACACCTACTCTGCCTTCGAAGATCTACAAAGCAAGAGTGATCCCAATTATAAAGGTAAAACAGGCACAGTTAAGAGATATTCCTCCTTCACCTTTTGTGGTATTGTATGCCAAGGGAAGACTATGCTCTCAAGAGGGATGTAAATGGGACCCAGTAGCAATCAACACAGCAGCAAAGCATAACAGTCAAAAGTAAAAAGGGAATGTCCAATCAAGTTTATATACACATATATATACTAATTAAACACACCATCTGCAAAAATGACAAAATAGAAAATCACACAAAACCAACCCCTGCGCAAACAACACATAATATGCAAAGATAGCAAGATGCAGCATCATGGGTAGTGAATCTGTGCTGAAAGCAAGTAATAATCACAACATTCTTAAAAAGAAGTGTTCTTAAGTACAAAAAAGATGTAAGTGACCTAATCAGTCTCTAGAACCCAAAGAAGGACAAAGGGGTGGGGGTATATTGGTCAATAATAATTTCTATGGTGCTTCGCGGTTCGACAGCATCAAACCAGGCTTCTCAGTTATGTTTGTGTGGTTCAAATCAGGCTCAATTGTGCCAGTCGCGTTGTTCCAGATGGGGGGCAGGTGTTGAGTCGGGGTCGAGCAGAGGTTCATTGCGGTTCGAAGAAGTGCAGACTCGATTTGCTGCCGAAGGTGCTTATGACTGGATGTATATTCCAAGACGAGCAGTCCTATGTGGCGTTGAGGGTCGTGGTTCGATGAGGCCACATGGGCCAGCCCGACTGGTGATGAAGACCGGCAGAGAAGATGCTGGCAGTTTGAAGGGTGGATTGAAGCGTTGTTCAGCGAAGAACAGATAATGAGGTTCAGCATTAGTTCAATGGCGAAGATGATGGTGACTGGGTGTTCAATTTGAGGTGAATGTCTCTAGGTCACGGTTCGAAGGATCCCCCATCTTCTTGTTGACTTTCATTGAAGATCGCCAATGAAGATGCTGGTGGTTTGAAAGAAGCAAAACCAACAATGATTTTCAAGTTTGAGTTGAGGCAACAGCATTCTCAGTAGGCATGGTGTGATGAAGAACCAGTTTAAGAGTGTATAACAGTAGCTCGAAGATTGTTCAAGTGCCAAAGGCAGCTCTGGATGGTCCTGTTGTTTTGAATGGGTTTGAGCAGTTCGAATCATGGCTTGCAGTGGTTTGATAGCAAATGTAAGGACTCCTGACCATCTGGACAGTCAGGTTGCTGTGAGTCTGAATCTAGGGACTCAAGGATAAGTTTAGTCCTTGTTCTCAGGCTTCCACCAAAAGGTAGCCTGGCACCTGCTTCCGGGGGTCCTTCAGCACAGTGAGGTCCTGGGCAGCAGTGGGGCTGGCAGAGATGCAGGACTTGCTCTAGTAACAACAGATCACCCCCTATATGCCCTCAGGATGGATAGGGGGGAGAGCTTTCCTCTGCATTGGACCCTCAGTCTTCAACTCCTGAGGTGGTGTTTGGAGAGTCAACTTTCCCAACCGAGGTCCAGTGAATTCCTCCTTAGATCTTTTTTTCAAAGTGAATCAAAGAGGTGGGAGAGCCCTTCTTTTAATGGGAAAAGTCCCCAGGTGATTATTCTTGAGACAAGTGGTCAAACCCAAAGTGCTTTGCACTACAGGAAGGTGGGGGAGCAGGAAAGAAAGATAGATGCAAGAGAAACAAGATTTTGGAACCTTCCTCGAGATGGTCTAAGCTAACCTGCTCCTTCCCTTCTCAATAGAATGAAAAGGCCCTTTTGGTATGCAGCACCCTGGTGTGAGGCTACTCTTCATGTTAAGGGGTGTGCCCTTGGATTCATGTTCACACGACAGCATCCTGTGGAGTAGCTGTCTCTCTAGGGCGGGTGATACCTGCCACCCCAGGGCTACGGTAATGCTGGGAGCAACAAAGGCAGCCGGATGGGGGGAATACACAAAAACCTTCCACAGCTGAGGTGGCTCGCAGGCCTGACATGTGTGGTATCAAATTGATTTGGATTGGATAATTATGAGAGATGCTAGCCACTATGCCTCAGACGTAGGTGTTGCTTACAAGTAGAGTATAATGTGCCACCGGGATAGCATTCTCATATAGTTTTTGGAACGTCTTAAATGCAGCCCCTGTGCTGCAATGACTCGGCTGTCACAGCAGCTGTCAAATGGGCACATGTGGCTCCTGAACCTGCTCTGTGGCTCTGTGGCTCTGTGGCACCGGAGAGCAGCGGCTGCAGTTCAGATACTGTTCCATAATGCACAGGTGTTCACTATGGTTTTGTCAGAGAGCTTATGAAAGGGATATCTGATCAGTAGATTTCCCTTCCTGAGATGGAATTACCTGTATCATTTTATTAATGTAATAAAAATAAAAAAAATGTTCTTCTGCACCCTCGCAAGATGGCAATCCACCACGAGATATATATGGCTAGCAGTGGCATCACAATGAGTGTATGGATATAGAATTCAGATTTTGGGGTTAACTAGTCTGTTAAATAAGGTAAAGGGAAAGCTTTTACATAGTATGGCACAAACTGAACTGATGCACAACGTGTCCGTTTCAGAAACAAGGTACAGTGAGGTTAAGTGACATGCCCAAGATCACACAATTAGTTCAAGTTGGAAAGTTGGGCTTTTTTTGTTTTGTTTTACTGGTTCTGGCACTTAAAAGTCGGGTCTAGATCAAGTCTCCTCCCATCCAATTGTTAGTTTTACAGCAACATGCCTCGTTTCTGCATAGCTGTCTTTCAATAGCTAAAATAGTATTCTGTTTACTACAGCTGTCTCCAAATAGACACTAAATTATATAAGAAATCTTTATAAAACATGGTAGATCGAACAAGAATGACCTACTTTCATGTGGGGACACCATTTGGGAGTCAATATCTGCAAAATGTGCTCAACCCCTCTAGCTACTAACTATGTAGATCAAAATGCATCTGAGGTGTTGACTGTGGCACAATTCAAAATTTAGGAAAAAAAGGGTAATACATATTTATTTATATGTTAAAATGGGAGAGCTGCACTGATTTACTATGAACAGTTATTTGAAAAGATGTCAAACTTGGTCAAATGGACTCCACTTCTTTATATTAATATAGCTGGGAAAAGACTACAGCAGGGAAACAAAAAGCAGGTTTACGCCAAGAGTCTGCTCTCGGATCATCTGGGGAAAATGGCTGCTGCTCCGAGTGCCTATAGATCCTGGTGATATATCCAGCAGACTAGGGTGTCCAGTGGCACCGTAGGCACAGGCCGCCACTCACTGGAACGCTCTCCCCTCTCACCTTAGGATGATGGAGTCCCACCAAGCTTTCGGCAAAGCCATCAAAACCATGCTTTTTGTATAACTGTCATTTCTCACTGCCTTGTGACATCTGATGTACTGTTCATTGCGTGCCCACCTGACTGTCTCAGTTTCACCTACCTTTCCAGTCCCAGTCACTGGCTATCTATGCACCTGCACCTAAGAGACCTTCGGTCACCTGTACTCATTCAATTACTCTTTCATGTAAGATTTCTTGTAACAGCGCCTTGATGCCCCTGGGCTGTAAGTGCGCTATACAAATGCAAATAAATAAGTGTTTGCAGCTTTAATCCATATGTTTTAACGCTCTGAGTCACAAAAGAAATTGGGCCTAGGTGCCCGGGAGGAGGCCCCGCAGGGTGGACCCGTCTGATTTTGTAGAATTTGGCACTATGTCTCTTCACCAAATCCTTAGTGACACTGATCAGTGTTCTTTGCACTGTTTATTTGTATTTCAAATGTCTGCTCCTTGGTAAAAGTCAACATTCTTTGAATGTGTATGTAATACATGTAGGTATGAAAAACGGAATATTATATTCATTGCTAATGATGATAGACCGGGAGTGTACTCTTAAATGCAGCTCTACTCACGCACAGTATCAGTCAATCTGGCGTGGTCCACTGCAATGACATGATCTTGGAAGATCAAACCCTAAACCCAACCTCTAAGCTGACTAGCTTGGGAGGTTTGTCACATGGCCGTCTCTGTGGCCAAAAAGAAAACGTATATGTCTGCCTGTACAGACTTCACACCAACTATGTACCGTGTGCCTGCTGCTTGGACCAGGAATAGTTCATCTACTGTTCTCTGCCCATCCCATCAGACCTAGTAGAGTAGCCATGTTGCTGCCTCCGACTAAGCTGCAGAGTTGTGGAATCTGTGGCACATGGCCCAGCCATTCCTTTTTTAATGTTGGCTAATTTTGCCACCTATAAGCCCAAACTATCGTATCAGAGTACGTAGAAAAGTCATATGAGGAGGGACATATATCTTGAAGGTGTGGTTTGGTTATCTGCCCACCCATAGACTGCCCATGGCAATTCTAATCTCAATGGCCATTCCTACCCAGTTCCAATCCCTCCCCGCCCAAAACACCTCCTCATGGGAACTCTTTCAACTCGCTTTAGCCAAGCCTTAGCAGCAAACTTTGTACTCGACGTGCCTGCCAGAGTTTTTCAGATCAGTCCTCTGAGAGTTAAAGACTTAATTGGAGTTGTAAACCTGCTACTGGTGTAATAGAAATGCCTTAACCAGGTCGGCCTTCTGCCACTCGATGTATAAGCACTATGCATGTCCTTCACGGAATGCCTGTTAAAATCAGGCATTGGCAAAGCCAATAGTTTTGGCTTGTGCATAGGTATTAGGTATTTAACAGGCACTGCTATTAGATGGCAGGTACTTGCACCCTTTTGCACCTGCTACCTTCAATGATCAGTTAATACCACCAGGGCAGTACCTGGCAAATTCCTTTCCCATGCCTACAAAAAGCTCAAACTGTTTTCATTGCCAATGCTTGTTTAAAATGGGTTGCCAAGTCAGTTTGCCACAGTGTCTCAATTAATTAAGTCAGCCAAAAGAAAGAACCAATGAAATACCCAATCACAGTATTGGGCTGCTTCTGCACGCAAAAAAGTCATTACCATGTGTGTATCATGTGCTCATCAGGTCATATGGAATGACGTCACAAATAGTCGTACTAATTTCTCCATTAGAATATCTAATATGTACTTTAAAAAAACTGCATTTGAAATGACGTGCATGTATTGATCAAATCTGGTTAGTATAACTTGTTCTCCACTTAGAGGGACACAGAAAACTCGTGCTACTTCCCGTCTGAGGGGCCTCCTAATGCATGTGGGTTTGGCTGTTCTCCATGCCCCCGAGACTGCTGGCTTAGTGCCCAGACCCAGTGTGGCTCTGGCACACTTGATTTGACACCTACCACCGTGATCGCTCTCTGCATGCACTTGGCATTTCTTGCAATTCAATGCAAAACCTCTCTGTCGGCTGATCCCCATTCTGCGACTGGACTTCATTGCTACAGAATTGTCCTGACCACAGCCGATTCAAAGTGCGTTAATATGATATAACACCACACCCTCCCTCACAACCCCTCCCACCAAAAAAGGCCCTCTGGCTCCCCGAGGGAAGGTTATGGGACTTTACTGTGGGTGCCTGCTTCAATTCCCTGGAGTCGCTTCCTGGAGAACTAATTTCCTATGGTATGATGCTTCTGGTTTAATTACTTTCTGGTCTTGAGCAATCTTTTCAAGGTCTGCTCTTCTGCAACCAATGTCTTCATAACTTCACATCTTGTTATCAACCTTTAAGTCATGACACTATCATTTTTACAAAGGTGGTCCACTGGTCAACTCATTTTCAGGAAGAAGAAAAAATATAAAATGAAAATATGCTCTACTTGTGAAAATCAAGACCAGTGTATAATGTAAAAGGCATGCCTACGATGGCACATGTCAATTGCTAGACATATAAAATAAAAGAAGCGAGTACACTAAACATGCAAATACTGTGTGAAATAAAATGTCTCTCCTAGTATAGCATAGAGAAATACAATGTGACTATAGACACTCCTGAGGGTGCACTCGCCTTTGCTTTTTTGTTTTTTGGCATTGGCCAGTCACATCAAAATGGCCCTCGCATATTTGGAATACACTGTGACATGCTGTATTTAAAAAAAAAAGACTATTTTAACTTTAAAACACAAAGATTAAGAATGATGTAACATGTGCACTGTAGTCACGTGGGTCACACCTCTTGAGAGGCTACTGCGACTTCCCTGCAACCTTTATTCCTCTTCAATACAACCTCTGTGTACACTTTAAGTTCAGAGAAACGACATGGTGAGGACGCACAGGATTCCCTTTCAGGGGCAGTCTGTCCCTTGTCAGGGCAGACACCCTACCGATCAACACTTCCAACCTCCCTGATAAATATGCCACATGTTTCCCAATCTGGAATACTTGTCTTCCACTTGTTGGTCTCCAAACTACAACTCCCATAGTACTCTATTCTGTTTAGACCAACAATGTGAAATGGTGTTGGGATGTCCCAAAATGACCATGGCAGGGTGAAGCTCCTAAATGAAGTCCTTCTCCCAAATTACCAAAAACCCAGATATTTGGGAGTAAAATATTAGACAAATCTCACCAGTCCTACTGCCCACAGGAGAAGCCACCAGGAAAACATCAACCCACCACCCAGCGGGTCACATAATCTAAAAGGGAGATATATTATGCCACGCAGGTAAACCAATTACAGACAGACTATGCCTCCCATAAGACACCAGCCATGAAGAGTGAAAACCCAAAGTGGATCCAGAAATGCCTGGAGCGGGTAAGAATAATAAATACCACCAAGAGAGATTACAAGACCAACATTAGATACCTCTTTCGAACTGAAACCAGGGGGCTGTAAACGTCATTCGACTGGGCAAGCTACATTAATTAGGTGTGCTGGTTCCCAGACCACCCTTGAAAGCAAGCAGACAAACCCCCCTCCCCATCACATGGAAGAAGCCAGCATTCATACTCATCTCATGAGAGCAGGGGATATGAAAAACAAAGACCCGAGCAGGAGAGTCATGCAGCAGAGAAAGAAAAAGCATGTAGGCAGCACAAATCAGCATCGAGGGACGGAGCACAGAGAGGGCCAAAATAGACTATTCCATGCATGAAGAACGAAGACACAGCAAAAGTGCTAAACCTAATATGCAATCAGCTTGAAGGTGAAAAGTCGCATGTTTTCCTACAGTGTACCAAGTCTTGTGAAAGGGACAGGACTGCCAGCAAGAATACAAGACCTAGGGGCATGACAGCTCAGAGTGCTCATTGGCTGCAAGTGGGAGACGTTCTGGTGCATTCCTTGCCAGTCAGCTGACATGACTGGCGGCAGTGTTAAGAGAAGCTGACAGCCCAGGAGGAAATCCCAGCCAGAGGACCAGAATAGACGTCTGAAAATAACCAGCTGGGAAGCAGACATCAATTCTGCATGCTAGGGAGAGAGAGCAAGAGGGAGAAACAAACCTTAATCCAAGAGGTAACACAGCTTGGCCTGGACGGTAACCCAGGAAAGAAGCTTTATTGGAGCAAAGGCCCAGCAAATAATACTTTCCTGGACGAAAAACCAGGAAAGAGGCCTGGCCTGGGCAGTAAGTATGGAAAGGAGCATGGCCTTGCCAGTAGCCCAGAAAATAAGCCTTGCCTGGCCAGTAATAAAGGAAAGAAATCTGACCTTTAGGTTAAGCCAGTGAAGGCGCCTAGCATGAATAGTATTCAAGGAAAGGAGACTGGTCTGGGCAGCCATCCCAGAAAGGAGATGTTTGACCTACATAGGGACTCCATGGAAGGTGGAAAGAGAATCCATTTTTAAAACCCAGGAGTGTGTAAGCTGCAGCCCTCCAGAAATCTTGGACTACAACTCCCATGAGCCCTCACAATTGACTTAAAAGGCTTAGGGATGATGAAAGTGCAAGGTCAAAACAGCTGGCGGACAGCAGCTTGCTCACCACTGACCCAAGGGAACCTATTAATCCCATCGGATACATTTCCCGTTGTCATTTCCCCACTTTGATGTAATAATGTCTCCATATTCTATGGACTTAGGTGGTTCCCAACCTGACTCATTGCGTAAATAAATCGCACTTCTCTGTTTCTAGGTTGGGCCGCCTATGACACATGCCACAGTGCATGTTAGTGGGCTTTAGGATAAAACCTCTCAGACTATTGCCATTCAAGGTGTCTCATTTTAAGAAGGGAACTGACTTACATCCCTTTTCTTTGCAGAATGTTTGCAGCCCATTGCCTTACCACACGATGTGGAATCTTGTCAAATTAAAATGGCAGCCGGCTAAAAATGCACCTATTGACATCACTTGTCTGGGTGCATTACGTACATGATGTCTTCAATTTTAACACGGCAACGAATACCAAAGAGGTTGCAGAAGAAAAGGCAGGCACAGCAATAGTTGATTTATTTTCAATCTTGTTCCAGTTACAGTAACACTGAAAAATGGTTTCGTGGGAGCTATCTTGTAAAAACAGATCCTGTGGCACAGGGATCCAAAACACGGAGGAAACAAATGCCAAAGAAACACAGCTAATCCTGCCAGAGGGTGAAGGGTCTGACAGCCTTACACCAAGGTACATTTGAACTTGGGGAACCTTTAAGGTACGGATGGTTTAGATAATTCTAAGGCTAAAAGGGAATTGGGGGACCTCTAGAATTCTGCTTTCTGTACTTAAGTACTCTTTCCTGCAAATTCTATGTTTGCAGAATTGACAGAAAGCAGCAGCCTAACATCGGCCAGATACTCTGGAATGAAAGGATGAAAAGTGATCCCGCTAGCTGCCTTTAAAATAAACTCCAGGAACCAGTGCTGGTCATTAGCCTGGGCTTTCCCAGATCTAGCCAAACATGTCTCCCCAGATCCCCAATCTCAGAAATCCATTGGCACCCTTCAAGTGTTTTAGTTCTGCTTTAAACGCTGTCAAAGCTGTAATTCATATCCACGTCTCCTGGACCATTGTTGACACTCACAAGACCTCGTGATCGTCTGGGAGGTATGCCATTGAAATTGCCCGTTAGCATTGTACTTTGCAGAAAATATTTAAGTATGGCTTCATAGGCTTAAATCGTTTGCATCTTGTTATACTTTGCTTGCAACATTATACAGGAAATACTCCTCTCTTGGGTTATTCTCAAGGTATTCAGGATTCATCTCCTGAAAAGCAAATGTTTATTTGTGAGGGGGACTGATAAGAATCTCCCCCTGCCTCCCCTAGTCGCTGGTGGGATCCCTAGGGAAATCATTTCTGTGTTCAGTGCTACCAGGAACCAATCAAGGATGTAAGTGTACCCCTGTACGATAGCAAATCACCACTGTAGAATGATGGACGGGTATATCCAAAAGTGTAACTCATGCCTGCATAGAGGGAATGATGCTCGATTGAAGCAGTCCCCAACCCCTCGTGCAATCTGGAAAGAAAAGTGGGGAGTTTTGATGGAATATAGAGACTGCACCTGTACTAGCCAGTCAAGCGGCACAGTCAGAGCGCTGATATCCGTGCCGAGCTTGCTAACACTTCCGAGGTCGATAAATACACACCACACACCGTGGGTAATAATAAGCAGAGCTCAGATACCTGAGGGTTTTTAGCGCTATATAAATGCTAAATTATTATTATTATTATTATTATTATTGAGGATGTTAGCCCTGAGGTTGTAATGCTTTGGATGGGCTGAAGATGGTGTGGATAACTGTAATAGTTAATCCAGGGGGATGGAGGATTCTGAACATCGGATTCCCAAGTCAAAGTGGATAGATCATGTGCTCTACTCTATAGAGCAACGCATCTTTAACCTGTGGGATATTGGCATTCATGTTCACTAAAATGGAACCATACACATGTGCGTGAATAACTTTCAACCTACTGAAATTCATTAAGTATAAGGCAATTAAAGTCATGTGGATGCAAACTTATACATTGATATTTTGGCAAAGGCATGTAGAGATTATACAGTTCTCCTAGAACAATAGTTCACATTTAGAAATGTTCACAATAGTTCACATTTAGAAATGTGCACTAACATGTTTCGACCTAAATGAAGAAACTATAGGGTACATTAACACATAATCAAAGAATGGCGAAACTAGTACTTCTCTCGGCTAAATAACTGTTCTTAAACTACCTTATTGAATGTCTTACCATTACTGTTAAGGGTGAAATAAGTTGTGCTATCAATGCATTCAAGAGTATTTAATTAAAAGTAACAAAGGTGTACTAACATTTGATGGTTTCATGTGATATTAACGAATTCAAAATTAATGAAAACATTTTTAATGAAACATTTTCATGGGAAAAATACCGAATTGTTTTATTTGTTTTAATTTGGGCGGGACCCCCATCTGTCCCATTTCCCTTTGTTTATAACCCCCCCCCCATGATTCACCAGTGTTAAAGAGAGAATGCCACTTAGCTGGGTCTACTGCAAACAGATGGCTCCCTAATGGGTCCCTTTCATGGATCCTGTAAATCTCGTATGTTTCCCCAACTGTGAAATGTGCCAGAGACACCAATGCCATGCCGCACATGTTAACAAGATCATTTAACAAGGCTGGGATTGACTAAAACGTAGTCAGTGATGCAAGTTTAGCTCTGTACATGGTGTTCAACTTTAAATGTGCATCATTCAATCTGTCTCTGCTAAGGTATTGAAGTGTCATCTGGTATTGAACTATCATAGAAGCAATAATGACTAGAAGACAACCAAAACAATGCAGGGTTGTCTCGGAGGAAGCTGCAATACACCTTTCATGCAAGACTTTAAAACTCTGTGTAGATCCACTCAGGCTTTACAGTCCGCCACCAACATCTACAACTCAGCAAGATTGATAGCATCACAAGCACTTGTCCCTTTACCCTCATCTCGGATATGCTGGGGTGGATTTTCAAAGAATCTTTGTTATATCCTTCTGTTTAGTAGCAATCAATATTATGTATGCATATGGTACACATGCTCGTCTGTATATACAATAAATAACGAAAATAGAACTCACAATAAAACAACACAAATGATGAGACCAAGAGGAGTTGGAGAAGTGTTATAGTGGGAGAAAGGCTACAAAGGAATGTTAATGAGTTAAAATCAAAGTATTCGAATTTACGTTAATTCTTTTAACAAAGTAAAGACAGTATTTCTGTTTAAACAATTGTTTTGAAAAAAAGTCCCACGTAGATGTGTGTGTGGTTTGAGGATCGCCCTACAGGCATAAGTGGTTATAAGGATGCCTCGATCATAGCTTGATAATGAAGAACATACACCTACTTTAGTTCAATTTGTTTCCATGTTGAGTTATGCAGGCATCCTGTCTGTGGAGATCATCAAACAGTCCCTTAGGTGGGACCTCTCTATCGGGTTGACCATCTTCTCACCATGCTAGCTATTTAGATGTTCCTTTGTTCTGGGGGCACTGAATAAAGACATCACACTCTATGATATTAATAGTGTGGCTGCAGCATAACAACAACTAAAGGCTGGTTAGATAGTGAAGTGGGCCCTGCCTCTGACACTGGCTGAGAAATCAAACAGTTTATGGGTGTCATGTTAAGCCAACACCAATAGAAATGAATAAGCCCCAAGCTTTAAGAGTTACAACTTTTAGAGAGGAATTTCAGATACATAAACGCTGGAGGACGGGATTTGGGAGTAAACGGTCTGGGAGACTTTCGCCATTTCTTCCCTTTCAGAACTACTTGCAATGTTGACTTGTTCTACATCTTGAATGTGAAACTTTGGCAATCTCACACTTAACCTCACTTGCATGTGCTCCCAAGGTCGACATATTCCACACGCATGACTATTGGGGCTCATTATCGGATAGTCATTATTGGTCAAAATAAGCAGTATTCTTCCAATTTTACCACCCCGCCCCCGCCACCAGCATGTGGGGCTACTATAGGCTGCATGTTGAGGAGCGAGAAGTCTGACTTGCGAGTCTTGCACATTTTTATCTCCACCTTAAATGTGAAGGGATGAAATTTTTTACTCTTCCCAGACAAGGCAAAAGCAGTCTGTCCTTCATTTGAAGAGATGCACTGGTATATCCATTCAACCTAAGAGAGACAAATCTGTGGATGTACTTGAAAAAGAGGTGTTAATGTGGGTACCTTCCATGCCCCACATCCAAACCCCAGTGCGGTATAATGTAGCAGAGGACCTTTACTGACACACCTGTGCATTTGTCTTCATGGGAAGCTAGGGATGTGGACGGGAATGCAGTGCATTGATAAAGGTGTTCACAAGGAAGACATTCAGTATTTCGAAAGCACATGGAGTATCCATGAGTGGGCCACCATAACGGTCGTTCCATTTTTGGAGAGACCCTCACATTTCTCAATGCCTAAAGGTAATTACAGCATTGGAAAGCCATGGTGCAATACTACCCAACTTGCACTCTGGTGACAGTTTTATTTTAAAACATCAAAACAGTGGATTTTCATAACCAATCTATCCTTTTTTTCATATTGATCGCCATAGTTTGAAAAATGTGTGCTTCTTTTGGATAGACAACAGGGAGATGCATATGGCTCCCAGTGTGCAACTGGTCACTGATTGGAATGATATAAAATGGAAGAACACAGTATTTCACCAACCCCTGAGGACGCGGAGGTCTGTGCTGAGGAGGCTAAGGGCATTAATATATGTCACTTTAATTTTTATAAAATACGGACCTGGTCTGTGCACACTTGTATGGAATGTATATTGATGTTTTGTCAACAAAATGCCAGTTGCTATGACAAAGCACGTGGTCAGATATGAGTGCTCCCCATTTGGACTTTGCAACCTTTTTGACATATAAGGAAGCACGGCATGTATCCGAAGTGTTTCATTTTAAAAGTTGAGCTTTTCAAAATGCAAAGCCTGTATTGTACATCACAGTAGAAGTAGATTTTGTTGACCCATACTCAAACAATCAAAAGAAAAGTTTCCAACCAATTTAAGTCATTTTAAGAAATGATATTCCCCTGTGGGCATTATTGTCCTGGAACCATGGGCGTAGGACATGGGGGGAGCACCGGGGGGACAAATCCCCCCACAATTTTAAGTGGGGGGATATAATGGCATTTATCCCCCCAGAATATGTAAGTGTTGTTGTTCACAGTGCAGTGCACTGTGTCTCTGAGCTGTCTGCTGTTGCATCATGCAGCGTGTAAAAATTATGTATGCAGGCTGCAGCCGTCAGCTTGCAAAAGTACAAGTTCTGCAGGCTAAACGTACTTCTGCTCGCACAACACATATTTCCCAGAATGGCCAATGGAAATCCTGTCCATGGCTGGAAACAGATGCCTTCACCCACCCCTCTCCCTTCCCCTGCCATCCCCTCTCCCTCTAGTCTGATTCAGAGTAATAAGATGGAGGACTGAAGGGAGGCACCTGACCTCTCACCTGTGTGTACTGTGCATGCATACTCAAAGCCCTTTGATTAATCAATTTTTTACTGCGGCCTGAAGGTAAGTACAAAGGCAAATGTGTGTATGTCTGTCTCTGTGAGAGAGAAAGTGATACTGTTAATGTGCAAGTGCTATAATGGTGTATGAATGTGCGATGTGAACAGGGTCGAACTGGGCCATACAATTGTCTCGGGCACCAATGAAAAAGTGGCCCACAGTTGCAAATTGCTATTCATTCCTTTTGTGACAAGGTTTGAATATTAACCAAGGAGGCGTTTTTTGATAACGTGTGATGTAAATTGTACATTTTAAAGAATATTTATTCAGCAACACTGGTCAAAACTACTAGCTGCAGAGTGAATAAACTCATCTACTGACCCAAATTGGCCAGAAAAAAGGCCCATTTTGACCAACAACTGGCCCACACCAGCATTTTGTATTTTTCGTTCGGCCATGGGCCTATTGCCCTACAGGCCAGTCCGGGCCTGGATGTGAGCATATGTGTGTGTTCAAGTGTGAGTTTGTGTTAGAGTATTTATGTGTGAGATTATGTGGTTATGAATTCTCGAGTGAGATTTAGTCTGTGTGGGGATGTTGTGTTTGTGATGTGATGAAGAGATGGAGGGTTGTGGGCTGTGATGGAAGGAGCTGGTGCATGGGCACTTTGTGAGAGGATGGTGATCGGGAAATGTGGATAAGCATTGATCTTTTTTTTAATGTGACATGGCAATATTATTGGCATTATGGGAAATGGCAGCATGACTGTTCTTAAGGGTGTTATCGCCTATGTTGGCATAGCTTTCATGAACATATTGGTGTACAATAGCCTGGCAATGTGGCTGGCATTATGGGCCAAGCCAACATGAGTTTGCTAGCATGTAGTTACTTATTTGTGTTGGCACAGCCTGCATGGGCATGTTTTTATGCTGTGTCATTGCAATGTTACTGCAATTATGGGCAAAGCCACAAAGAGTGTTCCTATATGGGTAAATGTCACACAACCTGCAAGGACATGTTCACAGTGGTAGCATGGGCATACATCTTCATGTGTCATGTCAATAATACTGGCATTTTTGGCAAAGACAATGTGAGTGTTCTTAGGAGGGACAATGGCCTATAGTGGCATAACCTGCATGGAAATGTTTATAATGGCATGGTAATATTACTAGCATTATTGGCAAAGGCATTGTGAGGGTTCTTCCATGGAGATACTGGCCACTATTGCCACAGCTAACATTGACACTTTTTTATCTAGTTACATGGCAGTATTGAGGTATTATGTGAAAAGGCAATTTGAGTTTTATTGGATAAGGATATTGCCCTTAATTAGCACAACTAAGATGTGACAACAACATTATGGGCCAATCCATCATAAGCATTCTTACGTGGGTGTACTGCCATATATGAGTCCGGCCAGTGTGTACTTTTCTTCTTACAGTGGCATTACTGGCATTATGGGCAATACTGACATGAGTATGTTCTTATTTTTGGAATACTGTCGTATATTGAAACATGGAGATTGAAAATGTCTTTTGACACTAGCAGAATACTTGGATATATGGTGTGCAGAAGGATCTGGAAATGCACCGAACAATACTTGTGTGTACTGTTGGTAACCTAGCATTCCATTTTTGCATTGTAGTCATGTGATAACCCACACAACCAATTGTATGTTTTATAGGTATTTACCCATTGTTTCAAAAATGTTCTGCCATAAAATGCACAATTGTAATCTTTTATTAAAAAAAAAAAATCTAAGGGGGCTGGGGGTTATCCCTCCGATATCCCATTGTTTGGTTTTGGAAGCCCTCACAATTATTGGTTAGTCACACACATCCATGAGAAATATGTATTCCAGTCCAATGAATACATTCATTCACCTGCAGACTCATGTGTTATCATTTATTTGCAATAGTGATGGATGCTACAGCCAAAGAGTGTGCTTGGACATGGGCTTTATCCATTTTAACCAGCCCACTTTCTTAGTTGGCTAACAGCATTTGCTCACTATCCATCTCCTCTGCGTTCCCCTGTTTTTCCATTTCCTTCTAGATCTAGAATGAATGCAACTAAATGAATCAAAATGCATATATCTGCTTGCTTACTCCACTGTTGCTCCCGACCCACATTAACTCAAGCGCTGCGACTGCCATTGAAACGGAAAGGGGGATATTTATAAAGCTTCCATTGGATTCGCCAAGACAGCCACCTTTTTGTAGTTGTATTTGTTTTTGAAAAACAAGTTTGCACTTCCAGCTTGCATCTGTTTGCCACAAAAAGAATTGGGTGATATTGGTTATAAAGCATGATTTGAAAGGCTACACTGGTAATAAAGAGCTCTGTGCAGCACCTGCAAAAAGCCCTCACTGAATTTGCACCTTAATTCAGGTGGTGGGCCATTACAGGTTGGGGCACACTGGCTAGTCATGCTTTATTATGCCACCACTTTCTGCCTCAGTTGAACAATACAAACAGAAATATGAGCTAGAACATAGATTTGGATCAGCATAGGTACAAATATATATTTTAGGACCCTTTCCAGAATGTTTATGGTGGCCCACCCAACCAGAGTTGTGGAATTCTGGGCATTGTTAGCTGTTTGTTGCCCAGAATTATCCTCTCATGGACGGCTTTCTTCAATGTTAGTTCCATTCCCTCTGTGACTGTTTATTCTGTTTGTCCCCTTCAATTACATTATCCTGGATCCCAACTCTTCTTCAATCCTTCCATACAGCTCTCATTCTCTCCCCTCCCCCCTTGCCTCACACTCTGCCTGAACTGTTCTCTTTCCCATCAGCAAGCTCTTGGGCTATATGATCTCTGCCCTACTACTGGCACCATTCCCCCTCACGCAATTTCACGCTGCCTGCGTTTAACCCAAATGACTAGTCTTCTTCCTTGACCCACTGCCACTGCCACTGCCTCTCACTTTACATACACCATCCAAGGGGGGTGGGCTGCTCAACCTTCCCTTTACTGTGCCGTGCTCTCTGGTCTAATGCTGTTGGATTGCCCTGGTCATGCTGTCATACGCTGAAGTGGGAAAAGCGAATAAAAGGCTCCCACCAATCCCCTCTCAACCATGGCCTAGAGGATCACGGGCCAGACACCCGCCACGAGAGGAGTTTGCCCATCTCCCAGACGACCAAATACCCTGGTATAAGAACGTACGGATGTGCCCACTCGCATGCCCACCCGCATGCTCACCAGCCTGCCCTGCACATGCCGACACCTGCGGCATGGATGAACTCGACTAAACCATCCAGCACCAAATCAACACATCGTTAGAGATGCCATGACGACCTAGCTAACCGTCAGCACACTCGTGCAACATACACACCGGACACTCCCACACCAATCCACACGAAGAACATACTCAGTGCTATGACGTAGGCGACGGACACACCCACGGACGTGCATCTTTATTATTTTCAACATAGGCTTTTCAAATGCAGAAACGCAAGACGCATAATGAACTTATCTAAAAAGGCTTGCTCACGCTTCTTCTAAAACCATGTACCATAATGAGGAATATAACGGAGACACGATACTGGAGATAGAGCAATATGATACCATAACCTACAGCGCTCTGCATCAAATGGTTCCACCTATGCACCAGGCCCAAGTAGGCCGCAAGCAAAAGCTTTCATGAACATTAAATGAGCAAGGGTTCGGTTGCTGACCCTGCAGAATGAGCCCAGTGAAAGCAGACAGTCAAGGGCACAACGTTGCAAACTCTCATTCCGCAAGCCGACGCCAAGGTCGCACCTGCCAGATAAGCCAGACACACAGTGAGAAATGCAATATTAATTGTGCAGAATTCTGCCTCAACCACGGTCCCCACCTCACGTGACCAAGCCGAACTTGATAGGGTGCCAAGCCCAGGAGGAAGAAGGCGTCTGGTTCCCCCCATCTCAAGACACAGGCAGATACAATTAAGCGACTCAACGGACATCTGCGACGGTGGGAGTAGTCGGCCTTCCTGCTTATGAATAAATCCTCACATTGTCTGCACATACCCATAGTGAAACATTGTTGCAAATGACAGGTGCACCGCGAGCTGGGAACAGCGATGGTCCCAGACTGGGGGGCTCGCGGGTGAACCAATCAGAACATGGGACCCTTATCACTGACGCCATTAACATTGACCAATCCTCAGGGGTCTTCATGTAACAATTTTTATGTATCAAACTGAAGGGACAACCCAAGTATACCACCTGACTGACCCTTAACCAATAACCAAGTCCTCTATATGTATGCTATACTAACCCTACCACTCGGGGAACCAATCCAGAGTGGCGATAGGTTTTTTGCTAATTTTGCTAAGGTGACGCAAGTAGCGCGTCACGCTAAGGTAAAAAGGGCCTGCGAGCCCCACGCTGCTGAGAGAGTGTCAGGACGGACGCGTACGATCCTTGGCCATCCCTGCGGTTTTGTTTAATAAACAGCAGAATCACCTTGCTTCTTGCGTGTGTCTCATACTCTATCTCTTTGGGATATACGGGAGGAGTTGGGGCCTCCCTGCCCGGAGGTCCGCAGACGGCCCAGCCGGCCCCGGGAGAATTTCCCTCCGACAAGTTGGAGGCACTGCTGAGATCTGTTTAAGGTCCGCTTTTATTTTTATTTTTCCAAGTACTCCCATTGCGAGGAGGCGCGGCCCCCTCTGCCGCTGCCCCCTTTTGAGGACTACAGGACCATCGCGGAACTGCGAGAAGACCGGACAGCGCAATCCGGATAGTGGCCCTCGGGAGCCGGTTGAGAAGTATCCCGCCCGCGGTTGGCGAGTGTCCAGACGTAGTCCAGACGAGGGGAGGTGGCGAGCCGCTTGGAGGGGTGCACGCAGTCGAGCGGCCCCGCATCAAGAGAACTTGGTGAGTATGCCACGCCCAACAAGCAATGTGAAATTGTGAGGGAGGGGGAAGGAATTGAATACGCGAGGCGGGAGGTGTTGCACAGTTGCGCGGCAAAGGTTTGATAATTTAGTGTTGGCAATGAAATGAATGGTAGCCGGACGAGTGCAAGAGCAGTCTGCTAGGTTACAGAGAGAAGGGGACGGAGCACGAAAACATCACGTGTGGCCGCTCGTAGACACTAATTGGCCTAGGTCGCGACCACGTGTAAGGGTGTGTGTGTGTGGTTTCCTACGATTTGGCAATTATTGATCAATGAGTAGATGAGGATCCCTATTGTTCAAGCAGGAAACTCGATAGATAGATGACGTTTCCCTGTAGGCGGTAGCTAGATAGTTGCCCAATACGGAAGATAATTGGCTGGTTAAGCCCTCCTGTCGAGGGGCGTATCACACGCGAGGCAACGCAGCGTGCGCAGTCCGATTATATTATTGATTACCTTGTTCCAGGAGTGACAGGAAGACAGCTGTGGGGTAACGGGGGTAGCTTGTAAGTGTATTTTGGAGAATATATGAAGAACTTACCGGTAGTTTGAAGGGATCGGTGACTTCACCAGCAGGGCTTACATAGGACATCTCGAGAACCAGGCATCTTTTATTTTTGAGTGGCGGGGAGGAGAGCTGTGTTAAGGGCGTGGAAACGGAGGTACACGGTAATGAGTTGATCGGGGGAAGGCGAAAGGATGCACGTGGCTGCGCACGGAGAATGCCGGCCACGGCAAGTGGAGAAGCGGGAGGAGGAGCAAGTGAAAGTAGGACGGCGGTATAAGAACGTCGCAAGGGGCACGCAGCCGCAGGGGGCTGCGTGCGCTCTGGCAGCAGGGGGCCGTAAGGGTGTTGTATAAAGGAAGAAACTAAAGAAAAGAATATACAAATGTACTATATTGTACTAATTTTTCCTTAGCGGACTATCACAAGTCCCCAAACTTACGGGGCCAGGTAAAGATACAAGGCTGTATATTGTAAACTGCTAGTGAGATAACCGCTACCAAATAGGGGAAGGATAACAAGTGGAGCGCTACTATGTCATACGGGGCAGGATCGGGAGGGTACCCTGCTGCAACACATAAGTAAAACACTGTCACCCCATAGGGAGAAACTGATCAAGTATAGCATAGAATGGACACAGGGGACGGACAACAAAATGACGACACCATGGCCGCCTAATGGTAGCTTCGATCCATATACCCAACACTCACTATTAAACCATCTGCACAATACATACAAGGGGAAGAAGTTAACGCACCACGTGGAGGTGTTCAATTTATGGAGGATGTTCCAAGGGTCCCGACCAGGACCAAACGGAATGTTCATTGTAGGGGAAACAACGGGAGATAAGGAGATTAAGGAGGAGGGAGAGAATGGGGAAAAGGGAAGTGAAGGAACACAGAATACGGGGAAAGGACAAGAGGGAGGAGAAAAGAGTGACGACTCAACCAAAAATGAAATAAAAAAGGAACAGAGCGACGATATACCTCTAGCGAAGGTAGTGAAAACAGAGGGAGGGGGGTTGTATCCTTTAAGAGAACTAGGGGAAATAGCAAGAGAACAATTAAGGGCGGCTGAGGGGTACTCGAACCCGGCATACAGCCCGCCTCCATATACAGCTACAGGTGGCCACACGGGAGGGGAGCGGACTAGTACAACGGGATCAGCCCATAGGAAGATGCTAGCAGGGGAGGGGAGGACTGAATACGAGCAGGCTACGGACGTAGGAAATGATGAGTGGGGAGCTGCGCAGATACTATTAAAATTACGAGGTTCATTAACAGGAGAAGAGAAGGAGGTGGTGAGGAAAATGGACGAGGATAATGGCAGGGAGAGTGAAATGGAAGGGGAAGAGGGGAAAAGAAAGGGGGAAGAGCAGTTAAGACAAAAGGAAGAGACCTTGCAGGAACGATTAGCAGAATTAAGGGATGAACAGAATGCACTGATCAAGCAGCTCGAGAGGGGGGAAAGAGAGAGAGCACGGGAAAGGAAAGAAGGTAAGAATGAGTTGGGGAAAATGAGAGAATGAACTGAGGAGCAAAGGAGAGAAGCCGAAAGGTTAAAGGCAGCGGCGGAAAGGGTATCAAGAGCAGTCCTGCGCGACAGGAAAAAAGAGGAAGAGGAGAAAGAGAAAGAAATGGAAATATGGAAGAAGAGACTACTGTCAGAAACGACAAGGAAATACGAAGAAGGGAGGATGATAGAGAGTATATTAGAAAGGGAGAGGGAGAGATGGGACAGGAAGAAAGAAGATGAAAAAATATTGGAAAAAATGAGTTGTGAAGTAATGGAAGAATTAAAAAAGAAAAGAGGAAATTGGTAGAGGAATAGCGGAGAGAAACGAAGGGGAAAGAGAAGATAGGAGGGGGGAGAGTGAAGTAAGGAGGAATATATATAGAGGCACAGAAGTAGCAACAACATCGGCACGAAGGGGAGCGATTAGCAAAGAAGAAAAGGGAGGAACGGACCTAATAGAGTTAAGAACAGTAACGATTGGGGGGAAAAAGACAGTTTGGGTGTTGCCATTTATGAATGACTTTTGTAGTGAGGAAGAAGAAGGAATGGAGAAGGAAGGAAGAAATAGTGAAAGGGAAAGCCTAGATAAACTATACACCACCCGGACAAATAAAGACTCACCATGGATCTGCAGGAGAAAGGAAGAACTGCAGAGACGTGAGGAGGAGGAGCATGGAATGGCGGAGGGGCAGACACGTGAAGCCACGCCGTCACCGTCCCGTCATGCATGCTCCACCACCCCACGCTCATTACGTGCAACATGCCCATCTAAACTAGCGCCCTTCACAAGAGAACTGACGCCCTATGCAGGAAGGCTTAGAGACCTCCCTGGACGCAGGCAGGGAGAACGAATACACACACCCACAATAAGTAAAGGAAATGATGAAAGAAGGGGAAGTGGTGGAGGAGAAAGAGTAGAGACCAGGAGAAATATGGACGAAGCTGACGATGTAGAAGAGACGGAAGAAGAGGAGGGGTGTGAGGTCTCGATTTTGTGGAACCCAGGGGGTAAAACGGGACACAACTTAATGCCTCTTCTAGAGAGGGGAGGGGTTAGACCACAATACGTCCCTTGGAAGCATGCAGACAAGGAAAATATAAAATGCAGACTCCCATCATTAAGTGGATGTGCGGGTAAATGGATATATGAAATGAAAAACACTCCGCAGGACAGAAGTTGGCAGTGGGAGATGTAAAGGGCCTTCTCATATCAATATTAGGTGATGCTGCGGATGACATCTGGAAGAGAGCAGGCTTCCCCGGGGTAACAATAACAAACATCTCACGATGGGGCACCATTCGCAATCTGCAGACATGCATTATGGCAGGCACTGAGGATACAGTATCCGGACACATCAGACATAGGAGCTATTACCTCGCGCAAGATGCGTGAGAACGAAGATCCTGTTGATTATATCCAGGAAATTCAGGAGAAGTGGCGTATGGAAACTAGAGAACAATGGGACAAAACACCAGCGATATTCTATCATATACTAGTACAGGGGCTCCCAGAAGCAGTCCAGAAACAACTGAAGAAAGTAGTGGGGATGGAAGCAAAAGCATGGCAAGAAATACAACTGACTATAGTGCATCATTGCAGGACATGGCAAGAAAAAAAGAAAAAAAAGGAAGAGGATAGGAAAACGGAAGAGGCTAAACTAGTACAGAAGAAACTCACTAAATACACGATGGAAGGCGCACTAATAACTACACCTGCCACAATAACCCAAAGCCCCACACAAGTAGTGGCTGCACAAGACCCCTCCCAAATACAATCATCGCAGACTGTAACACAACAGATGCCGCCACCCCAACCATACACGACTAACATGGGAGGAGGATACTCAACGCTAGGAGCTGGGTATTATAATTACAACAGGGGAAGGGGAGGAGTAATGAGAGGGAGAGGATACGGATTTAACACACAACAACAGGTGGGGGGACTTAGAAATTCCTACCCCACCGGGCACCCAGCATACCGGGACAACACAGGAAGCTTTCCATGGCAGAACAGGGAACCACCGGTGTGTTGGATTTGTGGATTGGTGGGCCACATGTCACGTACGTGTAGAGTGAGACCAGGCACACCGTTGTGGAATGAACAGGGACAACAAGAGCTCCCACAGGAACAGCAGGGCATCCAGCAACAGCAGACATTGCAACAGGCAAATGGACAGCAACAACTAGTAACACAACAACAGCCACGGACATACCCACTGCCTCAACAACAGGTAGCGATTACACAACAACCCCTAGCACAGCAAGTACAGCCACCTACACAAGTCCAAGACCATAACATAACCTCAACCAATACCCAACTACAGCAAACACAACTGGGTAGGGTGACAGTGCTGGGACACAACCCTTACACAGGAAGTGGTCAATCATTATACCCCCAATAGGACAGCCCACATACGACCTTGGTGTGTCCCATCCTGTCGGTAACACCCAATAGTGCGGAGGAACCACGCATAGAGGTAACGATAGGTGACAAAAAATGATCATTCCTTGTCGACACCGGGGCGACCCGGTCTTGCATAAGGGAAGGTAAATTTAAGATGTCAGGTGAAGCCATGAACACCCAAGGATTCTCTGGGGCTGGGGGGTTGGTTCCCTTTACTGATAACATTCCCTTATCAATAGGGGATTATGACATGTCAGTCCCACTTTTATATTCCAGGGCCTCACCAGTAAATATAATGGGGAGAGACATAATGTGCAGGTTGAATATGACAATCACCTTTACGGAGGACGGCATAATTTGCTCCACTCCGGGAATTAACATGCTCAAGGCGCGGCAGATCATGCAGGCATACTGTGGACAGACAGTGATTAGGGCTGAGCCAGTAGATGGTGAACTGTTCCAGTACGGGACAGACATGGCATTTGCATGGATGCCAGGGATAGAGGGAAAGATCTGGAGGAGGCCAGCAGCCTACATGTTTAGACCAGAAACGCCAGCTAACGAACCAGAAGGAAAGGTGATTTCGGTGGACATAGAGAGCATTATAGCAACCGCTGATTACATTGCAGTGCATGCCCAAGACAGAGAAGGAAGAGCGTGGAGGGCAGTGATCGCACTAGCAGAGGGATGCAGACTCACCCAGGTGTCAGATGAGGAGCTCTTCTCAGGAGAAAAGGAAGAAGGTGAAATGGTATTTATGATGAGTTTGGAAATATGGCTAAAGGTGACATACAAACAAGTGGCACAGAAAATTGCAATGGCACTTGAGGCACCCACGTCCACCCCAGTTCCCTTTTTTGAGGAAGATATGGCAAAAGTACCAACATCATTATGGACTACTAGCCCCTATGACGTGGGGTGCATAAAAAGTATAGGGGGGTAAGAATAAAATTGAAAAAGGGTGCAATACTCCCCAGAGTAAAACAGTACCCACTATCAAAAGAGGGAGATGAGGGCATATGTGAAACAATAACGGCCCTTATAAATAATGGCATATTGGTCCCATCAGAATCTCCATGCAACACAGCTGTATACCCAGTGCGCAAGGCTAAAGGTGGATCTTGGCGCTTCATACAGGACCTCAGGCCTTTGAACAACATAGTGGAAGCAGAATACCCCATAGCAGCAAACCCGGCCACAATATTGTGCGCATTCCGGCAAAGGCATCACGGTTTACAGTGATCGACCTTAAAAATGCCTTTTTCTCAATACCACTGCAGCCAGACTCACAAGATCTGACAAGCTTCACTTACAGAAACGCAAAGTGGAAACACACCAGATTGCCACAAGGGTACTGCGAGTCACCCTCAATATTCAACAGAGTAATACAGATGGATTTGGGTAACATTGAGGTAGAAAGCACAGTGTTACAATATGTTGACGACATAATCATTTGCAGCATAAACAAAAAAAGATGCAGAGAGGACTCATTAAAGATGCTGACAATATTGGCTGAAAAAGATTACAAGGTAGACAAGGAAAAGCTACAATACTGTCAGGAACAAGTACTTTACATTGGACAGCTCATATCCCAATATGGAAGACAGATTGCACCACAAAGAGCACAGGCAATTTTAAAAACACCATTGCCACAAACAGTGAGAGAATTACAGCAGTTCCTTAGCCTGTGCAACTACTGCAGAGCATGGGTATTTGATTACAGCTCATACATAGGACCCCTACTTGAGGGGTTAAAAGAAGCTAACAAAGGTGAAAATAAGTTGGGGTGGACAATGGAAATGAAAGAGGCTTTTGATGAACTGAAAGATGCAATATCAACCGCTCCAGTACTGGCCACCCCAGATTATGAACGACAATTTTTCATATTTTCACTTTGCGACTCAACAGTGATGAAAGCAGTGTTGGCTCAAAAAACAAGCATGGGCTACAAACCAGTAGCGTTTTACAGCGGTCACTAAGATCCTGTGATGCTAGGTCATTTCCCTTGCGAACAAGGTCTCGCCGCAGCTGCCTTTGCGGTAGAGAAAGCATCAGCAATCACCATGGGGTGCCCAACCACACTATTTGTGGAACATGCACTATTTGCAATATTGAACAAGCCTAAGTCCACACTAACAACGCAAAGGGCGTCAGGTTATGAGATTATATTATCTAGAGCTGAATTATCAATTGTTAGATGCAGCACAGTCAACCCTCCAAGGTTTATAGCAGAAGCAATTGAGGAAGGAGACTATGCACACGATTGTACAAAGATTACTGAAATGTATTCATGCACTAGAAGGGTTGAAGAGAATGCACTAGAGGGAGGTGATCTCTTGTTCATTAATGGGTCATCAACAATTGACCAAAGTGACGGGATTAGGAGAACCGGGGCAGCAGTGGTGAAAATGACAGAGGTGCCGGTGTGTGTGGCGATGAAGTGCGTACAATTACCACAGCATTACTCTGCCCAAGCAGCGGAATTGGTCGCACTGATCTTGGCGTTGAAGGAAAGTTTTGACAAGCGAGTGACCATATATTCCGACAGTGCATATGTCACATCTACTGTCCATTCCGGGTTGTCCAAGTGGAGGAGAAGAGGGTTTAGGAGAGCTGACGGCACCCCGGTGCAACATGCCCTCTTATTAGCTGAACTAATTGAAGTAATAAATGACCCCCAAGAATTAGCCTTGGTAAAATGCACCGCACACACTAATGGAGAAGATCATATTTCAAAAGGGAATGCAGCAGCAGATGCACACGCGAAGTATGCTGCATATTTTGGGGAGGTATGGAACCCCCAGAGTCAGAGAGAGGGAGAGGGAGGGGAATAGCTAAGGAGCTGTTAATAAGAGAAGGGTACACCCATATCCCAGCCACACAGATAATGGAGCTACAAGCGGCTGCACCAATGGCAGAAAAAGAAATATGGGTAAAAAGAGGATGTACAATGTCACCAACTGACGCACTATGGCGCCAGGCTAGCACTGCAAAGATGGTAATGCCACTGGCACTATTGAACATCGCCCTGAGCCAACTACACCACCCAGCCCACACAGGCAAGGAAGTCATTGCAGCACGAATTAGGGAAGATTGGTTCTGCCCCGAGTTAAATTCCCATGTGTCAAATTTTGTCAGCAATTGCCTCACATGTCAGCAATTCACGGCCGGTCACACGCTGAAGGTGATAAAAGGTACTATACCCCGGCCAGAGGGACCCTTCCGACACATCCATATTGACTATGTTGATATGATCAACGTATGTCAAGGAAATAGGTATATGATTGTAGTTGTGTGCCCATTCTCGAGGTGGATCGAGGCAGGGCCCTGCTCACACCCAGATGCATTCCGAGCAGCTAAATTCCTAGTGAGGGAGGTCTTCCCCAGGTGGGGAGTGTGCGAAATACTGCGGTCAGACAATGGGCCGCATTTCGCCAATGAAATGTTCCAGCATATCACGTCCTTACTGAACATCAAGCATAAATTTGCATGTGCATATCACCCGCAGGCCAACGGTAAATGCGAACGCCTGAATGGCCTATTAAAAGAGGCAATTGTAAAAATACAGCAAACAACAAAGAAGAGTTGGCTGTATTGCCTTTCGCTAGTCCTATTTGAGTTAAGGAATAGACCAGGCTCCGACCACCACCTCACCCCTCACGAGGTGGTGACCGGACGCCAAATGCGCCTTCCTCTGATGCCAACATCAAGAGCATTTACCGACCATGAGAGTACTGCAAATGTCCTTGGTGATGAAATGTACCAAAATGTGTCTTCTTTGATTACTAGTGTGGTGTTTGTGTCTCAACAGCTCGAGCGCACGCGGGGCGGGTCTAAGAGTGATCAACAAGAAGACGCGGATGAAGAATTGGAAAAGGGAAAACTGTGCAAAATTGCCAAAGGCGACCACGTACTACTCCGCAATTTCAACAGAAAGTGGAACAGCCCACGCTTCACTGGCCCCCACCTGGTAGAGGAGGTATCAACGAGAGCAGTAAAGCTACAGGACAAACGTGCTTGGAATCACCTACACGACGTAAAGATCTGCAAACTCCAGACCCGCCCTAGCGTCACCGACAGGGCCATTGGAAGAGCAGCAACAGCATCGCCAACGGAGGAAGGGACTTCTACCGCAACTAACGGCCAAAGTGTCCCCATACCCTGCCACCCCCCTGATTCTCCAGAGACAACTACCGAAATAAAGAGGGGTAACTACCATACCGCCCACCCCATGGTCACATGTTCAAAGAGTAAAGAAACCTCTACCAGTTGAACCCCAAACCCTCTGCCCATTGACCCCCTACCCACTGCAATAATAACCCAACTGAAGGACATTGTTTTGCACATACACATGTAAACACGTGAATGTTCTCTTTTTTTTTTCTCTCGCACATGCAGGTACGGCGTATTATTGTACTGTTAAGAAAGCAGATAACTAACAAAGTTCACTGCCCAGGAGGAGTAGATGATACCCTCAGACAATAACTACCCTGAAGAATTATCGCACCAATTTGTCTATTACATAAAAAGGCCAAAGCACCTGAAAAGAAGGAGGGTACGTGTCTACTACACAGCACTTCTCTTGGCCATAGAGCAATCAATGCCCCACATCCAACCATACTTGCCTGTCTTAAGAGATAGATCGCTTGGCGTGGGAACAGCTCTTCGCCTGGGCACTGAACGACTACTTGATAGGGAGAGCTTGAAAACAACAACTAACACTAATAACAAGCATATTGAGAATTTTCAGGCGGGCAACTTTAACGTCGCAAGAATTAGCTGCCGGACTGCAGCAAGGTAAGAGCAAAATGCCGGTGAAACTAGCCTCTGTAATAAAGATGATAGGGATTTTGATGATCACCGGGTTTGTGGCTGCCTCTGTATGGCGGTACAATTATGCTATCAATATTTTTGCTGTACCCAAACCTAATATACCCCCAGCCCCAGCTGCAACAGGTGTTACGTCAGGTGGTACTAGCGAAATTCCACACAAGTGTAATAGAGGTAAACGCAGCACATACTCAGAGAATAAAGATATTGACAATTACATACAAAATTCAGCACACGTCTCTAACAACATGTGGTACCAACACATGACCAAAATAGGTAAACAAACAACAGAAGACAGCTGCTACGTCTGCTCATTGATCCCATACGCCATGAGTGCTTCCCGAACTTCGTTGCCACGGAAATAGATGAAAAAACAGCACGATGTATAATATACCTGGCACTGTTCCAAACAAAAGGGAGATTTCAAGGGAACACGGTACACCTGGTATGGAAATCACGAGACACATACCCGTACGAAAATAACTTCCTTAAGAGGTATTTGAGCTACCACAAGGCCAGTTTACATGCCGAAGCATTCAGATACATAACAAGCGGCCCTGAAAAAGGAGAAACGAAGAAAGTTACACTACAGTACCTACCATGTGATTGGTACGCCACTGAAGCTGCTGGTAAACAAAGATGTTGGGAAAGACCACTGATAATAATAACAGGAAAGGTGTACCTGGGTGACAAATGGGACATAGGAGTGGCTGGCAGCAACATGATAACGAGAGAAGATACTACAACTATTGCAGAGCACAACAACAGATGTTGGATGACTTGGGTCAAGTACGTACCCATGCTAACATGGATAGAGAAGGATGAGGACCCAATAACAATACTGCCGATGACTGCACCTAAGATATGCTACCAACACAAAGGAGAAGTGGACGTAGGATACAACACCAACTGTGCAAGTGTGACAGAGCTACCTGAGGGGGGTGCAGGAACAGCAGTAGTAATGGACCATTACTGGGCCTGCGAAGACAAGGCATACCACACACTGCCCCCTCTGTGGAATGGTGTATGCACAATAGTACACGTTAATGTACCATCACTAGTGGTGCCCCAGAAACATGTGAATGTGGCGAACTTCCCCAAAATGGATGAAGGAAACAAAAGGAAGAAGAGATCTGCACAGCTTCAGAAAGGGCCAGAGAACCCAAACAACGGCAACAACACTGTCCTGAACAGATGGAAAAGACAAGGAGAACCTCTGACAGGAAATTACCTGTGGGGAAGGTCGAAAACAGCACTCACTTCAATCCCGCCAGAACACAGACTATTCAGCAGAGCAGCTATGTTCTTCTCCTCAATAATACATCCTGGACTACAGGCCTACGCAAACGCAAAATGGCTCCAGATAACTAGGTGGGAACTAATGATGACAATTAACTCTACAGTAAATGGATTCAACGCAATAAAAGAGGAATTGCGAGCAGTGAGGATGGTTGCACTACAGAACAGATATGTACTGGACCTCCTCACAGCAATGGAAGGAGGTGTTTGCGCAAAGATAGGACAATCATGCAGCACATTCATGCCTGCTAACGATGCTGACAATGGAACACTGACAGAAGCAGTATCACAATTGGCCCAGATGCACTCCAAAATGATGGATGAAAGTAAAGGTGTAAAAAAGGACGAGAGCTGGTTGTCGACGCTATGGTCATGGATGCCATCTTGGCTGTCAGATGGGCTGAAGATCATAGTTGGATGCATTATTTTGGCTGGAGCTGCACTTATCATAATAAGATTTTGGAAGGCCCGGAAGGCACGCATCACAGATGAGATGATCGAAATGGTCGGTATGCACCCCTTGATGCCAGCAGATGACGGCCAACACGCAGGCACAATAATAAAAGAGAGAGAGAGGTTGCGCAACCAGATCATCACTAATCACCTGGACCCACCATCTGTGAAGCTCGAAAACCCAAGAAACCCAAGGAGCTACATTGGGAAATGGGTATACTGCACACCTGGAGGAACCTGTGTATATATGTACTGGTCATTTGAAGACCATGTCAACCACTATGGACATTTGGGAGGAGTAACTAAAATATGGAGAGTGAGAGGAGATAAGGAAAAGGATATGTTTGTGGTCGAAAAGTCGACCAGAGGGGGGACTGAAGTGGGAAAAGCGAATAAAAGGCTCCCACCAATCCCCTCTCAACCATGGCCTAGAGGATCACGGCCCAGACACCCGCCACGAGAGGAGTTTGCCCATCTCCCAGACGACCAAATACCCTGGTACAAGAACATACGGATGTGCCCACTCGCATGCCCACCCGCATGCCCACCAGCCTGCCCTGCACATGCCGACACCTGCGGCATGGATGAACTCGACTAAACCATCCAGCACCAAATCAACACATCGTTAGAGATGCCATGACGACCTAGCTAACGGTCAGCACACTCGTGCAACATACACACCGGACACTCCCACACCAATCCACACGAAGAACATACTCAGTGCTATGACGTAGGCGACGGACACACCCACGGACGTGCATCTTTATTATTTTCAACATAGGCTTTTCAAATGCAGAAACGCAAGACGCATAATGAACTTATCTAAAAAGGCTTGCTCACGCTTCTTCTAAAATCATGTACCATAATGAGGAATATAATGGAGACACGATACTGGGGATAGAGCAATATGATACCATAACCTACAGCGCTCTGCATCAAATGGTTCCACCTATGCACCAGGCCCAAGTAGGCCGCAAGCAAAAGCTTTCATGAACATTAAATGAGCAAGGGTTCGGTTGCTGACCCTGCACAATGAGCCCAGTGAAAGCAGACAGTCAAGGGCGCAACGTTGCAAACTCTTATTCCGCAAGCCGACGCCAAGGTCGCACCTGCCAGATAAGCCAGACACACAGTGAGAAATGCAATATTAATTGTGCAGAATTCTGCCTCAACCACGGTCCCCACCTCACGTGACCAAGCCGAACTTGATAGGGTGCCAAGCCCAGGAGGAAGAAGGCGTCTGGATCCCCCCGTCTCAAGACACAATTAAGCGATTCAACGGACATCTGCGACGGTGGGAGTAGTCGGCCTTCCTGCTTATGAATAAATCCTCACATTGTCTGCATATACCCATAGTGAAACATTGTTGCAAATGACAGGTGCACCGCGAGCTGGGAACAGCGATGGTCCCAGACTGGGGGGCTCGCGGGTGAACCAATCAGAACATGGGACCCTTATCACTGACGCCATTAACATTGACCAATCCTCAGGGGTCTTCATGTAACAATTTTTATGTATCAAACTGAAGGGACAACCCAAGTATACCACCTGACTGACCCTTAACCAATAACCAAGTCCTCTATATGTATGCTATACTAACCCTACCACTCGGGGAACCAATCCAGAGTGGCAATAGGTTTTTTGCTAATTTTGCTAAGGTGACGCAAGTAGCGCGTCACGCTAAGGTAAAAAGGGCCTGCGAGCCCCACGCTGCTGAGAGAGTGTCAGGACGGACGCGTACGATCCTTGGCCATCCCTGCCGTTTTGTTTAATAAACAGCAGAATCACCTTGCTTCTTGCGTGTGTCTCATACTCTATCTCTTTGGGATATACGGGAGGAGTTGGGGCCTCCCTGCCCGGAGGTCCGCGGACGGCCCAGCCGGCCCTGGGAGAATTTCCCCCCCGACAACGCATGCTCCTCTTGTTGCAGAATCCCAGCGCTCTGAGTTGCAATGGCAACACTGCACAGGTGAAACATACATGCTCATTAAAACCACTTTTCTTTTTGGGCCAACGCAACTACTTGGACAGTACTTTGACACCCTCGGGAAGAAGCAATGGCAACCATTGTGTGGCGTTAATTACAGGCCCATTTACATGCACATAACACACAGGGCCTTATTTTACCCACTCCATCTGCCGTCAGGGAGTGGGCACCGCCCCGCCAAAACTTTCCCTAGAGAATCACGACTTCTACAGGCAGGGGGAAACTCAAGACAACTTCCTGAACCCGGTTACTATGTAATGGTATGTAATGGGATGGAGACGCATGAACCAACCCGTATAGCAGTAGGGCAGCACACAGCAGGGCGCACAACATGGCCTGTCCTGCTGCTGGCCTGGCCTGATGGATCGTGTCATTTTACCATGCAAAGTCCTCAAGGTGTCACCTGTCCCCCCCCCAGATTTTATGTGTCTCCTATGCCCCTACCTGGAATTGCCAACAATACCGACTCAGGAGTGGATGCACACGATCCCAGATACAGGTGATTCACTGAGACTCATTTTAACCTCATGACGTTGCGTGAGTAAGTTAGGGTTCTTTCCTTTTCTTTCAAATCCCTGGTTTGTTGCATAAGCAAGCAGGCAGGCTTTAGTAAAACGTAGCCCAATGCTAAATAGGTGTAGCTGGCAGACTTAAAGGGACACGCGCTTCTACAAGCGTTGTCATCACTTTTAAAACACACTTTTTTTTCACATTTCTTGCAGGCTTTAAATATTGATGACCTGGATTACAGCTGAGACTGCCTGGTTTGCCACTAAGCACAATTAATGCATACCTTCACTGTGTGAATGGTCTTCATTCTGCATTCCACATGGCAGCCATTTTAGACCACAATAGCATTCAAGTCATAACAGATTTTCTGTCCTACTAAAATATAGAAACAAACATTTGTCTTGGTTTTTAAAACCCTACATTTAAATCTCAAGATGTAGTGTGAAGTTGAGTTCCTTCAGGTGGTCTTGAGGGAGCAAAGCATGTGTGCTGAGATCTGTGTTCAGGTGGCGTGTATTTTCATAGGCATAACGCTTTCTCTGGGCTCCTTCAATGCGCATATTCAATGTGGCTCAATTCAAAGTAATCAAAAGACAAAAAAAAGAGACAAGAAAAAAGAGGGTGCGTGAAGTAGTGAGGTGAAAGAAAATGGAGATGTGAATGGGCCATACAGGAAAAAAATAAACTGCATTCTCTCCACCTTCACCAGTGTGCAACATTGTTGCACACATAATAAGGAATCCCGTGATATTTTATGATGCGCAACAACCATTGCTTCCATTGACCAAAACACTCTTCACCATAAAATGAGTGCAACCTAAGGCCACCAGACAGTTGTGACTAGTAGGATTGAGTGAGCAACATTGTCACCATGCTGAGCTGCACCCCAAAACAGGCCGTCAGAATTCAAACAGTATTCCCACGGCAGTATCCAGTAGCAATAATTAGTTTGAGAAGATTCCCTATTCTTGGACTCGAGGGCCACCATACACAATGGTACCTGGGTGTCCAGGCCTGCTAGACCCTGATAACAGAGTATCCTAACATTGATGCAAGCCAAGATTGCTCGTAAAGTAAACAAACAGCGTTGCGACTCCAAGATTGGTGACCACCACCACAGTTTTGCATAAGAAAGTGTGTGATTGACAGCTGAGAAAGAATGCCATATGTTTTCAAGGCTACTGTGGATGTGCATAAGTAGAACAAGTTACTCTCTTACCTGGTAACATGCTTTCGATGGGATGGTCCGACGACGTATTCCATATCTATGACAGTAATCACCACTGCGTCCTGCGTCAATGACGTTGATATGCTGTCCTCGAAGACCTCGATCGAGCCGACGTCACCGGATGTTATAAGTAGGACGCACAACGCTTGTAGCCTCAGTTGTAGTTTTTTCCCAGAACGTGTGGCACCAATCTTCTGCCAGTAGGACCACAAAAAAGCAATGCGGAAACATAAGCTGCAATCGCATAGGAAATTCTGTAGCGGGGAAGGCAGGGAGGGAGAGATATGGAATATGTCGTCGGACGATGCCATCGAAAGAATGTTACCAGGTAAGAGAGTAACTTGTTCTTCGAGGGGATTGGGTTCTCCGACGTATTACATATCTATGACAGACTCCCAAAGCAGTACTAACGTAAGGAGGTGGGAAAAGAATGTATAATATACAAATTTAGAATGCCCAATCAAATTTCAGAGTAAAGGACCACCTTGCCAAAGGCCAGATCCTGCCCATGGATAGAAACTAGGGAGTAGTGACGTACAAAAGTATGGACCGAATTCGAAGTGGCTGCTTCACAGATGTTACGAATAGGAACACCCCTCTGCAGGGCAGTAGAGGTAGCCATACCCCTAGTCAAATAGGCCTGTAAGCCTACTGGAGGGTCCTTACCCGCCAGGCGGTAACATTCAGAAATTGCCAAGATAATCCATCTAGACAAAGTCTGCTTAGTCACAGCTTGTCCCGCGTAACCAATAAAGAGCTGATAAAGAGCTGATCATCTACTCTGACCCGCAACCATGCAAACCTGCGTATTACGGTGCTCGCTACCATGGACCAGCTGACACAATCAACCATGTCCAGACCCGACTGAACGGATTCACACATTGCATCCTTGCCATCCTGAACAATAGCAAGGAAACCACCCCGTTCCTCCCCTTCAGGAATATGATCAGCCGCGAGGGAAATACAGTTCCACAGAGTGTGCGTGAAACGAGACAAGGCACAAACGGAGTTGGCAGCCTGAAGCGCCATACCCCCAGAAGAAAATACCTTCTTTGCCCAGCCATCAAAACGTTTGTCGTCCCTATCATGAGGGATGGTAGGGTACGACGCCTGCTTTGCTGGGGCTGTAGCTGCCTACACCACCAAACTCTCTGGAGTAGGGTGCGTGGTCAAGTAGCAGGGGTCGTCACTGGCTGGGCGATATTTCCTCGGCAAGGACTTGCACGCTGCCGGGAGACTCTCCGGAGCAGTCCAAGCCACAGCCACCCTTCTCTGCAAGGCCATATGGAATGGCAGCACCGGGTCAGTTGGAGGACCTTGGTCCAGGATATCAGTCAGGTCATCCTGCTGAAAATCCCCACGGGGGGCATACCACTGCAGGTAATCCGTGACTCTCGACATCAGGCACCGATAAGAGGAGTCCGCATGCGTGCCAGGCTCAGGCCTACCAAATTCCACCTCCAGAGAGGTGTCAAGCCCACTGGCGTCATGCAATGAATGGCGAAGGTCCTCAAGCTGGCTATGACCAGAAACAATGTCATCAGGGACCTTTGCAGGAACCACACCTTCCTCAGACCCCTCATTCACCTCAGAAATATAATCCAGAGGCTGGAAAGAGGGAACCGAAAAAAGAACAAATACATGTTTTGCCTTAACCCGAGCCTTTCTAGGGGGTTCCCCCGTACCACGAGGCATCCCCGACAAAGCCGCCTCGAAAGGCTTCCAGGGTGTCGATGAAATCGGTGTCGACGTCGAGCGCGGCACCGACAACTTCGATGGCGTTGACAAAGGCTTTGAGGGCGGAGCCCCGAGTGTGTCTCTCGACAGCCTGGCGCCGATGGCGTCGACGACTTCCTCGGAGGCAGGGCCTTGAGAGAGTCCGTCGACGACCTTGGCGCCGCCGGCGTCAATGTCCTCCTCGAAGACTTCACAGGTTCATGCGGTCTCGAGGGTGTCTAGGACCGGGACATGGAACGGGCATGTCTAGAGCGACCATCCTTGTCCGACCGGGACCTCGAAGGCGCCCGGTGGTCGCGACGACTGCTTGAGCCCGAAGGCGTACGAGCAGTATCTCTAGCACGGCCACGACCGGCGTCCTCAGATGGCGCGGACGGACCTGAGCCCTGCGATTGAAAAATCGCTAACATCTCCTTTTCGGAAGGAATCCCATTCCTCAGTAGTGGAATGCTTTTTGGGACAAGCAACCCGCCAACGGGTGGAGTCCTCGGAAGAGGACGAGGAAGGCGACCTGTGACGGCACTTCCTGGAATGCCTCGAAGAGGCAGAGGAATGGCAGGACCGACTCCCAGACCGAGAACCCCCGGACTCATGACAACGATGTGGAGAGTCGCCCCTCGAATCATCCGTCAAAAGACCAGTGGAACGTGACTTCCGGGGCTTGGCCACCTTACCGACCAACAGCTTCTTCTTATGCTCCCACAAGGCCTTCGATGTGAGCGATTGGCAGTCGACACAGTTGTTCGTATCATGGTCCTCCCCGAGGCACCAGAGGCAAGCGTCATGCGTATCTGTCAGTGACAGCTTAGACCCGCACACCCAACACTTCTTAAACCCGCACCGTGGGGTGGAAGAAGCCGAAGACATGCTTACAAGTAGCAACGAAGAAACAGGTTTGAAGAACCGAAAGAACATAATTCAGTAGAATCGGCATGCCGAGATCTCCGAAGCGAACACGTTCGCTGAAAAAAAAGTAAGAACTGAGGCTACGGGCGTCATGCGTCCCACTTATAACATCCAGAGACGTCGACTCGACGGAGGTCCTCGAGGACAGTGTATCGACGTCATTGATGCAGGACGCAGACGCCGAAAGATTTTGCAAAGCAGCACAGCTGTGGTGATTACTGTCATAGATATGGAATACGTTGGAGGACCCAATCCCCTCGAAATATTATGCTCGCTTCTTCCTCAGGATGGAGAAAAACGTCATCTGTAGACCTGTTTAAATGCTAGAGACACAGCTCCTTTGACGCAGTTTCCATGGCAGCCACACACCTGATTCTACGTCAAGGGGCACCAACAGCCCCATACGTTGCTCTACAATTGGTGGTTCTGAAATGTAAACTCTTCCTAAAAACGAGAGGCACCTTCCCAACGTTGTTCTCCAACATGCTCTTCCTCTGCTGTCTCTAACATTTGCCACCCCACTATGAATTTGGTGGTGGTGCAGAGCATGTTGGTGTTCATTCCTTTATTTACACTTTTTTTGGCAGTAACAGAATTAATGACCGTTTGACTGAGCGCCTGAATTCCAGGTTTGACTTTACAGTGGAAGATGTCCTTCCAGGCAAATGCAGGAGTAAAATCCTGCACTTTAGGTGGACAAGTGGCACATTTACCACTGGTGGAATTAGAGATGCAATACATCTGCCAAATCCCTAATGTCATTCTATAGACTCCAAAACTGTGGAATAAAACCAAAAGGCCACCACTAGAAATCCAGAGTAAACCTGGCAGACTGAGAGGCGGGAACACAGTTAGGCTGCATTTGCATAGGAATTACGCTAAACTCGTTAAAAGGCCCTTGGTGCCCACCCTCAGTACTTTACCATATTAGAAGAAACCAAAACCAGTCCACGAAGCACTCAGAGTCAACAGTGATTGATTCCAAATCACATTCCAGCTTGAGATCTAGATCTTCAGAATTTGGCCCAACCGGTTCATCAATAACAACTGATTTGGTCTGCAGTCTGCCCGACACCCTTTCACAATGGCAACCATAACCGCTACAAAGCAAATTCACAGAAATGTCCTCTTGTTAAGGATGTTCTTTGTGGAAGTCAGCTATGCAGTCCAATGATCCACAAGAGATGAGCAGGCCTCAGTTCTGTGGTACATCACAATGGCAAGAATAATGCATTTCTTTTTTCCTATTTATTTTCGTTAGCAGTAAGAAAGTGAAGCAACTCTTTCTCATTTAAATTGCAACTTCCATCTCTCTCAGCTTGTGAGACACTCTCCCTGTCGCTCCACCAATCTCTGATTATGCTCCGCCCCATTATTCATCCCATTTTCTTACTGCGGTGAGCATGGAAACTCACATAGCCGCGGGCTATCGGATGAGCTAAAGCACATGTAGCCGCTTTGTTAGTATATGCTTTTTCTGAAAGGATGCCTTGGACCCAATTAGCCTGCAATTGGTGTATTGTTCAGCAAGTAATCATGCTGGGTGACTTTACATGTGTAGTTTTTGGAATGGAGACCATCAAGCATTCCATTAGCTTTCCCTCAAGCTTTCAATACTAAATTTTAGGAGCCGTCACACGCTAGAGGCAGCTATAAGAACGGACCTTGGTTCAAAGTGTGACATTTTTGTGCATAATCAGCCATGCTGATGAGGATGCCCGGGCTGCCGGCATGTGATATATGAACACACTGCATTTAGGAAGGCTGGAGAATACTGAACATGTGTGTTACCGAGCGAGAACAGAATGAAGGTTTTGACCAGAGCTATCCATCTCTCAAGCACCACCAAAGTGGGTGGTATCTGGGCACCTGAAACAAGCCACACGTGACTACAATCAGGCTTACAATGATTGGGAATGTGGATAGTATTGAGTGTGTTGATGCCTCTGTGATGGTGGATGGAGACATTGTCTGAAATGTTTGATGACTCTGTTAATGGAGATACAACCATGATTGTACCAGCCTCCATACCTGTTGATAGCCTGCAAGAGCAGCCACCGTAGAGCTATTTCCTTGATCCCAGAAACACCAGAACTAGGACCAGGACAGAAACTGGACCATTTTTAAGAGATGCACTTAGAGCACTTACTGGATCCTCCAACCAGGTAGCCAGGAGCATGAGCATAATTTGGCTAAGAGAGGGGAGGAATGGATTAACCACAAACCTTTATTTCAGATGGTTGATCTAGACACAGACAACCCTCCCTTTTATTATTGATGACACTGTAGGCGATGGAACAGACCAAGGAGAGGCACCATCTGGAATTAGGAAAGGTTGGGTGTCCCCACATTTATTTCTAAGACTGCAGCGCACCCACATTCCAGAGATTGGACCCCTCTGTTAAGAGTAGTAGAATGCAGAGATGGTTATCTCCATAATAAAATGGACCCAAATATCACATTCAAAATGAAGGCTGAATGCCTCTATCCTAACCTGCACAACACATTTAATATCACCCCTTCAGTGGATCCTAAGATTTCAATGTCCTTTTCCAAATGTGAGAATACACTTTTAAAGGGTGTAATGAAGCTTTTTGTGGGTTTACTCTCACCAACTTTGCATTAGGTTATCGGTCTATCTAGGTGTACCCACTTTAGTCTGAGGGTCCACCAACTCCTCTTTAGCATGTTCCACTTCACCCCTCTCCTAGTACTTTGATTGTCCAGCACTTCAGCTCCTATTTTCCTTGTACTACTACTTTAATGGGGCAGAAACATCTACGGTTGCAGTGTGACAAGTTCATACACTCCATGTGTGCATTGTGGGGAATTCAAGAGATGCCACCTATGCTTCTGCAGGGCCCATCATCACGGCTCTTGTGGCAGCAGCTACATTTCTTGGCGACCCCCCACCCCCACATCCATCATCACAATCAGGCAGGAGGAGACTGTGTCACAGTGGGTAAAAACCAAAACACTGCTCACTGGTTGTGTGTCCCTCCTCACATCCCATCCCCCTCCTATAGCAACTCCTATGATATGATAGGTTATTTATAACATGCTTAATACCCAGAGGTTTCTAAGCGCGGACCCGGGAATCAAACCTGTGGTGCTCCATGTTGTCTTGCTTCTAAGGCGAGCACGTTGCCCCTGAGCTATCCTCCCGAGATGATGCCAAAGCGCCAAACATTTTTTTTTAAGTACAGTACGGCAGACCTCTCCCACATCCATTAATGCCTGATGATGAAACCAATCTAGAGGGATGCCTGACGCAAAACTAGCAGGAGGGCTTTGGCGGGGCCATAGTGGGTGAGGGGGTGGGGGTAAGAGAGAGAGAGAGAGAGAAAGAGAGAGAGAGAGAGAGAGAGAGAGGGAGAGGGAGAGAGAGAGAGAGAGAGAGAGAGAGAGAGAGAGAGAGAGAGAGAGAGAGAGAGTGTTTTTAATGGCTATATGGGTGCACGGTTCAGTGCACTCAAGTTGAGGTAAGGGATGTGCTAATGTTGAATAAAATTCAAATGGATATACTACTCCAATAAAGATAGCTTTTTTTGAAAGAAAATAGCTTAACTCTGGCGGGAGAAGGCACCATACATATTTGCAATAACCCTGACAATTTGGTGAATGTATAAGCTGTGGGGTCTGACTATTCTTGCCTTTTTAAGGATTTTAATCTTTTATAATGCTCTTAATACCCAGTCTCTAAGAGCAGGACCGGGATTCAAATCTGTGTTGCTCGGCTTCGTCTTGCTTGCTTCTAATCCTCCCGGCCCAGATTTTGTTGCATGCCGTGGTAGCAAGGGGGTGTCTCAATGAGGTGGCGAGCAAAGAAGAACATTTTGCTCTGCCACCAGCATAAAAGATTTCCACAGAGAAAACATAACTAAAAGAAAGTAGGAACGTGTGATGCCTTAAATAGCGTACCACATGCCGGGCAGACCAGCAGCACCACGTGACATGTCATAGTGTAAATTGTAAAACGTAAAATGCAGTGGTCGGTTAACAAGTGACACTTGTTAATTGTGGCAAACTTCAACAAAAAGAAACATAAGGCTCCCTCTTGACAGTCAACGCACGTCCGCTCTGTTGGGTTTTGAGCTCCTGATCCACGTTGGTGGATGAAATTCGCATTTGGTTTTGCGAGAACGCCATTCTTCTGTGATTGCGTGTAATGTATTCCAGCAGGCCAGCTGACACACCCACTGATGGGGAGAGAAAACCTGCAAATTGCTATTGATTTTGCATCATATACCAAATGTGGACAGTGCACGATTTGATCGGCTGCTTTTGACACAAAATAGCACTTCTGATCACTGATGACCAGAGTTTCTGGTCAAGCAGCAATTTTTAGAACAAGACGGTGATCAAGAAATGCTCTCAGGTTTTACAAAAGGTATTCTAATTGAGCAGCGACGCCATTGTGTGTATGACAGTAGTAACAGTAACTTGCGCCTGAACATTTATATTTGAAGACTTCATTGTTTTAGCTTTAAACATAACTTAAACGAGTACCAAGAGAGTGATCTCTTGTGCAAGTGGCACTTTGCACTGCAATGCCTGTGTGTTGTGTGCACACGTGTTTGTTTGCACGTGTGTGTGTGTATATACAGACCCAGAGAGCACACATATAAAGTGTGACAGCAGGGTCGCAGGACCCTCCGAGTGACTCCCTTCTTCCCCTTTGCTCCTACTAGTTGAGCTGAGGCTCATTGGCACCATCACAGACGCGACACTGAAACCAATCGTGTGTGGTGTGTGCCTTTGACAGAGGAGGGTCCTGTCATTCAGAGCATCCCAGCAATGTCTGAGAACTTTATTTAGTTGGTGGTGGTGAACTGTGTGTCTTGGATGCTGGCGCCGACTCAGAAACTCCACTGTTGGAGAACCGTATGTGTCCTTGTTCTTCTTTTCCAGCGAGCGTATCCTACGCTTGCGCCTTCAGTGGCATTGGCAGTGGTAGTAGCACAGAAGGGAGGGGACTGGGGTGCAATGAAGCCTGAACGAGAGAAGCGAGATGAGCCAGGTGGGTTGGGACTGGCACTTGGACTACCTGGAGGCAGTGTACGTTCCAGTCCCCACATGGTCTGTGAGCTGGTTTGCTGATTGGTCTCTGCCCCACCACCATCCTTCACTGTTGATTATGGTGCTGTTCATGTAGGAACGTGGAGAGCCTACAGAGTCTGTTGATTTATGGGGTCTGACCAGAGTGTCCCACTGAGGCCATTACTATAAAGCTGGTGGGAAGTGGGAACAGTGGCAGTGGGTGCCCCCTCCATTTGGCCATTTGTTTGTGCTTTAACCCTGTCGGGCGCTATACTGGTAGTACCAGTGTGACAAATCGAGAGATTAAGTCACTTATCCAAAGGGTGGAGCCCCTTCCTTTAAGGCTAAGGATGTGAACCACTATGCAATATTCCCCATAGAGGTGGCAGTAAGCGGGACCTCACAGGGACAGACTCCCCTCTTGGGGATAAGGACTCCCTTTTCAATGAGTAACTCCCTTCTCATTATACTCAAAAACCCAGTACAACCCTATTAGTTGACAGACAACTTGACCCATTTTACATATGTTTTTGTAGCATAACAAAAGAAAAGTGTCAGCCTGCTACTCTGAAGAGTAAGAGCATAGGAGTAATAAAGACTGCCTGTCTGTCAATCACTGAGATGAAGAAGCCAAAAGGAATGATGACAAACATGGCCCTAAAACAAAGGAAGGACTTTCCTGTGAAGCCGGGGATGCCACAGCAGTGTGTAGTTAAAAGAGGAGGGCTAAGAGAACCAGGAAGTGAGACCCGGGAGTTTCAAACCAGCGAGATCGAGGAGGCTCATAACCCAAGCAAGATGCTGCTTTACACAGTAGGAAGCAGCTACAGAGGAGAAGTATCAGCAGTATGCTGTGTGAACAACAGACTGGAGAAAGCCTGTCAAAGTCCCATGAGGGACACTCCAACAGGACCAGAGAGGAGACCCAACATTGGCATGCCGGAGTGGCAAAATGCCAGGAACAGACGCAAGGGAGTCTGTTCACGGAAGGAGAAACCGAGGAGAGAACTGAAGGAGCGAGGTGGTGGCATGGAGGGGAAACAAGTGAATAACCCTTTCATCGCTGATACCACTGTAGGTCACTGGAGTGTGTCGGAAGAGTGGCAAGAGGAAAACCAGAGAGCTGTCCTTACTGAATACGAAGAAGAGAAAGAGAATGCCGACCCAGTGATGCAGAAACTTACATTGCAGGCAACAGGGAGAGCGGGAAACCCAGGGAACGGGCATAGAGGAAAAAAGGGACAAGGATATTCCACACGATAAGAAAGCCATATAACCATCAGAACGGAGAGAATCATTCAGGAAATCGTCATATTCGTCCCAGTGAATGGCAAGATCATAAGAAGAGCAAGGCTCAAACCAAGACTCTGTCTACATAGCTCAGTGAGAATATAAATAACAAAAGGAAAGAGGATTGGTCCGAGAACCACTGTCTGTAACCAGAGGATGGAAGAAAGGCAATGCATAGTCAGATACTCATCAAGAACCAGAGAAAACCCAGAAAGGACTCTGAAAAGTGAAGGGAATCAATATAAAAGGGCTTGAAAAATCCCTGTGAAGGACCTGAAGGAATTATTACGAGAGACAGCAAAATACTATTTGCAGATCCCACATTGAGGAGAACTTTGCTGAGAAGCAATCCAGGAGAAGAGAGTCATTCTCCTGGTCTTTTTGATCTGTATTAAAAGTGGCTGGGTCAGCATAGGGTAGCTTCAGACAGAGGAGAGACTTTCGATTTTGGACTTCATTCCTGATGACAAGCCTCCTAGTTTAGTTGCGTTAGGTAGGTTATTTATTTAATTTATATTTCGCACCTGACACCATGGGACATCTGGGTGCTTGTGCTTAAGAATACGGTTACAAGTACAGTCTTGGGCAGCATGAAGTTGGTTACATCCAGTTACTTACAGACTTTGATCAAATGAAATTGCTTGAGGTTGGTTGCATCCAGTTACTTTTAGCTTAGTCATAGTCTTGTACATAGATACACCAAACAAGTGTGCTTAAGGAGTTTGTTGCAGCCAGTTACATTGGGCTAAGTCATAGTCGGGTACATACTTTCAGCGTGGTCTTTGATTTCCAATAGGGCAGCTTAGCACCCACAGGTGGGACTGAGGGTGGAGGGTGCTGGATTAAGCGTTTAGGATATGTATTTATTTTCCAATAAACCTTTTGAAAATGGCACATATTAGTCTGTGTCCTCCTTCTAACCTACCATACGGGCAACATGTGACATGGCTGAGTGGAAATCCACCATTTGGTTGCCATCATAGCCAGCTGTAAAGAAGACAAAGATTGCCATCACCTTATGGTATGTTATTAATCTTTTAAACTGCTCCCATCACCAGAGTAGTAGTCCTACAGCTGACAGTGACTAGCCTTGTCCAATAAATGGCATACTGTGACCCCACTGGGGTGCCACCAGACCGCAGGCTGGAGGGTTAGAAAGAATAGGAAATGAGGAAGGGATGAGAAAGAAAGTAGAACTTAGTCAGTAGACCGGTAGTAGGGACTATGGCTGTATCAAAGTGGAAAAGCAAATGGGATGAGAAGAGCAGGGGAATATCCTGGGTACATTGCTGCTGGTGCAGGAACAGGAACCAGCACAGTAACCAGTACCAGGGACAAAGTTGGAGGGATTGTACCAGTGACGATGCTAGTGGTATTGATTATCTTTTAATGCTATGCCAGAGCCCATCTTTGGTCAGCATATCTGTGGTGGAAGGTGGGGTAGTTGCTGGCTCCAATGTTTCATGTTCTGGTCTTGGTGATGGCAATGCGATTGCGGCGGTTTTATGTTATTTTGTTGATTTATACCGTGCCATGCTACCACCAGAGAGAAGTCTCCAGGCGCTCACGTGGTTCTGCAAGAGAAGAGGGCGGTGTGGGTTAGTGAGGATAGGATTGGTTTAGAACTACGAGGAACTGGTGTCTGTGTATGTTGGTTTGCATGTAGAGTTGGTTTGCGAGGCCCTGCTTGTTGTAACCATATGGGTACGACTCAGTGCCTCGAATGAGTGCTAGTGTTTGTTTTGGGTGTATGGGTCATATGAGGTTAGAGTGGGGTTGTGATCATGTGCACTGGTTATTTGTATCCATAAGGGGGTCCAGGGTTGAAGATGACTGTTCAGTGTTTAATTGTATTGTGATGGTGTGCATTTGTTTGGTGTTGATGAATGTATGGACTTTGTGCAAGGGTATGTTCCCTATGAAGTAACTTCCAGAGTCTCAGAGAGTTAGTTGAAGGCGAGGATTAGATTAGTTCTCAGTGTATCTACATGTATAGTGGAGTCTTTAATGTTGGAGGAGCAGGAAGGGGGAATTGGTATAGTACTTCAGTTCTTTCGGCAGTGCCCCTGAAGTGCGTCTTTGGTTGCCGCTCAATGGTACCTTTGCCCGTTCTTGGTTGAGGTCTGTCAGCCAGCCCAGCCTCCTCTCCAAGCATGGAGGCTGGCTTCCCCTATGGATTTCAGGGGAGAGTGTGGCTGTACCCAGTGTTTTTCCTAGTTACTTGGCAGCGTTTAGTTGGGGCAGTAACAATTGGCCTATTGTGACATTGGCTGCTAAATGGGTGCACAGCTGGTTTTATAATAAATTTGAGTATGTGGTGATCTACCGGGTAAGTCTAGTAATGTGGGTGAGCAATTGATAGGGTTACACTTCCATTTAGTGTGTTACCTGTCTGGGCTTTCCTGAGTGCATGAATTGCATGTGGGGTGTCTTTCCCTTGGTCGGTGTGTTGCTTGGGTGGGATACTTTTCATCAATCTCTCTAGCTGTGGGCATCATTGGGTGGGGTTTGTGGGCAGTGGGGTATTTTTTTTCTCTTTGGTTTCACCTATATTATCAGTGACCGTGTCCCTTAATGTGTTTCTTTTGGTCTGCGATGCGGTTTGTTGCAGCTGTTGTTCTTTAGCGCTAGTCATTGTCTGCTGAATAACCAGGTATTTAGTAATGTCCTAAAGGTGATGTGGTGTTCTGTGGTTCTAATTTCTTTGGGCATGGTGTTCCATGTGTTAGCAACTAGACAAGAGTGCTGTTCCTCCGAATGTGCTCTTTGTGTATTGTTTTGTCTCTATGTGTAGGTCGTCGCTTGATCTTAGGTCCCTTCTTGGCTGGTAATGGCTGATCTTGGCCTGGAGAAATTCAGCCCTTTGTCTGTGTAGGGATTTATGGGCTTTGAATTTGACAACTGTTCACTGGTGGCCAACGGAGGCTTCGCAAAGCTGGAGTCATTTGGTCTCTTCTGTATAGTCTCCCTCCTCCTGGTGTCTCATTCCAACCTCTGCCCTGTAACACCATCCTTCCTCCTGAGGCTCTTCCCTCACTCCTACACCCTATAGATTCCTTTTTGTATTCTTCCAATCTCCTCTTTGTTTACCGTTTCCTCTTCCTGGATAGTCTTGTTGTCTTGCTTCCTTATTCTATCTCTCTCCCTCTATTATCTCCACTAATATCTTCCGTGTGTCTCCTTCCAATCACTTTTCATGTCTCTTTCCTCCTGCTTAAGGGTCTCTCACCCCTCAGTAAGTTTAATCCAATCTTCAATCTCTTGCTCTTTCCACTTTACTAATGTGTCCCTTACCAGCCTTCTACGCTGGCCCTTCTGCTTGTAGTTGGATGTTCACTTCACCTCTCTTGTCCACTTCCCCAATGTCCACTTAATGTCTCTCCTCACCCGTTCTCAACTCCCTAACCCTGTTTATCCCATTGGCCTCGCTCTGCTCTCATCTCATCCTCCTCTCGGCCTCCTCTCTCCTCACCTCAGCCCCCTCTCCTGATCCCTGGCTACCTCAAACTCAGTACACCATAGTCCAAGTGAAATTATCTGCTCCCAATAAAGGGTCCCCACCTCTCCCCTGCGGGATGTCCTATTTCAAAGTTGGGGCACCATTGTGCATTTACTGCTGATGCGCATGGATTAGGTAATTATTTGTCCACCATTCGATTAATCTGATCTAATGTGTTGTTGATCCGGTACGTAGTGATATAGACCAGGTCTACTGCAGGCTTTGCCACGACATTGGATGACATATGTACATATGTGAGACTGCTGAGCGGACCACCCTCACACACTCTCCTGGTATGATGGAGGCCATGCTGACTGTACATTAAATGCTGGTCATTTTCCTTATCCCCAGCCCCTACAAACAAAAGCACATTCTAACTCAACATCAACATGTGAGCTCCTGCAAAGGCTACAGGAACCTATAGCCACCCGTGATCATTTCCTCCCTTGTTTGGGGGATTCCCTGTGTACCTCCTCCAAGACCAGCAACAAATTGGAGGTGGTGCTATGTGGCCCCCATCACCACATCAACCACCCCCAAGTGCAAACTAGAGACATTGGGCCTCATTACAAGTATGGCGGTAAGGTACCGTTGCTACCGTACCGCCATACTAGGAGTTCTGCTCGCGGGTGCCCTTGCATCAACCAGGTCTGACCTGGTGGCCATACTGGCACCCTCAAGCAGAACATGATGGTAGCATTATTAACGGTACCGGTGCTACCACCCTCCCCATTCCCATTTGAGCCCTGTAGGGCTCAAATGGGAATGGGGATGTACCGGGCCTGGCACCCGCGAAAGGGCAAATACTGGGTCAGGCTGGGCCAGAATAGCCCAGTAATTGCCCATTCGCGGGTGCCGGTCCCGGATGCGAGTTTCGAGGTAGTCTTGCCGGAAGAAAAAGGCAAGGCTACCTCCAACCTCGTAATGAGGCCCATTGTCATATTGTTTTCTAACATTGAGGAACTTTTTTGAGATATCATAGGCCTGTACCTTCACAACCAAATCGGGGTTACTTGGTGATTATTAGCCTTTTTAGGGTTTTTGTTATTTGTGGTTGGTTCTTTGTCGCATGAGTGTAGGTCACTACGGAGACACTGAGTTCACTACTTCGTTTGTAAACTGTAGGAAAAGTTTCAACTGTGCCTGCACTTATTTGCGCCAAGATAAATTACTGGTGTATTTCCTTTTGCTATGAATGACAAATCCAAAAGTTCTGTTGTATTTGATCAAGTTTTTTATTTTGAATTTCCAGCCCCTCTTGGATGGCACGTGTTTCGGCGTACAACCTGCGCCTTTTTCAAATCCGGGCCTTTAATGTGTCATTACGGTTCACACAAAGAATAATGTTCTTGTTGAAAATGAAGCACTTTTAGTCTTGGGCTCAATCCCACCTGAAAATTCTGATGCTCGCGCCTCTAAAAGTGCTTCATTTACAACAAGAACATTATTCTTTGTGTGAACCGTAATGACACATTAAAGGCCCGGATTTGAAAAAGGCGCAGGTTGTACGCCGAAACACGTGTCATCCAAGAGGGGCTGAAAATTCAAAATAAAAAACTTTATCAAATACAACAGAACTTTTGGATTTGTCATTCATAGCAAAAGGAAATACACCAGTAATTTATCTTGCCGCAAATAAGTGCAGGCACAGTTGCAACCTTTCCATTGTCATATTGACTATAAATTAAGTGCTTTGTGGCAATACAGTTCGAGGTGAGCACTGTACAATAAGTTATGCAAGTATTATAAATAATATAGAAGAAACTTGACCTACTCTGACAAAGTAAAACATTACAAATAATGCTAAATATACTCCAGCTATTTCTTTCATGTCTGTTTACTTGTCTTATACTTAAACTTATGATATGGAGCGTTGCATTAAAAACAATGATCATATAAACCGATCAAATATGGAGAGCATGTCATATTTATTCTAGATAGTTATCTAGATCTATAGTTTATGATAGTTTATGAACATGTAATCATAGGAGAAGAATTTCTATACATTCCCTTCAATCATAACACATGTATGCTACCATAATTTAATTGTATTAAATACTAACATTGATGTAAGTTTTGCATAGCTATCACTGCAGTCCATATTCATTTCTATTCACTTTATAATTATGTAATAAGTAAAAAAAAATAAAAAATGTAGCGACTTTTAAGATATGTGTACCATATCTAGCACAGAACTATTTGATCAAATTCCATGTGTTATTATGTTAAACAATCTGCACCAAAGACCATGCAAAAAGCCATGTAACCTCTGAATGTACTGCACACCTGGTATGTTAGGGTGACTCTGCAAGAACTCATCCCACATTATGGTCTCATCACTCCCTTAAACCAACCACTGTCCATATGCTCAATCCACCAATAGACCTAACACATACATTTTGCACCAAGTGGCAATGTAGAAATCAATCAAAATAATTTTAAACAGAACAATTTAAATCAAACACAAGGGAATGCATATCCCCATTCAGATTGGAATTGGTACCAGGCAAGACCTACATTACAATAAAAACTGAAATATCCAGGTCCCTGGATATCCATGCCTCGCTTGTTAACAAAAAAAATCAAAAATGTTAGAAATAAATCATTAACAATTGGTTTTATAAAGACCTGCTGCTGCGTGGTATTAGAATATAAATGGAGGAAATCAAACTCACCTACAGGTCCATGGCTGAATGCAGAAAAATGGAGACTACACTAACCAAATTGTGATGCATCAAATTAAAATACTGAGATGTTCAAGATTAACAAATAACCTATTCTCATCAAATGCTCATGATATTATCCCATTCAGGATCTAATTGACAAATGTAAGTCGTTCATCAAAGACAGACTGAAACACCCTCGCTGGAATCCACCTTCTCACCTGCCACAAATTCCCTAATCGGAAGGTTCAACACATTAATGTCAATTAGTGGTCTGGGAAATTCATTAGGGGAATAAAGACCTCATTGGCAAAGAGCCTGCTGTGCTTGTTATCGCCTATTTATGCAACATGTCTCTCCTTAAGGGCACAGTGCCATATGATGTAAAGGCTGCTATAATTCCACTTTTGCTTAGGAAATACAATGCAGACCCCCTTACATGAATCATTCACAGACCTATCTCCAATCTCTCATTCATGGACCTGATCTGTAGTTGTCTCACAACTTCAAAGCTATTCCAAAACAGGAAGACGTCCGATATTCAATGATAAACAATCCAGTTTTCATCCCCACAGGAGACAAAAACCACTCCAATGCACCTCAGAGAGGAAATCCTCAAAGGAGTGGACACAAACACACTTTTACCACTGATCCTACTAGATATGCAGAAAAGGAAAGGCGAGAAGGACGTCAACAAAACTGTTCCACAAAGGTGAACCTTGAACAACCCCATTCCATCCCACATCCTTTAATCTGAGGGGTACCGTAAGGGATATTCCCTCTCTTCGCTGTTATTTATTTATTTATATTTGCATTTGTAACATGCCTAAACCCAAAGGCATCCAAGCGTGGTTGCAAACCAGTTACACATAACGTATACTTGCATGGAAATTACATTTTGACTGTGGTGGATCCAGAGACTCAGGAGAGCATCTCTGGGACTGGGTGCTCAAGAAAGGTCAATTATTTAGTTGAAGAGCAAAGTATTAAACGATTTTCTGAAAGCCAGATGGGATCCTTCAGCTCTTAGAGATGGCCGGAGGGCATTCCAATGATTGCCAGCTACTGCTGGGAAGCTGGTGCCCCCACCTCTAGCTCTTTTGACTTTGGGTGGTACAATGCAGTGAGCATGAGCTGCCCTTAGCGGTCTGCAGTTATTGGATCTGATAATTCTTTGCACCAGATATTCAGGCACATTGTTCGAGAGACATTTGTGAGTGACAGAAAGGATTTTGAAGATGCTCCTTTTCTCGATAGGTAACCAGCGCGCATGCTTTCTTGCTGTTGAGATGTGGTCTTTTCTCTAGATGTTAAGGGCCGAGCGTAGCACTTTGTTTTGGATTACCTGCATTTTGCTGATGTTTCTTTTAGATGTGGCTGCAAAAAAAAAAGCATTACAGTAATCAAGCCGAGCTCTGGTAACCAATCATGCGATGGTGAGTCAATTGCTCAGTGTGAGGAATTGTCTGGCAGTGTTGAGAAGCTTGGCAGTGAAGGCCGCTGACGAGGCAATGGCGTTGACTTGTTTAGTTCAGTATAATGTGGCATCTACGTTCACTCCTAGGGTTTTAACTGAGACTGGGATTTTTATGCCATCAATCTTGAATGATTCGTAGTTGGAGGAGAGCTTCTTTAGCTGGAGAGTCTACAATGTGGATCTCAGTCTTATCCTCGTTCAGGCAGAGATACTTAGAGGCCATTCATGCCTGTATTGTTGAGTAGATTCTGTTGATTGAGCATGTGTCCTCTTCATGGTTCCCCGACAGTGGGATGAGAATGTGTGCATCATCGGCATAGTTGGTGTAGGCTATGCCGAAGTTGTGACGCATGTGGAATAGTGGCTTAGTAAATATATTATACAAGGCTGGGGAGAAGCAGGAGCCTTATGGAATGCTGCAAGTAATGGGCAGGGCGGGGTGGGCACTGACCGATTCAGAGAAGACTCTCATAGATCTTCCTTCTCGGAAAGAGGCTACCCACATTGTGGCTTCTTGGGAGAAGTTGGCTACATATGTAAGGTGGTGGCAAAGGGTTTTGTGGTTCACAAGTTCAAAATCGGCTGATAGATCAAGGAGAAGGACGGCTGTCTTTCCTTCATCTCTAAAGATGTTCAGTTGATTGTGTATATCTAGCAGTGCAGACTTGTGCCATGACCAGGTCAGAAGCCAGATTGACTCTTTCCTAGGACTTGGGTCACTTCTAGAAAGGCTGGATTTAGCATTCACATATGCTCCTTTGCTGATACTCTTATTAGGTTTGCCACATCCTTCTAATTCAAAACTGATCAAACTAAAATTCTGTTTTGAAGGCCAGATAAAAGTTTTGAAAGGGACTGCTGATCTAACTGCCTACCAACAATACAGAGTTGGGTTCCCGAAAAATCACTATGCCTCAATGAAGAAAAAAAGGAACTTCCTACACCCCGGTACCCCATGCTCAATGGAGTTCTACCAACTGGCCAGACATACTAAGAAGTGCACCATACCAATAAAAGAACAAATCCTGGTTGTTTTATGTGCACACTATCACAAAAGTGGACTTTGGGTTACCCTTAATTCTTTCAACTCCCCAACAACTAGTATCACGTGGGTGAATGAATCAGCACTAATCATTTTTACCCAAGTGACTCCCACTATAGAAAGGTTAAACTCAACTTATATTTAAGGGTCTTTCCCAGGTGTAAAGGTGGTGTGCCGCCTACCTAAAAAAGTGGACAGAAGAAGAAACATATCCTCATTTATTCTGCAAATGTGATGTAACACAGGTGTAGAACTGTTTTCTTTGCACACCACCTTCATCTCACAAATAAAAGTTGAGTCCCAAAACTCTTTGGATACAAACTAAACTCCATTATTGTAATTGTATGTGCCTTGTGCTTTCTAATAAATTCACTACATAGCTCCAAATGAGCATGTATAAAGCAGCAGGACTCATCTTCGGACTGGAACCATGGCCTTTGCCAAACTAACAATGGAAACAGTTAAGCGGTTGCCTTTGGGGCCAAGAATGATGTAAACCCCCCCATGCTTCTTTGAGTTCAAGCCCTAAATAATGTTCAGAGTGTGTTACCCACTATATGCTACTAAGAAAACTCATTCCATCCTCTGAAAGCCACGTACAACAGAAAAACTAGAACTGGGACATGACTCCTGATTACGCATGTCCCCACCAACTGAAAGAAGTGACCAACAGACCGGGAGAAGTGTGAACACAAAATTCAGGGGCTTACACATGCACAATACAATCACAGTGATATTGGTTTCGTCACCGGAGACTCCGGGGACGTATCATCCATCCCCCGACTTGAATGTAATATTATCAGTAACTACTGGATTCAAAAGCACTTGAAGAACTTTAGCCCCCTGTTCCCGAAGAGGGCCCAGAGTCTGCTATACCTCTGCTGCTCTGGCCAATGGTTTACTGTCCCAATTCCATCCTTCCTCGCCCTCCATCAGTATTCTCAGAGTGCAATATATCCAGTTGTTTTGTGGTGTTGCAGCTGCATAAATGACCAATACAATTAAATGAAAAATACAAATAATGAAAATATGTTATTTATGTAAACTTTATGTATCCTTTCATTAGGTCACCAAAAAGGCCCATGCACAAACTACACCTGAATACAAACAAGTAGATTTTCCTTTGAACTGTGGTTGTGTGTCTCAAAATAATTAGCAAAGCTTTCAAGAAAATCGCTGTGGTATATTTAAATTCAAAATCATGCTGTATTTATCAACTGAGCAGACATGAAAAACCAAAAGATGTTTTCAGTTGGGTGTTTTTAGTCAACCATGTTGACAAAGCACAGCTGTAGCTGGTCATTACTTTGCTAATGCCATGAACAGGACATGTCCAATTTTTAAAACACTGACAAACTATCTTCCATTGCTTTATTTCGGAATTTAAAAGGATCTGATGGAGCACCAACAACACTATAAGAAGACCAACAGCATTCATCATATTAGCATTAAAAGCAAAATGAATCCAATTATACACGTTACACCATTTTTCATGTAGAATGTATATACTCTGAAACTGTGATATAAAACTATTGATAACATTGAATTAAGCGCCCACGCGTCTTTCTTCAAAGCAACCCATATACATATGAATACTTGGGTGCATTGTCTGAAGTTATTTTCTTCCCCAATCCGGAATAGTAAAGCTTATCGAATCTTTTCAAATTTCGTATAAAAGAATATTATAGGAAAAGCTGAATCTGGTTTATTTGTTAAAACCTGACAATTTCTATCAACTACAAGGCTTTAGATCCACTTTTCTTTTGTCATTAATATGTCTAATCCACCAAATTGTAATCTAGTAATTAAAGATTGAGCATATTATAAACGCAACCACATTAGGTATAGTGATATAATGCTGTAGTAGTTAAGTTACTTAGCAAATGATATGTAACTTTCTCTAGCTCTCCGTCTTTTTATACTTTAACAATGCATTTAAAGAGACAGCATTTTGCCAGTTCATTGAGTTTTTCATCAACAGATCCATTCAGTCTTCCGGATACTATCGCATACATTTCACATCCGGCCTATTTCAAGAACAAAATATTGTGATTTTCTTTTATTAATGAAACTGTTCTTGGTTCTTACTAGTGACCCAATCTACTATTACGAGATGTAAAAGAAATGCTGCAAATATATTTCCTTTCAGAAGGCTATTGTTGCAAGTTACTGACTTGGAGTTTGCTGCCTCTTTCTATTAAAAAGGCTGCTCATCTTGAAAAGAAGGTTAGGACCGTGCCAACTATGCACCCATTTCTAGTTGTTCATTAGAGTTTAGCTTGCATTAAGGAACCACCCAATTTGGCCTAGGGTGGAGCTGTGGTCAACATGAGGCTTTATATTGACAAGGCTTTTTTGACATAGTTTATTATATGAAAATATCACATCACCACACAACTGAAACAACATATTTTGTGAATACCACATGCATACACACGCACACAAAACACACACACACTCTATCCTCTTCAAATGTTCTCTGTCTCTCATAAGTCCATCACGTTTACGCAGAAGGTGTGTGTGCAATGTCCACAGGATAAATAATAATTCCCCTATAAATACAAACCAATACTAGCCATTTCAGAAACGGGTGTAAGATACAGTGGATGCTATATCACACCATACAGTTCTACAGTCCACAGAGAATCTGTCCTGAGAGCAAACGTCCGATTCAAACTCGACTACACCAACTCCATTTACTCTGGCCTCCCTCATAATCTCATTGCTAAACTTCTGAACATGCAAAACAAAATGCAAATGCTGGTCTACAAACTGAAGCCTCATGTTTACACCACAACAGCTTACAGTCAATTTTGGTAACTCCCTATATATTCCCAGAATACATTTCAAAATACTTTGTCAGTCGCACAAAGTGATTCATGAAGAAACACATCAAGGATTACCAGCCAGTAGGATCTCTCAGATCAGTGGACTCTGCCCTCATAACAGTTGCACATGTTTCAAAGCACAGATTGAGTGGTCTTGCGTTTGCCATTCCAGCTCTCACCCTCTTGAGATTTTAAACGTCCCATCTCTGACATGCGATAATTATCTCTGCTTCCAACAATCTCTCAAGGATCATCTGTTCTCGCTTGCAGTTAAAACAGTCATCTTTGCCGCCCACCATCTCTCATTACCTCTTTGCTCATACCAACTTACCATGCTCCCTCTTCACACCCCCATTCCCTTCATGACTTCTGCCTGTCTTGCTCCCACCAGATTGCACGTGTGCACTATGAGCAAGCACCACATTAAGTGAATATATGTTACAGTGCAGTAAGCGTGTGATGGCATGCACAAGTGTGGTATTGTGCCTCTCTCAGCACCCTTACACCGTGCTGTGTTTCGCAATAGTTGTCTCTACTTGCAGACATTGAAACGATTTGTGTTTGGGTTGCTTGTAGCACGAATACTACAGAGGTTTACAGAAGATGTTTTATCAATTCTTAGGGCCATGCAATCCACCTCACACTTGAAATGTGATGCCTTCTTGTGATTTAAGGAATGGTAGTTGCAAAAACATGCTTTAATTGAGATTTCCATCACTAATTCTCACAATGCTGTCCTTTCACAAAATGTAAATGTAGCCTATACGCTACTGGGTTGGTGAGAAAAGCAGTTAGTCATGGGATAACCTACAAATCATGTCTGTGCACAAAAAGTGACATCAAACCCATGAAACAATGCAAAGTACCTAAAATACAGAAATCCAACAAAACAAATCTAAGAGTCATAATTTAAATGTACATGCCACTTTTGTATATTTTCTAGGCCTCTGGAAATAGAAAATTAATGAGGAGTTTGTGTGACATTTAAACAACACAAACAATGTATTTCGTCTCCTGCCGACCTTTAGTCTGGAACAATGTGCTTGCATCTTTCTCTTGAAATACCAGTGCATTCTGAATTATCCTGCAGGGTGAAACATAAGGAATGATACATTTTCTGATACCAAAATGCACACTGACTAAATGACTTTTAATGTACTACTTTGCTTTAACAGAACCCCCTCTTAAATAGACTTCAGAGGAGTGTTGTAAACAAAACATGCCATCGTTTTAAAGACATGTCAGAAGTCTGTGTAGGTGTGACAACCCAGAAGTGAGAAATGTATGTGTCTGGGTTAAATGCAGACCATTTCAAAATGTGGTCCTGCTTCCATCTCCATCGCACATGTACTGGTTTAATGGTTTTAGACCATGTTCTTTGACATCACACATTTCTCATGTAATAAAGAGCATATTTGTTCATAAAGCTAAGAAAATGTACAGACTATAGCAACAGAACGCGATAAAATAAGCAAACCAGGTGGTCTCTGGCCATGACACAAACACATACAGTTGTACTTGACAAGTTCAAATTCACATCATATATAATTACCCAGGATCAATGTGATATTTTAAAAATATCGTTTAGAAAGTGTATTCTTCATTTTATTGTTTCTGGAAAATGGCGCACTTTCATTTCAGTCCTCTTTCCTTCTGTACCTTTCTTGTGGGTGTTTTATTTCTCATGTTATCTCCAGATCCCCATGGTGGTAGACCTCAAATGTCACATTATCCCTGGCACTTTTACCTCCCTGCCCTCTTGCTATGATCTGCTCCCTTGCCACTACTTCCCAGGTTACTACCTCATCAAACATAGAGACAGGACTTTGCAAACCAGAGTACGTTGTGGAAAATGAAAGGGTATTACGTGTGCACTCTAATTCTTTGTCTTGTTCTGTCTACTCGGAATGAAGCAGTTCTTTAAAGAACTATTGGTTTATGAAGGAGATATTTTTGACACTTTAAAATGTAACAGATATTTGTCGCACCCCATTTTCAGCAAGCAGCTTTTTTGCATGATTAGAAAGTAACTTTGATATGCTACCTATAATAATCAAAGTGTAGCTACTTACCATATGGCTGCAACAGGATAGCTAGCAGAACCTGCCATTACAGATTACCCTTGCAGTGCATAAATCCCTTTGCCCAAAAATTGACATATTTTCTGTCCTTTCACAAATAATAAACTAAGATTTTAGATGAGCAGAACATCAAATTGTCAATGGGACCAAAGTATCTTTAAGGGGCAAACACATTTCTCAACTAAAATGTATACTGCAACCCTTCAACATATTCATACAGTAAGTAACCAGGTACCGTCTTAAGGATGCAAATCTCTTCCATGAAGGAGACGCATGTGTGTGTGTGTGTGTGTCCTCTACAAAACTCACATTCAAGTTCTCGTGAGATTCTGGTCTAGTCGAAGAACACGGCCAGTCATAAATAAAGCTCTGAAGGTGAGAAGCTCCTCTAGACTACATGGAACGGATGCATTTACGCACAAACAAAACCCAGCCTTACACTCTTACTAATGTAGAATAGGCTTGAGGTGATTTTTAAATAAGTGCATTGCTCAAAATAAACAATGAATGATTAATAAGGATAGCTAGCCTAGCGTTTTCTCAGAGATGTACTTTGTAAACATCACTCCTATTTGCTTCCAACGTTCGTGCAATAAAAATAGCATTGAAAACTGCATTGCTTGTGCTCAAAAAAACATTAATGCTAGGATGCCTTAGGTGTGTTATGGCAAATATAGATGACTTTATTTAGATGGCTCTCCACCAGAAAAGAATATGGTAATACAGTTCGAAAGGGATATTTTGATCATCGTTATTAAAAGTCAATCATGTGTAATTGTGATCGAATACCTCAAGTACATAAAACGCAGGTGCAATTTGAGGCCAATGCCGATGGGCACATTTCTGAGATGCAGGTACATTTACAAAAGCTTTGGACTTCTGAACGGCTATGGTAAAGAATCTTTATAAATGCACTCCATGTACAGGATATATATTAGAAAACGTGTTAGAAGTGTTAGAGGGTTCAGGGGAGAGGTCAATAGCTCTGGCACTGGGCTGTAAATTCACTAGGAGAACAGAACTGGGGTCTACAGGCTGTGGAACACTCCTGCCCCCTGTACCCCACTCCCCACAGCCTGTGGACACCGGTCCCGTTCTACGTCTGAACGGCAATAGTTTTCTAAATTTCATTAGTTTCACTTGAAATCTGAAAGTGGTTGATTGGTATATATGCTGCCACTCTCGTTCACTGCTCCATGCCCTACTGAATGGCTTGGCAATGGTTCCACCGATGGCAACAACCTTCAGAGTTGCCAGTGCCACTTGTGCACTCAAAAAGTAGGTGGTAAACTGTAGCACACCTTTAAGCTTTGCTAGTAGTACATTAGCTGGCCTTCTTTATTGCAGTGTTACAAAGTGACTTTGGTACTGCAGAACCCTAAAGATATCGGAGGTATGTCACAAAAGGTCAGAGGTGCCAGGTCTAAACGCTATACTATGGGGTACCAAAATCATATACAATCTTACTGCAATTAGAGTACAATTGAATGTACACAAAGGACTGAATTATGAGCCTGTTGCCAGGCACGGGGCTTTCCTCAGGCACGTCGGGGGAAATGCTGATAGTGCACTTTTGGACATCAGGGCTGTGTCAATGAAGCATGCTTTCTTTTGCAAGGTAGACAAGGCAAAGTGTCATAGACAAATGCACAGCGAAAGTAGTAAGAACATTATAACACGTGTAGAAACATTTAACAAACTCTTATGGGTTCAAGGGGGAAGGACACCCCCCTGATACCTGGGTCCAAATGCCAGAGACACCCGTCAATAGTCGCCGCCCTGCATACTCTTCAATTATGTTCACTTAAAACAGATTACTAAATTCATGCCATAAGACAATTGACTATCTTTTTTTAAACAACATTTAAAACAATTCGGGAAATTAAAAGGGAATCCTCAATGGATCTATTATAAACATTAATAAATTATACAACACACATAGCATTCTAACATAATAAGTAGTGAAACAGACTTGCTAACGAATGCATGAAATCTTGTCAAATCCCAAAAAATATGCACAATTCAAAACATGTGGTTCAAAAAATGATGATGATAGATTAAGATATTAAATTGCTTTTAATATTGATGTGAATAAAGATAATTGGAAAGGTCCAACATTCAGCCAAACAGTCCTTATTACAAGACTCTACATGTTTAGGGCAAATGAGATTCTTCAGCAAAGGGTCCTAATCTTCCAAAAGTAAATGACAGAAATGTCAAAATTGTTGTACAAAATGATGTAGAAAAAAATGATGGTGAAAGACCAAAGAAAGACAACTGGAAACAATTTACTTGTAGTGTACAGATTCTTTAATGTCAACCACAAAGTATAGGTACACTTTTCTGAAAATGTCACTAATAACAAAACCTGTTTATTGAGAAAAGATGGTTCACTGGCATATTGATCTACAAATGTGTGCAACTAAGTAAAAAGGCTCAGCATAGTCTTACATTATTCTATTCAGTGGCGCATATAGTGCATTGAGTGCATATTTGAGTCGGGCGGGAAAATATTCCAAACAAGACAGAAAACAGCTGGCCACTTTGTGCCAATATTGCTCCTAAAAACTGCACTCAAAATGCATGAAATCTAAATATATAATTTTATCATACAATTTTTAGTGATTAGATGTTTGCTTTTCTGCTTTTTCTGTAAAAAATAACTTGACTTAAGTAGTTTTAAAAGTTGCATTCATATTAAAAACATAAATTTTTGTTTCAGCTGGGAGTTGTTAGGACAGCTTGTTCACTGTTTATAAAATCACTTTAGAATGTCCCAAAGCTAGAGAATATTTGAGAAAAGTGTTTTATAATAAGCTGGGAAAGTTTGCTAGAGGATTTTCTTCACATTAAAAAATGAATTGGTTAATATTATTCACGTTTTCGGATTGTTGTATTTGGCTTTCAGAAAATCTCATTCTTTACAACAACAAAAAGTTATATGCCCCTTGGAATTGAAATTAGTTTATATACTTGTATGCAAAACGATTTTAACGTTCCATGTTTAGGACTCATTTAATTTGTTTTAAGATGTTTCCCTTGTTACAGATGTTAAGATAGTTAAAAAGGATGAATAGCTTAAAAAAGCCCTACATCTCAACTTAGATGACCTGACACAAAGCTCCCGTGCTGCCAATGCTGTAATCGTAATTAAAGATGCGTGGTAAATTGCTTTAACGTGGTGAGATCAAACATTTAACAAGACATAACATTAAGGAGTGTGACACATACATACACTTTTTGTGTGTTTGTATTCTATTGCTTGGGTATGAAATAAACACATATGGGTAATTGGGTTATAGCTAGAAATTAAAAGGTCTGACCTGCTGGGAGTTCAGGCCCTTACTAGCAAAGACTTGCCCATGTCACTGGCAACGTTACTACCGGTGCCAGTGAAGGGGGTAAACCCATTCCTTGAAGTCCTGTGGGACTCCATGGAATGGGAATTTATCACTGTTGCCAGCCCCCATAATATTGTAACAACACAGGGATATCATGCGCCAGTAACGGTAAGGCGAGTGTGCCGGCAACCAGCGGGTTACCGGCAGACTCATAATGTGTCCATATCGTATAACTCATGTATATAATGCCCAACACACTGGTGGCAACCTTCATATGCTCTTGTCCCTTGGCTCTCTTAGCTGCTTCTGTAGCTCTCAGGATCACAGAACTCTCCACAGCAGAACCAGAGTTGTCCCTGCATTGCTCCCCACTTAGGCAGAGTCTCCATGTTTGGCTGCCTGGCGTCCAGTGCACACCTTCTGCTCAAGGTGACTGCTTTGGGTGATAGTATAACCTCTAAAACATGCTAGCGCAACCATTTTACTAAATTCTGTAGGTCTTTTATAAGCCCTGCCTGCAGGTTGTCACTTTCTCTATTGTCCTGTGATTCTTCAAAACTCCACTCTTCCCCCTTCTGTGCTTGCCAGCAGCTCCTCACTGCACTGTCTTGCCTACTTCCATAACTCCATCACCCCAACTCCTACCTCATACATGCACCTCTCCATGGGGGCCCCCTCTGATATACATGACCAAGCATTGAGGTCCAGTCTGACACTTTGGTCTGCAGCAGCCCTGTGGACTCCATTCCTCAAAGTAAGCCTCCAAGAATGTCCCATCTGGCATAACGGACTGGAAGACTCAATGGGACATATTGTGTTCTTTCTGGACATGGACAATATTGGTTGACCTGCCTGTGCATATGTGAACACTCACAATGGGCCATGCTGACATACAAGGGAGGTGTGTTCCCTTGGTGGGTAAGACTCTCTGGCTGTGAGGGTCCTGAATGGTGAACTAAGCCCCACAGTAGGACATTACAGGGTGTGGTCTTCCTGTATATCATGCTTGCATTTTGGTATCACTTGGGGGAACAACCATGAGGGTTTTTGCGGTTTTTGATAGTAAAGATGGTGAGGTGGTTGTCATCCGCCTGTGGTTATTAGTCTGCTGATGGCTGGTACCAAGCATTATTCTGTGTACTATCATGGAGTTCCTGCCACCAACCTTCTAGACAACTGGGGTATTAGATTTATACCTCACTGAGCATGGCCATAGTGGTCACACTTACAGCCTCTCTCTATCAGTCCAGATTGCAGACTCAATGGAGTCCTATCTTTGCTGATTGGCATGTTTGGACTATTAAAACAGGAAATAGGACCCTGGTAGAAAGTCAGGTCACTATTTTACAGATACTTAATCAATGTTTTGATACCCTTTAATCATCTAACAACATTGTAGGCTAAAATGGTAGTTAAATACGTTTTCAAAGTCCCAGAGAGCTCTTAATCATATTAAGGTCAAAAGACAAATGAGCAACAAAAGAAAAGACACAGAGACCTAGACATCACTTTTACATGGAAAAAAGGCAAGGGATTCTCCTACTTTAAACTCCATTGGGTGCAGGAAAAAAGTATGCCACGGAGGTACTCTGTATCTCTGTATCTAAACAGCCATGAATTGGAAATGAAACAGACACATGCTTAAAAACTTGGAGGCAGTTCTCCTCACTGAGAAGTTGCACTTCAGCCAAAGATTTTGCACTTGCATAATGTGTCCAAATGTGTAAACGCATAGTAAGGGGATCAAGGAGTATGGGCCCATGGATCCGGCAGCATGTGAATGCTCGGCTCCTCTAGTTTAGTTGCATGAACCAAATATAAAGCTATAGGAAGAAGAGTAGGATTTGATCTAGAATGGGAACTCGACCAGGCAACCAGTAACCTCACAAGGTGTCCATACTCAAACACCCAAGACCAGTGAGACTTAGAAAGTTAAGGAGGTGCACCCCAACGACAGGGCTATGGTGTGGCAAGAAGAAAGGACCACCGATGGGGAGGGACTAGCCACCCCCAAATTTGACATCTCATCATCCTATTGGATGGGAAAGCGCCTGCGTGGGTCCGCCCACGCATCCAATAATTTAGAAAAAAAAAAAGAAATCGACATCTGAACTGTAAGCCATTTCCAGGGAAGCTAACCCCTCACTAGCTGCATAGAGAGGCACACATAGGTTCCCTTAGGCCTGAGAGAGATGAGAACAACATCCTATAAAAGGAAGAGACTGTGGCAGAAGGCTGTAGAAGGCTGCAGGAAAGACTACAAGGGGGAGGGCTCTGCCCCCAACACTGTCAGGCACCACCATTCATAAAGATCTTAAAGAAGTAGTACGGGCCACATGTGTGGTAAACGGGAAACTCCCTCGCCCTGCTCATTGGCTCCACCAGGAACGTCTACTACTTCCACCCCAGACGAACAGGATGAGGGACCACTAAAGGGATGTAAATGTCACATAGACCTAACTGAACCAGCAGCTCTAAAGAAACTGCTCCTCCTCATTCTTGAAGGCTGCAGAGGAGGGGAAGGAACTACGGGGGAGTATTATCCAAAAAAGGATGGCGACACAAGGGATCCCCAGCCACTGCCCCCACAAGAGAAAACTTACATTCCCTGGGTAATTCGCCATAACTCGACTGACATCACTGCTGACAACATTGGTCATTCCATTGCCTGGACTGTGAGGGGGCCCTTATAGTAGACGTTCTTGGCATATGTACCCAAAATTCTAGCCACCTGAATAATAGTGTCCAACCTACACATCCGGGAGTATGGGCACAGGTCAAACAGGGGTCCAGAGCCAATTCTGTGGGCGTTGAAACATGTGGTGGTCAGGACACACAGAATTTAAACTCGCTCTCAATAACTCCAGCAACAGCAGCTTCAGACTGCAGCAGGAGTACGGCGTGTTGACTAAAAACACGAGAAGGGCCCAGAGCGTAGATGCAATATTCCTGCACAGGGTCCCCAAAGTAGATTCTGATCACCAAGAAACTAGGGAGTCGCTAATCAATAAGTACACCCATTGGTTTTGAGTGGAATGTGGTTACCAATCCCTAATTCGAGATGACATCATAACTTGCACCAGACTACTCAACATTGGGGGATCCACCTTTGACTCTATAAGCAACGAATTAAAGGCACAAAGAGTGTCTAAGGGCATACTGTGCATTTCAATGAGAAATCGTCCATCGTCACGCACTACGATTGAAAATCGCCCACATCCCCACAGGAACTAGGCCACAGTATACCCCACTTTCAGGCACCAATGTAATCCCATTGGCGAAAACATTGGGGGAGTCAATAATGGAAGTGGAGAGGTTGCATATCAGTCTAACTGATGAGAAAAACAGAACTATGATGCTCCGATGATAGGAAAGGCCCTGGGGTAGTAGCGATTATAGATTGTGCCTCTTATTTAATTATTGTTTTGGGGGTGAATGCGGGATGATAATTTGAGTTATGAAACTCTTTATTTGTTATGTATCTTGATGTACTTTGATGGCCTTATGGCCGAATAAAGAAAGTTAATACTACTAGTTCAAATCTATGAGTAATCTGCATTTTGATAAAACTGCAGGCCATATTGATGAACAATCTAGTCCACATTTGGTATGATATCCCCATTGGTCTAAGACAGTGGTCTTCAAACGTTTTTGGACTGGGCGCCCCATAAGCAAAATTTGGGCAGGCCAGGCCCCCCGCCAAAATGCTAAATGGACATTATGTACAAATGGCTATGAACTATTGCGTGCGGTCACCGTACCCTACTCCCAGTATAGTCCCTGGGCTCCCTCAACTACTCCAATCACAGTCGCTGGGCTCCCTCATCCCACTCCTAACCAGTCCCTGGGCTCTCCCCACCCCATCACAGAGCCTGGGCTCTCCCCACCCAGCTCCCACCACTATCCCAGTGCTCCTGCCCTTTTTGCTAACACCACAGTCCAAAGGCCAGTGGGAGGTGGTGAATTTTTGAAGTGGCGGGGCATAAATATTTCCCACTAAAATTCCATAGCGACCAAGCACACTGAGGGAGCCTGAACCAATCAAGGAGGGTTCGGGGGGGTTTCCCCTGTGAATTTTCTTAAAATAATGGGATAAAATGTTACATTTTAGAGCATACTTTAAAATAAAATGGGTAAAAAAGGCAAACAGTTTGCAATTGGCACTGGGAGGCCAAGGGGAAAAGCATGGTATTTTTGACTGGACATATATGATGGATATCCAGTGAAAGAAATACCATCCCTGTCCCATGGGCTCCACAGCGCTCTCTCTCTCTCTCTCTCTCTCTCTCTCTCTCTCTCTCTCTCTCTCTCTCTCTCTCTCTCTCTCTCATTCATACAAGCACCCATCACCATAGACGCACAACACAAGCATACATGCATCCAAACACATATTTAAATAAAAAATAAATGAACATAAATGTACGTACCTTCTGTTGGGGCCAGCGTGTGGGTGCTGAAATGCTCCTGGGTGCTCTGTCCATATGTGCGAGGAGGCGCAGGAGCTCCCCCTCGCACATACAGATATGCAGTGCCCAAGCCAGCATTTCCAGTGAGCTATGCAGGGCTGGCAAAGCAAAACTCCCCCAGCCTTACATGGCTCAGTGAGCAAAACAGTGTTTCCCTTTGACAGTTCAGCCAGCCCAGGAGCACTCTCTCAGTTGGAAAAAGCAGCTGAGGGAGTGCTCAGTGTTTCACTGGGCTGGCTCCTTGGCTCCTTCATAATGGGTGAGGGGGCCACTGGGTGGAAGCCTCATCGCCCATTATGAATGAACCGCCAGGCTCTGACTGGACTATAGGGCAATATCCGTACCAAAAATGTAAAATGCTGGTGTAGGCCAGTAAAAATGGGCCACTTTTCTGGACAATGTGGGCCAGTTTGAGTTATTTCACTATGCAGCTAGTAGTTTTGACCATTGTTGCTGAATATTCTTTAACTATCACAATTTGCTTACATTTTAACAAAAAAACACCCCCTTGGGTACTACTCAAACAGTCTGTGACTAAAAGAACGAATATCCATCTGCAACTGTGGGCCACTTTTTCATTAGCGCCTGAGACAGTTGTATGGTCCAGTCTAACCATGTGAGCCGCCCTGCCCATTTCCTCCGATCTAAAAAAAAAAAAGATATTTTTACATTTCATGCTGGGCTTTTGTGCCCCCACTAGGATGGGGCCGCACCCCACAGTTTGAAGACCTCTGTTCTAAGACATACATTGAACAATAAAGAGGACTGACGGTACAGATGCTCACCTGTTGGACTCTGCAATGCACAGTAGATAGGCTCCATTCTAAATCAGTTGCCCCGACCATTGCTGGGCCTGGAGATAGGCCAGAAGCCCTCCAGGATAAATGGTGTTACGTGCCACTGAATGTTAACATTTTAAATACAAGCTCTGGTTATGTACATCAGTAATGCATCAAGATGGACTATGTTCTATTACGGTCTATAAAAGCAGATTGTAAAACATTAAATAACCCTTTCCATTCTAATAACGTTTACAACAATGAAAACTACCTCCCCCAAAATCTTCCGAGATTGTATAGGCCACCAACATTCATATCTGTTCTTTGAAGTAGGAGAGACTCTCTGCAAGCGATGGATCAAAGTTCTTTCCACATTATGCTTAAGATTCATAGCTCAACCTAAACAAAGACCGTCTTTCAGATGTAGAGCATCGTTTCAGTTTTTTTCATATATTTCCCAACTATCCAGGTCTTTGTGGAAGTTCATTTGATCAAATGTTACTTTCAGTGCTTCATTTGTAAAAGAATAAGTGCTGGGGCTCAAATATTTTCTAACAGACCCGACATGTCAGGATGGGCAGCTGCCACCCACTGTTTTCGCCACCCACAGCTGCTCCCCATGCTGTCAACATATATGGGGTTGAAGCTGCAACTCCCACCGGCTTATTATTGTTCAAGGATGTACCGGCTACGGCAGAAGCCGATCAACATACCCATAAAATAACATACTACTCATGTCTTGACATGAGACACATTTTAGTGTGTCTTTAAACACAATGGGCCTCATCACGACCCAGGCGGTAAGTTACCGCCTGGGCCGTGACTTTACCACCATGGCGTAAACTATGTTTACGCCATGGTGGTTGGCGGACTTACCGCCCCATTCGGACCTTGGCGGGGCGGTAAGTCCCCAATCCCCATTTACCCTTCCCCATTCCCATTTTTGTCCCATAGGGCATAATGGGAGTGGGGAAGGCGTTAATTACGCCACCGTAAATTACGGTGGCGTAATTAACTCCATGGTCCCTTAGCGCCATGGATTTTAACACCTGCTAAAAGCAGGTGTTAAATTCGCCATGGCGCTAAGGGACCTCGTACTCAGGCGGTAAGGGTCGGCGTTGTTTACGGCGCCGTAAACCCCTTACCGCCTGGGTCGTAATGAGGCCCAATAATCATTTACATTTTTCTGATTCTATAGGTGTTTACCATGTGTCTGACAGTTGAAATGATAAAGTTGCCAAAATACCACTTCCGTTCACCCTTGAAAAATATTGCAAAAGAACTGTGATGTGTTGGCCCCTACGAATTTAACGGGTAACATTAACAGTCAAAAACAGAGGCTAATCAGGAATGTTCTTTCTTTTTTTTCAAAGCCCTTCATATTCCAAAATTTACGATACACTAGCTGTTAACATATTGTGCCAATGTTGTTAAATTTGGACTCTGTTAATAAATAACGTTTGCTGTATATAATCAAAAGAAGAAAGAAAAAATCACACCAAATGTTTGCAACCAGAGATCATCTTATTTTTAACAAACAATAGTTGATATTGGTCACTCAATTCCCAAAGCTCAATTTAGACAAGAAGAAATTAAATATTCCAGTGAAATTAGTGGATCAATAACTTGCAAGCAATTCTCATGGAAGTTTAAATGTTTCTAGGATAGCATTTAGTGGGTAGAGGTTTCACATAGTGTTGTAATAGTCAAAACAATCAATGACAGATGTTCACTCATGTTAAAAGGTGCTAGTACTGAGTATAGCAGCTTCCTGTATAATAGCAGACCACCATTGGGGAGTCAATGTCTTGCATGGCCCATTGGACTGTACTTCTGAATGTGTGTAGGGGCACTCCTGTGCATTCCTGCGCATTCAGAATGTCTGCGATGGTAACTCTAGGGTGTGTGAGGGGTCAGCAATGAGAGGAAAACACAGAGAGGTATCTCTCTCAAAAGTGGTCACTTTATTAACAAAATAAGGGGTATGGATGAAAGCCTAACGTTCCCTAACCTAACAGTAATTTCACTTCCTATTGTGAAAAACCCCGCAGATCCCAAACTAAAACCGTGCCTAAAGTCACCTCCGAGGTGGCCAAAGGAGGGCAGATGCATCCTGATCCCAACCCTGGGGGTGGTGTACTTTGGGAGGATAACCCGGATGGACACAGGGCCCAGGGTAGTGTGGAGATTCTGTGGAATGAGACACAGTATATTTTCTCTGACAGGGATTTTCTTTCCAGTATGCCACAAGAGGTTATGGCTTAGTGTCATTTTAATATCTCTCAAACGCCTGTTAAATTGAAGATGGTAAAACCTAAGGCTGTAACACTCAAACCTATTATACTGAAGGAAATAATCCTTTTGGTCCCTTAAAAGAAATATCTTCCTCAATACTAAGGGTACACTACAGGAAATACTGAAAGTGTTGCTTTCTCTACACCATCTTCCTCTAATAAACTTAAAACCTGCGGCCCCTCTGTCAAAATCATTAAGGGAATTAAATCTACCCTTAAAACTACACAAGCAGTAGAAAAACCTAACTTTGAGAAAATGAACTATATGTCCCAGAATCCCATAATGACGGAGATGAAGAATAGGGCTGAAGCGGCATGTAGAAGTGGAGGGCGGGCATTTAGGACTAACAGCCTATGCCAGGGTGAGGCAATTGACAGTAATAGCTTGCACCTGAAACTAATTGCCCCACCAAAGAGGTATAAAAGGCTGCAACAGGTGAAGGAAGAGGGTAGGATGATGGGGAAGGAGCTGGAGCAGGCGTTGGAAGGCTGACGGTAGAAGCAGAAGAGCATGAGGCTGGCAGTTCATGAGGAAATGTGATCACTTAAGGGATGGCAGGACATGGAGAAAGCAGATTTCACCTGCAAGTTCTTAGACGGCGTGTGTCCCAAGTATGCCCAAATCTGTAGTAGAAGAGGAAGAAGTCGGGAAGGTGAAGTAGCCTGCAACTGCAGTGTTGCTGGAGCCGTTGAGTGAATCTTGGCATTCAGGTTCACTCCGAAAACCTTGCCTGTAACTGTTAACAGCTCTAAACAGACTCTGTTAAGAGTAGAAGTGAGTACAAACTGTTTGTCACTGTGAAAAGTCTTGGTGACAATGGAAATGTATCACGTGCACTTCAAAGTCAGAGAGCTTGCATGTGAAGAAAAATATTTCATTTATCAAAATAAAAGAGGGAATGCTTTCCAACTCACTCCATAAGCCTAATGTTGACTTTCACAATTATTAAGTCTTTACAACATTAAAGGAAGTTCACATGTGGCCAATTATGATTCTCAACCGGAGTTAGGAAGTGTCTCTGTGTTAATACGTAGGAATACAAACACTCACAGATATTTAAGGTTAAAGATATACCTTAAAAAGTGATGTTGTATGCCTAAATCTGTTTCTCCTTTAAAGACCGGTCCTTGTAACATTAAGAACAAGTATTGTTTAAACCCAGAAGTTGTTGTATTAACAAGAAGAACACGCATTATCCAAGCCAAGAGGCGAACCCTTTCTATAGTGAAGCAAGCCTTGTTGAAATGTAGCCACGTGATTTCTGAAGTTGTTTAAAGTCCAGTGTCTTCAAATACAAGTGTGACATTGTTACCTGAAGTTGGGAGTTTGGCAATATAGCGTCAAGGTACCTACTCGACGTAGGAAGGTGTGAAAAAGCTGGGGAAGGGAGCTGGGTGCTTGTAAAACAGATTGAGCAAATAATCTGAATTGCTGAGACTGTTGAAAGTCATTCTGGAAACAGAGGCAGATTATACTGGTGGCAGTAAGACAGACAGAAGAGACAAAGAGGCTTCCTTTTTCTTGGAGCATAGGGAAGAAGAGTGCCTTGCCTACCTGTAGAGGCCATGCTAATAAATCCTGAACTACAAAGTTGAAGCAGAAACACCAGAACTGTGATTGTGTATGTAACTGTCAGTGGATGTTACCATGAAGTTGGATGAAGTAGTGGCATACTGTGTAACAAAGGAGTCTGTTTCCATGGTAAAAGTAGTAGAAGAGGGGTGGTGAAGAGGAAAGCAACCTCCCAAGAAGATGAATCCTGACAATTATACCAAATGTACTGCAGAGGATATGAACGCCTGTAGAGTTGGAGAAGGAGAAGTTGATAATCTATCCTCAGCCCTGTGGCAAAAACATCTTGGAAAGAAGATATCCAGGATTAGCATTGGTGTTATTTTCTTAGCTGGAATTGGAAGGGGATCTTTTCATCTGAGAGCTGAAGAACTGGTACCGGTGGATTTTTGTTTGGGAATATTTGCTTAATTTGGAACTTACAAGAACTGGTTGAAGGCTTTAATTTTCCTTTTGAACATTTGGGGAAATTGACTTTAAATAATAGTGGAGAAGGGATTTACCCAGGACAACTGATGGTAACGCAAAGTACTGGTTAATTGTTGTTCAATCGTTTATGTTGTTTATAATTCACTTTGAATGTTTTGTTTTTAGTGTGAGGGTCAGTTTGCTTATGAAAGGAGTTATTGCCTTAGCCATTAGACTACTTAGGGAATTCACTGATAGAGTAGGTTTAGTGAGGATTTATTTGAAACCCTTTTCTTTTATAAAATATTAAATTTTGAGAAAAACACAAGCAGTTGTCCGCCTCGCATTACTGACCCCTCACACTATGCAACTAAAATAAGATGACCTTATGTAAAAACTCAGTCTGACCCACACACTAACATGTTCAAGTAAAAGGTGCAAGGTTAATGTTTCAAAGTTCAACTCAAATAAGTGCAACAAATCAAACATATAACTTCAATCAAAAAATTCCTCATATCCAGGGATTGGTTCCCTTCCCCTGGATTAGTTCAGGAAAACTATTCACAATGTTTTGTGTCAAGACCAGTATCCTGAATACAACTCAAATGTCTCTTTTACCTAATTCTTTCTTCAGGATAGTATAACAAATGTTCCTTTCACAATATTGGTTAAAATATAGCAAAGAGGAAGTCTCTTCTAATCTTTTCAGGATCACAAAATACAATCGGCCTCATTATAAGTTTGCCGGTCCGGGTACTACGAGTTGTACCTGGCAGGCAGAAAGGCACCCGCGAGCAAAGCATGTCGGATGCACGGGCACCGTTACAAACGGTGCCGGTGCATCCAACCTCCCCATTCCCATTCTGCCCTATGGGGCCGAATGGGATTGTAGAGCCTCTTTTTTCTGGTGCCCTCAAATGGGCAATTACCGGGTCCAGCAGGGCCGTAATGAGCCAGTTATTGTCCATTTGCGGACGCCAGAAAAAATTGCAATTTGTCGGCAGCCTGCCGGTTTACCAGCAAGCCTACTGCCAAACTTGTAATGAGGCCCAATGTATTTTTCACAACACTGGTTAGAGTATGATAAAGGAAAGTATTTCCTACTTTTCAGGATGGCTAAACAAATATCTTTTCTGCAAAGGTGACTTAAGGGTGGCAAAAGTCAAATCTTTTTAAAGTTTCAGGTTTAAAAAATATGTTTTGAAACCACAACTTCATATAACCAAGTCTCTTTTTATCACACTATTTTAAAGTGAGTTATCCCGGTACACTCTACTGCCAGGAAAACGAATCAAATGAAAACTCTTGATATCCTGGTTTACTTTCCTGCCAGGCAAATTTCCCCTTTTGGATCTCTCAGATTCGCTGGTGTATTCTCCTGCCAGGTATCTCTTCCCCAAAGGTTTCACTACCTGATACTCTTATGAGGTCTCCTTACAACATTCACATTTTTCATACTGAAAACTCTTGATATCCTGGTTTACTCTCCTGCCAGGAATATCTACTTTCAAAAACGTTCCATACATGATACTGTTATCAGACTTCTCTGCAACATTCACTTTCACTTTAGGTTGCAGACAATGGTACTCCTTCAACAACATAACTCTGTTGAATTTAGTGGTTACTTGTGACAGTTTCCCCTATACTGACATCCCATATATGAGGTGTTCAAACTCTGTCAACCCTTTTTTCAATCTCTCTTGGCAATGCTTGTTCCAGGTTTCCCTAAACTGACATTTTATGGCAGGAGAATTGTACAACGTTTGCTCTTTATTTCTCTCTCAATCTCGTTTGGCTTTTGGCAATGTTGGTTTCAGGTTTCTCCTAACTGACCTCTTATGTCAGTAGAATTGCACCATGCTTCCCCTGTTGTACTCTAATTAATGTCTTTTGGATTAGGCAATGTTGGTCCCAGTTTTTACCCAGCTGCCATCTCATGTCAGGAGATCAGCACCATATTTGTCTCTTTGGTTCAGTTCTATTTGGTCAGCATTTAAAATTACTTTCAAAATTCTTTCTGTTGGATTGGCACATCCAAGGGCCCCCTTCACTGAAAGGCTGACTCAGTGGTTCACAGTGCGGCTGTCATGATATACTTACAAGGGGTCAGCTTCCCCATCTGGGCAGAGTCTCACTGGGTCTCTGCATCAGTGCTCTTGTCCTTTGCCACTAAGAGCTGCGCAGCTCTGCAGGACCATGTCGCCTCACCCAGCCCCACTGTGCACTGTCTGCTCTGTCTCGTCTGGAGCTCCTCTCCTCTGGTCCTCAACACCACCAATTTGCTTCTGGAAAGCATCCCTCGTTCTCCCAATGACCCTTTGTGGGATTTCCTCTGCTACCAGTCACAATTCCTGCTCGGCAAACTCTGCAGCCTTCTCTCGCTCTCTACTTCTTCACTCCTCCTGTCACAGTTGTCCAGGGCATTTAAATGTCCTGCGTAGTTGACTAGATCAGAAACAACTCCACTGCTCATTAGTCTTAACATCATATTTTCTCCATAAGGACTCCTTGCTGTTCTTCCTTGTGTACCTGAGGCTTTCTGGGACTTGTAGTTCAAGGAAGTTTCAATTGGTTTTAAATCTTCGGTTGCACGGTAGTATATACAATACAGTTATCATAAACATCAGATGTTTCACATGTTCTAAGCTTACCATGCAAACAGGAAGATTGAATAGGATTTTGTTGAACCAAAGTGCCTTTCAGTGTTTTACAATAGGATGGTTCTGAGTATTGACAGCAGGCCATTAAAAACCCCGGAATTAAAGGATCTTACCTCAAGAAAGAGAAATATACTGCCTCTCTCCTGCTTGAGTCATCACTCTCCCCTGACAGCCATCTCCCCCCATATGATCCACCATTCAGAATACCACCTACAAGGTCAGGATCAGGTAGCGGCTACCTTCCCCATGCCACATGGGAGGAGATTTTATCCTGGGGATCAGTGATGACTCTGCAGGATTCACCACATTTGCTCCAGCATGTGCAGGATACAAGAAGTGAGTTTTGCTTCCCAGTTCCTGTTTGCGGGAGCCAAGAGACCTTGTATTGGGAGGCAGCATTGAGGAGCATCATTACGACTGGGGCTGAAGGGAAGTGTAAACATTGAATTGCATTTTCTATGTATGATTGTGTATATTTTTGTGTGTTTCATGCATGAGTCAATGAGTAATTCTATGATGTGTGGGTGTGCATAAGAATGAGCGAGTGTATGGTGTGTCATTGGGTGTGTGAATGAGGGAGTCAATGCTGTATAAATATCTGTTTGAATGAGAAAGTGAATGTGAGTGTGCCTCTTCTGCCTGGGCACTGATTTGGGTGGATGGGGGTCATTAGGAGCTTAAATTATAATTTCTTGCTGGGCATATGCAATACAGGAAGCATGATGAATGCTAATACATGGCTAGACTGTCATGTTGATGCATCAATCCTGGCCATTTCTTACTGTGGTATGACTTTAGGTGCTGGGTGCTTTGAGGCACACTCAGTTTTATTTTTAGTTTTTAATGGTCTTTTTCTTGTTCTTCTGTTTTTTTCTTTGTTTACTATATTCCTTTGGGTTGGCGGTTTATTAGAAGTCCCGACCTACAATCAAGTTTGAAGTACAGCATATGTGCAATTATGGGACCTATTGGTTTAACTACAATTAGCATGCCAATAGAAATGTTGGGGGTTCTCTTATATTAGATGTCACTCCATTTGTGTGCCCTAACGAAGACGACCATCAATTCCTATGACTAAACTAGACTAATTTTGTCATCGAAACTACGTTTTTGAAGATACTTTGTAATTATGTACTCGTAGTAGGCACTGGGCACTTTTTTGATAGCACCTTCATATTGATTAGTGTATACTGCTCAAGAAATATAGATGTTTATGAATTACATCTAGCAGTGTCTGAAAGGTTGCTTTTAGATATATTTTTCTAGACATGTTCAATGTTGATATACATGTATATGCATTTTATAATGTTACTGTGTGAATGACATTTTTTTTACTCTATTATGATGTTTTTGATAAATGATAAAATATGATGATATACTTGTTCACCTGACTGAGCCTCTTTCCCCTCCACACCTATCTGAATCAATTATCAATTGAATAATTGTTGTATTTACCCATGTGACCCTTTGCCTTGCATTTCATATAAATGCCAAAAACAAAAGTCATGTAGAAAAGCAAGCAATAATAATGTTATTACATGGCTGGACTGGCATTTTTGTGCTGTCAATCTAGCCATTCCTAATTTTGCCATGGCATTTTTCTTACTGGACATCTCTCATAAAGCAAGCGTGATAAGAGTTATTGCACAGCTAGACTGGCATTTTAGTACAGTCAGTGTAGCTATAAGTTCTTAGTGTGGCATGGCATTCTTTACTGGGTATCCATGATAATGCAAGCATGATATTACATGGCTAGACTCATTTTGGTGCAGCCAGTCTATCCATTTTTTATTGTGGCATGACTTTTGTTCTGGATATTTTTGATAAAGCAAGAATGATATGTGTTATTACATGGCTAGACTGGCATTTTGGTCCCACCAGTTTAGCCGTTTCTTGCTGGGTATCTATGATAAAGCAAGCATGAAAAGTGTAATTACATGGCTAGACTGGCATTTCGGTTCTCCCAGTCTAGCCGTTTCTGGGGCATGACATTGATTACAGGGCATCTATGATAAAGTATGCATGATACGTGTTATTAGGTGGTTAGACTGGAATTTTGGTGCAGCTTGCCTTGCCATTGTCTACTGTGTCATGGCATTTTTCTTATTGTTCACCCTGGAAAAACCAAGCATGATAAATGTTATTATGTGGTTAGACTGGCATTTTAGTATGGCCAGTCTAGCCCCAAGTACTTACTGTGGCACAACATGTTTTACTGGGCATCTATGAGCAAACATGATAAGAGTTTGACATGTCTAGACTGGCCTACAACATTGCAGATAGTTTGGACATGTTTTCTTATTGTGGAATGGTATTTTCAACCAGAGTATGTTCTCAGGTGAGGATACTGGCATGTACTGGAGAGCCAGCTTGGACATGTGTTCTTATACTATCATTACTGGCTTTATGTACAAACCAAACAGGACTATGTTCTTAAATGGGAATACTGGACTATATTGGTGCTGCTAACATGGAAAGGCATGGGCACAGCCAGCGTGAACATGTTTTTATACTGGCATATATTGTGGAGAAGGGCATCATGAAAATGTGTTGGGAAATGCAGCTCTGCCCTTTTGGTGAATTGCATCAATTGGATTTGTTTATGAGTTACCCTACAAACCCGATTGCAAACTGGCTTTTTTTGCTATTTTCATAGAAAATGTGCTGTAAAATGAACCATTAAACCCATTATTTAAAATATTTCTCCTTTCATTTGTTCAGGCTCCGTCATATCCGCTCACATGTTTGTGGTACATATTTATGCCCCTCTAAAAAAAGAAAAATCAACAGCCCCCACTGGCAGTTGGTTTTCACAATCTATACTACTTTGTGCAATATAGGTGAGGGTGGCTATCTCAGGGGATAGCTCAGGTGCAACGCGCGACAATGCAGCGCAACACAGGTTTGAATCCCGATCCCACGCTTAGAAACCAATCTCTGTTATTAAGCAGATTATAAAGGAACAATTATAAAAGAAGAATTATAATATAGGGGCAACACAATGTCATCAATACAAAAACATATTATAAAGCCAGGATGTTAGTGCCATTTAGATATTATAATAATGTTGGACAGATCCAAGATACTGTTGGCTATTTTCTTGCATCTCGGTACAGAAAGGTACGTGGGTGCACAGTACCTGACTGAACAGTTTTATAGATTTCAAAAACCAATTTAGCATCGGCTGTTGGTACCACGGTCGGATGCCTGGCTGGGATGCCTCAAATGTACTGAGGCATTAGAAATTAAATTGAACCCATAAGAAAGAGTAGCATTTGTTTAAAATCACTTTCCATTGATCTTTTTCTAAATTCCGAGCAACATGTTGTCCTTGGTACAAATTATCATGTACGGTTGTAAGTCCCAATGATCAGTCACCTGTGAAGCTCAACACCAACCATGTGCTCAGATGGTCTGACCTTTTCTTGCACAAAACATTTGAAACCAAGGTCCCTTGAATTCGAGATGCTCCTCACAGCCTATGCATTTCAGGAAGCAAACCATATAACGAATAGGCTTTATGTGCCATCATTACCAATTGTTCTAGCAAGTCTTTGTACGTTTATTGTCTCTGGCTTCTCGGCCACGTGTCATCCAATCAGCTGTTCCTCATTGAGTCCACTGAATTACCTTCTGCAGCTGTGGTCATATTGTGTAGTGTGTCACCAGTGGTTCCTTGTGTGAATACATCCTATTATCACGTACACGTATTCAGAGCCCAACAGAATTTCCACATTTTCGTGAATCAAAACCATTTTGAGGCACAATGCATACTATGGCGACACTTGATTTTGCCACATACGTGCCAATGGTTATTGTGGTTCGTGTTAGTATTGTCCAGATTGGTTAGGCAGACGATGCCAGCTGCTGTCTCGACTCTTGGGTCCCCGATAAATGGTTACGGGACTTGTACGGTGTGCCAGGGATCACGGGGTACGGTTCTTGCTTACAGCAAATTTTGGGGAAATCAATAGACTCTTCAAATATTGTGAAGGATCTATTCTAAAGGTTATGGATATTGTGGAAACATAGCTAGCGAAGATGGAGGGGCACAAATTAAAAATCAGATGCTTTGGCAGGATTGTGATTCTCGAAAATAAACAGGTGAGAAATGTCCTAAAAATAGCAGATTATTTAATCGAGCACAGAAACAGCTTCATCTGCGTTGGTAAAAATATATGTTCAGCCATGTTCATTGCCAGCTAGTCATCATTCCTATCGCTTTCCTTTTTTGAAAATCCGAAATTGTTTGGTGCAATTTTACATCGTTAACAATTTATATTATGATAGTAATGTCGACGTCTATAATGATAATAATGTCCGATATAAGGAGAAACATTTGTCCTACAGTTCATTATAAATGATGCGATATGTCAGAAGGAAAGAGGGTTGCTATAGCAACTACTCATTATTTTGCCACAGTCGGCTATCCGTTGTAGCTAAAACAGCATTATTGATTCCCCTTTCACCACCTGGGACTTTGTATAATGTTTGGCACAGTACGTCCTTTTCTGGAAATGTATTTGCCTTGCTGTTCAGAGTGCAGGGCATGTATGTTTAAACCCAACGATGAACACACAAAATAGTCACGCGGGCAGCCAGTCATGTATGTCAACCTTTTGGGATAGTCTGTAAATAAAATCCATAAAGAAGAAGACGTTTCTCTTTGCTTTATTGATGGTCGAGTTGACACTCAGGTGCTGTAATGGCAACGGTACACAAACAGATAATCAATGTCATTACATTTAGAAATTACTAAACAGTTCAAATTCCATGAAAAAAGAGAAGACACGGCAAGAGCTTCACAAATGTATATGGGAAGCACAACATAAGTAGAGACATTTTATGTGCCTGTATATTGTCTCTGATTGGCTAAAGGGATAGTCTGACGCAGACCGACGGTGGGCGGATTACACGTTCAACAATGTGGCCAATACATTGCTATTACACACATGACATTCAATGTCAACTGTTCATAGATGGCACTTTCTACTGTAGGCTCTCCATTTCGTAGCACTGCAAAGAACTCATTGTATTAGTGAATCTAATGGCACTCACTGGATCGCCCTCACAAGTATGAAGGACTGAGTCGGTCGTACCAGGTTTCAAACAGTCAGCAGCAAACGCTTAACTTACAGAGCTTTCTGTAAACCAGGCAAGACATCAGCTTGGCTGAAAGAGAGTAGATAGGCCTTGGCTAAATATTATATTGTAATATAGGACAGCAATTACACGCCTGGTTGTAGGGTCTCGGTTCCCCTACACCATGTAACATTGATTATATGTCCGATTAAACATTATCATCCAAAACAAATATTCCCTGCTTTTGAAGCAGAATGGAAAACAGGTTTACTTTTTCTCCATATTGTTCTCGATTCATGAACTTGGTATGCTTACATGATTGGGGGTCATAGAAACACTCACCTCTCAGGAATGCAAGCACTGATGGACTCTACCAACCAAGTGGGCATACTGGAGCCAGAGCCAGAAATACATACACATCAAAACATGTCATCCCATCAGATGGTATTTATTTGCAATACATGTGCAGAGTGCATGGTGTGTTCAACACTGGCAGGATCTATGTACGTGTATATTATAAGAGGACACATCTAAGCTGCATTGTGGCAGTGTTTCATTTAATCAGGGGGTTATAGAACATGTTTCTAGCCCTAAGATACAGCAATGTGGGTAACATTGTAATAGTGGACTAAAGTAGCAAGAAGGGCGGCGCATTGTCAATCCTTTCAATGGGAGTTGCCCTGACACAATGTACAGAACTGTTACAGCTAGATGGCCAAAAGACTTTACGCTAATCTTGCAATAGGCACAGCCCAAAGAACAAGTTACTTACCTTATCTGGTAACGTTCTTTCAATGGGATGTTCCTCCGATGTATTCCACATCTATGACAGGTAATGACCACAGCTGTGCTGCCTCGGAAAATTCTTCGGCGTAGGTGTCCTGTGTCGATGACGTTGATACGTTGTCCCTCGAGGGCGTCCGTCGACGGTTGACCTCACCGGATGTTATATATAGGACACACGGCGCCCGTAGCCTCAGTTGTAGTTTTTTTCCCCAGAACGTGTGGCACCAATCTCCTGCCAGTATGACTTCAGAAAGCCTTGCGGAAACGTAAGCTGCAATCGCATAAGAAATTCTGTATAGGGGCAGGCTGGGAGGGTGCGATGTGTACGTCGGAGGAACATCCATCGAAAGAACGTTACCAGATAAGGTAAGTAACTTGTTCTTCGAGGGGATTGTGTCCTCCGACGTATTCCACATCTATGACAGACTCCCAGAGCAGTACCAACGTATGGAGGTGGGAAAAAGAATTTACAATTTCATCAATGTAGAATGCCCAATCAAATTGCAGAATAGAGGACTGCCTTACCAAAGGCCAAATCCTGCCCATGAACAGAGTCCAAGGAATAATGTCTAACAAAAGTATGGACAGAGGCCCATGTGGTTGCTTCGCAAATATTGCGAATCGGAACACCACTCTGTAGGGCGGTGGAGGCAGCCATACCCCTAGTAGAGTGAGCCTGTGAGCCTACTGGAGGGTCTTTTCTCGCCAAATGGTAAAACTCAGAGATCGTCAAAAGGATCCATCTGGACAAGGTCTGCTTGGAAACAGCCTGACCTAAAAGCCGTCCAGCATAACCAATAAAGATCTGATCGTCCACTCTGACCCGGGACATCCGTGAGAGATAGAAACTCAAAGCTCTCCTAGGGTCCAACCTATGGAGCCTCTCCTCTTCCTTACTAGGATGTGGCGCAGGATAAAACGCCAGAGAATTACCTTCTGGCTCAAATGGAATTCCGACACAACCTTCGGAAGAAAAGAAGGCTGCACCCTAAGGACAAGAATGTAAGGGCTCAAACAGCGCTCCCATTAGGAACTTTAAAACCAAATTAAAATCCCATCCCGGCACCTGGAAAGGCGACGGTGGAAACACATTAGTTAGCCCTTTTAGAAACTGAGAATTCAAAGGGATCAATAAGATCATTCCTCAGACGAGCCCTTAAATATGGACAGTGCCGCCAGGTAACACTTAATAGTACCTACTTGCAGGCCCTTGTGGGCTAAAGAAAGCAAAAAAGACAAGACCAAAGGAATGGAACATTGGAAAGGATCCACATCCTGTACCCTGCACCAGTCGCAGAACTTTCTCCAACGGCAACGGTACAGGGATTTCGTTGTGGGCCTTCTGGCCGAAAGTAACACCTCCATCATGTCTTCGGGGAGGTCCCAATACTTATACCTCTACCTTTCAAAAACCAAGCGTGAAGGCTGAGGGACTTGACCTCTGGATGGAGAACCGGACCCCCCTCCCGTGAGAGCAGATCATCTCGGTAGGGAAGACAGCGTGGAGGACAGATGGACATGTCGAGAAGGTCCGGGTACCATGTTTTCCTGGCCCATGCCGGAGCAATGAGGATCATCCAGAAACTGAAACTCCGTAACCTCTGCAACACCTGTGGAATGACGGGAACTGGGGGAAACGCATACAGCAGTGGGAAGGACCACTCCACTACAAACGCGTCCCCTAAGGCTCCTCTTGGAGGAAATTCCTGCAAGCAGAATCTTTCGCACTTCCGGTTGACACTGGTGGTGAAGAGATCAACCTATGGGATTCCCCAAAGGGCGAAGATCTCCAAAAGAACTTCCTGAGCCAGATCCCACTCATGAGAGACCGTGCTCTGCCTGCTCAGCGTGTCCGCCGCCGAGTTTTTGTCTCCGGCCAGATGAACTGCCGAGATAAAAATTTCCTGCTGAATTGCCCAGAACCAGAGCCGCATCGCCTCCCTGCACAAAGGGAGTGACCCTGCCCCCTCTTTTTTGTTGAGGTAGTGCATGGCCACTGTATTGTCTGCCATAATCAGGACATTCTTTTTCTCCGCACAGACGACCGAAAAGCCTTCAGGGCTAGCCTGATGGCCCTCAGCTCTAACAAATTGATGTGGAGTCTGCAATCCGACAGAGACCAACCGCCATTGGCTAACAACTCGTTGGCATGAGCTCCTCAAATCGTGAGGGATGCATCCGTCACGATCGTCACCTCCAGCCATGGTTGCCAAAATGGAGCACCCTTCATCAGATTGCCTTCGATGGCCCATGACAGAAGATCCCGGGCGACAAAGGATGTAATCTGAACGGGATCCGACATACTGCCAGAGAACTGCGACCACTGCATCTTGAGAGCCCACTGCAGAGATCTCATTCGCAGCCTGGCCTCTGGCACCAGGAAAATACAGGATGCCATGAGGCCGCGCAACCTCAAGAACTCGAATCCCGGGAGAATTTGGGCAAGATGAAATTTGTCCACCATCTGTAGAATGTGATGAGCCCTCAACTGGAGAGGCGAACACAACCCCAGGAAAGTGTCGAGAACTGCCCCGATGTACTGGAGCCGCTGGGTAGGTGTCAAATGGGACTTCTTTAAATTGAGGGAGAAGCCCAGCCTGCGAAAGGAGTGACAGGTGACGGACAGGTGATCCAGGACTTCCTCGGGAGAATGTTCCCTGATCAACCAATCGTCCAGGTAGGGGTAGACGTGAATCCCCCCTTTCCTGAGATACGCTGCCATCACCACCATCAGCTTGGTGAAGACCCTCGGGCGGAGGCCAATCCGAACGGCAGGACCTGAAACTGAAAATACGAGTCACCAACCGCGAACCTCAGGTACTTCCTGTGCTTTGGATGAATCGGCACATGAAAGTAAGCATCCTTGATGTCAAGAGACACCAACCAATCCTGAAGCTGAAGGGCCTGGAGGACTTGAGAAAGAGTGACCATCTTGAATTTGTCCTTCCTGAGGAGCTTGTTCCGCCAATGCAAGTTCAGGATGGGTCTCAATCCCCTGTCTTTTTTCGGGATCGAAAAATAAGGGGAATACCATCCCTTGTTCCTCTCCGCTACAGGCACCAGTTCTATGGTGCCTTTCTCCAGCAGGGATAGGATTTCCTGCGCAAGGAGCGGATCTGGATTCTTCAAAGAGAGCTTCCCCAGTGGATTGTCGCGAGGCCTCTGCCGAAAGGGGAGACAGTAGCTGTGGGTCATGATCTCCAGAACCCACACATCTGAAGTAATGGCACGCCATTCTCCAAGATGCTGTGCAAGTCTGCACCCAACCAGCGAACCATGGGACATAGCCTCATTACTGAGCGGCTGCAGCTGCGGCAGTCCCCGAGGGCAAAGAGGCAACTGCCCGAGCAGCTTTGACACCTCGAGTACCTTGCTTTCCACCTCTGGTACTCCTATGGAGGCTCCTTTGACTGGCACCCCCTCTCGATCTATCAAAGGAAGAGTATTACTGAAAGGAACCTCGCCTTTATTGCTCTCCCCTAGGACGAAAAGGTGGAGGCTGACGTACTGCAGCACCCAAAAACTTTGCTGCAGCTTTGGAGGTCTGCAACCTTTCAAAGCTCTCGTCAGCCTTGCTGCCAAACAGATGGACACCATCAAAGGGCATGTTGAGAAGCCGGGATTGCACATCAGGTGCAAACCCCAACCTCCGCAACCACGCAAATCTGCGTATCACGGTGCTCGCAGCCATGGACCGACTGACACAGTCTGCCGTGTCCAAACCCGACTGAACGGCTTCACACGTGGCATCCTTGCCGTCCTGCACGAGGGCTAGAAAACCATCCCGTTCCTCCCCTTTGGGAATATTCTCAGCCACCAAAGATGCACAATTCCACAGAGTGTGATTGAATCTTGCCAAGGCACAAATGGAGTTGGCTGCCTTCAAAGCCATACCCCTAGAAAATACCTTCTTCGCCCTGTACGAGGATTCAGCATGGTAACCAGGCTCAGGCCTGCCAAACTCCACCTCCAGAGAGGTATCAAGACCACTTGCATCATGCAAGGACTGACGCAGTTCTCCCATCTGACTGTGACCAGAGAACAGGTCATCAGGGACATGAGGAGGCACAACCATCTCCTCATCAGACCCTTCTTCCACCTCTGAAATATCATCGAAAAGGTTGAAATAAATTCAATCTGAGTGAAGGAACAGAGAAGGGCTCAAAAACAGGCCTCACAGACTAACTGAGAGCCTTCTTCAGAGTTTCCACAGCCCTCCGGGGAACCTCCAGCAAATCCTCTACAAACGGCGTCAAGGGCGCAGATGCAATCGGCATCGACGTCGACCGAGGCGCCGATGACTTCTACAACTGCTTTGAGGCCGGAGCCCCAATACTGTCCTTCAACGGCCTTGGCGCCGATGGCATTGATGACTTCTTCGAAGCCGGAGCCTTGAGAGAGTCCCTCGATGGACATGGCACTGATGGCGTTGATGCCTTCTTGGAGGGCTTCACAGGCTCCGACGGTCTCGACGGCGTTGAGGACCAGGACCTGGACCTGGCACGGCTATGGCGATCAACCTTGTCCGATCGGGACCTCGATGGCTCCCGATGATCGCGCCGACCGCCCAAGCCCAAAAGGCATCTGAGTGGTGGCCCTAGCCTGTTCCTTGCTGGCTTCTCTCGAAGTGCCCTGCGATTCGAAAATCGCCATCATCTGCTGGCAGAATGCCTCCCATTCGGCTGGCGATGAATACTTGGTAGGACAAGTCAACCGCCTTCTGGCGGAGTTCTCTGACGAGAACAGGGAAGGAGACCGGTGCCAGCACTTTTGTGAATGCCTAGAAGAATCAGAGGAATGGCGGGAACCACTCTGAGACCAAGACCCCCTGGACTTATGCCGGCACGGAAAGTCACCCCTCGAGTCGTGGGTCGAAAGCCCAGCGGATTTCGACTTATGGGGCTTAGACACCCTACTTATCGTTAATTTCTTCTTCCGTTCCCGCAAGGCCTTCGATGTCAGGGACTATCATTCAACGCAGTCGTCGGTGGTGTGGCTTTCGCCGAGGCACAAGAGGCAGAGGTCGTGTGGGTCTGTGATGGACATCTTCGAACCGCAGTCCCGACACGTTTGCAGAAAAAAAGGAAGTGAGGGTACGGGCTGCTGTGCGTCCTATATATAACATCCGGTGACGTTGACCCTAGGCGGAGGCCCTCGAGGGACAACGTATCAAAGTCATCGACGCAGGATGCCTATGCCAAAGAATTTTCCGAAGCAGCACAGCTATGGCCATTACCTGTCATAGATGTGGAATACGTCCAAGGACACAATCCCCTCGAAGGATTGTCAAACAACTGTACGCTTATCTTGCAATAGGCACAGACCAAAAGATGAAGAGTTACAGCTAGATAGCCAAAACACTGTACGCTAATCTTGCAATAGGAACAGCCCAAAAGAAGAAGAGTTGCAGCCAGAGAGCCAAAAAACTACGCTAATCCTGCAATATGCACAGCCCAAAAAAAGAAGAGTTACAGCTAGACAGCCAAAACACTGCACACTTGCTCTGAAATAAGCTCAGTGGCATCACCAGTATGTCTTTAGATTTTACATTAGCTAACATTGCAATAACTAGGGTATCCATACTAGTGATCTGCAATTCCTAAAAATCCTGATCCAAAATCACATACAAAGCTGAGATCAGAATTCAAAGAGCAAAGTGATCTGTACACAGATGCCATGATTCATAATGGAGACCTTCATGAAGAAATCTGCCCTTCTTTGCATAAGTGCTGGACACACACATTGGTTCTCTGAATTCAAAAGGTTGGAAAACTCAGGGCTCCAACCACATGGGTGAAGCATGTGCATTGCGAGTGATGGGCCTTTAAGTGGTCATAACATATAATGCATGTTTTAAACTGCCGAATTATGTATGGAAACGTAAGCACTAGAGTTGTAGAGGAGCAGACAAATATGTCACTGTTAAGCTCCGTCCCCTCACTTCCCTCATGTTGGAACGACTGTGGAAGAGTTGCATGTATGACAGCAAGTATTTCCCCGATGCTGCATCAAGTGTATGAGAGATGTTATGCACTCATACAACCATATCAAATGTACACTCATACTGAGACAGTAGACGGATGTCGACATACCCCAATGAACATTGAAGAACTGTAAAGAAAATCTAACAGCTGCAGAGTGATGTTTTGAAGTAAATACACATGGAAGCACTGAAATGATCTATGCATATTCTAAAGAATAAAAGATGCATCTGAAGCAACAAGAGAAACATGTAAACAAGTCTGAAGAACTCACGAGTGTCAAAGAAACAAGTGAAAAGAGGCAAAGTAAATGTATGTGCATGGAAATACAAGGTAGAAGAGACCAATAAAAATGTTTCTGCGATATAACCTATAATGTGACCAAAGGGGCCATGATGGAAAGATGGACATCAGACTCACATTGAATCTAACCAATGCTACTTCTAGGAATAACTGCAAGGCACAAGGGGATTCAAAAGGATAAGCCATGTACATAAAACAGATTTTTCTTAGATTAAGTAAAGAAGAAATAATCTGCAAGAGGCAATTAAAGATTAAAAAAGTCTATGCAAAGTGGAGTTAGCAGGTGTCTAAGGCTGAGGGAAGTAATAGCACTTAGTACAATTAAATCAAATAGCAGTAAATAAGAGTTTCAAATTGACAAATTCATGGTCTTCTCACACGTGACTCAGAGGGTGAAAACAAAGGCCATTCATTAAGCTCTGGATGAAGATAAGGGTGTACCCACACTCAGGGGTGCTGCTAGGTCTGAAAAAGATCTGGGACTACGCTAATGTCGGGACTGTCAGGACACTGGGCTAGCTAGCCCTTCTGGTTGTAGCCACTAAGATTCTATCCGAGCTACAACCAAAAGATTTGGGGCTATGGTCCCCTAAGCCACCACCTAGCAACGCCTCTGCCCACACTCCCTCAAAGATCCCAGAGCAAAAACAGGCTACAAGTTCAACTACAAACGAGAACTTTGGCTAAGGGCCTGACCGATGAGAGGTGATGAACAAATTGGAGCAAATGGGTAGTAGACATTGTTCCATGAACTTGGATTTAGTTTTGCCTTCATGCTGCTAACGAGACGAAAGTCCAATGTTGGGAGAGAATGCTAACTAATCATATGCAGC